>NC_138881.1:37074000-37740940 GCF_965194805.1 Balaenoptera borealis | reverse complement strand
CATAAGCTAATGAGTGGGAGTATGCCAGCTATTTTAGGAAGGGGTGGGGATTTCCAGGAATTGGGCCACCGCCCACTTTTTGATCCTTATGGTCGGTCTTGGAACTGTCATGACGCCTGTCGGTGTGTCATTTAGCTTGCTGAGGTGAGCATATACTGAGGCTCAAGGTCTAGTGGAAGTCAACTTGTCCACCATCTTGGGCCCATTTGGTTCTAATCAGTTTATGTCATGTCCTTAGGCTATGTCATTCTTTCAAAGGTTGTGCCCTGCTTCCTTCCCTCCTGTATCAAACCTAGAGGTGATGATGAACTGGTCACACAAGCCGAACTCAGGAAACAGTATCCACAGAGAAGAAGTGTCCATAGTGAGGGGTGAGTGGCTTAGTGGGACTTGGAGGAGGAATGCTTTTGGTAAATACACAAAGACACACACACACAATGTCCTTTAGCGTAACACCCAATTTATGCAAATGAGATTTCAGTAGACTGTGCTAACTCAGCTGTGATATGTGACTTGGGGACAAATCCTGAGAAGGTACCAATGACCCTAGAAGTTATTTAGAGTAAATAATATTCAGGCACATGAAAAACTGCCTGAAGTGCCCAGACCTTGCTTTACTTCGCAAGACAAGGTCATTGTACAAGGGTGTAGAAAGCATTACTTCTCAAGCTGCATGTAAACAACACCTGAAATGGTCTATATCCACACAATCAGATAAAAATATGAGAGCCACACATGCAGTTTTAATTTTCTAGTAGGCACATTCAAAAAATAAAAAGAAGGAGATAACACTGTCAAGACATTAGTTCTTCCCAACTTGATCTATAGATTCAGTGCAATCCCAATCAAAATCCCAGCAAGTTGCTTTCTGGATATTGACAAACTTACTCTAAAGTTTATATGGGGAGCCAAAAGACCCAGAACAGCCAACACAATATTAAAGGAAAAGAACAAAGTTCAAGGGTTGACACTACCTGACTTCAAGACAAACTATAAAGCTACAGTAATCAAGATGATGTGGCCTTGGCAATAGAACAGACAAGTATATCAATGGAACAAAATAGAGTCCAGCAACAGGTCCACATAAATATAGTTAACTGATCTTTGGCAAAGAAGCAAAGGTAATATTATGAAGAAAAGATAGTCTTTTCAACAAATGGTGCTGGAGCAACTGAAAATCCACATGCAAAACAATGTATCTAGACACAGACCTTATACCCTTCACAAAAATTAACTCAAAATGGATTATATACCTAAATGTAAAATGCAAAACTCAGGAATTCCCTGGCGGTCCAATGGTTAGGACTCGGCACTTTCACTGCCAAGGGCCCAAGTTCGATTCCTGGTTCGGGAACTAAGATCTCACAAGCCTCGCAGCACAACCAAAAAAAAAAAAAAAAGCAAAACTATAAAACTCCTAGAAGATAACATGAGAAAATCTAGATGACCATGGGTATAGCAATGACATCTTAGATACAACACCAAATGCACAATTTATGAAAGAAATAATCTATAAGCTAGACTTCATTTAAATTACAAACCTCTGCTCTCTGAAAGATACAGTCAAGAGAATGAGAAGCCAAGCCACAGACTGGGAGAAAATATTTTCAAAAGACACATCTGATAAAGGACTGTTATCCAAAGTACACAAAGAACTCAAAACTCAACAGTAAGAAAACAAACAACCCAATTAAAAATGGGCCAAAGATCTGAACAGACACCTTACCAAAGAAGATATAAAGGTGGCAAATAAGCATATGAAAAGATGCTCCACATTATATGTCATCAGGGAAATGCAAATTAAAACAATAACGAGGGCTTCCCTGATGGTGCAGTGGTTAAAGAATCTGCCTGCCAATGCAGGGGACACGGGTTCGAGCCCTGCTCCAGGAAGATCCCACATGCCACAGAGCAGTTAAGCCCATGTGCCACAACTACTGAGCCTGCGCTCTAGTGCCTGCGAGCCACAACTACTGAGCCTGTGTGCCACAACTACTGAAACCTGCGCACCTAGATCCCGTGCTCCACAACAAAAGAAGCCACCGCAATGAGAAGCCCACACACCGCAATGAAGAGTAGCCCCTGCTCGCTGCAACTAGAGTAAGCCCACGCGCAGCAACGAAGACCCAACGCAGCCAAAATAAATAAATTAAAAAAAAATAATGATAATGAGATACCATTGCACACCTATGAGAATGGCTGAAATCCAGAAGACTGACAACACTAAATGCTGACAAGGATGTAGAGCAACAGGAACCTTCATTCATTGCTGGTGGGAATGCAAAATGGTACAGCCACTTTGGAAGACAATTTGGTGGTTTCTTACAAAACATACTCTTACCATACAATCCAGCAATCATACTCCTTGGAATTTACCCAAAGGAAGTGAAAACTTAGGTCCATACAAAAACCTGAACATGGATGTTTACAGCAGCTAATTCATAATTGCCCAAACTTGGAAGGAACCAAGATGTCCTTCGGTAGGTGAATGGATAAATAAAATCTGGTACATCCAGACAATGGAATATTATTCAGCACTAAAAAGAAATGAGCTATCAAGCCATGAAAAGACATGGAACAAACTTAAATGCATATCACGAAGTGAAACAAGCCAATCAGAAAAAGCTACATAGTATATGATCCCAACCATATGAAAGTTTGGAGAAAGTGAAACTATGGAGACAGTAAAAATATCAAGGGTTGCTGTGGTTAGGAGGGAGGGAGGAATGAACAGGTGAAGCACAGAGGATTTGGGGGCAATGAAACTATTATGTATGATACTATAATAGTAGATACATGTCACTATACATTTGTCCAAACGCATATAAAATACAACACCAAGAGTGAATTGTAGTGTAAACTATGGACTTTGGGTGATAATGATGTGTCATTATAGGCTCATCAGCTGTAACAAATGCACCACTCTGGTGGGGGATGTTGACAGTGAGGGAGGCTGTGCATGTGTGGGGGCAGGGAATATATGGGAACTTAATGTGTTTTCTGCTTGATTTTGCTGTGGACCTAAAATTGCTCTAAAAAAGTATATTTAAAATTAAAAAGAAACAAGTGATCTTAATTTTATCATATATTTTATTTAACCCAATATATGCAAAATATTATTGCAACATACGAAAATTATTAATGAGATATTTTATATTCTTTTTATCATAATACGCCTTTGAAATCTAGTGTGTAGTTTACATTTACAGACATCTCAATTCAGACTAGCCACATTTCAAGTGCTAATTAGCCATATGCAGCTAGTGGCTACCTATCACACTGAATAGTGCGGGTCTATAGCTTATTCAAGGAGGTGAGTTCAGTGAATATGCATTTAGATATCTTTGTAACGTCAAATTACTATGAAAGTTTTTAAATGCTTACTCTCAGTTTTTAACTTATGTCATCATGGACCAGCAGTGAATAGTTCGACAACCACATAGAATGAACCATACTTTGAGAAGCTGTGGATTAGAAACCTCCATTCTGCTCCAGATAGCAGGCATCAGTAACAAAACAGAAGAGATGATAGTCATGAATTCTTTTTTTTAAACAAATTTATTTATTTTTATTTATTTATTATTTTTGGCTGTGTTGGGTCTTTGTTGCTGTGCACGGGCTTTCTCTAGTTGCGGCAGCAGGCACTACTCTGTTGCAGTGCACGGGCTTCTCATTGCAGTGGCTTCTCTTGTTGTGGAGCACGGGCTCTAGGGGCAGGGGCTTCAGTAGCTGTGGCTCGCAGGCTCTAGAGCACAGGCTCAGTAGTTGTGGCACACGGGCTTAGTTGTTCCTTGGCATGTGGGACCTTCCCAGACCAGGGCTCGAACCCGTGTCCCTTGCATTGGCAGGCGGATTCTTAACCACTGCACCACCAGGGAAGCCCAGTCATGGATTCTTAAGAATCCTTTGTTCAGGGTGGAACCAAACTAAGGCTTTAGAGAGGCTCTTATGTTAGGGAAGATTAGGAAATCAAGTACAGACATCTTTCCTACGTTTCTCTGCCACCTGGCTCCATGCAAACAGAAATTGAAAACACCAAAGAAAGCTCAGAACAGGTAGTTTCAGCTATGGATACCTACCATCAAATTTTCCAAGGGGCTTAGAAATGGATAAACAGAGCTTAAAGTGAGATTTGAATATGTAAAACAAAAATCAATTATTTTCAAATACAGGTTTGAATGGAGACAAATAAAAGAATTCTCTTAAGTAACAATGGCAGTTCTAGGGAAATAGCCTTGTTTATAGATGTATTAAAACCATCACAAACCTGTAAGGAGTCATTTTTCTGAGAAACAGTTCCCTTGAAAATAAATAAACAAAACTTATTTGCTCTGAAAGAGGAGGCAAAATTCACATAAAACAGCTTCAAACAGCAACTTTTCAACCTAAATGAAACAGAAAAGTTTCATCTCTGAAAACCAGTCATAACAAAGCACATCAGTACTTAGAAAAAGAAGTTCAAAATACGAAGGAAACTTGAACAGAAAATAGAAACTAAAAGATGAAGATTTAAAAGCCCTACAAGTAACCATTAAAAGAAATCTCGGCCTTCCCTGGCGCAGTGGTTAAAAATCCACCTGCCAATGCAGGGAACAAGGGTTTGAACCCTGGTCCCGGAAGATCCCACATGCCATGGAGCAACTAAGCCCGCATGCCACAACTACTGAACCCAGGTGCCACAACTACTGAAGCCCACGCACCTAGAGCCCATGCTCCACAACAAGAGAAGCCACTGCAGTGAGAAGCCTGTGCACCTCAACAAAGAGTAGCCCCTGCTCGCCACAACTAAAGAAAGCCCACGTGCATCAATGAAGACCTAACACAGCCAAAAATAAATAAATTAAACAAATAAATTTTAAAAAAAGAAATCTCCAACTGAGAATAACCAAATTTAATAGGTCCTCAGTCTACAGACTTCACAAAGTCAAGAACAAGTCAAATTACTTTCTATATATAGAGTTATGTATAGTTAACTCTTAAATAGCTAATGAATTACAGCAGTGAGTAATTTGCCTAATCAATTACCTGGTACTTGGATAATTACCCAAGAGCCAAAATAGAATTTAAAGGTTAGATTATTATAGACTAAATTGTTGTCCCCCCCCAAAGTTCATATGTTGAAGCTTTAACCCCCAATGTGACTTTATCTAGAGATAGTGTCTATAAGGAGGTAATCAAGGTTAAATGAGGTCATAAGGGTTGGGCCCTAATCCAGTAGGACTGGTGTACTCATAAAAAGAGGAAGAGATACCAGAGTTCTCTTTCTCCCTGAGCATGTACACAGAGGAAAGACAATCTATAAGGCAGGAAGAGGGTCCTCACCAGAAACAGATCCTGCCAGCACCTTGATCGTGGACTTCTAGCCTCCAGAATTGTGAGAAAATTAATTTCCATTGTTTAAACCACCCTGTGTATGGTTTCTCGTTGTGGCATCCCAAGCTGACTAACACAGTATATTTTGGAAATCCACAGTATACAAAGAGATTCCCAGATCATCTTTAGGGTCAATGAATATAATAGCAGCAAATTGACTCAGCTGCTATAATGCTGAGTGATCAAAATGCGTGTGCCATTATATCTGTGCATGTGATTCTAATGGTGATGATCAGTCACAGGGGTTTTAGGCCTAATCAATCAATAAGAACTTGGCCCTGCAAGAATTAGGAGAGACTAACACAACATTGTAAATCAAATATACTCCAATAAAAATTTTTTTAAAAAAAGGAGAGACCATTCCTAACAACTAAATGCTCACCATCTAGTTAGGGTGAGAAAACTAATGTGTGTAAAATACTTAATTATTCTCAATTGTGTTATTCATGCAATAGGCATTCTCCTTTTAGAGATACAGGATCAGTGCTTCCTTCACAAGAAGCTGGCAACAAAGGAATATCATTTGGTGCCACTGGTCCTGCCAGGATAGCCAATGTAGCTCATTAAAACCAAGGTGATGGGGACTTCCCTGGTGGCACAGTGGTTAAGAATCTGCCTGCCAATGCAGGGGACACGGGTTCGATCCCTGGTCCGGGAAGATCCCACATGCTGCAGAGCAACTAAGCCCATGCACCACAACTACTGAGCCTGCGCTCTAGAGCCTGTGAGCCACAACTACTGAGCCCACGTGCCACAACTACTGAAGCCCGCACGCATAGAGCCTGTGCTCCGCAACAAGAGAAGCCACTGCAATGATAAGCCTGCGCACCACAACGAAGAGTAGCCCCCGCTCACTGCAATTAGAAAAAGCCCGCATGCAGCAACAAAGACCCAACGCGGCCAAAAATAATAAACATATTTATTTAAAAAAAAAAACCCAAGGTGATGGTAGTGAGAATACTAATGAGATAAGAATTAATTGTGTGGTGTGCTCTAATACATTGAATCACAGAATGTCAGAACAGAACTTTAAAACTTTGGAACTAAACTTAAAGATCAAATGGTCCAAACTCCCAACTTTCCAACCCAGGCTTCTATGTTCTTGAAGAACTATTCAAGGATATTAAGTGTACATAGGCTCCACATTGTCAAAAGGAAGAAAACTTCTTGAGACAAATGCTAGAGGATGAGGAAGGATGAAGAAAAAGGAAAGTAATACATACTGAGCATCTACAAAGTGCCAAGAGACACAGTGCTAAACATCTAATGTTAGTCATCTTATTTAAATTCTCTTATGTACCCCTTAAGGGGAAAGGTGTTATTTATACCATTTTACAGATGGAAAAACAAAGGCTCAGAGTGTGTGACTTGCATAAGATGATACTATACAGATAAAATGGCCTGAACCAGTGTTCTGCCCTAATCTCTGGCCAATTCTGAAGACTTCACTCTGCTCTTACACCTCAAACACACCTCCAGCATAATTCTTAAGCGTACCTTCAAGTCAAAAAGATTTTCAATGTAAGCATATCTCAAAAATAATAAAGTCCCTGCATATTGCCCTTTTGAGCCAAGCCATTTAATCTCCGGTTTGCCCAGAGTATTGGTTGCTCAAGATTCCCAGCTGAGTCCTTACCAGGATTTGCCCTTGGTAGACAGGAACTGCCCAAAGTTATCCCCATTCTTCAAGGGCAGCCACATCCAAGGACTGGTCCATGGCTGTGGGATACAAACGTCCAGCCCCTTTACCTCATTTGGGGGCAACTCTGAAGAACCAGGTCAGTTTCAGAGCTCCCCGCAAGGTCAGCTGAGGCCTCTGTTATGACTACATCACAGCTCAACTCCTCCCTCTGCCCAATCCTGCTTCCCTCACTCCCTTGCAAATGCTGATCTTGAGGGCACCTCCCCACCCTAAGAAAAAATTGGGAACCTGACCTATGAAAAATATCAGTTTTAATTTTACCAAAAATTTTATATAATGCTCCTGAAACAATGTGGAGAAAATTTTATCTTAACAGCCGCTACATAAGAATCACTCCCTACTAATGGGAAAATAAGTTGGTAAGTCCTTTGAGGGGGTGCAGGTGGGGGTAAGAGCCTCAAGGGGCATGTCTGGTTAAATTAGGGTCACTAATTGGCTGAGATAATAAAGGGACGTTCAAAGACTGGGGAGAACTTAGTGAGATGAAGTGCAACATGTAGGAAGAACTAAAAGGAGACCCTGGACATTGGGACATCAGAGAGAGGAAAGAGAGGAGCTTGGTGGCAAGCAAAACATCTCAAGAAGATTTCAAGTCATTTGCAATGAGATGTGCAATATCATCTCGCTCCTCTGTCTCCCCTGCAAAATCTTCAGTGAATTGAACCCTGTTTACTTAGTGTGAGTAGATTCCCCTGGGGGAGCTCAGAGAGGTTACTGTGGAGATATCTGGTACTTGGACTTCACTTTCAATGAAAAAAAGTCAAGTTATAGCTCAGGAAATGGTAACATAAACTCTAAGGAGACAGATGTACTGTGCCTCTCTGGTTGTAAGGATCTAAAGATGAAGCCCACAATCTAATTGAAAGAGAAGCTACATCAATATACAAAAAAAGGGCAAATTAAAAACAACAGCATGCCATTTTCACTATCAGTCTAGCAAAGCGATTTTTAATGAAATTACCAATACAGGAAAAGAAAGTGCAGAGAAATTGACTCTCCTACACTATTTGAAAGATGGTATGTTGTTACAGCCTTTCTAAAGGGCAATGTGGTGATGTAGAGGAAGAAGCTTGTACATGTTCATGTTCTTTGACCCAATATTGAGCCGTAAGGAAACGTATCCCAAGGAAATGATGATAAACACAAAAATTTATGTACATGAAAATACTTTGGAACATTACTTGTAGTAGCTAAAAACTATTCAACAGTGGGAAAATGTTTAAATAAATTATGCCACATTACTGAAAATTCTTTCCTCAAAGAACATTTAATGAGATGGGAAAGTACTCGTGATAATGTTAAGTGAAGATATATGTACATTAGCTTTTTACACTAAATAAATGAGAATCCAAAATGTGTTAAAAAAAACTATAAATCTTTAAACTATTTGATCCAGGTTATAATATATGTACATGTGTTAATGAGTATATAGATACACCTGTGTGTATACATATTTGTGAATTAGGCAAAAATGGGTCGTGCGTTTTTTTTACAAGCAGAAAAAAAATGGCATGAAAAAGAGAAATCAAACTAAAAGGCAAAATGCAGAACAAAATCTTTGATTTTATATCCTTAAACATAAGAGTAACTCATTTCTTCTCATTTATATTAAACAAACAACCCATTTAACCACTCAAACTAAGTACCTGCCTGGTTGTGTAAACTACAGAACTAATAAAATCATTCCTCCGTATTTTCCCAGGAAATGAAAGAAACAGTTGGTATGAAGTCCAATTATTGGGTCATCTGATTTAACATTTCACTTAAGGAAATATGGTTATGACATCCAAAGAATAAAGAGCCTTGAATGCTGTTTTCCTGTGGACAAATCTGCCTATTCTTCCCCCAAGGCTTAACTCAGGGGTTTTCATTTCGTTCCTGGTGTGGCAAGCACTAATGGAGAGGTTGTTAGGCAGAGAGGCATGTTCACGTTGGCACTTCTGCTTTCCACTTAACTTTTCTATGAAATGTGTGAGAGTTCAGGATTTCCATAGACAAAAGGCTCATCTAGCTGATGAGCACTCTTCCCTAAAAAAAAAAGAAAAGCAGTCCTCCACAGATGAATGTGCTACCTCCTCCAGGAAAAACAGGGAACAATCACAAAAATACATTATTAGCTTTAAAACAACACTTTGTCATTCCTACCAAAAGTGGGTGAGACGCCGTTTCTCCCCTCCAGGACCTCACAGTCTACTAGGAAAATTAAACGTGTAAACAAGCAATTACAACACAATGAGATAAATATTATAAAGAAGTAGAGACAAAAGGTGGTAGGACCATAAGTAGTTTGCCTCTGTGTTCTCAGTGCCCAGTTCCTGACCTATACAAGGTACCTAACATATTTTCTTAGTAAATGAAAGAATGGATGGCTGAATTAAAGGATGAAGTAATTAATAGAATATGGAATGCTTGCACATGAACTTGACCTTGAAGGATATGTAGGCTGTGATAAATATAGCCACAAGATTTTGCAGCTCCTTCCATTAAAAGGTGGAGTCTATTTCCTCACCCCTTTAATCCGGATTGGCTTGTATCTTACTTTGACCAATGGAATGTAGTGGAAGTGATACTCTGTGAGTTCTAAAGCCTAGACCTCAAGGGGCCCTGCAGCTAGCTTCTACCTTTGATTTCTCTGAGTGCTCCTGCCACCATGTAAGGAAGCTAGGCTAGACCACCAAATGATGAGCGACCCGGCATCCAGAGGCAGTGCCCAAACCCCAGATATGTGAGCAAAGCCATCTCAGACCTTCCAGCCCCAGCTGAGCTGCCAGCTAACGGCTTGAGTGAGTCCAGATGAGACCACCCAGTTAACCTATGGGGTGTGAGAAATAATAAATTGTTGTTGTTTTCAGCCAACTATCTTTGGAGTGGTTTGTTACACGACAATAGAAAACTAAGACTTAAGCATTAACTGGGGCAAAAAAGAAAGAAAAGGAGAGAGGAGGGAGAGAAGGAAGAAGAAAAGGAGGGAGGGAGGAAAGAGAAAAAGGAAAAAAGAGAAAAGAAAAAATGGGGAAAAGGCTGTTCCAAACAGAGGAAAGAACAAGTGCAATGCTGCAGAGTGTTCAAGAACACAGTGTGTTTAGGGAATGATAAGAACTCTGGGTGGCAAGAATATGAGATTCCAGTAAGAAAGCGGCAGGTAGATGAGGCTCGAGAGTTTGCTTGAAACCAGATGAAAGACTTTGTTTGCCAAGTTAGGGACTATGGGGAACAGAAAGGTTATATACAGCACTTTCAAACTAATATGATTTGGTTCGTTTTCTAGAAAAAAATGATGGTGGTAAGGAGACTGAATTGGAGGATGTGAAGCTGGTAACAGGAAGAGTGGTTGTGAGACTGTGACACAGATTCCAGTGCAAGAGAATGAAGACCTGAATGAAGGCAGAGTCAGTACAGATGAAAAGAAATGGATCCTGCTGAGGTTTCCAGGGTTGACACCCATGAATTTGACGGCTTCAGATGAGAGCAGGTGAGGTGGCATGAAAGAACCCCCATTTTATTATGCACATGAATACTGCGAGTCAGGTATTCAGACAGGGCACGGTGGGGACATCTCTGCTCCACAATGTCTGGGATGATGACTTGAACAGCTGAAGGTGACTCAAATGGCTGTGGTTGGGGGATCCTCTTCCAAATGATTTCCTCACTCATGTGGCTATTGCCTGGTCGGGACAGCTGAAGGACAGGCTGAGCTGAGACTGCTGACTGGATCACCTATATGTGGTCTTTCCATATTGTATTTCTCACATCATGAAGACTGGGTTCTGAGAGGGAGTGCCCTGAGAGGAGTGACTGGGGGCTATAACTCCAAGATACCAAGGCAGAAGCTACACGGCCCTTTCTGACCTAGCTCAGAAGTCATATGGCGTCACATCTGCCACATTTTATTAATTACAACCTTAATAAATATTATAGACAGATAGATAAATGATAAATTTGGCCAATAAAATGTGGTGGAAATGATACTCTGTGAGTTCCAGAGCCTTGACATCAAGGGTCTTGCAGCTTCCACCTTTGCCCTGTTGGAATGCTCCTACCACCATGTAAGAAAGCCTAGGCTAGTCCCCTGAATGATGAGAGGGACAACCAAATAATAATAAGAAAATTAATGAGTAAGAATCTTTATATTAATTATTAAACAAGTCACTAAGGCCAATCCACCTTCCAGAAGAGGGTAATTTGGCTCCACTTCCTAATGGGGGAGTGGCAGGTCCCACTGTAGAAGAGCCTATGAAATGGGAGCTTTTGTTGTAGCGGTCTTAGGTAAAAACCAACTGCCACACTCAACAACATTGAGAGGAAAGAGGGGAGGAATCTAGGGCCAGGCAGAAGAGGACCTGATAAAAATGGACTTTCAATAGACAAGGCCCAACTAGCAGAACTACAGCTGTCATTGAAGGTGAGGGGAGACAGTCCTTAACAGCTCATGGGTGCAGATCCTGTATACAGTGCCTGGCGGGTGATTTCCAAAGTCGGTGGGAGGTGGCATCAGGTCAAAGCAATTCACCCATTCTCCACTGAGCCACCCAGTCAAGTGAGAGGAGTTTTAAGGTAGAGGAATCAAAGCTTATTAATTCAGCAGAACCATAGCAAACAGTGAAAGGTGGCAGAGGTAAGCTAAGGTTTCATGGTGACAAAGGCATCTAGAGTGAATACCTGGCTCAACCAAGAGATGGTTTTTGGCAGCAATGTTTTATTCTACACCACACTACACACAGGGGCTGAGGCTGCTAACAAGTCTCCTATCGTAATAATAGTAATGATAACTACTAACATTTATTCACATTAATTGAGCACTTATGATGCATTAAGACACTAGGCTAAGCACTTCACATACATTAAATACCTGAGAGCTGGGTACTATTATTATAAGCATTTCTCAGAAAAAAATACTATGGCTTCGAAAGGTCATAAGGCTAGCAAGTTGTGATGCCATAACTCATACATGGATCAGAGCCTGTTGTACTTTCTAGAAGCCAAGCTCTCCCATCCAGCCTAGGCCAAGTCACACTGCTAGTAGTAACAGGTGAAGCTGGGATGGGAGCCCAGGCTGACTGATCAGATGCAAGCAGTTTTCCACTAAGAATTTCTGCCTTCCGTGACCAGCCTAGCCGGCAGGGTGGGCCAAACCTCCAAGGAACCCATTCTACAAATGCAGTGTCTGAGAGCTGCAAAAGGCAAGGTCAGGGGACGGGGGAAGGAGCTGACAGGGAGGAGTGGGGATGACTCAGAAGTTTCTAGATTGGGAAACTGGGTGGATGTGGTGCTGTTACCCAACATGGGGAATGCTGGGGAGGAAGGGGTTTTGGAGAGAACACAGTGAGTTCAACACTGGACATACCAAGCATAGGGGAATGCTATTCATTCACTTTTTGAACATGAAGTAAAAAGAATACAATTCCTCTCTTGGATTCCCTACTTGAAGAAAAAGGAAAAAGCTATTAAAGACAATTTGAGTCAAGCACTTTAAGGCCCCAGATATAGAACATGGAATTTCATACATGGAAGGGACCTTAAAATTCATGCACATCAATCTCCTCATTTTACAGATAAATAAATTGAGGCTCAGAAAGGTTAAAAGTGTTGCCCAAAGTCACACATCCAGCGTAATGAAGTAAGGCTCATTCTCTAAATCATAAATTGCCCCATTTTTTTTCATCCCTTCTCTTACTCGGAAATACATGAATGTTTTAAAGCCCCAAACAAGAACTGCAGCTATTTGGGGAAGAACCAAAAAAAGCCCCATCATGGTTTGTGCTATGCACGCAGCTCTGAAGGAGCTGTTATCCAATCACTGCAGTTGCCATAGCTCAGCTCACATCCTACATAAATGCCCTGACAGCAGCAAAAACGCAGCCCAAAGAGCTGGCTTATTCTGAACATCGTTCAGAACCAGACAGAGAGGGGAAGAGACAGAAGCCATCATTTATCATTTGGGACAAAAGCCATAGTCAGTGGGAAAATTTGATTTTCCATCATTTAAAGAGTATTAAAGTGAAAAAGATACCTGAAAAGATGTTTCTGAGGAGGCTTTTTTTTTTTTTAATAAAAGCAGCACATGGTGGTCTTAGCTACTATATGTGTTTAGATCAGATGTGATGTTAAATCTATATGCCAAGGGAGAGCATGAAAGACCTGTGGCTCACTGATTCCCCTCATTCAACCCCAGCTCAATATTATTTTATTAGCTTGTAATTGATGTTTTGATTCATGGAGCAGTGATAACATTCAGTGTTAAAATTCAGTACATAAGCATGAACACAGTGGAAGTGATTATATGAACAACCAAGAAATACCCTAAATGTAAGGATAATCTGGGTGGCATCAAGTCTCTTAGACCACCATAATATTTTTTTAAACACTAGGGAAATAAAATAGAGAAATGGGAGAATGGGGGAGTGTAGGAGCTGGGGAGTCAATACAGGGGAGCCAAATAGAAATGAATATTGAGGGGGTTCTTTTCTCAATAGAGCACATATTTGTCCCCAAATTAATTTCAAAATGAGTTGCTTGGAATTAAAGTAGCTGAGACGCTCAAGGCCTCATGAATAGCAGCCAAAGCTTTCACATATAGGCCTCACTGGAATTTGGCTTAGGGCCTGCAATACAGAGAGGGGAGAATGGATGGGCCCTCCCGTCCCCTGTTAATACAGCCAAGCAAGATTGATCCACGCCACTCTCTCTCTACCCCATCATCCCCTGCCACTTGGGCCTTTATTCATGTAGTAGAAAAAGAGAAAAGGGGAAAGAAAGAAGCAGCAAGAAGGGAGGGCTCAAGAGAAAGCAAATATTAAGCTACCAAAATACCTGAAATACCTATTCTCAACAATTCCACCCTAAACATGGTTGTTCTGTAGTTGGAGACCAAGCTGTCACATGCATGTTCTCTCCCATGCCACACTGCTTTCAGGTTCTCAGACATCAATAAATATGGATGATGTCCCTGTGGCAAAAAATGGTTAGCCATCCACTAAAATTCTTGCTCCCCCTCATAGTATAGACTTGTTATGAAGACACACAGAACGGCACTTCCCCAGCATCCTCTGTTATCAAGGTGTGGCCATATGACTAGCTGTTCCTAATGGAATGCAAACAGAAGTAAAGTATGTTATTCTGGGCCAAGACTTTTAAGAAACAGGAATACCTTTTCCATGCTTTCTTTCCCCTTCAATGGTGAGATGCAGATAATAAAGATAATGTCCTTGGGAATAGTGGAGCTACAAGATGATGGAAGGAACCTGAGTCCCTGGATCAGCATATGGAGGAAAACCAACTGTGGATGAGAAATACCCAATTGGAACATTATTCAAGCAAGAATAAACTTCTATTATATTGGGGCCATTATATAAGTTGTGGTCATCTCACAGAAACAGAATGGACTTCCACCCAAAAGTCAGTTTGGATGTCGACACGGATGATGCCACAATACACAGTGAACATCTGGAAAGATTATTCATACAATGAGGTTTTCTGGGGGGAGCAGGAAAGGGCCCCAAGGAGTCCAAAAATGGCTTGAGAGAGCAGGAAGGGTCAACTAGCTTGGAGTTTAACCGTGATTAGGGGGCAGGGCTGGGGTGAGGGTTCCCACACACGGACCAGGGCTTTTGTAGTTTGATCTTCCCACCAGCACCAAGGGAATAAATGCCCGGGCTTTCTTATTGGCTTGTCCCAATGTGCAGTAGAAAGGGAAGGGAAGTGGTGGGCTTGAAAGCTGTCAGGAGTCACACGTCAAAAACTGAGGCAGACGCTTTATTACACTTACCCTTGATGTTTGATGACTGAAATGTGCCATGTTTCATTTAATTGGACGAACTTGTGTAAGTAGGCCATTATAGCCTTCTATGAGGCCTGTAGCCTAAAGCCAGTAAGAGAAGTAGATGTTCTATTGAATGACTTGTCCAAGAGCCCAGTGTTGCATATTTTGAGAAATAAAATGAGTGCCTCAGTTACTCAATAAGGTCTGGAACACTGAAGGGGATAAAGATGTCTTGGTGAGGTCTTGTGTTGTGGCTTTAGTATGTGTGGAGACGTGTGACATTCATTTATAATGTGTGAGGCAAGAGCTTTCTGGAGTCTTTCACCCCAAAGAAGGCATCCTTGGACAAAGAATTGCTACCATTGGCCGAGCCAGACAGCTAGACAATTAGCAATGACCCATGAATGTGTAAAATGTGCAAACGGGGCCAATTTCTGGCCAGGGCATCCATTGCTAACATGACTGCCTAAAATTCAGCCAATGGTGCTGAGGTCCTACCCTTGATCAGGTAAGATCTAGCTACGGGATGAAAACAGCAACTCTCCAGCAAGCTCTATTGTATGTGATAGTGGCACTGCCATACATAAAGTATATGAACTCCCATTGTTGTTCAATCAGTTGATTCCAAGGGGCTTCCCAGGTAGCCCATAGGGTCTTAGAGAGAGATGACCTCCTCCAGTTCCATGGCATCTGGCAAAGAACTGAGGAAAGGAGAGGCTCCCCACTCCTGCAGGTGGAATGCACCAGAAGACCCCAGATTTGGCTCTATCTGGTAGCAACGTAACCTTGGGGGCATGCCAAGCTTGCAGAGTGCTGCTTTCATGATCCAAGGCATAATGGTCAGCTGAGTACAGAGGGTCACATGCTTGGGGTCTGAGAGCCTCCATCTTCAGAAGGGCCCAGCATCCGAGCAGTACTTTTTCCTCTGATGGTGTATAGCATGTGGGCAAGGAGGGCAGTTTCTTGCACCAGAAGGCATTGGCAATTTATGACCATTGTGGGTAGTTCAGAGACTCCAGGAGGCATGAGGCGAGGTCGCTACATTCTCTACAGTGATGGAGTCTCTGGGGGCATTAACAGGAGCACCTGTTTCATTACAGTTTGGACAGATTCCAGAGCCTTTTGTGGTAGGTAACCCCATTTAAAGTGGACCAGTTTATAAGTACAGCATAGATGGGCTTAAGTAAAATTTGTAAGTGAGGAATACATTGCCTCCAGAACCAAAAGCCAAAAATATGCTGGGTCGATTTTAATGTCGTGGGTGCTGAGAGAGTTAACAACTGTTTCTTGACAATTTCAAAACTTTAACTGAAGTTTCAGGGTGCTGTACTATGTGTAGGGCAATGGCCCATATCTTTTTTGTGTTTGTATGTCCTGAATAAGTGTGCCAAATGAGTCTCAGAGGAGGAAGATGGCGTCAGTTTGATGTCATACCTGTAATCCTAGAGAAAGTTAGATGTGCTTAAGATCTTGCCTGTAAAACTGTGTGAGACTCCAGCGCTGTTGAGATACCCCATGGGCAGCCTGGTAAAACTAAATTGAGTCCCTTCAGAGGTGAAGGCAAACTATGGCTAAGAGACCTTCAGTTAGACCCTGAACAAAACATATTAGCCAAATCTAGGATCACAAAGTACTTACCAGTTGCTGATTGGATGGAATAAGTAATTTAAATAATATTTGGTATGAGGGCCTCAATGGATGGGACTGTTAGGGAAAACACAGACTGAAACCGCCAGCCCTGGCCAGGCAAGATAATAGCCACTTGCATGAGTTATCTTAGAACAGGAGGTCCTGGTAAGGAACGTGGAACTAACAAGCTACCACCAACCTGAAGAATTCGGGAAAGGTCAAAAGGAGAGAGGAGACGCCAGTCCATGTGTCCTACCAACCTTCCAGAATCCTTCTCGCTGGAATCCATCTTGGCTGACTAATGGGCGCACCACCAGGAAGGACCCTGAGTCAGAATGATTGGCCTGAGACAACCCGGAAACTAACCCCATTACCATAAAACCCAAGACTGTGAGCCACATGGCAGAGCAGTTCTCCTGGGTTCCCTTACCCTCCTGCTCTCCGCCCAGGCGCCCCTTCCCAATAAAGTCTCTTGCTTTGCCAGCACATGTGTCTCCTCAGACAATTCTTTTCTGAGTGTTAGACAAGAGCCCACTCTCAGGCCCTGGAAGGGGTCCCCCTTCTTGCAATAGGACCATGAAATTATGGTGGCAATAATCCACTGAGAAGTGCCATCCATTCTTTCCAAGTTTAAGAATAGGCCAAAACAGTCTGCTAAATGGAGACGTAGTGGGGATAATCAACTCTTCTCTAAAATACAGTGGGTTTCAATCCTTGAAGGCCCTTCTATAACTAATGTGAATGAAAAATGTTATCTGCCATATCAGCAAACAAAGGATGCCAAGGCCATCAAGCTACCAGCCACTACCAATGCCCCGAGGGTGAACCCTGAGGGGACTCAGGATGGGAAAGAACAGAAAACTGGCCCTAGATAGCTGACCTGCATATCAAAGGAATGATTTCCCTGAGCCTAGACTCTTGCACCTTCGAATACATAGAAAAGTGCTAAATTCATTATCTTGAGATGTCTGGTTTTCTTTAATTAACAGTAATCTTTTGATGGTCCGACTACCTGGTCTTTGTTGCAAAAACTCCTACAGATCCTGGCTCCTCCCCTACCTCTTCAGAGCCATCCCTCAGAGCTGTCTGAGAGGCTGCCTCCCAGGCCTGAGTCCTCAGAAAGTCCACCAAATAAAACAGAGCTCTCAACTTTTAGGTTGTGCATTTTTCTTTTCAGTTGACACTAACAATAGGCCCCCATACAAAACTCACCTTAATTTTGCATGTTTTTCCACAGCTGCAAAAGTGGAAACTCTGAAAAGGCTTATTTAGTTTCCACAGCTGGTTGTTTATATGATTACTTCACCCTATGAAGCATTCCAAAATCCAAACTCTGAGAAAGGGTGGCCTCTGAATCTACCAACCAGTTGTGTGGCAGCTTATTTGCTGTTTCATGTTGTTCTTATCTGTGGTGGTCACATCCTCTTGCAGTGGGAACCTGTCATCCAAGTCACTTGTTGCTTCCAAAGGAGCTTGCAAGTAGCCTTGGAAACCCAGGGTGAGAAGGTTTTATACAAAGGTAAAGAGAAAGGGGTGAATATTCCTTCATTGTATGACTAATGCAACTTTCCTAAGGAGGACACAGAAAGCTGATGACTCACTTTCTGCATTTGTTTCCTATTATAGCGTTTATCTATTGACATATGGCTAAGAGGTGTTGCCACTGATGAAGCCTCAGCCTGCTGACTGAAGCCAGCCTAAATTTTTCAGCAGGGTGAAGCTTCCAGCTCTTGAATCTGGGATCCAGACCATCAGCTCCCACATGGAGAACACCACTGACATAGGAAGAAAAGAAAAAGGTCTCTGTGCAAAAGTCAACCATGAAGACTCAGTTTAAGTAAAAATAATGCTGACAAGAGGGTTTTTCTGGGTTTTTTTGTTTTTTTACGTTTTTGCTTAATGTTTTCCTCCTGTTCTGCTGTTTACATAATTCAGAGTATGGCAGTTAATTTCTAATTACACAGACTGCTTATCATTTTCTTTTAGAAAATGAAATTAAATACTGCTCCTGGACTTGTACAATTAAGAGGTATCCTTGGTCTACCTACCTTGTTATTTAATTCCCAACAAGGCCCAACCATTTGGGACACATGGTCTGCATGTTTTGATGTTGGTTTTTCCTGTGACTGGCTCCAGTTGCCAAGCCCCATTTCTCAGGGAAGTTGTTTTCACGGCAAAGGTTTGCTGGTGGAAAATAACGAGATCTCATAAAGTAGGATTGCAGAAGTGCCTATTACTTGTTAAGTAGAGAAATTAATGCAGAGTTCATTTCTACAATGTTTATCACATCAGATAGGAAACTCCTCTCTTTCTTCTGAGGATATGTGGAAGGGACTATAGGCATAGGAGCAGACAAAACTGAGTTTGAATCCTGGCTCTACCACCTCATCACTTACTAGCTATTTGACTTTGGGCAACTTAACCTCTCTGAGCCTCAGTTTCCTCCTCCGGAAAATGAGGATGGTAACAGTATCTACCTCAAAGGACTGTTATGAAGAGTCTGGGAAACAATGTGTGTGTTCTTAGTTTTCCCCTCCCCCCATCCCATTCAAGCTCAGAGTTAGCTTTAAGTTCCTTGGCTGCAAGAGGGGTAGGGAGAGGGACTAAAAGGCAAAATTGTCTACAAGTTTCCTAAAAGATCTTCGGTTTCCAAAAGAGTAATCCCCTAGGACCTAGAAGAACAGAGAGCCTCCAGAATACAGAACAAAAGTTTGAGGAAAAAAATAAAGGAAGAAAGATTTGAGGACCCAGACTAGAGCAAGATTCCTCTGGGCAGAGGTAAGGAGTGAAGAGGGGAAGAACAGATACACCAGACAATCTGGTAGTGAAACTGAGCAAGACTCTGTGGGGCCCTCCCAGGTACAAATCCTTTCTGTGTCCGCCATTTCTTGCTTGTAGGAAATAGGCTTCATTCAGCCTCCAGACCGTCCCTGAGTTCCAAAGGGCAGATTCAAACAGTTGCTAATCAGGGAAATAAGGGAATGCAGAAACAAAGGAGGAGAAATCAAGAAACAATAGTGCAGCGATTAAAGCAGGGTCCTGGTTCCTCCTCAAGGAATATACATAACAATATATTTGAGTTCTTCTGCAGGAACTAAGGCCCCCACCCAGGTGGAGGATGGTAACTTCAGGCTGAGCACGAGATTCCTGGAGCACCGCCCTGTTGACTCACCCCACCCCAATCAGAAGAAAGTCACACACCCTGCAGCTCTCATCCCAAATTTTGCTTATAAAAACTTCTCCCCCAAAACCATCAGGGAGGTCGGCTGGGGTTCTTGAACACAAGCCACCCATTATCCTTGCTTGGCCCTACCATAAACCTTTCTCTGCTCCAAACTCCGACGTTTCAGTTTGTTTAGCCTCACTGTGCACAGGGCATACAAACTTGCATTCAGTAACAGTAGTATGGGTCTTGAACCTTGCTGGCAATGTGGCTCCTGAACCCTGCTCCCCAGTAAGAAAAGACAGTAAAGATGGCCTAAGACCTCTCCAAGGAGTTACGGGTTTGTGGTTCTAAACAATCACACTTGCTTGTCCCAAACTATCCTGCCTATAATGTGTTACATTCTTTCCTCCTTAAACAGGAAACTTTTCGTATTGACTTAGTCATTTGCATTCATTGCCCTGCAGCTCTATTGAGTGATGCCCTCAGGTTTTTGCAAAATCTGTAGGGCTACTTACCTCTGCATTCCATGACCACAGACTATTGTGCTAATTGATGTTTGAATCTTCTTTTCATATTTTTTCTCTAGTCCCCTGATCCCAGGCAGTCTCTTGTCCAATGTCTCTTCCTATCTGCAGTCAGCCATTATGTCTCCCTATAGCAGCTCCTCTTCTTTATTCCAGTGTGTTTTTACAAACTTTCTATGGGCTTAGAAATGAAACTGAGCAGGACCCTTTGAGGCTCCTGGGAACAGAAGCCTTTCCGTGTCCCCCATTTCTTTTTTTTTTTTTTTACATTTTTTTGTTGAAATATAGTTGATTTACAGTGTGCCAATCTCTGCTGTACAGCAGAGTGACTCAGTTATACACATATATACATTCTTTTTTTATATTCTTTTCCATTATGGTTTATCACAGGATATTGAATATAGTTCCCTTTGCTATACATTAGGACTTTGTTGTTTATCCATTCTAAATGTAATTCCGTGTCCCCTGTTTCTTGTTTGTAGGGAATAGACTCCAGCCTCCATGACCTTCCCCAAGTTCCAAAGGGCAGATTTGAATAGTTGCTAATCAGGGAAGGGAGGGGACGCAGAGACAAGGGAGGAGCAGTCAGGAAACAATGGTGCAGCCTTGGGGCAGGGTCCTGGTTCCCCCTAAAGGGATACACATAATATCTTTGAGCTCTTTACAGAACTAAAACCCCCAACAAATGGAAGATGTTAGCATTCTTCATTCCAGAGAAGATCAAAGTTTGATAACCTCGAGAAGCTCATCAGGAGACCACCTGAGACCAGATTAAAGGAGTGCAGGCCCTGCCCACACCATGATCCTTATCAGCAACCCCGCCCTTGAACCATTGCTATAAAACTCCTCACCAAATCTCCCCAGGTTGAGATACACAGTTTTTCAGGGCACGAGCCCACTGTGTCCCCCTTTACCTGGCAAAGCAATAAAGCTTCTTTTCTACTTCACCCAAAACTCTGTCACCGAGATTCAATTCAGCACCGGTGCACAGAGGCCAAGTTTTCAGCATCAGAAATAAAATTAAAATTTCTTAGAATTGATTACAGAATGAAGTAAACAGATGAACTCTGTAATATCTGTTTTGACTGTATTGTGGACTGAATTAGTGTCCCCTCCCCCTAATTCATATGTTGAAGCCCTAATCCCCAATGTGACTGCATTTGGAGATGGGGCCTATAAAGAGGTAATAAAGGTTAGGTGAGGTCATAAGGTAGAGCCCTAATCCAAAAGGACTGTGACCTTATAAGAGAAAGAGACATCTGACCTCCCTCTCTCTCTACCTACAAAGAGAAAAAGCTATGTAAAGACACAGGAAGAAGATGGCCATCTGTAAGCCAGGAAGAGAGACCTCACCAGAAACCACTTTGATCTTGAACTTCCAGTCTCCAAAACTGTAAAAAGATAAATCTCTCTTGTTTAACCCACCCAATCTGTGGTATTCTGTTATGGCAGCCTGAGCAGACTAATAGACTGAATTTTTTTTTTTTTTGGCCAGTTTCCAGGATCCTACCTGTGTTATTCAGAGTGGAATTGCAGGATAAGTAAGAAGTTACTTTAAAAAATTCAAATAACTTTGTTATAAAGCAGAAACTAACACACCATTGTAAAGCAATTATACGCCAATAAAGATGTTAAAAAAATTCAAATAAAGTATTATACAAGAAAAATTCACGGAGATGCTCCATTATGTGAACTATTGGGAAATGTATTATAAGGTAAAATTCCAGTGCCACAACTGATCTTCACCTACATACTTGTGCAGTAAGTCCTTTTGGCCAATGTAAAGCATAACTGATTAGCACTCTGGGGGTACAAATCTAAGAAGGGAAAAATACATTGTTATGAAGCCCTTTTGGTGCCCATGTTTTAATTCAGTTCTAAATACAATGATCATCCCTAGGTTTCTGAAAGCACCATCAGGAAGCGTACTCATTTTGGTACTTATTGCAAGACTTTCCTGAAGAAGTACAGAAAATAAACCCAAGCTCCAAATATTATCTGGCCGTTTCTTCTTTTTTTAAGAAAATACCACCAACTACTCAAAAACAGCTATGTTAAGATAAATATTAACCATTCAGATGAGGCCCATCCTCACTGCCATGAATGTGCTTTTTTGTTATTGCTTAAAAAGAAAAAAAAAACTAGCTAACTAATCCTATTCATGTATCACTTCACTCAAACAAAGAAAAAAAATAATAATCTTAACTTTTTTCTGAATTCTTCTAGATCAGGGATGGCCAACTACAGATCACATGCCAAATCCAAATTCCAACTACATCCAGTTTTTGTAAGGCCCAGACCTAAGAATGTTTTTTACATTCTTAAAGGATTGTAGATGATGATGATGATGACAACGATAATGGTGACAATGAAGAAGGAGAGATTTTATGTGGCCAGCAGAGCCAAAAATATTTACTATCTGGCCCTTTACAGAAAAATTTGCCTGTTGGTAAAATTATGTATTGACTTTGGGGCAAGCCCTATGAATGGTAGATAATGGTATTTATATGAAATCGCAAAGTAGGGCTAAATGTACAAGACTCTGCTCACATTCATTCCTCCTACAGTGGCAATATTGGATAATCAATCTCCACTAAAACAAAGAGTCAATGGAAAAGTGAAAACACTTAAAAGCGCTTGTGATTAATAACTGATATATCCCTTCTAATATAGAAAATAAGTCGATGGTTGCAACATCAGGGTAGGGAAGGGGTGCTGGGTAGAGATGTACAAAGGACCATGATACAAAGGGATCAACTGATTGCAACTGGTAGCAAATCAAAGAAAATTTAGGAGGAAGATTTTTGTATAAGTCATTCCTAGAAGGCACACATCTTGACTAAATAGATCATAGATGTTAAAATCTGCCATTTAATTTGGCTGAGAAAAAAAATCAGAAGCTAAAGACATTTTTATTATTCTTGGAAGGTTCTTTTGATAACAGAAATCTGTCTTTTCATCAAGGACAAGTATGCCAAAGAACTCTTATTTATATTACAGGGACTGAAGTGCAAAAGGAAGGTTTTTAAAATAAAGACTGCTTTTGCTGTAAGCAACCACCCCATGCAGAAGGTAAAGAACAGAAGAGCACTCCTTTTCATTAAGTCTTGATTGGAATAGGTTGAGAAGAGGGCCATGCGTTATCTTTGTTCAAATGAACAAAGGACATAAAGAGGTAATTAACATTAGGAAATAAAGATATGAGAAAATGCTCATCCTCCCAAATAAAGACAATTTAAAGTAATTTTGAGGTATCATTTTACGTTATTAAATTAGCAGGATTTTTTTTGATGGCAAGAACAACGTATGCTGGCAAAGTTGGGGTAAAACTGGCACCCATCTACTGCTCTAGGGTGGGGTGGGGGTAAAGGGAACATCCACCGGAAATTGGAGGAAATGTGGCCCCTCACATTAAGAGACAGAAGATGTTCCTTCCCTTTGACGCAAATGCTCACTTTGGAGGAAGTAATCTTAAGGAAATAACTCAAGAGAAGAAAAAAATTCTTGAATCAAAAAGATGTTCACTGTTGCCCTATAAACATAAATACAGGTAATCAGAAACAACCAAATATTCAAAAATGGGAGATGTGAATAAATACTGATATTATATCCATTTGGGAGATTATATAGCCATTGAAATCCTAATAATAAAGACCACATAGTAACATGGAAAACTATTTTAGGATATTGTCAAGTCAGAAAGCAAAATATAAAACAGTACGTAGAGTATGTTTACAACTATTAAATGTGTGCTTACTGGACAAAAACTTAAAAGCCATACCCCAAAATAAAACATTGTATGAGAGGGTAGGGTTGTAAGGTTACTGATGTTTCCTTGGCTTCAATTCTCTTTAATGTTGATATAAGTTTTCCTTGTTAAAGAAAAATTTGTTGAGCTTCCTGCATGTGCATATGAGCATTCCATTGAATGCATCTAAACCCCCTGGAATTCAATTCCATTGAATGCATCTAAACCCCCTGGAATTTAATACATCCTATCTTGGATTTTTGGAAACTAGGTTTTCTGACCCTTGGTGAAAGGGTCAGAAATTATGAAAAACGTAATTGTGGCCACTCGCATAGAAGAGTTTACAACCTTCTTTATGAGCCAACCAGAAACCTGAACTCAGAAGCTTGCTTCAGTTGTACATTTGATGTACTTTTGATACCAAGCAGGACCCTGTGGGGCTCCTGGGCACAAAAGCCTTTCTGTGTCCCCCATTTCTTGATTACAGGAAATAGGCTTCACCCCTCAGTTCCAATGGGGCAGGTTCAAACAGTTACTAATTAGGGAAGGGAGGGGATACGGAGACAAGGGAGGAACAGTCAAAAGACACAATAGTGCAGCCTTGGGGCAGGGTCCTGGTTCCCCCTCAAGGGACACACATAACAATATCCTTGAGCTGTTTTGCAGATACTGAAACCCCCACCAGGTGGGAGAAGTTAACTGTCTGCTGCCCACAAGCACGGAGACCCCAGATGGGTTGGAACCAGAAGGTTGATGATGCTGACTGCCACCTACCTCACCACCAACCAATCAGAAGAATGTCCACCAGCTGATCAAGCCCTCTTTGAACCATTACTATAAAACTTCTCACTACCCCCTCGAGGTCAGGACACACAGTTCTGAGGGCATTAGCCCACTGTGACCACCTTTGCCTGGCCAAGCAATAAAGCTATTCTTTTCTACTTCACCCAAAACTCTGTCTCCGAGAATTAATTCGGTGTTGGGGTACAGAAGCCAGATTTGGCTTCACTTTCTTCTTTTTCATATCTATATCTAGACCTTTACTTCCGCTAAGAGAGTCTTGCTGAGCTAGTATTTGAGTGTTGCCAGGCAAGCAAATAAATTCAGTTTTGTTTCAAACTGCCGGTTAGTAGTCTATCTTATTCTTTACATCCCATTACTATGGAATGTAGTATTTTCTAAAGCTATCACTTAATATATATAGCTCTCATGACTTTTGGGAAACTGTCTGCCATGGCAGATCCCCCTCCCCCAATAAGGGCCACAATGGCAATTTGACTGCAAAAAGCACCCTATCGGCCTCCACTTGTTCCAGGAACTAGCCAGCCACATAAAACCCTCCGCCCCAACACTAAACAATCCTTCTTCTTTTGAAATGTCCCCAAACTGCTAGTTTGCCCCCTGGCAGCCAACCAGGGACTGCTAGGTGTATTTAAATACAATTAGAAAGTCTCCCCTGCTTCCAAAAATCCCACTTCAGTAGAATGCTTGCCAATTAGAAACTGTCTCTGTATTTCCTAACTTTCCACTATAAACTAACTCTCCTCTCTAAACTTTGAACCCCTGCTGAAACCAAAGTAACCTACAGAAGGCTTCTCTTGCTGAAAGTTCATGAATAAACAGCCTTTGTTAATTGTGCCTTAGTTTTGTCTTTGACACTTTGACAGTTTTTCTAATCTTCAAATAATTAAGATGGATACATTTGAAAGGGAGTAACAACCCAATGGTTCCTTAGGATTATAAAACAAATCCCATTAAAGGAAACCAAAAACCAAATGTTTCATAGTTCATTTATGAAACAACCAAAGGTGAAGAAAAGATAAGGCAAAATTTTAAAACTTATGAATGTGAGATTTCAATCACCTCTCAAAACGATTCAAATTAGAGAGAGGCATTTTACTCAAATCATGGATCGTTATACCAAGACTTACTTGCCTTTGGAGGCATCTAGAATTCCAACAAAATCACTTAATTCCTGCTTCTTTGTCCAGTTACAGCTCCTTTGTCTTCTCAGACTCCTCTTGCTTGTCATGATCAAAGTGTCAGAGAAATCACAGGACCAGAGCAGACCCAACCCTCAGCATTGAAGTGCAGTAGGCAGCATACCCCCAGGCTCTTCTCCCTGCCCCACCCGCCACCATCAAGTCCCAGAGATGATGAAAATTCCTTCTCAAAAGAAAGCCTGCTAAAAATGTTTCCTTCAAACTGTGAGTGAAAAATCAGCAAACAAAGGATGCCAAGCCATCAAGCCACCAGCCACTGCATCTGCCCCCCAACGGTGCAGCCTAAGGGGATTCAAGATGGGAAAGAACGGGATACTGGCCCTAGATAGCTGAGATGCATATCAAAGGAATGATTTCAATCAGCCCAGACCCTTGCATCTTCCCATACATAGAACCGTGCTAAATTCATTAACTTGAGATGGCTGGTTTTCTTTAATTAACAGTAATCTTTTGATGTTCTGAATATCTGGTTTTTGTTGCAAAAACTCCTATATATCCTGGCTCTGCCCTTACCTCTTCAAAGTCGTCCATCAGAGCTATCTGAGAGGCTGCCTCCCAGGCTTGAGTCCTCAGGAAGTCCACCAAATGAAACAGAATTCTCAACTTTTAGGTTGTGCATATTTTTCAGTCGACATAATCTATAAGTACCTACAAATAATTTAATGCAAACCCTTGTTGTGGGTTCAACTGCATCCCCCCAAAAGATATGTCCAAGTCCTAACACTCAGTATCTGTGAATATGACCTTATTTGAAAATAAGGTCTTTGCATAGGTAATTAAGTTAAGATGTGGTCATACGGGAATAGAGCAGACCCTAAATCCAATGACTGGTATCTTCATAAGGAGAAAGTGATTTGGAGAGAGACAGGGAAGAAAGAGACAGAGATTAGAGTGATGCAGCTGCAAGCCAAGGGATGCCAAGAACAGCAAGCAACCACCTGAAGCTAGAAGAAGGGAGTGGAGAGTTTCCTGCAGAACCATCAGAGGGAGCATGGCCCTGTAGACACTTTGATTTCAGAATTCCAGCCTCCAGAACTGTGAGAGAATAAATTTCTGTTGTTGAATTTGTGGTACTTTAATACAGCAGCTCTACGAAACTGATACAACCTTCTTAGGCTATTTCCACTTAAAAGACATATAGCTCTAATGGTGGAATTGCAAGAATCAGTCAGCTGATGAGGAAGACTTTTAAAGAGCCACAGGGTCTCTGGGAAACCACCAGGAAAGTACATCAGGTATTTTATGGCAAAAACCAAACACTTGAAGGGACACAAGGGGTCAGTGTGGCCCCCAGAGTTGTGAGGAGAGGGAGGAAAAGACATCTGAAGTATTACCAAATGTTGTTCACACCTCATATCATTGCACATACAGCTTGCTATCGATTACTAATTCAGAAACCCATCATTCTTCTAGCATTAAATTATCTTAGTTCTCGAAACTTCTTCTTTACTTCCTTCTCTCTTCCTTTAACCATCTCACTAAGAAACTCCCCTAGAGAGTAGGCAAGCACAGAGGAGAAAGCAGTCCATATAGTCTATTAGCAACCATGGAAGGAATATTTATGGATACACTAATATGATTGTTTTCAATGAATTTTTCCCTTCCCTAAAGAAAGGAGAAAAGCCTTTGTATTCTTTTGCCCAGGAGATGGGGAGATTGTGCAGGCAAGAGGGGGAGGTGCTGTTACATGGCAGAAAGCAAGGTAGGAGTTAGGTACAATTTTTGGCTTTTGTTTTCAAAGCCTTGAGATAATTGAGGCAATTAAATTAGGCCCTCAAAAGGAGGAGAAAGGGAAAAGCCCCTCCCTTTGTGTTGGGGTTGGGGTTCCAAGAGTGGAAGCAGCTAAATCAGAGAAGGAAAACACATCTCTGAGTCTTGGTTGGAACCCTGACCCCTGAACTGGGGAGGACCTCAATGAGCAGAAGCTGGGTACCCTCTAGGAGGCTGGGGAACCACACACAGATACACCGCAGCACCAGAAGCCCCAGCGAAGACCCCAGTGGCTGACTGACCTGGAAGCAGCCTAGGCTTAAACACAAGGCAGAATTAATCATGTGATATAAAAGCCAGGCTTCAACACAGCCCAAGGGAGGGAGAGACAAGGACCTGGTCATACCTGAAATAGTATTTCCCATAGCCCAGGCAGGATGGAGAGTAAGGGTCAGATTTCAACTGATTTTGGAAAAATTAAAGAATGCAAAATAATGTCTCTTGTTCACCCAAGTCTGTGGGCTCAAGTAAGATTTAATGAAGGGGCAAGGGGGAGTTAATAATTAAAATTTGGAGGGTTGTATGTGAATTTCATTTCTGCAGTGTTTTTCGTAGGCTAAATTAGTACAGAATTAGGAACTGACATGAATACGATTGTTCTTTATTTGTGGAGAGGTTTATTGCTGCCAAATAACAGAGACTTTGCCTATGTGGAGGCACTCATGCGTATGACAGCTAAAGCAGTCACCCATGAACTAGCTCCCCTGAAACTAAACTCCTGAAGGCAATGTTAGAAATTCTGGAGTAAGTGAACAGGACTTAGTCCTTGGACAGTGAAAGCAGTCTTTCTGCTACCCCATGACTGGCAAAGGTTCAGAGCAAAATCCAATTCTGTTTAGGTCAGATCACACAGGGCAATGTGTGACCACAGGTTGCACTGACCTATGGATAACAGAGCAAATATCTCAGCAGCAGATGCTCATAGCCATGATGCTCACAGCAACAAAGTTCCAATAAGAATCTGGACCATCACCATTGTGACAGAGGAGGAAAAGGGGAATTCCAAACATGGGCTCAGAGTTGGAAGGGAGAGAGCAAATGCAGATTTTAGTCTGGCTTTATAAATTATCAGAAAGTCCATTTATATTTTCAATTAAAAATTCTAAAATTACTCATAGTCTTGAAATGTGCTTTAAAACACATTTTGACCTTTTTTTCATTTTTTAAAGTTACAGATAGTCCTAATCAATAGAGGAGTTTGAGTTAACAATTTTCTGTAAGTGCTAATTAGAGGACAACATTAAGGTAGAAATTCATACAGCCAGAATCTGACTGTGTAAAAAATAATAATCTATGTTCAGGAATGAAATTATTGGAGTAATTCAACCTCTGACATGACAGCACAAGTAACTCCACGGACCCACTCCCCAGCTAAACTGGTGAAAATTATTTTTAAAACAACCATTTACTATCTCTGGAAACGGCCCTATGATCATACAGCAAATGAAGAAACACTTATTCAAGAAACTTCACTAAAACTCAGTAAGAACTATAAGAGTCTGTAGTATATGAAAAATATGTGCCCTCCCTTCTACCTCCCAATTAAATAAGACAGAAATTGCTCCAGACAGGTGCAGTCAAGAACAAAGAATTCCTACTGCTGAGACTAGTTTCTAGGTAAGTGAGGAAGAGGTGGGGGCTCCCTTCTTCCCAGCCCCCACTCATGGGACAGAAGCATGACCTGGGGCTCACTGCCACTGAGAATAGTGGGTTTCCAACTGTCCTTAAACCAGATCATGTTGCAGGGTTTTCATACCAAGAGAGACAAGCCTAGCAGACTGGGGCTGCTTTCACCCCTCCATCCAGCAAGCATTCAGTTCCCAAAGCCAAGGGTATCACTCAGAGACAAGTAAGCCATTAACTCTAACAACAGCACCAGAGCCCTGACTAAGAGATTTTGCCTCAGGGGAAGCAGGCCATAGTACAGAGAGTTCCAAATCCTGCTGAAGGAACTGACTTCATTTGGAACAGAGAGTAGAGAAGTTCAAGCCTAAGGGCACTCTCAAAAGTAGTAGAAGCTGTGCTGAAAGACAGCTGGGAGGAGATTGGTAGACTCATTGGAGATACAGGCTAAATTGTAGGCCAGCTAGTTTGGAGAGAAATGCGGAAAGAGACAGCTTAGAAGAGCTCTCCCGGTGTCAGGACAAATCTAAAATACTGACCTTAGGAAATATCCTTTCAAAGGAGCCATCAAAGTAGGAACCCAAAGGAGGGCATCTCAAAAAATAAAGAAACAATATATGGGCAACTATAAATGCAACAGTCTAAGACTAAGAGTGGCATGCTCCAGAAACTACAAGTAGCTCAGGGTGCCTGGAGGAAAGGGCATATCTAGAGTAAGGGAGTAGGGAGAGGTGACATAGAGGGTCAAGTGAGTGCCAAATTAGCACGAAATTTTTCCTTGACCTTGCACAAGTCACAGAAAATTACAGAAGGAGTTTAAGACAATGAGTGACAGATGCTCTGAACTTCAGACTTAGTGCAGAATTTGTGGTAGCAATGGAAGGGGTAGACTAGAGGGGACTAGAAAACCACTAAAAGGAGGTGAGGAGTAAGACAGGCCTAATCTGAGGAAAGAGGGAAGGATATGAGGAAGGGAGAACCTTTATAATCCTATGGCTATCTGGCATGAGGGAGGACAGCTCTAGAATTCATTCTTTTGTTCATTCATTCATTCATTCATTTAATATGTGTTTATTGAGTGTCCATCAGTGCCCAGGCATACTGTTCTAGAATAGCCCCCAGGCTTAGGTTGAGTTACCCAGAAGCAGATCCCTGAGTTGATGATTTGTGGACAACTGATTTAATAAGAACTTGCTCTCCAGCAAAGCCAGGAAGGGAGTGGGGGAAGCAAGACAGAGATGGGGAGGAAGTCAAGCAAGGGGGTTGCTTCCTGTTGGTAGGGACTGGTGGTGGGTAATGCTGGGTGTTGCTCTGTTGGGCAGAGCTCAGTAAAACTTTCATCTGCTTGTCTGCTGATGGGTGGGGCTGAGTTCCCTCCCTGTTGGTTTTTTGGCCTGAGGAGACCCAGCACCGGAGGCTACAGGCTCTTCGGTGGGGCTAATGGTGGACTCCAGGAGGGCTCTCGTCAAGGAGTACTTCCCAGAACTTCTGCTGCCAGTGTCCTTGTCCCTGCGGTGAGCCATAGCCACCCCCAGCCTCTGCAGGAGACCCTCCAACACTAGCAGGAAGGTCTGGTTCAGTCTCCTATGGGGTCACTGCTCCTTCCCCCTGGGTCCTGATGTGCACACTACTTTGTGTGTGCCCTCCAAGAGTGGAGTCTCTGTTTCCTCCAGTCCTGTTGAAGTCCTGCAATCAAATCCCGCTAGCCTTCAAAGTCTGATTCTCTGGGAATTCCTCCTCCTGTTGCCAGACCTCCACGTTGGGATGCCTGATGTGGGGTTGATTTTAGTCAAGTCCCTCAGAGAGCAGCTGCATTCTGACCCTGCAGGAGAACTTCGGAGTGTGAGTTACACCTCAGAGATGTCCACATCTACCACAAGGGACCTGGGCTTTGATACCCCTGAGTGGAACCCCCATAGTGTAAGCTTTCTAAATGTAACTTAACTGTTTTTTCTTTACTTTTTATTTAATTTTTTGACACATGAAAAGTTGTACCTAATTAATGCATACAACTTCATGAATGTGGAGATAAGTATACATCCATGAAACCATCACCACAATCTATGCCATCAACCTATCTAACACCTCCAAAAGTTCCTCCTCGAAAAACTGAAAATAGAACTATTATATTATTGGGTAATCCCACTTGCTTCTACTATCCAAAGGAATTGAAATCAGGATCTTGAAGAGATAAATGTGCCTTATCTATTTACTTGTTTGTCTTCTTTTTTTAATTTAGTGAGAGACAATTCTAACTTCTTGCAAGATTTCTTCTCACCTCAAGCCCCAAAGTCATCCCTGTTAATCCTCTATCACTCTTTAAAGTGTTCTTCCCTACCCCCTCCACTTAGCTCTGCCATACCTGTTCATTCATTCAATAGACATTGATGGAGAGCTTGCTGTGTGCCAGCCACTGAATTAAGGAGCTGGAAGTAAGAGAAAAATCAAAGATAAATAAAACTCAAATCCTTAGCCAGCCCCAGCCTCTGATGACAAAATGATATTAAATTTGTAATTAACTTTGTAATCTGATAGACAAAACCCCTTATTTACAATCTTTGATGAGTTCACCTAACCTCTCTAAACTTCAGTTTTCTTAATTGGTAAAATAGGGATACCAATTAAACCCAATACTATCTATCTCCAAAGGATTTTAAAAAGATTAAACAATGTATACAGAGGAATACACTGGAACTCACCAAAAAAGATACCCCACATCCAAAGACAAAGGAGAAGCCGCAATGAGACGGTAGGAGGGGCGCAATCACAGTAAAATCAAATTCCATAACTGGTGCGTGGGTGACTCACAGACTGGAGAACACTTATACCACAGAAGTCCACCCACTGGGGTGAAGGTTCTGAGCCCCACGTCAGGCTTCCCAACCTGGGGGTCCAGCAACGGGAGGAGGAATTCCTACAGAATCAGACTTTGAAGCCTAGTGGGAATTGATTGCAGGACTTCGACAGGACTGGGGGAAACAGAGACTCCATTCTTGGAGGGCACACACAAAGCAGTATGCACATCGGGACCCAGGGGAAGGAGCAGTGACCTTGGGGGAGACGGAACCAGACCTACCTGCTAGTGTCGGAGGGTCTCCTGCAGAGGCGGGGGGTGGCTGTGTCTCACCATGGGGACAAGGACACTGGCAGCAAAAGTTCTGGGAAGTACTCCTTGACGAGAGCCCTCCTGGAGTCCACCATTAGCCCCACCAAAGAGCCTGTAGCCTCCGGTGCTGGGTCTCCTCAGGCCAAAAAACCAACAGGGAGGGAACTCAGCCCCACCCATTAGCAGACAAGTAGATGAAAGTTTTACTGAGCTCTGCCCAACAGAGCAACACCCAGCATTACCCACCACCAGTCCCTCCCAACAGGAAGCTTGTACAAGTCTCTCAGATAGCCTCATCCACCAGAGGGCAGACAGCAGAAACAAGAACTACAATCCTGCAGCCTGTGGAACAAAAACCACATTCACAGAAAGACAGACAAAATGAAAAGGAAGAGGACTGTGTACCAGATGAAGGAACAAGATAAAATCCCAGAAAAACAACTAAATGAAGTGGAGATAGGCAACCACCGAGAAAAAGAATTCAGAATAATGATAATGAAGACGATCCAGGACCTCGGAAAAGAGAATGGAAGCAAAGATCGAGAAGATGCAAGAAATGTTTAACAAAGACCTACAAGAAATAAAGAACAAACACCTAGAAGAATTAAAGAACAAACAGAGATGAACAATACAATAACTGAAATGAAAAATACACTACAAGGAATCAATAGCAGAATAACTGAGGCAGAAGAATGGATAAGTGACCTGGAAGGCAGAATGGTGGAATTCACTGCCGTGGAACAGAATAAAGAAAAAAGGATGAAAAGAAATGAAGACAGCCTAAGAGACCTCTGGGACAACATTAAACACACCAACATTTGCATTATAGGGGTCCCAGAAGGAGAAGAGAGAGAGAAAGGACCCAAGAAAATATCTGAAGAGATTATTGTTGAAAACTTCCCTAACATGTAAAAGGAAATAGCCACCCAAGTCCAGGAAGCACAGAGAGTCCCAGGCAGGATAAACCCAAGGAGAAACATGCCAAGACACATAGTGATCAAAATGACAAAAATTAAAGACAAAGAAAAATTATTAAAAGCAACAAGGGAAAAACAACAGATAACACACAAGGGAACTCCCATAAGGCTAACAGCTGATTTCTCAGCAGACACTCTACAAGCCAGAAGGGAGTGGCATGATATACTTAAAGTGATGAAAGGGAAGAACCTACAACCAAGATTACCCTACCCAGCAAGGATCTCATTCAGATTCGATGGAGAAATCAAAAGCTTTACAGACAAGCAAAAGCTAAGAGAATTCAGCACCACAAAACCAGCTCTACAGCAAATGCTAAAGGAATTTCTCTAAGTGGGAAACACAAGAGAAGAAAAGGACCTACAAAAACAAACCCAAAGCAATTTAAAAAATGGTAATAGGAACATACATATTGACAATTACCTTAAACGTGAATGGACTGAATGGTCCAACCAAAAGACACAGGCTTGCTGAATGGATACAAAAACAAGACCCATATATATGCTGTGTACAAGAGACCCACTTCAGACCTAGGGACACATACAGACTGAAAGTGAAGGGATGGAAAAAGATATTCCATGCAAATGGAAATCAAAAGAAAGCTGGAGTACCAACACTCATATCAGATAAAATAGACTTTAAAATAAAGAATGTTACAAGAGACAAGGAAGGACAATACATAATGAGCAAGGGATCAATCCAAGAAGAAGAAATAACAATTATAAATATATATATGCACCCAACATAGAAGCACCTCAATACATAAGGCAAATGCTAACAGCTATAAAAGAGGAAATCAACAGTAACACAATAATAGTGGGGAACTTTAACACCTCACTTACACCAATGGACAGATCATCCAAAAAGAAAATTAATAAGGAAACACAAGCTTTAAATGACACAACAGAACAGATAGATTTAATTGATATTTATAGGACATTCCATCTGAAAACAGCAGATTACACATTCTTCTCAAGTGCACATGGAACATTCTCGAGGATAGATCACATCTTGGCTCATAAATCAAGCCTCGGTAAATTTAAGAAAACTGAAATCATATCAAGCATGTTTTCCAACCACAACGCTATAAGATTAAAAATAAGTTACAGGGACGAAAACGTAAAAAACAAAAACACATGGAGGTTAAACAATACATTACTAAATTACCAAGAGATCACTGAAGAAATCAAAAAGGAAATCAAAAAACACCTAGAGACAAATGACAACGAAAACACAACGATCCAAAACCTACGGGATGCAGCAAAAGCAGTTCTAAGAGGGAAGTTTATAGCAATACAATCCTATCTTAAGAAACAAGAAAAATCTCAAATGAACAATCTAACATTACACCTAAAGGAATTAGACAAAGAAGAACAAACAAAACCCAAAGTTAGTAGAAGGAAAGAAATCATAAAGATCAGAGCAGAAATAAATGAAATAGAAACAAAGAAAACAAGACCAAAGATGAATAAAACTAAAAGCTGGTTCTTTAAGAGGATAGAAAGCCCAGAGATAAACCCATGCACCTATGGTCAACTAATCTATGACAAAGGAGGCAAGGATATACAATGGAGAAAAGACAGTCTCTTCAATAAGTGGTTCTGGGAAAACTGGACAGCTACATGTAAAAGAATGAAATTAGAACACTCCCTAACACCATACACAAAAATAAACTCAAAATGGATTAAAGACATAAATGTAAGACCAGACACTATAAAACTCTTAGAGGAAAACACAGGAAGAACACTCTTTGACATATATCATAGCAAGATCTTTTTTTGACCTACCTCCTAGAGTAATGGAAATAAAAACAAAAATAAACAAACGGGACCTAATGAAACTTAAAAGCTTTTGCACAGCAAAGGAAACTATAAACAAGACAAAAAGACAACCCTCAGAATGGGAGAAAATATCTGCAAACGAATCAATGGACAAATGATTAATCTCCAAAATATATAAACAGCTCATGCAGCTCAATATTAAAAAAACAAACAACCCAATCAAAAAATGGGCAGAAGACCTAAATAGACATCTCTCCAAAGAAGACATACAGATGGCCAAGAGGCACATGAAAAGCTGCTCAACATCACTAATTGTTAGAGAAATGCAAACCAAAACTACAATGAGGTACCACCTCACACTGGTTAGAATGGGCATCATCAGAAAATCTACAAACAACAAACGCTGGAGAGGGTGTGGAGAAAAGGGAACCCTCTTGCACTGTTGGTGGGAATGTAAATTGATACAGCCACTATGGAGAACAGTATGGAGGTTCCTTAAAAAACTAAAAATAGAACTACCATACGACCCAACAATCCCAGTACTGGGCACATACCCTGAGAAAACCATAATTCAAAAAGACACATACACCGCAATGTTCATTGCAGCAATATTTACAATAGCCAGGACATGGACGCAACCTAAATGCCCATCGACAGACGAATGGGTAAAGAAAATGTAGTACATATGTGCAACGGAATATTAGCCATAAAAAGGAATAAAACTGGGTCATCTGTAGAGACGTGGATGGACCTAGAGACTGTCATACAGAGTGAAGTCAGAAAGAGAAAAACAAGTATCAGATATTAACACATATATGTGGAATCTAGAAAAATGGTACAGATGAGCCAGTTTGCAAGGCAGAAATAGAGACACAGATGTAGAGAACAAACGTATGGACACCAAGGGGGGAAAGCGGTGGGGGCGGGGATGGTGGTGGTGGGATGAATTGGGAGATTGGGATTGACATGTATACACTAATATGTATAAAATAGATAACTAATAAGAACCTGCTGTATAAAAAAATAAATAAAATTAATTTTTTTTCAAAAACCAATGTATACAAAGTACCTAGCAGAGTGTCTGGTATATAAAAAGCACCTAGAAAAAAAATTCTGTTAATTGTAAGGAGTTTGGGAAAAGGGAGGGAAACTAATTCTGACCCTTTCAAATAGTTGCAGCAAAACAGCTATAGTACAATACAAAGATTAATCAGACTCACAAGACCCGGGTGTGAGTTTAACTCCAGTGCTTACCAGTGTCCTTGGACATATAAACTCTACTTTCCTCATTGTAGTAGATTTTTATTGATGGTTTAGAGGCTTCTCAGCATCTGATCCCCTTTTACATTTGGCAGGGGCCAAGGGGTCCCACTGTGTGAACCTTGGAGGAAGCAACTACAAAAGCCACAAAGCCCAGCTTTAGCAGCTAGGTCACAGCCACATGACCAGGCTCAGCCAGTCAGATGTCCCTCCTAGGACTGAGCAAGAAATTGAGGACTCTGGTGTAGTGGAACCTACCATTTGGTGGAAACAGTGAGAGCAGTATCCAGTGCTCCTGGCAATGGTGCCAACAGAGGTAAGTCAGGGTTCATGCTCTAAAAACTGACCAGGATACACTCTTCTGAAGATGAAGAGAATACCTATTTCACAGGGTTTGGGGGGTAATTAATTGTGAAAAAACTGATCACAGAGCCTGGAGCATAACAGATGCTTAATAAGTGTTTCTTGAGTCCGTTTAGGAGGCTTTCTCAAGTTTCTCAAAAAAGGCTGAGAGTTTCTGAGTTGGCTCCATCTAAACAAGCAATTCCCAAGGACTATTTTTCCCATTTCATTTCTTATCCAAGTTATGTATTTCTTATCCCAATTATGTATTTCTCCTTGTTCTCCACTCCACGTTCAAAGTACACTTAGCTCTGACATGTAGAAGAATTCAGTTCATTATCTCTAGTATTTGTACATTTTGTCTTGCTCTCTGGTTAAAAAGTAACTACTTTATCTGGTGCTTTCTGAAAGGCAAGCTCAGAAGGCTTTGGAAGTAGTTTCCTGTCCTCTAGTTTAAGGTCTAGGTGAAGGAGAGAAAACTCAAAGCAGCTACAGTGAAACAGACAGCTAAGTGCCAGATGTGATCTATGCCAGTAAATCTTGTCACAAAAACAGAGCTCTGTGTGACAATGTTCTGTGCATGTGGGCGTTCATAGGGTCTATTTCCCAGCCCTCTTCTTTGGCTCTACAAGGTGTCTTTTTGGGAAATCTCTTTCATTCTTTCAGTTTCAACCACCAGCTATAAGCTGGTGGCCCTCCAAGGCTGCCATGCCACATTTCCACCCACCTGTTGTGCCTCTCCACCTGGTTCCACTCACACCTCTGCTCAGCACCGAAAACACTGAACTCATTATCTCCTACCTGACCCTACCCCTTTGCACAGACCACTCCATCCTCTGAGTTCTTTCTTTTTATTCATAATAACACCATTCCCCCAGTCGGCCAGGCCCCAGTCCTTGGTGTTATTTCTATTCCTTTCACCTCCTTCTCCTATAATTCATGCTTTGCATGGATGTTTATACCCATCCTATCCTTTTCACTCTCACTGTCATCACCCCGGTTGAGACTCAAATGTTTTTTTCTCTCTTGGTTATAACAATAGCTGCCTAGTTAGCCTTTATCATTTCTCCCTTATCCCCTGGCTACATGCTTCCCTCCTCACAGACCTTAAATTACTAAACATTGCCTATTCAAGCCAACAAACATTTATTGCAAACCTAATCATGCATAACATTACAACACATACATACAAAACATTATCAGTGTTCAAAGACACGGATAAATGGATTTGGTGTAAATCTTAAAAACAAAGTTGAAGAACTCCATTTCTATGGACTGAATGTTTCTTTCCCCCCAGAATTCATATGTTGAAATCCTAACCCCCAAGGTGATGGTAGTGGGAGGTGGGGACTTTGGGAGGTGATTAGGTCATGAGGGTGGAGACTTCATGAATGAGATTAGTGCCCTTATAAAAGAAACCCCAGGGACATCCCTTGCCCCTTCTGCCATGTGAGTTTATGGTGGAAAAATGGCCATCTATGAACCAGAAAGTGGGCCCCCAGCAAATTAGAAAATCTGTTATCAGCCTCCAGAACTGTAAGAAATAAATTCTTGTTTATAAACCACCCAGTCTATGATATTTTTGATGTAGTAGCCTAAATGGACTGAGACATCCATCATTTGTATAAGATCTTTGACAATGAATAGGATTTTGACAGGTGGAGTTGAGTAAAAGGTCATTAAGGGAAAGGGGGCCACATTAGGAAAGATCCTGGGGTGGCAGCATGTTGAGGGGAGGGTACATTTTAAGTAATTGCAAAGATTCCAGTTAGGACAATTAGATAGAAGAAGGAAAGTACTGAAAGATGAGCTGGGAAAAGTTGGGAGGGCCCATTTAAAAAGGGGCTTTGAATGTCAAACTGAGAAGTTTATACTTCATTTCCTCTACATTGTCTAATAGATTTGAAGCATTTTGCTTGTTTTTAAGGATATTGAAGATGTTTGATCATGGAAGCAACACAAGCAAAGCTGTTGGTCTAAATGATGGTGCATGGGAGGTGTGCAGAGAAGAAACTGGAAACAAAGAAGTTAGGAAGCTTTTGCATTGTCACAGATCAGGGGCAATGAAGGAAGACCTGAACTAAGGCAGTGGCTGTGGAAATGAAAAGAAAAAAAATGCAAGAGGCATCATGAAGGTGAATCTGCAAGACCCAACAAATCATTTGAGGTAAAAGATGATGGAAAAGGAGAGTCTAGTATGATTCCACGTTGACTTTGAGAGTGGAAACTCCATTAATATCATCAGGATGTACTCAGGATTTAAGATGCTGTGGATAGGGTGATGTGTCAAATCTTAGCTTGGTGTTTATGGTTATATCAAAGTCTCAGCAGGAAACAGAATTCATCCAGATTATTCAAATGAAGAGGCTTAATGAAAGGGACACATCTGTAGATGTGTGGTTAATGTCAAGGGAACTAACAACGGATTTGAAGGAGAGATAGCAACAATGGGAAGTTATTAGCACCCATAAGGCTGAAGGGACAAAGGGAAGGTATAGTATCACCAAAGCCTACTGAGAGCTGGAGCCACCAAAGAATAGCTGCCTGGTGGGAGCTGAGATTGAGGAGGTGTGCAGATATCACACCAAAGCAAGAAAAGAGTGGGGAGAAATGCCCTGAGCTCTATTCCCTCCTGCCAGTCTCCTGCTTGTGCCTCCCACTGGAGCTCTGGAGAGAAGTTTCAGGTTCAGTCTCCCTAGGCACAGAGGAGGAAAGAAAGAGCAAAAAACAAAATAGGGATAAAACTGAGAATAATATAGAGAAAAAGCCAACACAACAGTTTTCCAAAATTTGCCTTTAAATATTCCCTAATATGCTTTTTTTTTTTTAATATATTTTATTTTTAATCTTTGTTAGCCATGGTATTTGCCCTAATGATATTTGGAAAGTTGGTATATGTTAGAAGACATTTTAAAGATTCTTTTTTTTTTTTTTGGTTGTGTTGGGTCTTCGTTTCTGTGCGAGGGCCTTCTCTAGTTGTGGCAAGTGGGGGCCACTCTTCATCGCAGTGCGCGGGCCTCTCACTATCGTGGTCTCTCCCGTTGAGGAGCACAGGCTCCAGATGCGCAGGCTCAGTAGTTGTGGCTCACGGGCCTAGCCGCTCCGCGGCATGTGGGATCCTCCCAGACCAGGGCTCGAACCCGCGTCCCCTGCATTAGCAGGCAGACTCTCAACCACTGCACCACCAGGGAAGCCCCCTAATATGCTTTTTTATTTCCCTGCTTCCATACATTGGTTCTTGCTAGTCCCTCTGCCTGGGAAATTTTCTCTTTCTCTGTTGAAGTCCTATCTATCCTCCAAATCCTAAGCTCAAAAGATTCTTCCTCCAAGGATACTTTCCTGATTAGCTCCAATCAGGGGTGCTCATTCTTACCTGTAAATACCAAACCCTTTGTACTGCTCCTTCTGTGTTCACTAAAGGCTACCTTGAGTTAATTACTTATGTCCATCTTTTACTATCTTATAGAAAATAACCTCAATAAGTATAAAAATCTTCAGTAAGTATAAAAATTCATTCATCATATCACTCAAAAAGTCTACCATATTGTTTTACTCGTGGTAGGAACTCTACAAACAATTTTGGAATACACTTGTAGGAACTGAATTCTTCGCTTTTATTCCAGCCTTTTGGCTAGCAATTTCTCTCTAACCCTCCTATTCTTTCCCCTCTAGGGTATCCATTAATATAAGCTGCAGACTACCCATCAAACCTAAAAGCAAAACAGAACAGCTCAAAAAATATCCAGGAGTTTGGAAAAGGACATGGTTTGAGTAAATGCTGAGTGGGAAACTTCCTGTTTCTTTTACTGAAGGACTTTAGCAGAAGCATCTAGTACAATGGTTATACAGAGTAAGCACACAATAAATATTAGATGGATGAATGGATGGATGAATAATTGAAGAATGTATGGGGGAGGGACTCTCAAAGAATTTTTTTCACTTAACAGTTTAGAGAGGCTGGATGTCAATTCTGGTTCTTCATGTCTTGAAGGCTGAGAATATAATTTTTATATGTTCTTTTCTAACATTCATTTCAACCTAACAACTGAATATTAGGCAGGGGTCTAGGGATCTTACCTGTTATGAAAATGAATTGGTCCTGAGAGCCTGCCAAGTCAGAATGGATTCAGCGTGAGTGCTGAAAAGACAGCTAACAGAGGTAACATCTATGTCTTCAGTAGGAAAAAGACAGATTCTCAGAGAGGAGCAGAGAGGTCATTCCAGTGGAAGGAAATGGTGACTACAGCAAAAATTGGGTGTGCATAGACTGATGAGTTTGGTCGTATGCCTGGAGGAAATGCTATAGAATACTCAAAACCAAAAACCTCAGGGAAAACCTGGCAAATTGGGTTAATATGCGTGAAGATAGCAAAGTGTCCGCAGCTAGATTACATTTCCAGCACCGGCAATCTTAGGTTAAGAAGTTTAGAAACATCTTTTCAGGAGCCCTCATCTAATGCTCTGTTGCTTTATTTCACTCATTGTCATTTGCATTCTGCATATGGCCTTTTGATTCAAATTGGTTTGTTTCTTTGTCCTCTTATTCTCATGAATCTTTGTATACATCAGGAAATGCCCTACATCCTGCTTTATAAAGTCGGTGAAATTCTGACTTTTATCTGGTAGGCACTATACTCTAGGAAATGACTTCATGGCGACACTCAAACTAGTAGTTAGGCACAGTGAAATGTGCGTAAGCTGCTATCTCCATGGGTGTTAATTTTAACATGTTAATGAAAGACCTGGTTCCTCAGGCTGGCAGGCTCAGTCTCCTGCTGCGGCCAAGTGCTGTAATGTTCAACAGGGATATAATTTTTGACACTGACAGTTTAGAAGTCAGTGGCTGCCCTCACTAGTGGACTCAGAAAGGCACAAAATAAGAAAAATATGCTGAATTTATTTAAAATGTATATGACCCATGATAGGCAGAATGGTGAGGTAGATAGAATGCCAGATGGGAACATAGGATGAAACAAAGACTCTGTGTTTTAAGAACAGTAAGTGGACCATTCTCCCTGAAATGTTTTTAAAAAGGGTAGGAAAGTATTGGAGGATGAGGCCAAAAAAGTAGGATGGGATTGTGTTCTTTGGGGGCTTGAGTATCAAGGTGAGGAGCTGTACTTAATTTGACAGACAATGGGAAGCCATAGATGTTTTTTGGTTTTATTTTTTGAGCAATTAACTAATATGATTAGAGCTGCTTAGTTAATTATTAAAGCATGGGCTAACTTTAATTAAGGAGATAAAAGAGACCAGAAAACAAGTTGGGAAAGCATAATAGAGACAGCTCTCTGACCAATAAAAATCTATCCATGTCTTTTATGGTGTAGAGTTGATGCTGGAGAGTGGCCATCCAGATGGACTATATTAACCAACATCCCCGCACCCAGCATCTAGTTGGGACCATATGACTGATTCTTGCCAATGAAATGAAAGCAGAACTGATGCTCATCACTTCCAGATTAAAGTGATTAAGTGTGCATGATCCTCCATGCTTTCTTTTTCCACTATCTGCCAGCCCCTTGACATCAGAGCAAATTTGAAACCACCAGATGGTAAAGCCATAAAATGGAAGCACAGACCTCTTCCACACTGTCAAGAATTTTTAAAGGTGTAGGAATCTGTTTAGGGCTACTTAACTTTAGTTACAACATGAGGCTCATAAGCCATAAATCAATTGCAGGGAAGCTAGTTTCTCTGTACAGAGAAAAACTGGAAGCTATGCTCTTGACATTCCTATTTTTTTCGGTCCCAGATATTTCTTACCATCTCCCACCTTAGCATCTTATCCCAAAAACGACCTGATGAGGTAGCGTGCCTCAGTCATTAAAACCCTTGTAGAATTTAGAGAATTGATTTTGTACTCATTTATGGTAGAATACGGAATCAATTAAACAATTCGATGGCCCATGGGAAAGTCTCACCCTAAATACATTCCTTACATTATCTGAAGTTCAAGCACCTAGAGATTCATTTACTGAAAACACACACACACACACACACACACACACACACACACACACACACATTTTCATAGGCTAACTTTCAGTGTGTCTACCCTAACTTCTGGGAAAACCACATAGCCTGCAGCTCCACAGAAGACTGAGCCAAAGTGGCCATGTACAATACCATTTATCGGTATAGTGAGTTGGGCAGGACCAGGCAGAGGGCCCCGATGAGTCAGTTCACTCAAGACCCCCAGTCTTTAAGCCAAAATTCCCAGAGAAAATCAGAGTGCCTCACTCTATAGAGTGACTTGGAGAGCCCTGAAGGCCTGACAGGGTCATGGGAAGCAGAAGTCAAAAGGAGAGCAAGAGCAGGTCACAGCCAAGTCAGGGCAGGTCTTTGTGGGAAGCAAAGATTATACACAGAGAGGAAAGAACTGAGAGAGAAAGAGAGGCTCATTCCTAGAAGCACATCAATCGCTGATGTCTTTCTACTCTTTATTTCTAGTATGTGTGCATCCAAACAATAAATTCCCCTTTTCCTGAGGTAACCTGAGTGAGTGTAAAAGTCAAACTGACACAACATTTAAACAAGCTTACAGAAAAGGCTCCCATAAGCTTAAATCACCAACACTGATGTTGCTCTAAATTCCCTCCCAATTTTTATCAGTATACAAGAATATATTTTTTATTTAGTTGTAACCAGTATATACATCCTATTCTTTGTCCTTTTTTCACTTAACATTGTTTTGTACACATATTTCCAAGTAGCAACCTACTCCTATCATTTCTTCCATCTATGTATCATGCTCATGTGCTCATATGTCCAGTTTGAAATACCTGTATAGTTTTCTACGTTCATTCCTATTAATAAACAGTGCTACAAACATCTTTGGACAAAATTTTTTTAAATTTCACTGGGATTTCTACCCAATTGGGGGATAACCAGGTTAAAAAACATAAACAGTGTTTTCATTCTTATTATTTGTTGCCAAATTGTTCTTCATAAAGATGCACATCTTGCTGAAAATGAAAATAACCCAAAATATATTAAATTTTTGCATTTAAAATGAATGGAGGCATCTAAAAATCTATCCTAAAGAAATAAAGTACACATAATGATTTATGTAACAAGATGGTCATCATAATACTATTCATAACACTAAAAACATAAAAACCGAAATATTCAAATCACTGGGGAATGTCTAAATAAATTATGATATATCTACAGATATATCATGTGGCCATATATATACTTTTTATTGCCATAAAAGTGATGTTTTCAAAGAATATTGACTGACATAAGAAATGCTTATGATATAAAGGCAAATGAAAAACACATTACCAACCCCAATATGCAATATAATTCAAATTGTGTAAAGAAAAAGTTATCTGCAAATATCTGCATATAAAGACTGTACACAGGGCTTCTCTGGTGGTGAAGTGGTTAAGAATCCGCCTGCCAATGCAGGGGACACGGGTTCGAGCCCTGGTCCGGGAAGATCCCACATGCCACGGAGCAACTAAGCCCGTGTGCCACAACTACTGAGCCCGCGTGCCTAGAGCCTGTGCTCCGCAACAAGAGAAGCCACCACAATGAGAAGCCCGTGCATCGCAACGAAGAGTAGCCCCCGGTCGCTGCAACTAGAGAAAGCCCGCATGCAGCAACGAAGACCCATCGCAGCCAATAAATAAATTAATTAATTAATTAACTAAATCTATTTTTTAAAAAAAGACTGTACACAAATATACTATAATGCTAATGGTAGTTATCTCTCAGTATAATGTTTTTATTAGTGCATCTACATTTTATAATCAGAAATAACAATAAAAGTTATTTCAAAAAATAAATTATCAACATAGAATTCTAAACACAAAATGATACAGAACGATAGTGAAGTTAAAATAGTTAAACAGGCTATTGGTCAGTCAAACATGAGTGTGAACTTTCATTCTAACTTAACTTGAAAGCATATGCATGTTAGAGCTATAATAGGGGTGAGGAACTAGGAAGATGCAGGATAGAGGAGAAAATTTTAGCGCTTGGGGAGGAAAGGTCTAATGGGCAAGCCCCAGTCCAAAGACTTCTTCCGGTCAATAAGCTCAAACAATAAATTTTTTAAACTCAGAATTTTGACCTTTGGCATTTACCTTTGTGATATAATAAAGAATATATTTTGGTCTTTGTCCCCCATTCCTGGCACAGAGCTTCAAAAATCCTTGGAGCTTCCTGATAGGAGTGTCTTTTGTTATACTTAAGGAGGCCCTTTCATTCATACCTCAGTTTATGCTAATGAAGTGACTGATGGTGGGTCCCCCTAAGTAGCTTCAGGATGGGACTGGTCACCAGAAAGACCAAGCATATGATTAGAGGGTTGGAACTTTCAGCCTGCCCCACCCCATCTCTAGGGAGAGGAGGGGGCCTAGAGGCTGGGTTCAATCATGTGGTCAACGATTTAATTCATCATGCTACATAGTGAAATCTCGATAACAACCCTGAGGCACAGTAGAGCTTCCAAGTTGGTGTTTGTCCATGTTCTTGGAAGGTGGTGTGCCCTGATTCCACAAGGAGAGGGCATAAAAGCTCTATGTTACCTGCCTCCCAGACCTTGTCCAATTCATATCTTTCCATTTGGCTGTTCCTGAACTGTATCCTCTATAATAAAACTGTAATCATAAGTATAGCACTTTCAGTGAGCTCTGTGAGTCATTCTAGTGAATTATTGAAACTGAAGGGAGGAGTGGTCTTAGGAAGCCCCAAATGTGTAGCTGGCCAGGCAGAAGTGCAGGTGGCTTGGTAAGGTCCAGGATCTGTGGCTGGCAGCTGAAGTAGGAAAAGCCTTGTAGGACGGAGCCCCTTAACCTGTAGGATCAGGGCTAACTCTACGAGCTAATGTCAGAATTGAATTGAATGGACGGACTTAAGATTATCATACTAAGGGAAGTAAGTTAGACAGAGAAAGACAAATATCATATATCACTTATATGTGGAACCTAAAAAAAATGATACAAATAGACTTATTTACAAAACAGAAAGAGTCTCACAGACACAGAAAACAAACTTATGGTTACCAAAAGGGAAAGAGGAGGGAGGGATAAATTAGGAATTCAGGATGAACAGATACACACTACTATATATAAAATATATATTTTATATATAGTAGATATATCTGCTATACAGTAGGTATAGCACAGGGAACTATATTCAATATCTTGTAATAACCTATAATGGAAAAGAATCTGAAAAAGAATATTATAGATATACCAAACTGAATCACTTTGCTGTATACCTGAAACATTATAAATCAACCATACTTCAATTTAAAAAACAAAATTGAACTGTAGAACCCCCAGTTGGTGTCAGAGAATTGCTGTGGGAATACAACCATCACGTACATATACAAAAGACAAAACAGTTCTCAAATATGTTTAAGGAGAATTGTATTCATTAACATGATGCTAGCTGCTCAAAGAGATAAAGCCCATAATCTCAGTGGCTGAACTCAGTAGTTTATTTCTTGCTCGTATGAAGTCCAAAATGGGTGTTCCTGATTGACTGGCCTTCCACATAGTCACTCAGGGACCCAGGCTACTTCCATCTTGGGTCTCCACTTCCTCCTCAGCCTCAAGAGTACTCCACACTCATCCAACAAATAGGGGAAGAGCACGGGGATTATACATGGGAAGTGTTTCTGGACCAGCCCTGGAAGTGGCCCACTCACTTCCATTAACCTTTCATTGCCTGGAACTTGGGCCACCTCTCACTCCAAAAGATCTTGGGAAATGCACTCTAGCTGTGAGCCCAAGAAGATGAAGTGGGTTTTATGAGCAAGGCCAATCTCTACCACAAAGAAATAAAATAATTTCCTTATTCCTGAAAACATTAATGACATAATCTAGATTTTAACCTTATTAATCTCAGTAGCTAAGAAAGACAGTTGTAACGAGGTAAGTTTCTCATTGCCAAGCACTATGCTAGCATATTTCAAGATGGATCAGAACTACAGTATTTCAGTTCAGTGCAAGAAAGAGTTCTTCAGCACTTACCATCCAGGACCTATGGTAAGCAAACAGGGTACAAAGATGTCTAGACTTAGTCCTGCCCCGGAAGACCGTACCATCCAGTAGAGAAGTTTACAAACCAGTGGAACTTTCCATTTAGCTTTCATATATTAAACCTATATACAATCAATGCAGACAAAAAGTCCTTAGCAAGTAGGAGGACAGTTCAAAAATAGAGATGCTTTAAAAATACAATATCAGTAGCACATTTTAAATGAGCATATTATTCAAAGAAGTGGATGGACATATTGATAGATGGATGGACGGATGGACAGATGTTCTGGTATATTTTAGAGAAAATTATTTTAATTAATGTAGTAAAACACGTGACACAAGAATCAGAAAAGTATGGCTGACCTAAGGAAAGAAGGGGAAAAGCCACTTTTTAAAAACAACGAAATTCTTAGCTTCAAGAACAGGCAGTTCCCAACACAGGCACTGGATGTGTTTGTTTATAAGTCAATTATTTGGAACTCAGAGTGCCTTTTCCCTTAGAAGCAACGTCATAAAGCATTGTTTAGATTCCCAAGCAAAAGCAGAGCTGTCTATTTAACCCCTAATGTATCTGAAGAATTGCACCGCACTCAGAGTCCTATTTCAACTGTAACTGAGCACCATCATCATTTCTACAAGAAATGCATATGGTCTCCAACTTAGAAAACTGCTCCCACCATTGCAGCAAAGAGAATAGCAGGTAAAGAGGGGGAGACATTGTAGTCCAGTTTGGCTGAAGCAGCAACAGATTCCTTAAGATACCAAAATTCAACATGGAAGAAAGAGATGAAATTTCCGTGCTAGGGAAAGTTGCAAGGGATAGGTGCTTCTGGGTTTCTGTAGCGAGTTCACATCTGTAGCTCCAGTTTCTTTTGAAAGCCCAGAAGATCTCAGTTCACATTATTACACAGCAAAAATCAGCTCTTCAGTTCGTGCAGTCTCCACCTTCCCTATAAACTTATACTTTTTCACTGCATTTATTTAAGTTGCCTGTCCAGCATGGTCAGTAGTATTAAATGCTACAGAGAGCTAAAGTAAGATAAGAAATGGAAAGTCCTAAATTTAGAGGATAAAGTGTAAACATGAGGGACTTTATGCATAGTATGTATCTGTTTTGTAGGTTCCTTTCATCTGTTGAAAGTAGAGGGAAGGAGCTAGAGTAGATGAATGCGCATGGGCAGTGTAGGCCAGCTCCAGGTAGAGGCCATTATTATCTTTGACACTGTCCCCAAGGTTGTATCTCTTACTTCAGCAGAGATTAGCAGCTTGGGTGTCAAAGTGGAAAACCCAAAAACATCTCAATAGATTTTCATAAGAGAAGGTACTTCTTGGAAAATTATTTCCCAGAATGTCCAAATTGGAGAGAAAAAGACAGTTATAGCCAAAAGGGGAAAAAGGAGGACATACAAGGTTTTTCTTCCCAAGCGATCATCACTGTCTGTATGGGTCATCTTTTAATTCAGAGTTTCCTTTATCAGATTTTTTAATCTTCCCAGGCAACATGAACCAATACCTCACAGAACATGACAGACCCATGGAAATAAAATGAAGCTGTATTTTTAAAATGAACTATTATATCAGGATGACTTAGTCTAAAAGAGCTTATTTGGGTGAAAAATTCTTTTTGAGGACTGTTTAAATCTTTTGGCAGTTTCATGTGACTAACATTTTTTTGAGGAGAAACTGCTAAGCAAAAAAGATCAAAAGTTTCCTTTGGGATTTTTTCCAGAAAAAAATGAATATAACATAGGAATTACTATGAATAAAGAACTTGAGGAAATGGTGGATTACTCAAGGAATCTAGATAAAAGTCTAAGATCAAATCAAACGGCTCACTTGGGAAAAAATGACTTCCAATTTATAAATGGTTAATTTTAAATACGTTGTTTTCTTTTATATTTGTATATATTTTATAGGTGAGAAAGAGTACATAAAACATTTAAATAAATTATAAATCAGAGGAATATAATAAAAATCAATGGAATCACTACCTAAGGACTATAAATTATCCATCGTAAATAACTTGCATCTACTTACATATTCTTCCCTCATCAATCTTCCTACCTCCCTATCAGAAATATTTACTACCCTAAATTTTGTGTTCATCATTCTATTCCTTTTTTATAATTGTATCAATTATATATGTGCACCTAAACACTATGTTATTGAGTTTCCTCGTTTTGAGTACTAAAAAGCTATGTATACCTGCATATAATCTCTTGGAACTTGATTTTTTTTTAACCTAAGATTATGCTTCCAAGAATAAGCCATATTGTTGCTGGGAGATATAGTTCATGCATTTCATCGCTGTATAATATTACATTTTAAACATATAACAAACTTTAACCTATTCTGTGAATAAACATTTGGAGGTTTGGGGGGTTTTTTTTCATGTGTATATATATCCTGGAGCACATAGGAAAGATTTTATTTAGGGTATTTACATAAAAAGAATTCCTAGCTCATAGGGTAAGCGATTGTTTAATTTTACAATATAAATGACAAAATTTTTTTCAAGAATGGTTGCAACAATTTACAATCCACCAACAATACATGAGTTCACATTAATCCAATCCTCTCCAGCACTTGATACTGTCAAATTGCATTATTTTTACAAAAATAGTGGGTATAAAGTCATATTTTATATTAATAGACAAAATAACATGGGTGAATCTCAAAAACATGGTAAGTGAAAGAAGTCAAATGCAAAAGACTAAATACTGTATGACTCCATTTGTATGAAACTCCAGAAGTTTCAAAACTATAGTGACAGGAAACAGATCAGTGGTTGCTTGGGGACAGGGGAGGGTATCAACTGCAAAAAAAGGGCATGAAGAAACTTTTTAGGGTGATAGAAATGCTCTACATCTTGGTTGTGGTGGATGTTACATGAATGAACACAATTCATCAGATTGTGCACTTAAAATAAGTGAATTCTATTGTATGTAAAGTCTATCTTGTATTAGTGTGCTCAGGCTGCCATAACAAAATACCACAGACTGGGTGGCTCAAACAACAGAAATTTATTTTCTCACAGTTCTGGAGACTACAAGTCTAAGTTCATGCTGCCGTCAGGGTTGGTTTCTGGTAAAACCTGTCTTCCTGGCATGTAGAGGAGGGCTGTCTTCTCACTGTGTCCTTACATGGCCTTCCCTCTGTATGTGTGAGGAAAAGACAGAGAGCGCACACTCTGGTAACTCCTCTTCTTCTTAAAGGACATCAGTCTTATCAGATTGGTGCCCTACTCTTATGGCCTCATTCTACCTTAATTATTTCCTTAAAGACCCTATCTCAGTACAGTCACATGGCGGGGGGGTGGTGTTAGGTCTTCAACTTATGAATTTCAAGGGACACAATTCAGTCCATAACATACCTCAGTAAGCTAAAAAAATAAAATGATTTTTGCTGTTTTTTTAAGTCGAGGTAACACTGGTTTATAACATTATATAAGTTTCATGTGTACAACGTTATATTTTGACTTCTGTATGCACTACAACATGCTCTAAATCATATTTCATTTTAGTCACTATTTCCATTTCCCTGATTACTAATGAGAGTGATTGTGATAGACATTATTTGTACTCCACCAGGTCCCCCTTATTGGGCCAGTGCAATTTTCCCCTAGATGCTGCTAGATTGGCTGCTGATGGCTCACATCTTCGCTCTTCTCTGGATAAATACACTTGGCCAATGGGAGTCACCTCACCTGAAAAAGCCTGGGCAGACCACAGCCAAAGACTGGTTGATAAAGAAATACAAAGGCCCAGTTCCTTGTCTTCAAGTGAGACAAATTTGTGGTGCCATCCATGCTCCAGAGTTCCCCCATGGGATCAGGCTGAAACCACAACTCTGTTTAGCTTCTTCCCCTGCTCTATCCTGCTTCTCTCACTTTCTTATAGGTTTCTCCTTAGAGTACTTTCTTGCTGAAAAATCCCTATCTCAGGCTCCTGGAGAATGTAAACTAAGACAGTGACCATTTGTCCACTGTGTTTCTTTTTCTCTATAAAATGTCTTTTGCCCATTTTCCTAATAGGTTGTTGTCTATTCTTACTGGTTTAGGAGTTCTTCATCTATTTTGGGTACTAAATCTTTGTCAGTTTTATATTTGCAGATATCTTTTACTAACCTGTCGCTTATTTTTCATTTGCTTTTAAGCTGTCATTTGATAAACATAAGTTCTTAGTTTTAATGCAGAAAAATTTAACAATATTGTTTTTACAGTTGGAACTTTTTATCTTGTTTAAGAAATCCTTCCATATCCTTAAGCATGAAATATATTCTCCCATATTTTCTATGAAATTCTTTTAATTTTTGCTTTTTTACATTTCCCTTTTAATCCATCTGGAATTGAATTCTGTGTATGGTGTGGGGAAGGGATCAAATTTCATTTTTTTCTACATATGTGTGTGTGTATGTATACATATATATATGTATACATACACACATACATCACAGTAATAATCATTTATCTAAGGAGTCTCTTGGAAATAGATTTCTAGAGTCAACTGAGATGGTGATATAGGAGGCTCCTGAGCTCCCCACGTGCCACAGGTGCATCAAATGTACAGCTACACATGGAACAATTCCCTCCGAAAGAGATCCAGAAACTAGCTGAGTGATTCCTATACATTAAATGAATGACAAAATGCCCACATTAAAATGTATAGGAAAGGCTGAGACACTCTCACCGTAAACCCCACCCCAAGCACAGCACCAGAAAATTGACAGGGAATCACCAACTCCTGGCTTCTCCCTGAACAGTGAAGAATTTTAACCCCAACTTTTAAGAACTCCACAAGAGGGACAGATTCCCAAAACACCTAGCTCTGAAAGCCAACCAGGCTTGTGTCCATGAGACCCACAAGACTATAGCAAACAAAAAAGCAATTCTTAATGGGCACACAACACTCCCATCCCCCGGGGCTTATCACAAACAGAGCAGGCAAAATCACCCATCTCCCAGTCTTTCCCTAAAAGAGGTTTAGCTGCATACTTTAGAAGCTGCTGCTTCAGGGCCAGGCTTCTAATTTAGCAGGCACTAGGGGCTGGATACAATCCTCCCCAGAGACTGGGGAAGCCAGAGGACACTCCTCCACCTCCTCCTTCCCACCTGCTCCAGATCACCAATATCTCTCTGAAAGGAGCTAGTACACAAGTCTGCAGCCCATCTTTTACGGCTGCTGCCTGAAAGGCAGGTCTCCAGATTGTCTGGCTCTGATAGCCAGTGGGGCTTCCATTCATAAGTCCCACAAGACTGTAGCAAACAAAGACACAATTCTTAACTGGCTATCAGCTCAGGGCTCAGCACATAGGGAATAGGCAAAATCACTTATCTCCTATCTTCTTTTGAATGAGGTACATCTGCATACTTTAAAAGCTGCTGCCTGAAGGTCAGCTTCTAATTTAGCAAGTGTATAAGTGCTGGCTGCAATATTCCCCAGATACCAGGGAAAACAGCAGATACCTCTCATGCCTTCTCCCTCCAGCTGACTCCAATAAGACCAAGTCATCAGTATCTCCCTGGAAAGAGCTTGTGAACACACCTCAGGTCCCCACTTTTTGTAGCAGCCACCCAAGGGATGGGCCACTGAATCACCTGGCTCTAACAGCCAACCTGACTGGCATTCACGAGTCCCACAGGACTGCAGCAAATAAAACAAAAGAAAACCCACAATTTTTTAACAGATGCAGGAGCTCACTTCCCACCCGCACCCCGCCATGGCTACACACTCAAACCCAGCACAGAGGGAGCAGACAAGAATGCCCGCCTCTCAGTTACTCCCTGAAAAGGGCCTAACTGTATACTTTCCTAGCTTCTGTCTGAGGGTCTGGTTTCCAATAAATCTACATCTAGGTACTGACTGCAATCCTCCCCTTTGGGTCACAGATGGGCCTTGGCATACCCTCAACTATGGGGAAGTGCTGAGAGCAAAGAAGGTAGCTTGGACAATCACAAAAGTCTGAAAGACAACCAAGAGCACAGACCGGGCTGATCAATGAAGTTCATCTCCTACATAAGACCATTCTGTCAAAATTGGGAGAGGTGGTTGTTTTATTTAATGTGTAGAAACCAACACAGAGAGTCAAGGAAAATGAAGAAACAGAGGAATATGTTCCAAACAAAAGAACAAGATAAAATTCCAGAAACAGATCTTAGTAAACCAAAGTTAAGTGACTTACCTCATTTGTAACAGGGAAGAGCTAAATCGGACTCCATGTTCGATCTGTTTCTTTGACTTTAACCTTTGCTTTTCCTTGCTTTTGTTATTATAATCACACATAATGGCCTGCCTCAGGGAACGCTGCCCCTCTGCCGGAATGTTAAAGTGCCTCTGTTCAGCTCACAGGGAGACAACCTGACCCCACCCACCTGTGGATAGCTGCAAGAAAGAAGAAATTAACACATCCTCTCATGGAGGCTGGCCATTCCAGGGGATATGTGCAAAACTTACGGCCTAAAATTTACTTCCTCATCTCCTCCCTCTCTCTGTGCTATAAAAGAAACTGGCATCCAAACCCAGATAAGATGGTTTTTCAGAGACACTAGTCTGCCATCTTCTCGGTCTGCAGGCTTTCCGAATAAAGTCGTCTTCCTTGCCTCAACACCTCCAATTCATTGGCCTGTCGTGCAGCGAACAGAGTGAGCTTGGACTCAGTAACACATTGAGTTCAAAATAATGGTTATAAACGTGCTCACCAAAGTCAAGAGAGCAATGCATGAAAAAAGTGAGAATTTCAACAAGAGATAGAAAATACCAAAAAGTACCAAACAGAGAAATTACAGAGGTAAAGAATACAATAACTGAACTGAAAAATTCAATAGAGGGGTTCAACAACAATCTATTAAGGATTTTTGCATATATTCAGTAATGAGATTGGTCTGTAACTTTTTGTTGTTATAATATCCTTGTCTAGTTTTGGTATTAAACTTATAGGATATACCAGTTCTTAAGTTTTCTAGGAGACTTTGTATAAGACTGTATAAAATTGGAATAATCTGATTATTACAGTTTTAATAAACTCACCTGTACAACCATGTACAGCTGATGTTTGTGGGAAAATATTAAATTAATTCAATTTCTGAAATAGTAATAAGACTATTAAAACATTATTTTTGAGATAGTTTTGGTATGTTATATTTTTCAGGAAATTTTTCAATTATATCTGTATTTAATTGACTGGAGATAGTTGTTCATAATATTTTCATAATATTTTATTACATTTTAAATCTCTTCTATGTCTACAATTATATCTTTTTTATTCCTAATATTGTTTATTTATGCCTTCTCTTTCTTTTTTTTGATCAATCTGGTAGAGGTTTACCTTTTTTATTAACATTTTCTAATAGCCAAGTTACGCTTTGTTAATCTTCTCTATTGTATCTGTATCCATTCTCCTACTTTCTTTGAAATGCTGTGGTTTTTCTAATTTCTTAGTTTTTGCTCATTAATTTAAAATCTTTTTTCTTTTATAATATAAACATTTTAAGATTGTAAAGTTTTATCTTAATACCGATAATACTGATTTCTCTACATCCCCAAAATATGATATGTAGTATTGTCATCATTCAGTTCTAAGTATTTTTTAAACGTCCATTATTATTCCTTGTTCAATTTATTCACAAGAGTTTTGGGTAATTTCCAAATATTTGAAAATTTTTTGTTATTGACTTCTAAATCAACTGCATATGGTAAGAGAATGTGGTCTATATGATATTGGTTATTTGAAATGTTTTAAAACTTGCTTTATGGATCAGTATATGATCAGTTTTTATAAATGTTCCACATGACATTGAGAAATATGTATATTCTTTAATAACTGAGTGTGGAGTTCAATATTTGTCCATTAGATCAAGATTTTTAGTTATGTTCAAAATTTCTACATATTTACTCTTTTCTTATACATTGAGAAATGTATGCTGAAATATTTAACTATGATGTTGCATCAAGTTTTGTATTCTATCAATTTTTACATTATGTATTTTGAGGCTATTTTATTAGATGCATACAAATTTAGGATTTTTATATCTCCCTGGTCAATTGAGCCTTTTATGATTTTGTGTTGATGTACTTGTTTATTGTGATCATTAGTATAAATGAACGTGTTTCTATGTCTTGTATTTTTATTTTTATGTGACTTGCTTTTACTTCTCTTTTCTCCTTTAATACTTTTCAGTATTGATTCAGTCCATACAGTTGATTTTTTATTCCATTTTATCTTTCTACTGATGTGGAATTTATGTATTCAATTTTTTACTTTTAGTAGTTGCCCTTGAATTTTTAAGCATTACTGTTTAAACTGCAAAATGTAATGATAAATAATATCTTAACCTACCTCTTGAACACTTTGTTGATTACCCCCTTTCTGACATATGCTGTTGTCCACACATTTAATAAGGCTATAATTACTGTTTATAACACAATATTTGCTTAGATTTACATATATATATGATTTTATTTGTTCACCATTCCTTCTTGTATCTTACACTGTCCTTATGGGATAATTCCTAATTTATAAAGAAAATTATTCAGAATTTCTTTTAGTGCAGGTATCTTGGAGGTGAACTTTCTTAGGTTTTGTTTACTGAAAATATATTTTACTCTCAATTTTGAAAGGTAGTCTTCTGGTAACACATTTGACAATTAATTTCTTTGAACACTTTGAAGATACTATTCCACTGCTTTTTTTTTTTTGGCTTGTTTCCATGGTTGCTGTGGAAAGTCTGATGTCATTCTAATTGTATTTTATTTATACTGTTTGGAGTATGTTGTGCTTCTTGGGTTTATGAATTCATATTTTTCATCAGGTCTGGAAAATTCACATCCATTATCCTTTTTTTTTTTTGAGTTTTTTTTTTAACATCTTTATTGGAGTATAATTGTTTTACAATGGTGTGTTAGTTTCTGCTTTATAAAAAAGTGTATCACCTATACATATACATATATCCCCATATATCCCAATATCTCTTCAATCTTGCGTCTCCCTCCCTCCCACCCTCCGTATCCCACCCCTCTAGGTGGTCACAAAGCACCCAGCTGATCTCCCTGTGCTATGTGGCTGCTTCCCACTAGCTATCTATTTTATGTTTGGTAGTGTATATATGTCCATGCCACTCTCTCACTTTGTCACAGCTTACCCTTCCCCCTTCCCATATCCTCAAGTCCATTCTCTAGTAGGTCTGTGTCTTTATTCCCGTCTTGCCCCTAGTTTCTTCATGACATTTTTTTTCTTCTTAGATTCCATATATATGTGTTAGCATATGGTATTTGTTTTTCTCTTTCTGACTTACTTCACTCTGTATGACAGACTCTAGGTTCATCCACCTCACTACAAATAACTCAATTTCGTTTCTTTTTATGGCTGAGTAATATTCCATTATATATATGTGCTACATCTTCTTTATCCATTCATCTGTTGATGGACACTTAGGTTGCTTCCATGTCCTGGCTATTGTAAATACAGCTGCAATGAACATTTTGGTACATGACTCTTTTTGAATTATGGTTTTCTCAGAATATATGCCCAGTAGTGGGATTGCTGGGTCGTATGGTAGTTCTATTTTTAGTTTTTTAAGGAACCTCCATACTGTTCTCCATAGTGGCTGTATCAATTTACATTCCCACCAACAGTGCAAGAGGGTTCCCTTTTCTCCACACCGTCTCCAGCATTTATTGTTTCTAGATTTTTTGATGACGGCCATTCTGACCGGTGTGAGATGATATCTCATTGTAGTTTTGATTTGCATTTCTCTAATGATTAATGATGTTGAGCATTCTTTCATGCGTTTGTTGGCAATCTGTATATCTTCTTTGGAGAAATGTCTATTTAGGTCTTCTTCCCATTTTTGGATTGGGTTGTTTGTTTTTTTATTGCCTTTTTCCATCCTTTTTATTCTCTCCCTCTGGCACTCAGATTAGATGCATATTAGACCACCTTCTCATTCTATTTTCTATTTCTCTTTACTGTTTTCCATCTTCTGTCTTCCTAAACCACATTCACTGATTTTCTCTTAAGCTTTGTCTAATATGCTATTTAATCTGTCATTGAGTTTTTATTTCAACAGTTATATTTTTCATTTCTAGGATTTTATTTTTTTTTCAATTCTGTCTAGTCATTCCTGGTAGTATCTTGTTGTATATTTAGATTTATTGTTGTGCCTTTATTTCCTTAAACACTTCATACCCAACTGTTCAATGTTCAATACCTGATCATTTTAATATGTGCATCCTTGAAGGGTCCAAATCTATTGTTTGTTGTTTCTGATGATCTTCACTCATTGTGAATTCCTTACCATGGGTTTCATCATCTTTGATTGTGAGGTCATTGTTTCAATTTAATTAGTGGGAGTCTTGTGGGCAAAATTTGGAAAAGCTCTCCTCTAGAGAGTGTTTGCTTTTGCTTCTTCCAAGAGCCAAGCATTTACTTCAGCCTGAATTGTTTGGCTGAGTGCAAGAGTCCCTGGATCATCTTCCCTACCTCCTCATTGTCCCAAGGCTCAGTATTCCAGCAGCAAAGCCTCTATTGCCATATGCCTTCAGAGGAAATCTACCTCTCATTATAGCCCACTTCTCTGGTCCCAGTTCCCTGGCACTCCAAGTCCAGTTCATAGTATGATGGGAGTGCTGCCTGAATATATTCCCTTCCTCTGGTAATGTCTCAAAAAGTGTGTTCTATGCAGAATATAGTTGTTCTGAAGCAGCACGGTTCTTCAAAGTTTGTATTTAGCCGTAATGCCAGAAGTGGAAATCCAGTGATTAACCTTTTTAACTACGTATTTAATTCATATCAACACATTCAGTTCACCTAACATTTACTGCATACTATGTGCCACCCAATGTTCTAGGTGCTGAAGATATAAAAATAAAACTATTTGTAGGTAAACTACTCTATTAACCCCCTCATTCAAAAAGCATTATTAGCTGTTTGAAACCTATTATTAACAGAATGAAAATCATGTCTAAAGTCAAACTCTGTCTTTGCTAAGCTGATTCCGTCTCCATTTCTCCAGTTTCTGCGCATGGTACTCCTATTCTTTCCTTTACAGAGAATAAAACCTCAAGAGAGCTGACTCCTTCCTCTCCTTACCTCCATACATCAAAATAGTCCCTGAAAACTTCCCATTAATGCTTCTCTATCAACATCTCTTCCATCTGTCCCTTCTTTTCCATTTCCATAAACTCTTACTGCCACACACCTGGATTCTTGAAGTGCATTCTCCCTACTATCCCTGTCTTTTCTTTTTCTAGTAAACACTCCATATTGTTGCCAGACCAGTTTCCTTAGGCACAGCCCTAACCATGTCACTCATATCCACAAAATTCTTCATTGGGTTCTCATTACCTACCTCAGTATTTCTCAAATATTAGTAATGCATGGATATCCCTTTAAAGGGAAAAAAATGTTAAATTAATTTTATCAGCATTTAATTTTCAGAAAATATAAAAGTGTCATAAACGTTTTATGTTTAGATCTCTTATATAACCATAACCTAAAATAACTTTACAAATTAAGTTAAAACAAAACTACCAAACCAATAAAAGTCAAATTAACAACACTAATTTAACATGACAGATAATAATTGGCTTAAACTAAATTATCATCTCAAACATAAGTACGGCACTGAATGCTATGGCACAGATTTGTTTGTTTGTTGTTGCTGCTGTTGCTTTTTGGCACACCTATACTGCAATGTACCTGTGATGACTAAATCCTCCCACTTCTCTATTCAAAGCCCTAGGACATCGCCATTGTATGTTGGTGATGTCATTTGGCTTCAGCTGGGGAAAAAACATCAGGATCATTTACTTTCTCCACCTGCCTCTGATTGGCTAGGGAATGCTAATAGAACAACCCACTGATACTATTTGACACTATCTAAACACTGAAGCCAACACAACTCCTTATGGTTGTCCTCAGTTTAAAGGTGAATGTTCAGGTCATCTAAAATACATCAAAAATTTTTTTAGATTATCATCTAAATAAAAACAAAACTTTTCCAGTTCTCATAGGCCTTATCTGGCCAATGAAATGCATCACTTCTGAACAAAAGCTTTAAATGACATGGCATAGCTTTGCATATTCTTCTTTTCTTCTGCTCTGCCAACCAGAAAGATGTTCCAGACAGATGCTGTAGCAATAGCTTCGGTCCTAGAGTGAAGCAGAGCCACAGCAGACCCATAATGTAGATATAAATGTGAGTGAGAAATAATCCTTCGTTGTTGTAAAAATAGTCTAAAAGAAAAGACATGGATCTTGTAGGTCTGTAAATCTCATTTTAAGAAATACTGACCAAAAATAAATAAATAAATAGGTAAATAAATACATAAATAAGCATTCACACTAGCATGTTTTAAATCCCTGGCTAATCTGCCCGAGTCAACATTCCCAAAATACCAAATACTCCCTCATCACTCCTCTGAATAAGTTCTATATTTTCTTGCCATTGAGCTTTTGGTCACAGAATTATTATCTCTGTCTAGACATCCCTTTCCTCCCTTCTCACCTCTGCTTCCTATATACACTCAAAGAATTCTTCCTCAATCACTCCAGTGGAATAACTACCTCACTGTATATGTCTTTAATGATATGTATTACCTCTTCTATCTTCTTTTCCTTCTATACTTTTTCCTCTATGTATCTCATATTTCCTACCAGATTCTCTCCCTGAGAAGTGCAATGGGTCTTTTACACCCTTATACCCCTGCCAGTGCCTAGCACAACGTATTGTTTATACTAAATGCTCAATAAACAGTAGTTGAATAAATAAGTTTATTTAATCTTTTTTTAAATTTATTTATTTATTTTTGCCTGTGTTGGGCCTTCATTGTTGCATGTGGGCTTTCTCTAGTTGCAGCACACGGGGGCTACTCTTTGTTGCAGTGCGCGGGCTTCTCACTGCAGTGGCTTGTCTTGTTGCGGAGCACGGGCTCTAGGTGTGAGGGCTTCAGCTGTTGTGGCACACAGGCTCAACAGTTGTGGCTTGTGGGTTTAGGTGCTCCACAGCATGTGGGATCCTCCCAGACCAGGGCCCGAACCCACGTCCCCTGCATTGGCAGGCGGATTCTTAACCACTGTGCCACCAGGGAAGCCCTTTAATCTTTATTAATAAGAGTTTAACAGCAACAACATTAAGATTGGTGAAGACAACAAATCCAGACCATGCAACTTTGTTTGTAATGCAGCTGTGAAAACTGCTGTCCTACAATGACTATGTTTTGAACAGTTGTAAAACATTAGCTATGGAAAACGCCACAAAGGCAGAACTAATTTATCTGGTACTTAGTTAAAATTCTACACAGCATGAGGCAAGAGAGGAATTATTCTAAAAGCTCATTCTTATGAATTAATTAATTAGCCTTCTCTACCTATAGAACAAAATTAATTTAGAAATGAATATTGCTGGGAAAGTTTTTCAAAATATAAACATTTTCAAAACTAGAAGCCTTTGTTATTAAATTTCACAAGGAGATTCAAAAATAATGCAAAACAGTCCCTTAAACATCAAGATAATTTTACATCAGCCACCTTTGGGAGTTGGGGGTGGTACAGAAAAGCTGGGCAAGACAAAACCAGAGAATAGAAGAATCATTAGAGTCCAGAGTCTTCAACTCTTTGCCCTCCCAGTCTTGCTTCAAAGCCATTGACCTTGCTACAGTCCATGTCCCTCTAGATCCTGACTTCTAGCTGTCTTGACCCTAGTTAATGGCCAGTCTGTTCTCCAATGCCCTGCCCTCACTCACTGTTAGCTTCGCGAGAGTTGCAGCAGGAGACAGAATAGAGTCTTCAGTCTGACACTACATTTCCTACAATATCTCATTGAAGCTGACACTCTGCTGCCTAGTTTTCACCTCCATAGTCACAGCAGGAGACTAACACATCAACATCCTCCCTTAGAGTCTCAGTAGGTTGAGAATTAAGAAAAGGGGGTCCCAGATACTCATAGTCTGAGGAAGGCCTGGTGTATAAGCTGGGGACAGAGGGAAGGAGACACAATGGTTATAAGCAAAGAACCATCATATGTAAAGGTAAAGGGCACTGTTATATTTAGGAAGCCGTTGCATGTTCAGTATGAGTGAGGCATAGATGGATGGTGGGGAGTGGTAAAAGAGAAGGCTTGGGAATATCACTGTCAGATTTTTGTTTTGGAAAGGTCATTCTGGAATGGGAAGTGGCCAAACTGGTGCCAGGGAGATCAGTTAGGAGGGGATAGCAGTCATATGGATGAGAAATGGTGAGTAGAAAACTGGGATAGCAGCATTGCGGACAGAAAGAAGAGAAGAGATCTGAGAAATTTATGAAGATACAACTGAAGAATTAATCACTCTGTGTGTGTGTGTATGTGTGTGTGTGTGTGTGTATGTGTGTGTGTGTGTGTGTGTGTGTATGTGTGTGTGTGTGTATGTGTGTGTGTATGTGTGTGTGTGTGTATGTGTGTGTGTATGTGTGTGTGTATGTGTGTGTGTATGTGTGTGTGTGTGTGTGTGTGTGTGTGTGTGTGTGTGTGTGTGTTGCCAGGGGTGCGGGGGAGTGTAGGATGCTATGTTAAAACCAGGCTGAATGATCAGGTGAACCAGGGCCAGTGTGTTAAAAGTCAACGGATTCTGGACATGCCATGGAAATAATTTCCTTCTTTTATTAAAATCTGATACCATTCTGAATTGAAATAATTTTCCTGACCTAAGCAATGGATCCAGGACATTTGCTGTTCAATCCAAGTCCCCAGTACTCTAACAGCTCCACTACCCAGTCACTTCAACTTCTGGCATCTTGATCTTCCTCCAATCCAGGTCTCTGATGAAGAAACCTTGCCTGTGTTTCTGACCCATTGATTTACCTGGACCTTTTCTGCCTTGGCCTGGGGAACAGAAGATGCTGATCTGCTTAGGTCAAGCAAGGCCACCCCTGGAACTTGAAATGGGGACAGCTCTCCCCAACATACTTAGGCTGTACAGTAGAGGGTATAGTTAGACGAAAGGGAAAAGGATAATGTATCTCTTGTGAATATTCTCCTACCTGCCTGTTAAAATTTTACCCATTCTTCAGGATAAGACTCAAATGCTACCTCTTTAAATAAGTCTTTCCAGACTCCACCCCCCACCCCCGCAAACTTGAAGTGATTCTCCCTCTTTTATACTGTATTTTTAAAATATTTTCCAACCTATCTTCAGGTACTTCCATAGTCTATATTATATAATAGTCATTTGACTACATGTGTTCTGTCTCCTACTAAATTTTAAATCTCTTGAAGTTGAGAACTATGTCTTCCTAACTTTTCATTTATTCATTCAACAAATATTTGAATGATTAAATGAACAAAGGAATGAATCTCCCGTTACTCCCCACCACCTTATATATAACGTCATTCTTCCTCAGCAAACCTTTCCAGAGCTATTAAAGGCTATTTTTTTTTATAGTCATAACTGTCACCTCCTTCTTCTGGGCTAGGAACAAAAATGCAAATATCCAAAATAAAAAATGGAAATAGTAAAAAGAGGAGTTTGGGAGAAGGGACTTAGACTCAATTGATCTTCCTCTTTCCTTCACACCACTTTTTCCATTTTTTAAAAGTAATTGCTTTGAACCACAGATAAAAACCCAAAGGCTTCAGGATTTTTATAGCCTAGTTTGAGGTAAAGTTTTTCTTTACCCTGTCAAATCTCTTCTCTATAAATATATTAAATATTTTTACCTTATTTTTCTTCCCATCAATATAAGCTTAAGTAAAATGATTTACAAAACATTGGTCTGTAATAGTTTGCCAATAAGTGACACATATTTGAAGCACTATCATAATGGAATTTTTAAGTAATTAAAATAATTTCACGACTAATTAACAACAGTTTAAAACCCCATAAAGCATTCCAACTTAAGCATTGCTATTCCTATTCCATCTGCCAAATATTAAGAAGAATAGTACAAATATAAGAGAAGGGAAGCCATTTCCAATTATACCTCCATTTTTTACTCATTTAGGGCAATAGCTTTTAACTCAGATTACTTCTCTTGATTAATAGCATTTAATATATAAAAATGACTGTAAACATTCGTTATGAATGCAGAAGAAACACAGCTTTTTCTATTAAAAAAGCAAAATGGAACTATCTTGATTTTATTTATCTAAACAAAGGCCAATACAAGTTATAGAAAACATCTGTTTGAATAAAGTCAGAAAATTCCCAAGGACATACTTAACTACTTCTAAGCATGCCTTCAGAAGAGACCCACCCATATGCGTATCTTGCAGTCCAGATGGAATGATGAAATTACCCAGCCCCTCCTGGCATTTATTTAAATGTTTGGCCTCCAGATACAAACTTCATCTAACAAATGAGAATGACTGTTCCAAAAATAAGTAATTCAAACCATCCTCTTACTTGTAGAAGTAACAGACGAATTCTTCATGCCTTAAATCATACTGTGCTAATGCAGTTTCTGTTCTAGAATATAAAGACTTTCAGTCATTCAACAAACATTGATTGGGATCCTGTCTTGCACAAGCCACTGTGCTAAGTACTGCAAGTATAGAAAGATGAATAAGATATGTCCTTCCCTTCAAGGGTGAAGTGTCTTGGTAAGAAACATAGAATTTTATTATGAATAACTATAATGCAATAGCAGTAAATTGCACAAGAGAAGAGCAAAATTATTCAAGTAAGAGTTTAAAACTAATGTTATCATGGTAAACAGAATGAGTGGTGTCAGTTATAGCTGGAAAAATTAAGGAAGAATTTCTCGGAGGAGTAGTATTTGACAGAGAATTTAAAGGTTGGCTAGAATGTTAAGAAGCAGCAATATGAGGGACAAATAAGCAAAAACAGGAAATATACAATGTAAATGTGATGTGCATGACCTTTTGCAATACTATTTACAACATATACAAGACACTATTGGCATCCAACCCATATCCCCTTGGAACTCACTGTTCTCTACACACTACCCTCAGACACAGAGGCATGGGAGTTGGTTGATAAGTTCCTCTGCTTCTTCACTTCTCAAGTATGATGTTCTATACCCTGTCCTAGAGGTTCTCAGCAAAACGGATCCCCAATTACCCACATCAACACACTCTATTAGCTATTTTCCCTTCCCTGTCTCCTTTCCCCATGTCCCTAGTAGTGCTTCCTGACATTACCTCCCAAATAAAATTCTCCACTCAGACCTACTCATAAGATATGCTTCTGGAGGAATCCAAATTAAAACACAATAGCTCAGACAAATGGGGATGTTACTGATGACTGACAGAATGAACTGTTGTTTCACAGGTCGCTGAAAAAGAGCAATATTTCCCCAAACAGCGATAGGCTATCTGTGATCATTGATTTCCCTTTCATGGATATTTACAATACACATCAGGATAAGAATGGCACTGAAAAGTCCAGCAGCAAAACAGAAACCTATTTAACTTTGTTTAAGAATTAAACAAACCTATATGACACCCTTATTAACCTTCCAGTTAAAGCTAATTTGTAAAGTGCTGGAAATGATACTGACACGTTCCTAACTTTTATGAAATTTTACTTACTCTTCTTTCATGGGGACCCAGAGCCAACAGAAGTATGTTTGCCGGTATCATAACATTCAGAGTTTTAAGCCAAATTTTCATTTTCCTTAAATATATTTTAGCTTCTTTGCTAAATAATGACAACTGATTTTTTTTTTTTATCTTTGGCTGTGTTGGGTCTTCATTGCTGCGTGCAGACTTTCTCTAGTTGCAGCGAGCGGGGGCTACTCTTCGTTGTGGTGCGCAGGCTTCTCATTGCAGTGGCTTCTCTTGTTGCAGAGCATGGGCTCTAGGCACGCGGGCTTCAGTAGTTGCAGCACGTGGGCTCAGTAGTTGTGGCTTGCAGGCTCAGTAGTCGTGATGCACGGGCTTAGTTGCTCCACGGCATGTGGGATCTTCCTGGACCAGGGCTCGAACCCGCGTCCCCTGCATTGGCAGGCGGATTCTTAACCACTGCGCCACCAGGGAAGCCCATGACAACTGATATTTAAATAGCTCATCCCCACTTGTCTGAGCTATTGAGTTTTAAACCTAAGCAATGTTTAGTGCTGTTCAGACTCTCAGCTCACCTGGTTTTCTATGCACCAATGGCCTTGGCCTGGTTTTCTGTGGGCACCACCTACATTCAGAGGTGGAAAGAAAGTTAGAAGGGATTCTGGGAAGATGTCAGCAGAAACATGCATCCCTGCTCCCCAACACCTCACAGCACCAATTCAAATGCCTCCTACCTCTCCTCAACAGGAGCATCCACAGGGCCCAGTGGTTAGGTGGGGATTGAAGACAGTGAGGAAGGCCTGGTTAGACACCTTTGCATCCTGAAGGAGAAGCTGGCACAGAACTTTGCTTCCCTCCAGACCTAGCTAAAGTCTAAGAAATTCCTGTGGCAAAAAGTCTAGAGGTGAGAACCAGAGCTTCTCAGTTCCTAGAAATAAGTCTGCTCCCTAAAAATCTTGGTATGTATCCCACCTCAGAGGAAGGGTAGTACAAGCCATAGGGAATGGTCCAGGGAGGACCTGTAGTGGAGCTGAATCTGGAGATGAGTCCTCCCTGCCAAAGAGGCGGCGAGAATCTGGTCTTTCAATCTGAAAAGAGAGTGAGCAGGGCAGCTTCATCCTGGTGCCTCTATATAGGGCAGACCACATGCCAGAATGGAACTACAATACTGAAACAGAATTACTAAAGAACACAGGTAACAACATGGGGAAAATAAAGGAACACGTAGTGATGGTCAACCACAGTTCAAAATAAGACTTTCTAAGACCAAGAAACATGATTTTTTTTCACTTTTTAAAAATCAGTGGATGAAATGAAAGAGAAGATGGTCACTTTTGAGAGCCATATTAATGGTCTGAAAGATCAAGGAAAAAATATTACAAAACAAAGCAACAGACTTCAACTTCTAGCCACAAAGGAGCAACGTGTCTTGGATAAAAGCTGGTGCAAATGCACAAATTATCTGTGTGAAGTCACTGGAGATTAACAAGATAGGCAAGACTCCAGGGGTCAAAATTTCAGAGAGTTAGGAGGTACGTTGAGGTGAGCCCCTGTAGTACATTTGGTAGTTCACTGCATTGGGAATAGAGGCCTAGCAGAAAGCAGTAGTCAGGGCTTGTGGAAATCTCTCAGGGTTGCAGAGAAAAAAGTCAAAGCATTATGTTGCCAAGGAGACCAGAACTCAAATAGGAGGAGAGAAGTGAACAAAAAAAATTCTAGAATCAATCTCACCATCAGATATTTACTGATTCCTAAGTTGTGTGCATGCTCAAGATGACAGTCCCAGAAAAGGAAAAAGAAAGCAACATCTAGGGGTGCTGAAGAGCTAATAAAAGACATCAGAATTCTAATAGTGCTAGGAAATCAAAGAACGGAGTTCAGGCTCAAGTAAGTAGATAGCCCTTTTAAACATACAAGGCTTTAAACTGAGACTCCAAAAGAGAAAAGCCCTAAGACTAAGGGTGGTACTCTACCAGTAAGAACGAGAAATAGACCAGCCATGATAAAGGCTAACACCTGCCATCAACTGGATCAAGGTGATCTTCCAGTGCTATGTCTGCCTGCTAGGAGAAATTTCAGATCAGCTGAAGCATCTACAATTTTTCATACACAATGTCCTGCATCCAATTAAAAAGAGTTTCTTGACATGAATAAATGCCTCAAAATCAAGAGAAAGAACAGATAATAAAAATAAACAGGTTGGGCTTCCCTGGTGGCGCAGTGGTTGAGAATCTGCCTGCCAATGCAGGGGACACGGGTTCGAGCCCTGGTCTGGGAGGATCCCACATGCCGCGGAGCAACTGGGCCCGTGAGCCACAATTACTGAGCCTGCACGTCTGGAGCCTGTGCTCCGCAACAAGAGAGGCCGCGATAGTGAGAGGCCCGCGCATCGCGATGAAGAGTGGCCCCCGCTTGCCGCAACTGGAGAAGGCCCTGGCACAGAAACGAAGACCCAACACAGCCATAAATAAATAAATTAATTAATTAAAAAAAAACAACACTAAATTTATTAAAAAAATAAAAATAAAAATAAAAAAAATAAACAGGTAATTCAAATACTGGCCTTATCAGATAAGGAACTTAAAATAACTATGAATAATACATTTAAGAAAGCAGAGGAAAGGATAAAGAACTTCACCAGAAAATTTAAAATATATATATATACACACATATGTATACATACACACACACACACACATATATATATAAAATTTAAGGGTCAAATGGAATTCTATAGCTGAAAAATACATTCACTGAAATTAAGAATTCAATAGATTTAATAGCAGAAGAGAGAACTGGTAAACTGGAATATAGGTCAATATAAAGTATCAGTAACTGAGAGAAAATTAAAAGATGGAACAATGCAAAAAATAAATATACGGGATAATATTAAAGGATCTAAGGTGTATAAATTGGAGTCTCAGGAAAAAAGAGAAAACAAAAACAGTGATTGAAGAAATACTGGCCAGATTTTCCAAAACTAAAAAAAGACATGAAAATATCAATTCAGGAATCACTGTGGACTCCTAGCAGGATAAATACAAAGGAACTTTTTAATAAGTTTCTAAAAGCCCAACACAGAGGGAAGACATTAAAAGCTTCCAGAGGGGAAAAAAAGACATATTGCCAACAAAATAGCAATAACACCAACATCTGTCTTTTCAAAAGAAATCATGGAAGCCAGAAGACAATGGAATAACATCTATAAAATGGTTAAAGATTAAAGTACCAACACAAATTTCCACACTTGGTGAAACTATTTCAAAAAATAAAGCAAAATAAATTTTCTGACAAGAATGAGATGATTCCAGCAAAACTTCACTAAAATAAATACTCAAAGTTCTTCAGATGAAAGGAGAGTGATGCCAGATGAAAGTAGAATAATGCAAGAAGAAATGAAGAGTACTGGGAAAGATAAATATGACTAAATCTAAATGAATATAATTTCTTTAGTATTTGAAATGATACTTTTAGATTTAAAATATATGAAGAATTAAATATTGACATCAGTAACATAAAAAGATGGAGAACAAAGACATTAAAAAGTTAGGGGAGGACTTCCCGGTTGGCGCAGTGGTTAAGAATCCGCCTGCCAATGCAGGGGACACAGGTTCATGCCCTGGTCCGGGAAGTTCCCACATGCCACGGAGCAACTAAGCCCGTGCACCACAACTACTGAGCCCATGTGCCACAACTACTGAAGCCCACACACCTAGAGCCCATGCTCCACAACAAGAGAAGCCACTGCAATGAGAAGCCCGCACACCGCAACGAAGAGCAGCCCCCACTCGCCACAACTGGAGAAAGCCCGCGCACAGCAACAAAGACCCAATGCAGCCAAAAGTAATAAATAAATAAATTTTAAAAAAAAGTTAGGGGGCTTCCCTGGTGGTGCAGTGGTTAAGAATCCACCTGCCAATGCAGGGGACACAGGTTCGAGCCCTGGTCCAGGAAGATCCCACATGCCACAGAGCAACTAAGCCTGTGCGCCACAACTACTGAGCCTGCGCTCTAGAGCCCACGTGCTACAACTACTGAAGCCTGCACACCTAGAGCCTGTACTCTGCAACAAGAGAAGCCACCGCAATGAGAAGCCCATGCACCACAACGAAGAGTAGCCCCCACTCACTGCAACTAGAGAAAGCCTGCGCACAGCAACGAAGACCCAATGCAGCCAAAAATAAATCAACTAAATAATTTTTTTTAAAGTTAGAAAGTTCTTACAATGTTCAGAAAATGATAAAGCATTTGTTTAAAGTAAACTGTAATATGTCAATTATGCATGTTATAATCTATACGATAGACAGCTGTCTCTTTCCCTGTTTCTCTCTGGAAAACTAGCTGGCTTACAGTTTAGCCTACATCTCCAATGAATATATCAGTCTTCTCGCAATTGAGTTTTACCACAGCTCCCACTATTTTTGTGAGCCTATTAGGCTTTAATTTCTGCACATCTGTTGCAAATAAAGTAAGCTCCTTTGGGTGAAGATTTGAAGCTCTCTGTCCTGCAGTCTGCTTCTCTCCCCTACCCCAAATTCTGAACCAAGGGTCTGGTGCTGGCACAGAGAGAACATTCTTCTTTCTCAGTGACACCAGTGCTTTAGGAGCTGAGCACTTAATGAATGGGAGAGGGCAGCATCAGCTTGCATCTATCAGCATGGAACCCTTGCCCCACAATCCAGAGTAAGGGCAATCTGGGCCCCAGTATTCTAAGCAGCACCATGCCCCAAGTAAAGTCTCCATCCCACTAGTGGGGTTAATCAGAAGATGGGAGCCCCACCTCTCAGCCCCATTCATGAAGAACTTAGCCTCAGCAACAGGTAGCTAAGAGCAGAATGAGAAATGTTGATATCCTGCCCTTCCTTGGAAGGTAGCCCTCTAACTGGGAGCTGAGGGGAGAGGGAGCCTTGTGTTCTTGGCTTACCAGTCTGGAGTGGAGTTTCCAACTTGCTAAGGTGGTTAAGGGGGAAGGATGGCACAGGTCTTGGTTCAAGTTCCATACACTTTTGCAATTCTTACCAAGTTTTAGAAGACTGCTTTGAATACATGTTTCTTCATTTGCTGTGTGCCCACAGGACCATTTCCTCAGACTCTAAATGGTTGGATTAGTTTTATAATTTTCACTAGTTTTACTGGGATATGATTCATGAGCTCATCATACTGTCATACTGGAAGGGAAACTACTAAAATAAACTGTATAACAAGCTAACAGAAGGAAAAGATGAAATAAGAAATACTTGAATAATATTTAAAAAGGCAACAAAGTAGGAAAAAAAACAAAAAACAGATTCGACAAATGTATCATATATAGTACAATGATAGATTTAAAAATCAACTATATCATTGATTACATTAAATGTAAATGAACTAGGGCTTCCCTGGTGGCGCAGTGGTTAAGAATCCACCTGCCAATGCAGGGGACACGGGTTCAAGCCCTGGTCTGGGAAGATCCCACATGCCACAGAGCAACTAAGCCTGTGCGCCACAACTACTGAGCCTGCACTATAGATCCCATGGGCCACAACTACTAAAGCCTGCGTGTCACAACTACTGAAGCCCGCATGCCTAGGGCCCATGCTCCACAACAAGAGAAGCCACCGCAATGAGAAGCCTGTGTACCACAACGAAGAGTAGCCCCCGCTCACCACAACTAGAGAAAGCCCGCACGCAGCAACGAAGACCCAACGCAGCCAAAAATAAATAAATAAATTTATACTAAATATATATATAAATGAACTAAATATTCCAAATAAAAGACAAAATTATCAGATTGATTTTTTTTAAAATCAACTATATATTGCTCACAAGAGACATGCCTTATACATAACTACACAGAAAGTTAGAAAGTAAAAGGAAGGAAAAATACTAACCAAAGGAAAACTGGTTTAACTATAATAATATTAGATAGCATATTCTTTAAGGCAAGAAATATTATTTGAGATAAAGAATATGATATTTCATAATGATAAAATGGTCAACTCAACAGAAATGTATAGAAATCCTAAATTTGTAGGTACCTAGTAACACAATTTCATATCTATATAGCAAAAATTAGCAGAACTTAAAGGAAAAATAGAGAAATGCAAAGTAATATTTGGAGATTTTAATATACCTCTTTCAGTATCTTATAATAACAGTATCATTAAACATGTAATAGTTTTGAACAACAGGATTAATATGCTTGTCCTAATGGGCATATATAGAACACTGCAATCAATAACTGCAGAATAAACATTCTTTCCAAGTGGACGTGGAAATTTTGCCAAAATAAAGCATAAGTGGGACCAAGAATTTCAAATCAATAAAATCATATCTAAGTTTAATTCTCTAAACATAGTAGACTAAACTAGAAATAAAATCCCCCAAATGTTTTGTAACTACTCAGTAATCCATGGGTAAAAGAAATTATAAGGAAAGTTAGAAAATATATGATAATGAAGATATAACATATCAAAAGCTTATGGGATTCAGTGCTTAGAGAGAGGGAGAGAGAGAGAGAACTTTTTTAATGAAATAATGGCTGAAAACTTTGTAAATCAGGTAGGGAAATGGTCATCCAGATTCATGAAGCCCAAAGGATTCTAAATAAGATCAACCCAAAGAAGACTACACCAAGACACATTATAATCCACTTGTCAAATGACAAAGACAAAAAGAAAATTTTGACAGCAGCAAGAGAAAAGCAACTTGTCATATATAAGGAAATTCCCCATAAGATATTAGTGGATTTCTCAGCAGAAACCTTGCAAGCCAGGAAAGAGTGGAATAATATATTCAAATTTCTGAAAGAAAAAAAAACCTGCCAACCAAGAATACTATAACCACCAAAAGTGGATAAAGTGAAGGAGACATAAATTCTTTCCCAGACAAACCAAAACTTAGAGAGTTCATCACCACCTGACCTGCCTTACAAAAACTGCTTCAGGGAGTTCTTCAAGTTGAAGCAAAAGCATGCTAAACAGCAATGTGAAAGCATATGAAAGTACGAATCTCACTGTTAAAGGTAAATATATAGACAAATATAGAACAAAGTAACATTGTAATGATGGTATATAAATTATTTTTAAGGCTAATATAAAAAATTTTTAATTAAAATTTGTCAATGGATGCATAATATAAAAAGAAGCAAATTCTGACTAAAAGAATATAAAGTGTCAGAGGGAGGAGCAAAAGTGTAGAGTTTTTGTATGTGATTAAATTCAAATTGTTAACAACAAAATAGATACTAACAACTGTAAGATATTTCCTGCAAACCTCACTCTAATGACAAAGAAAAAAATCTGTAAAAGGTTCACAAAACATAAAAAGAATGAAAGCAAATTACTACAAAAATTATCAAATAACAAAGGAAGACACCAAAGAGGAAGAGAGGGACAAATCAACTGCAAAATAGACAGAAAACAATTAGCAAAATGGCACTAGTAAGTCCTCATCGATCAATAATTACTTTAAATATAAATGGATTAAAGTCCCCAATCAAAATGCATAGAGTAGCTGAGTGAATAAAGAACAAGATCCAGTGATATGCTGTCTACAAGAGACTTGCTTTAGATTTAAAGATGCATGTAAGCTAAAAGTGAGGAGATGGAAAAAGATATTCCATACAAATGATAACCAAAATAGAGCAGGGGTGGCTATACTTATATCAGACAAAATAGACACTAAATCAAAAATGTCTCTGGAGAGAAAGAAGGTCATTATATAATTATTAAAAGGTCAAATCATCAGGAAGATATAACAATTGTAAGTATATACCAGCCTAACATCAAAGCACCTAAATACATAAAGCAAACATTGACAGACATGAAGGCAGAATTTTACAGCAACACAATAATGGTAGGGGACTTTAATATTCCACTGACAATAATGGACAGAACATCCAGACAGAAAATCATTCAAGAAACAGCTAACTTGAAACACACTTTAGACCAAATGGACCTAACAGACATACAGAACTTTCCACCCAACAGCAGAAGAATACATATTCTTCTCAAGCACACATGAAATATTCTCATAGATAGAGTACATGTGAGTCTTGATTACAAATCAAGACTTAACAAATGTAAGAAGATCTAAGTCACGCCAAGTATCTTTTCCACCGCAATGGAATAAAACTAGAAATCAATGACAGCAAGAAAATAAGAAAATTCATAAATATGTAGAAACTAAACAACACACTCTTGAACAAGCACTGGTTAAGAAGAAAACAAAAGATAATTTTAAAAGTATTTTGAGAACATACTATACAAACAAGATGCAGCAAAAGTGGTACTAAGAGGGAAGTTTATAATCATGCAGCAACAGCAAGATGCAGCAAAAGCAGTACTAAGAGGGAAGTTTAGAGTCATGCAGCAAAAGCGAGATGCAGCAAAAGCAGTACTAAGAGGGAAGTTTAGAGTCATGAATACATAGGTTAAAAAAGAAGTATGATCTCAAATAACCAAACTTTCTACCTCAAGAAACTAGAAAAAAGAACAACCAACTAAGCACAAAGTTAGCAGAAGGAAAGAAATAATAAAGATTAGAGCAGGAATAAATCAGATAGAGAACAGAAAGTAGAAAAAAATCAACAAAACTTAAGAGTTGGTTTTTTGAAAAGATATCAAAGTGACAATCCCTTAGCTAGATAAGAAAAGAGAGAAGACTCAAATAAATATAGTCAGAAATAAAAGACTCAAATAAAATCAGAAATAAAATAAATAAAATCAGAAATAAAATAAATCCATTACTATGGATGCCTCAGAAATAAAAAGGATCATAAGAAACTATTACGAACAACTGGATAACCCAGAAAAAAAAATAGATAAATTCCTAGAAATATACAACTTACCAAAGCTGACTTCAGAAGAAATAGAAAGCCTGAATAGACCAATAAGGAGATAGAATCAGTAATTTAAAAAACAAACAAACAAACAAAAATCTCTGAACAAAGAAAAGCCCAGGATCAGATGAGTTCCCTGGTAAATTCCACCAAATATTCAAAAAAGAATTAATACCAATCCTTCTTAAACTCTTCTAAAAAAATAGAAGAAGAGAGAACACTTCCAAACTCATTTTATGAGGCCAGCATTACCATGATACCAAAACCAGAGAAAGAAACAAGAAAAGAAAATTATAGGCCAATATCCTTGAATGAACATAAATGTAAAAATCTGCAATGAAATACTAGCAAATCAAATTCAACAACAACACTTAAAAAAACCATACACCATGATCAACTGGGATATATCCCTGAGATGCAAAGATGGTTCAACATATGCAAATCAATCAATATGATACACCACATTAATAAAATTAAAGGAAAAATACATGATCATCTCAATAGATGCAGAAAAACCATTTGACAAAGTTCAACATCCACTCATGATTAAAACTCTCTAAAAAATAGGTATAAAAGGAACTTACCTCAACACAATGAAGGCCTTATATGAAAATTCCACAGTTAACATCATAATCAATGGGTTAAAAATAAAAGCTTTCCCTCTAAGATCTGGTAAAAGGCAAGTATGCCCACACTTGCCACGTCTGTTCGACATAGTACTGGAAGTTCTACCCAAAGCAATTAGGCAAGAAAATGAAATAAAGGTATCCAAATTGGAAAGGAAGAAGTAAAATTGTCTCTATTTGCAGATGGCATGATATTATAGAGAAAACCCTAAAGACTCCACCAAAAAACTGTTAGAATTAATAAACAAATTCAGTAAAGTTACAAGATACAAAATCAATAGTCAAAAAATAACTTGTGTTTCTATACGCCAACAGCACTACCAGAAACGATCCCATTCACAATAGCAGCAGAAAAAATAAAATTATTAGGAATAAATTTAGCCAAAGAGGTGAAAGACTTGTAGAGTGAAAATTATTTTTTAAAAGAATGAAGGAAACTTTAAAAGATACAGATAAATGGAAAGAAATCCTGTGTTCATGGATTGGAAGAATTAACATTGTTAATATGTCCATACTAGTCAAAGTGATCTACAGGTTCAATGTAATCCCTATAAAAATCCCGATGGTATTCTTTACAGAAATATTTAAAAACGCTAAAATTTGTATGGAAGCACAAAAGACCTCCAATAGCCAAAGCAATCATGAGGAAAAAGAACAAAGAGGCATCACACTTTTTGATTTCAAAGTATATTAAACAGCTACAGTAATCAAAATAGTATGGTACTGGCATAAAAACAGACATATAGACCAATGGAAAAGAACAGTCAGCCCAGAAATAAATCCATGCATCTATGGTCAACTGATATTCAACAAGGGTGCCAAGAACATACAATGGGGGAGAGGATAGTCTCTTCAACAAATGGTTTTAGGAAAACTAAATATCCACATACAGAAGAATAAAATTATACACTTATCTCATACCATATACAAAAATCAACCCAAAATGGCTTAAAGACTTAAACATAAGACTTGAAACCATAAATGTAGAGAAGAAAACATAGGGGGAAATCTTCTTGACAACAGTCTGGGCTATGATTTTTCAGATATGACACCAGAAGCACAGGCAAGAAAGCAAAAATCAACAAGTGGGACTGCATCAGACTAAAAAGCTTCTGCACAGCAAAGGAAACAATCAACAAAGTGAAAAGGCAATCTACAGAATGGGAGAAAATATTTATAAGCCATACCTGATAAGGGGCTAATATCCAAAATATATAAGGAATTCATACAACTCAATAGCAAAAACAAAGCAAACAAAACAAATAACCCAATTAAAATATGGGCAAAGCTCCTAAATAGACATTTCTCAAAAGACACACGAATGACCAAAGGTAAATGAAAAGGTGTTCAACATCGCTAATCATCATGGAAATACAAATCAAAACCACAATGAGATGTCACCTCACACTTGTTAGAATGGCTATTATCAAAAAGAGAACAAGTGTTGGAGAGGTTGTGGAGAAAACAGAATGCTTGTACACTATTGGTGGGAATGTAAATTGGTACAGCCATTATAGAAAACAGTATGGAAGTTCCCCCCCAAATTAAAAAGAGATCTACATTATGATCCAAGCAATCCCACTTCTGAGTATATATTCAAAGGAAAGGAAATCAGCATCTTGAAGAGATATCTGCACTCCAGTGTTCACTGTAGCATTATTCACAATAGCCAAGATATGGAAACAACCTAAATGTCTGTTGACAGATGAATGGATAAAGAAGATGTCTTGTATATATATACAATGAAATAGTATTCAGCTTTAAAAAAGAAGGAGAACTTGGCATTTGTAACAACATGGCTGAACCCGAAGGACATTATGCTAAATTAAAAAAGCTAAAAATAGAAAGACAAATACTGCATGATCTCACTTATATGTGGAATCCAAAATAGACAAACGCATAGAGGCAGAGAGTAGAATGGTAGTAGTCAGCAGCTTGAGGGAGGGGAAAATAGGGAGATGTTGGTCAAAGAGTACAAAGTTTCAGTTATGCAAGATGACTAAGTTCTGGGAATCTACCGTAAAGCAATGTGAATATAGTTAAGAGTATTGTATAGTACAGTTGAAATTTGCCAAGAAGATAGACCTTAAGCATTCTCACCACAAAAAAATGGTAACTATTAATATATGAGGTGATAGTTATATTAATTAGCTCCATTGTAGTGATTATTTCATAATGTATACATAAATCAAAATATTATCATAAACCTTAAATATATACAATTTTTGTCAATTATACCTTAATAATGATGGAAAAATATAATGAGGATATCATGAACAATCTTTCTGGAAGGTAATTTGGCAATATTTATTAAAACTCTAATTATATAGGGCTTCCCTGGTGGCACAGTGGTTAAGAATCCACCTGCCAATGCAGGGGACACGGGTTCAAGCCCTGGTCCAGGAAGATCCCACACGCCGCAGAGCAACTAAGCCTGTGCGCCACAACTACTGAGCCTGTGCTCTAGAGCCCACGTGTCACAACTACTGTGCCCGTGTGCCACAACTACTGAAGCCCACGCAACTAGAGCCCGTGCTCCGCACCAAGAGAAGCCACCGCAATGAGAAGCCCTCACACTGCAACGAAGAGTAACCCTCACTCACCGCAACTAGAAAAAGCCCACGCGCAGCAACGAAGACCCAACGCAGCCAAAAATTTTTTAAAAAACAACTATAATTATACATACTTTTCAACTCAGAAATCCTATTTCTTGGATTCTATTACACAGAAATAAAAACGCCAGTATGAAAACAAATCTCCAGTATGTAAGGAATATATACAGAGATATTTACTGTAGCAATGTTTGTAGTGGCAAAAAGAAGGGAAGCAAAATTAATGTCAATCAATTGAAGCACAGACTATTAGGCAGTCATAGAAAAGAATGATGCAAGTACAGTGAAAAAAGAAAGATCCAGAAAAGTAAATTACAAAGATCCTGTTTTTGTTAAACAATTAACAGTGTGTGTGTGTATGTGTGTGTACGTGCATAAAATTATATGATTATGGAGAAAGTTCTGGAAGAAAAAACACGAAGTTATTTACATTGGTTACTGGGGATGTCAGTGGGAGGTGGCGGGGTGTCAATAAAAAATTAAGTAAGTCATGGTTTTCAAAAGTTTCCATGAATTAAAGAAACAAGCATGTATACTATTAAATCATTTAAGCAAAAGTACAGCTGTGAGTATGCATGCATAAACATAAAAGGATGGCCTCCCAAAACATAATGCTAAGGATCTGGGATGGTAAGATTTCAGAAAACTTTTACTTTCTTTAGTACATTTTTCTAAATTGTTTGAATTTTTCACAATAAGTAAAAAGAAAGTTTTAAAGAGGGAATTCATAAAGAAGCCAAAGTAGAACTAGAAATCAAGCCATGAAGCATCCCAGAAATACGATAGGAAGATCTCTGTCTTTGATTAAAACCCTGTCACCATGGCGGCCGAGTCAGGAGGGTCCCTGATAACCTCTTCTTTATTGTACCTTAAATCATCCTCAACTATATCTGAACCAGAGATGATTGATAATCTACACATGGATAATTATCTTGGGTCCCTCTGAGAAGCCAGGTGGAGAACACAGGACATAGCATTTCTGGTAGGCCCCTCTGCTTTGTCAGCTTTCTTATGGTTCTACTTTGTGTGGACCAGTATAATTCTTTCCTTAGATTTGCTTATTCAAGATGACATCATGGTCCATTATGCCCAGATACCAGTTTCCATTATCCAATCCATCAACTTCTCTCTGTTCTTTGTGTAGTAAAAACAACTCTGCCCCAGCCACCACCCACCCAGGCTATAAAACAGGTTTCAGGTTTTCACAGTGAATCACATCCCTGAGATGTTAACAGGAGCCTGCTTTTCCCAGACTGACATGTCTTTCCTTGAGGGTGACACCTTTCATTTTCCACCCACACACGACCCATAAAAGAAAGTTCTTTAATCATCTTCAGTTCTATTTGTTCTTAATAAATCTCATTCGTAGTTCCTGATGGGAATATGAGTGTGCTATCACTTTTCCTTTGCCCAATAAGAATAACCATTTTCTCTTTCCTAATGACTATTGCTGAACTTTTCCTGATCCACTGAAATGTCACATTAACTCTGATTCTGAATTCTCCACCTCTTTCACTGTCATGTTGATCAAGCCAAAGACCTTGAAATCACACTTGACTCCTCACTCTTTCACATCCCACATCCATTCCACTAGTAAATCCTTCCAACTCTACTTTGCACAACAACATTAATCGTTAACAGATTGCAAATTAAAACCACAATGAGATACCACTCCACATCCACTAGAATGGCTAAAATAAAAAACACTGACAATACCAAAGTCTGACAAACTTGCAAAGTGACTGGAACTCTCATGTGCTGCTGGCAAGAATGCAAGATGCTATACTCTCAATGGAAAACAGTTTGGCAGTTCCTTAAAGTTAAACGTACACTTACCATATATACCAATCACACTCTCAGATATTTACCCAAAAGAAATGAAAACTTATGTTCATACAAAAACCTATATACAAATATTTATACAACTTATTCATAATCACCAAAAGCTGGAAACAACCCAAATGTCCTTCATTTGGTTCAGTTGGTAAATGAATAAACAAACTGTGATACATCCATAAAATGGAATTCTACTCAGCAATAAAAAGGGATGAACTATTGATTCACATAACATCAAGGGTGAATGTCAAATGCATTTTGCTTAACGAAAGAGGTCAGATCCAAAAGGCTACATACTGTATGATTCCATTTATGTGAAATTCTGATAAAGACAAAACTACAGGGACAGAAATAAGTTTAGTGGTTGCCAGCAGTTGGGGCTTAGGGGAATGGTATACTACAAAAAGGCAGCATGAAGCAATTTTTAGAATAATGGAAATGTTCCATATTGTGACTGTGGTGGTGGATACATATATGAATATATGAATTTGTCAACAGCCCCCTGGTCCAAGCCACCATCAACTCTCCCCTGGACTCCTACAATAGTCTCCTAACTACTTTCTTGCCTCCACTCCTGTCCCTTTACAACATGGTAGCCAGAGTGACACTTTGAAACCTAAGTTATATCATGTCATACCTATGCTCAAAGGGCTTAAAATAAAATCCAGTGTTCTTACTAAGGCACCATCTGTCCCCTGCCTACTTCTCTGACCTCATCACGTGGTACTGTACCCCTCATATTCTGGCCACACTGGCTTCCTTGCTTGTCCATGAAGACACCAAGGACACTCCAACTTCAAGGTCTTTACCCTTGCTGTCTCCTCTCACTGGAATGTTCTTTGCCAAATACCTGCATGGCTTATTCCATTGCTTAAAATTCTCAGTGACTCTCCACTGCCTACAGGATAAAATATCAACTCCTCAATGCGGCACTTATGACCCTTCATGATGTGGCCCACGCTCTTCTCTACATCCTTATCTGTCACACATTGGGCCCCAGCAAACTGTTTCTGAATTCTATGCACTTCCCCTTTTTTTCCTGGGGAATAAATAACTACCTATTTTTTGAAACTCAGCTCAGTCATCACCTTCAGATAAAATAGACAACTCCCTCTTCGTGTACCCACTGTGCCCTGCATGTGCTTCCATGTTGGGATGTGTTTTTAATCAAGCTCTCCAGGTAATTCTTATGCATATTAAAGTTTGAGAAGCACTGGTCCAGCATTTATCATGTATATTATATTTGATTATGTGTCTGTCTCTCCTGGCTGGACTGAAAAGCCTTCAAGGCTTTGAATCTATTCCCACAGCCTAATGCAATGTCTGCCTCCCAATAGGACATGTAGATGTTAGATGAAAGAACAACTGAATGGATGCATGCCCATGCTTCCTTTCTTTCTACTTCCATGTTCCTGACAAAACAGAGCTCTCTTCCTGTGTTGACCATATGCCCAATCAGAGACTGGAATGGCACAGAAGTGCAGTTGAGTCTGGCACATATTTTGCCTTATGTTGTTGTAACCAGACTGTGAGCCACCTTTTTTTTGTCAGCTGGCTCACTAGGGCATTACATACTTAACTTGGGTTATTATTTATTTAGATAGTATTTAGCCACAAGACTTAGCCCTGAAATCTGAGTTTGAGAGAGACATTAAGTGCATAGCCTTAGCGCAAATTTCTAGGAGTCATTGTAGAATTTTTAACCTAGAGCAATTATCTCACTGACTAAGTCTTCATCTTTATTTGGTGGAAGCCATTCCTTAGATGCAAAATTCTGATATATTCATGCTGTGTTCTTTTTTTTGTGCTGAGTCATTTCATGGCTACTGCTTATGATTAGAGTTCACTATTCTAGGAAATAACGCTTTGAATAACATCTTTACCAATGTTCGTTTTCTACTGAATTTAATTTGTGCAAAGAACTTTAATCTGTAAAGTCCTTGACCTTCTCAGGTATTGACTGAAAGACAACATAGGTTCTCTCCACCCACCCGCCTTTCATTAGTATTACAACTGTTCTTTTCCTGGTAGGGATGATGTATTACTGAATAAGGCCCTTAGCAATAGGGGTGGGGCACATGATATTTGTTCCTAGTAATATTATCAATCCAGAGAACTGTCTTGAGATTTTATTTCTTTTATCCAACAACTTATCTCTATTGTTTCAACTGCCAACTCCAACTCTAATGCTCTCCAGTAAAGCAAAGAGCTAGAAGAAATGGGAGATGGGAGAGAAAGCGAGAAGAGGAAGGAAGTGGCTTTCTGACTGTTATAAGGAAGATGGGCAATCAGGAAGGGAAAGAGGGGGCTGCCCAGACATTTCGCTTGGAGTAATATGCTCATGTCTACATCAGCCTGAATATTAGGCGGGTGTGGCCCAAGGAGAAGAAAAGGTTTTTAACTGATTGTGACTCACTCTTACTCTGTGTACACTGATTAAGCTCCCATCCACTTATTTTTTCAGGGAAAAAAAAAAATATATATATATATATATATTTTTTTTTTTTTTTACAGCAAGATAGCCTTGGTCATTTGGACTGTGACTCAGCAGTTTCTGTCTGTGAAACCCAAACTGCTACAAAATCCTAAAGGAATTGGATCATCTCTGAAGTTTGGATACTATGTATCAGTGGACCTTCTATCCCCAGGTGTGTTTAATCTAATTCTTCCAAATAGATTCCTCTACTGGACATCAGAAGCACACGCAGCCCCTATAGGTAGGAAATAGAACAAGTCAAAAGCTTACCAATGCCATCTGACACTTTCCCTCTTGCAACCCCTTTATACAGGAGGGTGTGAAACTCAGTTTGGGGGTTGCTTAAACTACTGTAATTATTTTCTAGTTTTATTGCATTGTGCCTAAGTGCATAGCCTGCATGATTTCTGCTGTTTAAAAATACATTAGAAAAAAAAAATACATTAGAGTTTTCTTTAAGGCCTAGTAAAAATAAATTTTTTAATTATGATGTGGCTAATTAGAAAGAAAACACATTCTCTGTATGGTATAAAGTTCAATATATTTTTATTAAATTAACTTTATTAATTATATTATTCAAATTAGACACACCCTCTTATTTTTATATGTTTTATCTGATAGAGTTGTCTTAACATCTCTAAAAAGCTATTAAATTAATATCAGTCTGTCAATGAGTTTCTGACAGTTTCTGCTTTATAAATATCAACACTAAGTTTATTTGGCATATATATTTCTTAGTTGTTATATCTTTGCTCTGTATAATGCTTTTTGCCTTGAATTCTGCTTTGCCTGAAATTAATATTGTTTTCCTTTTATTCACATTTTCAAAAATAAGTTTTTGTCCATTTTTAATTTTTAAGATTCAATGTCTTTTTGTCTCTTATAAGCAATATGTAGATATATGTTATATTATAACCTAGAGAGTATTTCTATTTTAATAAGAAGTTATAACAATTTTTGTTTACTGTTATAATTGATGTTTCATTGTTTTTATGCCATTTTTGGTGTTCTTGTTTTTCCTTTAAAGACACATACATTCTATGCATTGTTTGTGTTTATCCTATTTAGGCACTGTAAACTTTTGCAATCTATATAGTAAATGTTTACACAGATAGAGATCTTCAAGTTACTTTTTTCAAAAAATAACATGGATGCCATATTTCCCAAGTCCATAATACTCATGCCTTTCTGTTGCCTTCATTCATAAATAAATATTGACTATTTGAACCAAATCTTTTTCTCTCCAAATATTTTAGACATTGTCCTGTAGTCTTTCAGCATTTACCTTAGTTAAAAACACTGGGATTACCCTGATTTTTCCTTCCATTATAAGTAAACTAATTAAATGACTATTTATAGGATATGTTTAAATTCTTATAATTCAAAAATATATCTACATGAGAATTTCTTTGTATTTTTTGTGTCTGCAAGATTCTGGACTTTTAGCCTGCACAATCAGATCTTTTATTGACTCATGAACATTTTCTTCAATCATGTCTGATTATTGCTTGATTCCAGTCATACTAATCTCTTTCTCTGGTGTATCTATAATTTTTAGGCTTGATAATTTTTCTATTTACCCATGTCTTTTCATTTTTTTTCTACTTGTTCCCTACGTTCTGGGAAAAATTTTTTATGTTCGTTTTCTGCATTACCGATTCAATATTTTCATTTCATTTCTGTTCTTTTCTGTTCCCAGAAAGGATTTTTGATTCTGCTATTGCATTTCTAGTTGTCTTACAGTTTCTTTTAAATTTTTTTCTTTATTTCAAACATTTTCCTGTTATTTTCCTACAGTTGACTTCATTTCTGCTACTACTTTCCCTAAGGCTTCTGCTCTTATTTCATAGAAGTTATGTCCTCTTGTAACCTTACAGATATAATTTTCTACTGGTTTCAATAGTAAATCATTTCACAGTTGGCATTCTTCTCCTGAGTCTTCAGGGTGGTGTTTCTCTTGTTCTGCCATATGTTTTTAACAGACCTCTGTGTAAGTTGTTCCTATTTACTCATCCCCAAAATGAGGAGAGATCTCGTCTGACCCAGTTCTTGCCAAAAGACAGATTTTGGTTATCCTCCTTTTCCCCTGGGCATTGCTCACATCACCTTCTGAGAGCTCGATTGTGTTGATGTGCATTGCTCTCAATCCAATTTTCAGTGCCCAGAAGATATTCATTTTGAGCAACTCTGATGTACTAAGTTGGAACTTTCTCCCACCCCTATAGGTTGGTTTTATGGTACACTAAATCAATAAAAAACATGGAAAACGGGCTTCCCTGGTGGCACAGTGGTTGGGAGTCCGCCTGCCGGTGCGGGGGACACGGGTTCGAGCCCTGGTCAGGGAGGATCCCGCATGCCACGGAGCAATTAATCCCGTGTGCCACTACTGAGCCTGTGCTCTAGATCCCGCGGGCCACAACTACTGAGCCCACGAGCCACAACTACTGAAGCCCGCGCCTGGAGCCTGTGCTCTGCAGCAAGAGAGGCCACCGCAGTAAGAGGCCCGCGCGCTGCAGCGAGGAGTGGCCCCCGCTCTCTGCAACTAGAGAGAGCCCACACGCAGCAATGAAGACCCAAAGCAGCCTAAAATAAATAAATAAAACAAGTAAATTTATTAAAAAAAAAAAACATGGAAAACTATAATCACCAGCATGCACTATGGTAAAGATTCTTTTGGTCTCCTTAACTGCAATGAGGTATTATCAATTCCCTCTTTACTTCCTTGCAAGTAGTCTTCTGGAAGATTTCCAGTCTCTACTAAATACAAGAGATATACTAACAGAAAAGGAGATAAGAAAGAGTGTTCTGGCTGTCTCATAATAGCTCCCCACTAGTAAGAGGATGGCTGTCACGTTTTCTTGTAGGCCCAGACCTGATGCTTTTGAGCCACCCAAACCCTATACTTCATTAAAGAAGTGTGATGCCTCCCTTTATCACTTTGGCAAACTTTTTTTCTGTAACTGACAGCAAAGTACCTGTATATCACAAATTGTATTTTTCAAATAAGTTTGTCACCCTTATAATTAGGTGACATTCTAAACAGAGTTGGGAAATGATAAAATGTTAGTCTTGATTTTCTTTGTTATTGTGAGCTTTCATCTTTTCTGTTTATCATCACTTTACTATCAAGTTGAGAATGTTAGCATCAGACCACCAGCCAGGTATCACCTTAAGACAAAAAATATACTTTGATTTTGACACACTACCCCCCAAAACCCCTCTCCCCAACCTGCCCAAAAAAAGCAGAATCAAGCCTGGTCATGTGACCTTTATTCACCAAGTTTAGTTTGGAATGACATTAAATTGTTTCCAAAAAGTTAATTCACCCTCAAAAGACAAAATATTGGCAACATGGATTGACTCAAAATGCAGGCCATGGGCTCCCAAAGAGGAGTCCCAAAGATTCTTTGAGCCATGGCCATATTGAAAGAATGAGTTGAAAAAATTCCCATGAAACTACTTTGAAGAGAACAGTTCTCATTTGCATGCTGAACTTCTACTATGTTGTTAAAAATTCAATCATGTTACTTTATAGCCACACCTCTGTAGAGGTGCTTCTTTCTCACTCAGATGCTGCTTTATTAACTGCCATTAATGAAGCACCCATGTTGATGTTCTTAAGCCTAATCTTTACTTTCCTTGGGATAAAAATCTTACTTTTCTCAGTTGCCTGATTGTCTTAGGTTGATGTGCTAGTTATTAAGCTATTCTCACTCAGCTCCAAACCCAGCCTTCTTTGCAAAGCCTACTTTGCTTTATGGTGCTGGGACTGGGATCTTACAAACCACATTTCTGCTTGCCAGCTGTTCCCTTTTAGGCTTTCCTCATACAAAGTGCTAGAGAGAGATGCAAGGCTGGAGGAGGAAGAAGGGACATGCTCCTTCCTGTTTACTTCCTATTTGCTTCTTGGAGTTTCGGATTAGCTTCCTGCTCCTAGGAAAGTCACCCCAAACTCACTTCTTAATCCCAGAAGTGGCAGTCTCTTCTTGTACCAGCAGCTGAATCCAGTTTGCAGTTTTTCCAACACTTGCAGAGAGAGTCTCATCATGCCCCCAGAGACACTGGCATCCCCTCCCTTTAGGGGTCTGTGTCCAGGCCACATGAGGCCTCTTCTTTCAGCACAAACACACCAGCCCCAGTCAACTGGTGTCCCTTCCTCAAGCATCTGTGTCTCAGCCTCATGTGGCCTTCCTCCAGATCTCTAAGCTTTAATAATTTTGACATCTTCTCTTTGTTCCCTCAGTACTAGGGGTGGTAGCTGTTTCCTGAAGTTGCTACCTCTATGATACTTTAGAGATCTCTTTTTTCCTCTTCAGGCACCGTTATGGGTTGAATTGTGTCCCCTCAAAAGATGCTGAAGTTCTAACTCCTAGTATCTGTGAATGTGACCTTACTTGGAAATAAGGTCTTTGCCAATGATCAAGTTAAGATGCGGTCATGAAGATGAGCCTTAATTCAATATGATTAGTGTACTTATCAAAAGAGGAAATCAGGACAGAGACAAACATGTAGATGGAAGACGATGTGAATACACAGGGAGAATACCATCCACAAGCCAGGGAAAACCTGAGGGTACCAGAAGCTAGGGGAGAGGCATGAAATAGATTCTCCCTCACAGCCCTCAGAAGGAATCTCCCTACCAACATCTTGATTTCAGACTTCTGGCCTCCAGAACTGTGAGACAATAAAGTTCTGTTGTTTAAGCCACCCAGTTTGTGGTCCTTTCGTTATGGTAGCCCTGGGAAACTAATACAGATAGGAAGTCAACAATTTTATACCTAGCTGACATTTTTTACATTAAATTCTCCTGTTAAAATAACTGGTGAGCTTTCTGTCTCCTGACTGGACCCTGACTGATACACTTGGGTTTCTCCTAGAAGCAGATCCTGCAAAAAGGATATAATGCATGTAGTTTATTTGGGACCAGTTTACTTTGGAGGCAATACCAAGAAGAACCAGCAAGAGTGACAGGGGAAGGAAGGAAAGCAATGCAGGGTGGGTTAATGAAGTTTCTGCTGTGGGCAATTAAGGCTTAACCCTACTGGGGACCTCTGGGTGACGCTGTAGAATGTGCCTCAGAACTGTCCCACCCAAGGGGGGATGCAGCTGGAGTATTTATCCACCAACTCCTGTCCTTCATTACTTGAGGGCTAGTCCTGGAAACATCAACACTCAGCACCTCCAGCTTTCCTTGTACATAGACCAAGTATGTTCCTGTGGCCAAAGAAAGCACTCAGGCATTTGCAGGTGCTTACAGGAAGAAGCTGTGGGCATATATGGGAATGGTGAGGGCAAGAATAAATGTGGGCACCAACGGCATCTTCTACACTGATTGTTAAGTCTTCAAGGCCTAGCTATTCAAAGCCCAAAGATGCCTTAAGAGGCACAGAAGATGATGAAATGTGGGCACCGTGTATTTTGCTAAAGAATTGCAGGGAAGCAGGAGCACTACTGCTCTTGCAAATCAAGAGCATCAGCCGAGCTGCACAACACAATACAATAAAGCTCCCTTTGCACTCTTGCTGTCTGAGCTCATCTAATGCATGAAGGTAGATTATGAAGATATATTTAAACTCTTTTGTTTACAGTCCTGATCCTGTAGCCTCTGTTTAATGACTTGACAGAACCACTGAAGATAAGAACCAGAGGAGGTCTTAACAGATCAGCTAGAGTGCAAGTTTTAAAAAAAAATTAGATTCAGAAACCTTTATACAAACAAAATCTTACAATATGAAAAGCAAATGAAAATGGAGTCACTCTGGTTTACACTTGTGAGAGGCAAGGATTGAGGAAGTTTTACTTGTTGGGTGCCCTCTCATCTCACTGGCACCCCTCAAGTGAGGTCACAGACTCCCTCGAGCTAATACTGTCCAATTTTAAAAGCAGTGATCTACTCCAACTTTCTCATGTTAATGGAGAGAGAATTTTGATTTTTCTCCCTTAAAGTCTGCAAGATAATATCCATGTTTCCTAACACTGATGCTAGCTTTCTTTTAAAAGTCCCCATAATTTGGATCACACTAATTCAGAGTGCTTGACTGGGCGTTTACTTGAGTGCTACTACTGAGAACGGGATTCACAAAGCAAATTAATTCGATTAAAATAAAAAGGTATGATGACCATTGCCACTTAAAATCCATTCCCATCACTTTATTTTTATTTACTTAATTATTTATTTATTTTTGGCCGCATTTTGGGTCTTCGTTGCCGCGCGAGGGCTTTCTGTAGTTTTGGCGAGCGGGGGCTACTCTTTGTTGCGGTGTGCAGGCTTCTCATTGCAGTGGCGTCTCTTGTTGCAGAGCACGGGCTCTAGGTGCGTGGGCTTCAGTAGTTGTGGCCCATGGGCTCAGTAGTTGTGGCTCTCAGGCTCTAGAGCGCAGGCTCAGGAGTTGTGGCACATGGGCTTAGTTGCTCCACGGTATGTGGGATCTTCCCAGACCAGGGCTCGAACCCGTGTCCCTTGCATTGGCAGGCGGATTCTTAACCACTGTGCCACCAGGGAAGCCCTCCCATCACTTTAGGTAATGGGTTCTCATTTTTTTAAAAAAGCTGGGTAAAATATCTAAGTGGAAGGGTGCAACTGAAGAGTGGTTGAAGAGAAAGAACTGGGAGATACAGATGTAAGAATCAGTAGTAGTTCTTAAAGAAGGAGTAACTTAACTTTGTGTATGTGGATAAGCTCCCTGAAGGTATGAAGTCCAGACTGAAAAGAGCAGAAACCACAGGTTGGGGCTTAGAAGCCAATTATTTGATGTATTTATTTAGTGTAGCACAGCCAAGTAGTTAAGAATGCAGGTTGAATTAGTACACTGCCTTTGGCCAATGGTCTTATGGTGCTCTTGAATAGCGTAGTTCTAATGAATGGTGAGGGTCCAGAGGATTCTAAAGAACACAGCTGTGGCCACCTGTTGGGATCTTTACTAATTAAAAACACAAACACAAAACAAAACTGCTTTTTGTGAGGTTCCTTTTAAGAAATCTTTCGTCAAACCTCACTGTTAACTATAGTTCACTTTTCCCCTTAGTTTTCCTGATAGCCAAGATAATGGGTACCAATTGTAATGAATCACTGGCTCATCTAGAGGTTCTGCGATTTTAGTCTGCATCACTGCTTGTTTTCTTGGTACAGTTATGTTTGTAGAATGCTAAGGCTGCTTTATTTGAGAGCATTTTTTGCTGGATCCTCTGAGGATGGCTTGATTCTGGACATAATTCTTTAATCTCACAATTTTTTCAGTTTTGTATTTATTGAACCATCATAATTTAGGTCATCTGAAAAGACCTGCAGCAAGCATCAGTGGCAGTTTTCATTATTTAACAGTTTTTCACAAGAATTCAATACGTTGGAATGCATTCATCATTGGCATGTCAATATGTAGATCTGTACTCTACTTTAGGCAACTGACAATAATTCTTGTGGGCTGGTCAACCCTTACTGAAGATCAGCCTGGCTGCAATAAATTGAAACTTCAATACTTTTGAGAATTACAGTGGTGTTCCTCATAGTGCTGAGAGTGGCTATAGGGAGCCCAATCACAAGCCTCTCATCAAAACAGAAGGTATCCCTCATTCATGCTGTTCCATAGAAGGATGATCTCTTTCCTTGATTCTTCTCCATCCCTGGAAATCTGCATTACATGAGTAATGAGGACCATCATCCCCCTAGCCCTCAAGCAAGAGACACAGAATGATCTATATGCCTCTTCACTCCCTTGCCTCCCTGTGGGCATTATTAAATTGTTTCTTCTTTTTTTCACTTATTCTGGTTATCTATTGCTCTGTAACACCCCAGACTCAGTGGCATAAACAACAACTATTCAATGCTCACAGATTCTGTGGGTCCAGCAGGGATGGCTTGTCTACTACGTACTGCAATTTGGAGGTGTATACATACAGATTCAGATTCAGCTGAAGGTGACTCAAACTGTAGGTTGGAATTATGTGGAGACTTCACCCATCTGGCACCTGGGTGGGGATGACTCCAAGGCTGGGCTCAGTTGGGAATGTCGACTGGAGCACCTCAACATGACCCCTCTGTGTGACTTGTACTTCCTCACAGCATGGAGCCTGTGTTCCAAGAGGCAATGTCCTGAGAAGTAGCACATGGAGAACAAGTATTTTAAGGGAGCCAGGCAGAAGCTGCATGGTCTCTTTTGACACAGCCTCAGACATCATGCAGGATTACTTTTGTTACATTCCATTGGTTATAAGCAAGTCACAAAGGCCAGCCCAGATGCAAGGGGAGAGGCTTCTTGATAGGGGAGTGGCAAGTTCTCACTGCAGAAGAGCACAGGATGGGAGATATTGTTGTAATCATCTTTGGAAGAAACAATCTGCTACAACGCTTTTGATGGTCCTTTTTCCTCTCTGTTTCCTGATTACTCAGCAAAACCCCTCATCTAGGCCTTAGCTTTCTTCCAATCACAGAGTAATAGCCACTTCCACAATAGTTTCTCTGTTTCTTTTTTTAAAACACATATTTATTATTTTACAGTTCTGTAAGTCCAACACAGGTCTTACCAGGCTAAAGTCAAGGTGTCTACAGGGCTGTGTTCTCTTCTGCAGGCTCTGAAGGCGAATTCGTTTCTTTGTTTACTCAGGTTGCTGGAAGAATTCAATTCCTTGTAGTTTTGTAGGACTGAGGTCCCATTTCCTTGCTGGATGTCAGCTGAGGGCTGTTCCCAGGTTCCAGAGGTCTCCAGAATTCCTCGGTTCACAGTCCCCTTCCCCTATCTTTAAAGCCAGCAATGGTGGAAGGAAGATTCAGGGGCCTCTCAAACTTTGAACTTCACCTGCCTCTTCTTCCATAGCATCTCTCTGACTGCCTCTTCTGCCTTCCTCTTCTACTTTTAAGGTCCCATAATGACTACATTGGGCTCACCCAGATAATCCACAATAGTTTCCTTATTTTACGAGCTGTAACCTTAATCATCAGAGGGTGATGGCAAAGTCCCTTTTGCCAGATAATATAACATGTAAAGGCATAAAACCAGGGATTAGAGTGTGGATAGCTGAGGCGGGGGAAGTGGTATTCAGTCTTACCATACTGACCCTCAGTGAGAACATCATTTCTCTATTTTTTTATCTATTTTTATCTTTCTCTATTTTTCTTATTGTGATATATATATACATAAAACAAAAAATGTGCCATTTTTAAGTGTATAATTCAGTGGCATTGATTACATTCACAATGTTATACAACTATCACCACTGTCCATTTCCAAAACCCTTTCATCATCTCAAACAAAACTCTGTAACCATTAAGCAATAACTACCCGCTTCCTCATCCCCCAGGTAACTGCTAATTTACTTTTTGTCTCTATGAATTTGCTTATTCTTGATATGCCATAAAAGTGGAACCATATAATATCTGTCCTTTTGTGTCTGTGTTATTTCACTTAGCATAAGGTTTTCAAGGGTTCATCCACGTTGTAGCATGTATGAGAACTTCATTCATTTTTATGGCTGAATAATATCCTAGTGTGTGTAAGTACCACATTTTGTTTATCTATTCATTTGTTGATTAGCACTAGAGTTGTTTCCACCTTTGGGCTACTGTGAATAATGCTGCTATGGACATTGACGTACAAGTATCTGTTTGAGTCCCTGATTTCAATTATTTTGAGTAAATACCTAAGTGTGCAATTGCAGGGTCTTATGATAATTCTATGTTTAACTTTCTGAGAAAAGGCCAAACTGTTTTACACAGCAACTGCACCATTTCAACCAGCAATGTATGAGGGTTCTAATTTTTCCCTCATACATTGCTTATTTTCCCCTTTAAAAAAAAAATCTTATAGGTGTGAAGTGGTATCTGATGGTTTTAATTTGCATTTCCCTAATGATTAATATTTCCAGCACATTTTCATGTACTTACTGACCATTTGTATGTCTTCTTTGGAGAAACATCTATTCAGGTGCTTTGCCCATTTTTAAACTTGGGTTGTTTGTCTTTTTGTTGGTGAGTTGTAGGAGTTCTTTATGTATTCTAGATATTAAATGCTTATCAGATACATGATTTTCAAGTATTTTCTCCCATTCTGTGGGTTGCCTTTTCATTCTCTTAATGGTGTCCTTTGATGCATAAAAGTTTTTAATTTTGATGAAGTCCAACTTATCTATTTTTTCTTTTGTCATCTGTGCTTTTGGTATCATATTTAAGAAACTATTGCCAAACCCAAGGTTATACAGAACTTCCCCTGTTTTCTTCTAAGAGTTTTATAGCTTTAGCTCATTACATTTAGGTCTTTGATCCATTTTGAATTAATTTTTGTATATGATGTCAGATAAAGTCCAGCTTCAGTCTTTTGCATGTGGATATCCAGTTGTTAAAGTACCATTTGTTGAAGAGACTGTTCTTTCCCCCATTGAATGGTATTGGTACGCTTGTCGAAAATGAGTTGATCACTTCTCTATTTCTTGCGTAACTTTCATAGGATAATCACTACTCTTTGTTTCTTTAATTTTTCACTCTTTATACTCATTTAACCATATTAATCCTATCCTCAGAACATCACAGTGGTTCCTCTACAGTCACGTCTATTTTTCTCAGTAACCAGTGCTTAATCCATTTGGTTTCTCCCCATGTCCTATCATACTATCATGTAATTCTTCACTGTGCTATACATTCTCCTCTGGCATAGAATGTCCTATTGACACAGTCTATTAATTGTCTTCCTATCCTCTTTCAATGGCCTTTTAGAAAGCCACCTCACCCTCCTTTGTTACAAACTGTCAGAACTAGCTCAAAAAAACCTTTCCAGGACCTGCCTGGAACCCAAAGTCACAGGTTGCACTTGTGGCCTCAAGTTAAAGATTGATCAATTCATTCACTCATTCATTCATTCATTCATTCAACAAACACTTGTTAAATCCTTGTTAAATTAATGCCAGGCACTGAATTTCATGCCGGAATTTTCCATTCTCTGCCCAATTTCTTTGGAGTAATATTTCATTCAGGCTCTTTGGTTGTCTACTCCAGCTCTGCCCCTGGTTGTAGTGTTTTGAATGCCTTTGACTCCATGCCTATCTTTCATCAATTCCTGACAGTCTACCCTGGGTTTGAGCCCTGTGCCCCCTGCTTGGCTAGAAAGAGATCATATACTTTTCCTAAAAACATTATTCTCTTCATGGTAATAAAAGTGGCTACCTTATGTTGACACCTACTGTGTGCTAGAAGTTGTACTGGATACTTGACAGGTTATCTCTAATGCTTATTCTGCTAATCATTGTTCCAGGCACTGGGGATACAGCAGTGAACAAAACAAAGTTCCTGCCTGAAAGGAGCTTATGTTCTCTCACAATCCTTGACATGATTCAGCAGGGTACAGAGAAGTTAAGTAAACTGCCCCAAACCACACAGCTGTTAAGTGGCAAAGCTGGAATTTGAAACTTAATTCTCTGATCTCAACACTTACACTCTCTCTACTGAATCCAGCTACCTCTCACAGTCTCACTTCAGATAGTAACTCACATTTTCTAACACAAAAATTTCTCAACACCAAAACTCTCACATTTTATAAATCTATTAAAACCTAATGAATGAGCAACTACAGAATGCATATCAGGGTACATGTAATTTGGAGGTTAACTAGAACATTTTGTTTCAACCTTGATTCTTAACATCCTTTAAAAATATATTAGCTAACTTTCCTGCTTTTATAAGAATAGTAATAGGGCTCCCTTAGACAATTCAGGATTTTCCTTTATCTGAAGGTTATTATTCTAAGTAGCACTATAGATTCTCAGTATAGCATTATAGAAAAAAAAAATTGAGTAAATTGGATTAAAAATTCACTGACCCAAGGGCATACACTGAAAGGTAATTTTTAAATTTTTATTATATCTTTGGTGTAAACTTATTTTGTCTTTTGTCTTTTTCGCAAAGAGGGTAATGCTAAAAGAAGTCCGTTTAACTGTAACTGAATACACCTTGAATTAGTGGACAGTACTCTAGTCTTGGCTCGGCTACAATGAGTTAGATGAACTTGTGCAGCTTAGGTCTTTCCTTACTCCTCAATTCTGCCTTCTGTAAAATGAAAGAGACTAGATTAAGAACATTTCTGTTTGTGTAGTGCTTTACATTTTTCAATGCAATATTTGTATATTATCTGACTTCTCTGCCTCAGTTCTTCACCCTGCTACTGGGTGTTTCATTCACCTTCCAAGTAAACTACTTACACTCCAGTCTTTGTGTCAGGTCTGCTTCTGGGGAAGTCCAAATTAAGGCCTCCACCTGACCTACATTTTACTTTGATGAATTCTCTGGTAATTCTTACTCTTCTATGTAGCTTTCATAATCTTGGTAATTTACAGTCCAAGAAACAAGGGTCAGCAGAGTTGAGTAGAGTCCTAAGAGTTTACTTTCAATATCTCTCAAATTCAGAGAGTTCATAATAAGCAGTGGAGAGTTGAATCTCAAATGATTAAGGGAAACTTTTAGAAATACTCACAATGCTACTTATTCTTCCATAGCTCCAAATCATCTTCCTCTGAAGCATGAAGGTCGTTGTTCTCCTTTGAATGTTGTGGGTTTTCTCCCTCTAGCATCCTAGATGTGACAGATGCATGCACCCTTTGTCCCCTGGGATTTTAAACTATGCAACAATTGGCCCACATGGCCTTCAGTTTCAAATCTTTACATCCCTCTATGGCCTTACCTGACTGCTATGTTTAAAAGACCTAATGGTCTCTTTTCTTTGGCCTAATTTTGCCCAAGGAACATGAGTGCAAATATTTAGGGTTAATCTGGATTCTCCAAACTTAAACCCATCAAATAAGCAGTCAGTGACCAAACTGAAAGGATTTCTTTGTCCTCAGTGGATTGATTAAACATGGAATTCCATAAAGCTACTACTGTCCTGTGAACTGTGAGGCTACAATACATTGAGTTCATTTGTTTCAACAAGACTTTGCAGGTCCCATTATATGTCATGACTTCTAGATATAGTGCAGTGGCACTTTCTGCAGCAAAAATAATTTCATCTTAAAACTGGAATGCAAATTAGAGTTTTTCTTTCAGATTTTACTTACTTAAATTTCTACCCCCTGAGGGTTGTGAGGGAGAGGAAGGGACAAAAATAAAGGGCACATTTAAAAAATTGAGTTCTTTAGAAACAGTGTAGGTGGAAAGGATGTATACAATTTCAGGAGCAAACAGAGACCTGAACCATTTCTGTCATAGCACCTACAGGGGAATTTTTTATTTGCAAATGAAAAATAAATTAAAAAGAGAGAACTTTTCAGGGAAATGCTGGAGGAGTATACTTTGAAGCAGACTGTCCACCCAATAAGGCTTAAAACTACCAATGGTCCATGAGGGTTTACTGGCTGATAAGTTCCATTGCAAAAATGGAAAGGCAGGGTTATGAGGACAGCACAGGCACAACAGAACAAGTAACTTTACTTGTTGGACACTCTCTGGTGTCAGCCTAGACGCACAAGACATAATCCAACTGTAGTTAATTCTCAGTTTCTTGGTTCTGAAAGAAGGCAATGATGCCTTTAAGGACAGAGCGAACAGGAAAAAAGGAAACATCCTATCTGATCCTCTGGGTCTGCTCCTTTTTCTACACTTACAGTTTCTCTCCGATCTTCCTGCTCCTCACCCCCACCCCCGCCCCCCCGCCCCAACACTAAATACCACCAGGCAGCCTCAGAGGAGAGGGGTTCAAAGAGACTGCTGCCTAGAGAAGTTTCTGTGTGTAAATCTTGGAAGCCTTTAATGCAGATGCGATCCAGAAGCTCCAAGCTTTGAAAACCTTTATTTTGAAGGTTTGAGGATAAACTTAGTTTTCTTGGCACTAGACAGATCCAATGTGAGGCATGATGACTGACATCTAAATTCCTTCCCTGGCTCATGTTCTGCCACCAAGTCAGTGATGGCCCCCACATCTGATTCAGCTCCCAAGGATTGTAGTTGCTTTAGGAAAACAGAGGATGGTTATTTCCAATGTTCTAGTTAAAATTATAAAGGTATCAGTTTTATAGAGAATGATAAGTTTCAGGATAGTAAACTGAATCCTCTCTACCTGTTGGCATGAACCAAAAGTAGTAACTTCTTTCATTTAAGTGATTTCCTCATATTTCATTCCTGGCTCCATCAGACTTTTTACACCACTTCATTGTTTATTTATTTAAATTCTAAATGTTCATGCCTGATACTTCTCTTCGTGGCTTCTACTCACTATTCATTTTTCTTTTTTTTTGTTTTTTTAATTTTTATTGGAGTATAGTTGCTTTACAATGTTGTGTTAGTTTCTACTGTACAGCAAAGTGAATCAGCTATACGTATACATATATCCCCTCTTTTTTTAGATTTCCTTCCCATTAAGGGCACCACAGAGCATTGAGTAGAGTTCCCCATGGTATACAGTAGGTTCCCACTAGTTATCTGTTTTATACATAGTATCAATAGTGTACATATATCAATCCCAATCTCCCAATTCATCCCACTAATCACTATTAATTTTTCTTTGCTATTATTTTTGGACTTAATAAGCAGCGACATAAATTTAAATGCTGGCTTCTCAAACAAAAATTTCAGAAATAACTCCATGTCCCTTGCCAAATAAACAGGTTTCTACATGCAAATATTTTCCATGTCTCTTGAGCCTCTTCTTCCCCTTCCCTTTGGATACTTTTATCATAAGCAGTAGACCACCAACTTGTATAACATATATTCATATTTCACACAGTTTAAAAGTCAAATAGGTATATGAGTCTATACGGTGAAAATTTCTATTCAATTTGTATTCTCAGCCACCCAGTTCCACTGCCTGGAGGTGGACCATGTTGCCAGCTTTCATGTGTGTGTATATTTCCAGAGCTATTCTATGAATATACAAGTTACACACACACACACACACACACCCCACAATCATTATATATATAGATATATCTGTATTTCCTTCCCCCTTTTTACAAAAACAGTGACAACGTGCACACAGTTCTGCATCTTGCTTTTTTTCGCTTAACAAAATAGTGAAATAATCCCCATCTTCATGCATAAAGAGCCTTCTCATTCTTTTTTTTACGGCTGCATAGCATTCAATTGCATGGATGTGTCATGATTTATAGAACCAGCCCCATATGGATGCACAATGGGGATGTTTCCATTCTTTTCTATTACAAACAGTGCTGAAAAGCATAACTTGGTACACATTTCATTTTTCCCATGAGCAAATATATTGGTAGGATATAGTCTTAGAAGTGGAATTGCTAAATTAAAGGTCATGTGCTTTTGTAATTTTGATAGGAGTGGCCTAATTGTCCTCCACAAAGTTAGTCCAATGTGCTGGTCTTATATTCTCTTCTGAGCACCCCACTGTGTTTGAATCACATTGGCACGTTTGTCTGCATTCTACTCACCTGCCCGTACCCAGGAACCCTCTAACTCTCGTCTTCTTTTTGTCAAGCACACATCGCATGAAGTATTTTGTTCTTATTCTGAATAACCTAAAAAGAAAAAGAAAAAAGGAAACTGGAATCAAAAGACTTGGATGTAAGTCTTGGCTATACTTCTTACGTGTCTTGTGACATTGGGCAAATTATTCATCTACTCTGAGCCTAGTTTTTCTCATATAAAAAGTGGGATAAGGCTACCATTGCAAATGTTTTGTGAAAATGAAAAGAGGCACTGCATAAAAAGCACCCAGTATTGTCCTGGCACACAGTAGGAATCCTGTAATTGATGGTTCCTTCCCTTCTATGTCTTAGTCCCATTTTGGTTTCCTTATTTTTAAAAAAGGAGCATAAAGTTTCAGAGAGTGTAGAATTATAAACTATGTGGAAATGTCTTGTAAACTAAATGTGGTAGACAGAATTCTAAAGGTGACCCCCAATGACTTACACCCCTATATAATCTCTTCCTTTTGAATGTGGGAGGGATTATAAATATGATATAATATGATTATTTTATGGTACATGGCACAATTGACTTTAAGTCAACTCAGTGGAGCTGACCAAATCCAGTGAGCTGTTTAGAGGCAAACAGTTTTCTCTAGCTAGTCACAGAGAAGAAAGGCAGAGTGACACTCACTGGCTGGCCTAGAACAGAGCACACATCCATGTGAACTGCCTATGGCAGCCGCATGGCCAGGAACTAGGTGCAGCCTCCAAAAGCTGAGAGCAGTCCCCAGTCAAAAGCAAACAGGAAAAACGGGGCTCTAAGTCCTACAACCCCAAGGAACTGAATTCTGCCAACAACCAGTGAGCCTGGAAGAGCACTTCAAGCCCCAGATGAGAACCATAGCCCTGACTGACACGTTGATATCAGCTCAATGAGACTCTGAGCAGAAAACCCAGGTACACTATGCCCAGACTCTAACCTACAGAATTGTGAGATAATAAATGTGTTGTTGTAGGCCACTAAGTTTGTGGTAAGTTGTTATGCAGCAATAGAAAACTAATATACTATATGAATTCTAAGTCTGGTGAGATAAACCAGTGATGAGATTATAGAAAGGTCATGGAAAACAAACACTAGTATTTCCTCCCTTTCAATACTACACTAGCATCATTTAACTTGTATTCTAGTTGATTCAGTGCTTATCTTGCTTCTAGGAGCCACCTGCCCCAAGCAGAAGCATGTACATTGCAACTTAATATTTCTTTCATGTTTTTAGGGCCTTGCATTCACTAAATGCCCATTGCTTGCTTCTAAGAAAATCTTTCTTTTCCCTTTTTCTTAAAACAATTTTTGATTCATTTGTAACTTAAATGACAAAATCTGACCTTAAAAGCACTGATGTGAGTTTTAGTTGTTTCATTTTATAATTCAGAAATGGTAGAAGCCTCTTCAGTCATAGATTAGACTGGGTATGCCATGTACTGATTTGGTTATTGTTCTTGATTATCCACTCTCCTTGTATGCGTTTAGTGCATTTTCAGTATCTTATAAAGATAATTGTTCATTCTAAGTAAGATGAGCAGCTAGCAGTGACTTTCCTAAAGAGAAAGTCATTAGGTGACTTGACTTTAACTGATATCAGTGCTGTCCACGAGAACAAAATTATGAATCAGGAGAGCAGGCAGAAGCTTAATTTGAAAGTTTATGAGGGGTGTAAGACTAGCTATTATATGGTAACAATTATCTGAGAGATAAAACTGATAGATCTTATAAATGTTTTAAGTATGCTGGCTAAGACTTCTGAACTTTTTATATTATTGCATTAGTCCAGTTTTTTTACCCCTGAAAATTAAAACAATTATTATTCATTAAAAATGTATTTAATAAGAACAATATAGTAGTCAGATACAGCCTGTCTAATTTTTTAAATTGACGATGTTTAGGACATAATATTTATCTGAAATTTTATATTTACAATTCTGCATTCTGATTCTACCTGCTAACATGGGATCTTAGGCACTGAGATATTTGCATGACTTAAAAAATAATTTGGTGTACATGTGTCCATGGATAATATCTATCTCCCATATAGGGTTCAACAGGGTGAGCAAATTTCTAGATGGTGCTTCTACTCTTAGTTGTTAACTTGATGGATTAATTGATTAGGAACTTCTAATACAGTGATTAAAAGGTGCTTATGCTTATTACTTTTATTCTAAAACTACTGATTGTTTAAAAATTCATTTTTGATAGCTTGACTTTCCTAAATAAGGGAACTAAAGTGTCAAAGCACAGGCAGCCTGCTCCTATAGTGCTCTATAAGACAGCATCTAGATAAGAGACTACAGCTGCTGCCTCCACACCTCATTTTCCCCTTTGGAACTCAAGGGATTGAACAATTAATCCTCCTAACATCCATTAACACTTGATTAAGAACAGGTGGAGGGATCTTCATTTCACAAATAAGACTCTTACACATAAAGAGGTTAATGATTTGCTGACAAGCCAGCAACAAAACTGGGCCAGCAGCCCTCACGGCTGCCCTCTTGGCCCAGAATTCTCTGCTCCAGACCATCACGCTTCTATCTTTTACAGTCATACTCCCAGTGAAGCTGGTTTTCATTGTAAACCACATGCTTGCTTTTGGGATCAAAACGGAGAAATAGACACAACAGGTCTTTTATTATACTGGCTTCTTTTCATATTGTTCAAATAGTCACTGATCAATGTTGGTATTTACAAAATCATTTCTATCTAGTAATTTGGTCCCCTTTTGTCCCTCTATGTGAAGATGTTAGAAAGAAATGAAGTGGAAAAAAAAGAAAGAAATGAAGTGGTCTATTTTTATTTTTGACAAACACTTTTGGAATTCTGTCATAATAACAATATACAACTTTATGGTGAAGGACTAACATGGGGTCATCTTCTCGTTTGCATTAACATAGCTGAATACCAAAGAAAAGATTTTTTTATTACATGAGTATTTTATGGAAGTGAGCTTCCTTTGTAACCATGTAACTCTGCTAAGCCACTGAGAGTTTTTATGCAGTCATGATTATAAAACAAGTCTCAGAATTTGGGGAAACATCAAAAACCTCAGGACCACACTGTACAATCTGAGGAGCCCCACTGTGTTATAAAATTTAAAACGGAGGGAAGTAATTGCAGGCTCCACTTTGAAGATATCAAACATGAGAATTTCACTCAAGCTGCCACCCCTTTTCTCCAGCTGGCAGCATCACCACCAGAATCACAAACAACAGCAGGTAATTTTAGCAGAATGTGTCTCATCCAAAAGAAAAAGAAAAGTTTAGTTGTACCAACAGACAAGAAAATTCAACAATTAGGCAACAATTAGCAAATAATGTGGCATCAATTCTATAAAGGATATTTGAAAATTGTAACTGAATTTTGAAAAATGCAAATTAACTTTGCTGGGAAAAATTGATCCAAAACACAGAAAACTTGTAGTTGTTTAACGTGGTCAGGAAATGGAATGTTCTTTTTTTTTTTAAATTAATTTATTTATTTATTGGCTGCGTTGGGTCATCATTGCTGCGCTCAGGCTTTCTCTAGTTGCGGCGAGTGGGGGCTACTCTTCGTTGTGGTGCGCGGGCTTCTCATTGCGCTGGCTTCTCTTGTTGCAGAGCACAGGCTCTAAATGCACTGGCTTCAGTAATTGTGGCATGTAGGCTCAATAGTTGTGGCACACGGGCTTAGTTGCTCTGTGGCATGTGGGATCTTCCCAGACCAGGGCTCGAACCCGTGTCCCCTGCATTGGGAGGCAGATTCTTAACCACTGTGCTACAAGGGAAGCCCCTGGAATGTTCTTAAAAATCAACATTTTGATTAATAGAGGTAGCATGGTATTACATAAAGATTTTATGCGATTATGTGTCAGAAGATCAACTCTGCCTCTAACATAGATGTGTGACTTTTGTTCATTCATTTGACCTCTCTGAATTAGTTTCTTCACCTATAAAATGGGATGGTGGTGGGAGTAATACATATTCTCTTTATCTCACAGGGTTATTACAGGAATATATGTAATCATAAAGTATAAACTTTTGTCACCACCATATATGGGGGTCCAGTTTTAAATTATTAGGTTAGAATCAACTGCATATGACATGAAAGCTAAGCTGTATATAAATGCATCTTTGATAAACCAAGGATGTGGCATTAATAAATCTCATTCCACAAACCCATGGGTGCAAGGAATGACCTTTACATACATGCACCCCAATGTTCATAGCAGCACTATTCACAATAGCCAAGACATGGAAGCAATGTAATGTCCATTGACAGATGAATGGATAAAGAAGATGTGGTGTACTGATACAATGGAATACTACTCAGCCATAAAAAAGAATGAAATAATGCCATTTGCAGCAACATGAAGGGACCCAGAGATTATCATACTAAGTGAAGTAAGTCAGAGAAAGACAAATATGATATGATATCGCTTATAGTGGAATCTAAAATATGACACAATCTTATTTACGAAACAGAAACAGACTCACAGACATAGAAAACAAACTTATGGTTGCTGAAGTGGAAGGAGGGGAGATAAATTAAGAGTTTGGCATTAACATATACACACTACTATACATAAAATAGATAACCAACAATAACCTACTATATAGCACAGGGAACTATACTCAATAGTTTGTAATAACCTATAAGGGAAGAGAATCTGAAAAAGAATATATATATATATATATATAGATACAGATATAGATATATACATATATATCTGAATCACTTTGCTGTACACCAGAAATTAACATTGTAAATCAACTATACTTCAATTAAAAAAAAAACTATATTCAATATCCTGCGATTAAACCATAATGGAAAGGAATATAAAAAAGAATATACACATGCATAACTGAATCAGTTTGCTGTACACCTGAAACTAACACAACATTGTAGATCAACTATACTCCAATTTTTTAAAAATGACCTTTACATTTTTCTAAAATGTCACTTGAGTCGTTTTGGGGTTTCCCTTCCCTAGGGCTGTCATCCATGTCTGCGATCTTACCCAGGGTCAAGGTACTGTTTGTGTGCATGTGTGTGGGTGTCCATCTGGTCCTCTGTGATTGGTCTACACTGACAGCCACACTGGTCCTGACCAAATGGCACCCATTCCTCTCTTGGTTCTTGCTCCTTCCCCAAGGGCACTGCTGAGAAGCTGGGCACAGATCTCCTTGCTCTAGGGACCCATCAAACTTACCTCTGCTAGTCTGGGAAATGGTTGTTCAGCAGTTAGTTGTGATTTTGGTGTGTTAGTGAGAGGAGGTGAGGTCAAGGTCCTTTTCTGCCATGTTGGCTCTCTCCCACCTCAACAACAGTTTTAAAACAATTGTGGGGGGCTTCCCTGGTGGTGCAGTGGTTAAGAATCTGCCTGCCAATGCAGGGGACACGGGTTCAAGCCCTGGTCCGGGAAAATCCCACATGCCTCCGAGCAACTAAGCCCGTGTGCCACAACTACTGAGCCTGCGCTCTACAGCCCACGAACCACAACTACTGAGCCCACATGCCACAACTACTGAAGCCTGTGTGCCTAGAGCCCATGTTCCACAACAAGAAAAGCCACTGCAATGAGAAACCCACACACCGCAACAAACAGTAGCCCCTATGTACCACAATGTTCACTGCAGCTCTATTTACAATAGCCAGGACATGGAAGCAACCTAAGTGTGCATCGGCAGATGAATGGACAAAGATGTGGCACATATATACAATGGAATATTACTCAGCCATAAAAAGAAATGAAACTGAGCTATCTGTAGTGAGGTGGATGGGCCTAGGGACTGTCATACAGAGTGAAGTAAGTCAGAAAGAGACAAATACTGTATGCTGACACATATGTATAGAATCTAAAAAAAAAAATGGTTCTGAAGAACCTAGTGGCAGGACAGGAATAAAGATGTAGACATAGAGAATGGACTTGAGGACACAGGGAGGGGGAAGGATAAGCTGGGACGAAGTGAGAGAGTGGCATGGACATATATACACTACCAAATGTCAAATAGATAGCTAGTGGGAAGCAGCCACATAGCACAGGGAGATCAGCTTGGTGCTTTGTGACCACCTAGAGGGGTGGGATAGGGAGGGTGGAAGGGAGACGCCAGAGGGAGGAGATATGGGGATATATGTATATGTATAACTGATTCACTTTGTTATAAAGCAGAAACTAACACACCATTGTAAAGCAATTATACTCCAATAAAAACGTTAAAAAAAAACCCCACAAAACTAAAAATAGAACTACCATACAATCCAGCAATCCCCCTACTGGGCATATACCCTGAGAAAACCATAATTCAAAAAGAGTCATGTACAACAATGTTCACTGCAGCTCTATTTACAATAGCCAGGACATGGAAGCAACCTAAGTGTCTGTCGACAGATGAATGGATAAAGAAGATGTGGCACATATATACAATGGAATATTACTCAGCCATAAAAGGAAACAAAATTGAGTCATTTGTAGTGAGGTGGATGGACCTAGAGACTGTCATACAGAATGAAGTAAGTCAGAAAGAGAAAAACAAATACCATATGCTAACACATATATATGGGATCTAAAAAAAAAAAAAAGTTCTGAAGAACCTAGGGGCAGGACAGGAATAAAGATGCATACATAGAGAATGGACTTGAGGACACGGGGAGGGGCAAGGGTAAGCTGGGACGAAGTGAGAGAGTGGCATGGACATATATACACTACCAAATGTAAAATAGATAGCTAGTGGGAAGCAGCCACATAGCACAGGGAGATCAGCTCGATGCTTTGTGACCACCTAGAGGGGTGGGATAGGGAGGGTGGGAGGGAGACGCAAGAGGGAGGAGATATGGGGATATATGTACATGTATAGCTCATTCACTTTGTTATAAAGCAGAAACACACACACATCTGTAAAGCAATTATACTCCAATAAAGATGTTAAAAAAAAAAGCACCCGCTCGCCGCAACTAGAGAAAGCCCACGTGCAGCAACAAAAAACCAACACAGCCAAAAATAAATTAATTAACTAATTTAAAAAAAAACAATTGTGGGAAGAGCTGGGAAGATAAAGGTCCAAAACATGTAGTTGAAGGAGCAGAAAAAAGTCACAAACGTGTCAGAACTCACAGGAGGTCAGCATGTCCTGCTGCTGGAATGGGACGACGAAGTCTCTGGAAGGTTGTTGGCTCTTCATGGCGGCCACCTCTGAGCTGTCAGCAAAGCGTCTGATGGAGGCCTGAGGTCGTTTTTCATGGTCAAGGCCAGCATCAGGAAGGAGGAAAGAGCCAGAGCAAAGTGGCACCCAGCCGCCCGCAGGGTGCAACCATAACCTTCAGAATATCATGACCGCTGCTTCTCTTCTGCCTCCCAGAGCTTACACAGCTTGCCTTTCGGCAACTCCAGTATCCGTCTCTGACAAGGAATTCGTTGTTTGTGTGGTGCCCAGCTCTCGGTGTCTCCACGTCAGTGCCTGGCAGCTAACCGAGACGCGAAAGACGCTCCTCAGAGCAGAGGCTGGCTCTTCCTGAGCCACCGCGCGGGAATGCGCGTCCTGCGCGCTACGCACTGTGCGTGCCGTTTACGCGCCGTGCATGCCGTTTACAAGCCGTGCGTGCCGTTTACGCGCCGTGCGTGCCGTGTATGCACCGTGCGCGCCGGGTACGCCGGCCGCTCGCAGCTTGGGCGGCCCATAATTTGTTTTATAAGAAGGTATGTGGTGTTTCTGTGAAGCTGTATCAAGAATAAGAATAAATTAAAACTAAAATGGTTCAAATTTCTCCACTGCAGCCACTGTAATTCAAGATTATCTGTGATACAGAAAGAACAGACTTGTGGTGGGGGTGGGAGGGATGGATTGGGAGTTTGCGGTTAACAGATGTAAGCTATTATATATATAGGATGGATGAAAACCAAGGTCCTACTGTATAGCACAGGGAACTATATTCATTATGCTGTGATAAGCCATAATGGAAAAGAATGTGAAGAAGAATGTATATATATGTACAACTGAATCACTGTACTGTACACCAGAAATGAACACATCATAAATCAACTACACGTCAAAAACAGGGTTTTTTTAATGCAAACATTATCTGTGGTAAATTTAACCTCTTGTTCAGCCTTAAAACAAATTTTACTTCATCTGAGGCCTCACAATGGACCTAGTCCAGTTTAAGCCAGACCCACTTTGACCAGTTTGACCACTGGAGCAGCCCAGTTTCCAAGTCAGATTCCTACATCAAAATGTATCCAGAATCCAGCCATAGCTTTTCACCTCTACTGCTACCCCATGTGTTCCAAGCCATTATCTTTTTATCATTTCACTCCTGGATTGGTGTAGTAGCCTCTCACTGGCCTCCCTGCTTCTACTCAAGCTCCTCTATGGTCTATCATCCACATAGCAGTCAGAGTGAACCTATTAAAATAAGCCATATCATGTCACTCCTCTGATAATAATCCTTCAATGGCTCCTCTCTCTTGGCAAACTCCCCATAGTGGCCTACAAGGCCCTACATGACCTGATTTAGCTACTTCTCTGCCCTTATGTCCTATCACTCTCCCCCTTTGACATTTTTCCCCAGCAATACTGGCCTCCGGATGTTTGCCAGATATGCTAAGCATGTTTCCATCTCAGGGTCTTTGCAAATTCTCTTCTTTCTGCCTGGAATGCTTTTCGTTTTTACATGTGCAAGGCTTACTTCCATTACCACCTGTTCAAATGACACGTTATCAGTGAGGCCTTCCCTGACACTCTATTTTACTTTTTAATTTTTTTATTCAACAAATATTTATCTATTTACTAAGTAGCAGGCACAGTGCAACACATTCAATTTTATCTCCTAATTTTTTTTAACATCTTTATTGGAGTATAATTGCTTTACATTGGTGTGTTAGTTTCTGCTTTATAACAAAGTGAATTGGCTATACATAAATATGTATCTCCATATCTCCTCCCCCTTGCGTCTCCCTCCCACCCTCCCTATCCCACCCCTCTAGGTGGACACAAAGCACCACGCTGATCTCCCTGTGCTAGGCGGCTGCTTCCCACTAGCTATCTATTTTACATTTGGTAGTGTATATATGTCCATGCCACTCTCTCACTTCGTCCCAGCTTACCCTTGCCCCTCCCCGTGTCCTCAAGTCCATTCTCTAGTAGGTCTGGTTCTTTATTCCTGTCTTGCCCCTAGGTTCTTCATGACCATTTTTTTTTTTAGATCCCATATATATGTGTTAGCATATGGTATTTGTTTTTCTCTTTCTAACTTACTTCACTCTGTATGACAGACTCTAGGTCCATCCACCTTACTACAAATAACTCAATTTCGTTTCTTTTTATGGCTGAGTAATATTCCATTGTATACATGTGCCACATCTTCTTTATCCATTCATCTGTCGACGGACACTTAGGTTGCTTCCATGTCCTGGCTATTGTAAATAGTGCTGCAGTGAACATTGGGGTACATGACTCTTTTTGAATTATGGTTTTCTCAGGGTATATGCCCAGTAGTGGGATTGCTGGGTCATATGGTAGTTCTATTTTTAGTTTTTTAAGGAACCTCTATACTGTTCTCCATAGTGGCTCTATCAATTTACATTCCCACCAACAGTGCAAGAGGGTTCCCTTTTCTCCACACCCTCTCCAGCATTTATTATTTCTAGATTTTTTGATGATGGCCATTCTGACCGGTGTGAGATGATACCTCATTGTAGTTTTGGTTTTCATTTCTCTAATGATTAGTGATGTTGAGCATTCTTTCATGTGTTTGTTGGCAATCTGTATATTCTCTTTGGAGAAATGTCTAGTTAGGTCTTCTGCCCATTTTTGGATTGGGTTGCTTGTTTTTTTGATATTGAGCTGCATGAGCTGCCTGTATATTTTGGAGATTAATCCTTTGTCAGTTGCTTCATTTGCAAATATTTTCTCCCATTCTGAGGGTTGTCTTTTTGTCTTGTTTATGGTTTCCTTTGCTGTGCAAAAGTTTTTAAATTTCATTAGGTCCCATTTGTTTATTTTTGTTTTTATTTCCATTTCTCAAGGAGGTGGGTCAAAAAGGATCCTGCTGTGATGTATGTAATAGAGTGTTCTGCCTATGTTTTCCTCTAAGTGTTTTATAGTGTCTGGCCTTACATTTAGGTCTTTAATCCATTTTCAGTTTATTTTCATGTATGGTGTTAGGGAGTGTTCTAATTTCATACTTTTACATGTAGCTGTCCAGTTTTCCCAGCACCACTTATTGAAGAGGCTGTCTTTTCTCCATTGTATATTCTTAACTCCTTTATCCACGATAATGTGACCATATGTGCATGGGCTTACCTCTGGGCTTTCTATCCTGTTCCACTGATCTATATTTCTATTTTTTGTGCCAGTACCATACTGTCTGGATGACTGTAGCTTTGTAGTATCGTCTGAAGTCAGGGAGCCTGATTCCTCCAGTTCCATTTTTCTTAAGATTGCTTTGACTATTCGGGGTCTTTTGTGTTTCCATACAAATTGTGAACTTTTTTGTTCTAGTTCTGTGAAAAATGCCATTGGTAGTTTGATAGGGATTGCATTGAATCTGTAGATTGCTTTGGGTAATATAGTCATTTTCACAATATTGATTCCTCCAATCCAAAAACATGGTATATCTCTCCCTCTGTTTGTATCATCTTTAATTTCTTTCATCAGTGTCTTATCGTTTTCTGCATACAGGTCTTTTGTCTCCTTAGGTAGGTTTATTCCTAGGTATTTTATTCTTTTTGTTGCAATGGTAAATGGGAGTGTTTCCTTAATTTCTCTTTCAGATTTTTCATCATTAGTGTATAGGAATGCAAGAGATTTCTGTGCATTAATTTTATATCCTGCTACTTTACCAAATTCATTGATTAGCTCTAGTAGTTTTCTGGTAGCATCTTTAGGATTCTCTATGTATAGTATCATGTCATCTGCAAACAGTGACGGTTTTACTTCTTCTTTTCTGATTTGGATTCCTTTTATTTCTTTTTCTTCTCTGATTGCTGTGGCTGAAACTTCCAAAACTATGTTGAATAATAGTGGTGAGAGTGGGCAACCTTGTCTTGTTCCTGATCTTAGTGGAAATGGTTTCAGTTTTTCACCATTGAGAACAATGTTGGCTGTGGGTTTGTCATATATATGGCCTTTATTATGTTGAGGTAAGTTCCCTCTATGCCTACTTTCTGGAGAGTTTTTATCATAAATGGGTGTTGAATTTGTCAAAAGCTTTTTCCGCATCTATTGAGATGATCATATGGTTTTTCTCCTTCAATTTGTTAATATGGTGTATCACATTGATGTGCATATATTGAAGAATCCTTGCATTCCTGGGATAAACCCCACTTGATCATGGTGTATGATCCTTTTAATGTGCTATTGGATTCTGTCTGCTAGTATTTTGTTGAGGATTTTTGCATCTATGTTCATCAGTGATATTGGTCTGTAGTTTTCTTTTTTTGTGACATCTCTGTCTGGTTTTGGTATCAGGGTGATGGTGGCCTCGTAGAATGAGTTTGGGAGTGTTCCTCCCTCTGCTATATTTTGGAAGAGTTTGAGAAGGATGGGTGTTAGCTCTTCTCTGAATGTTTGATAGAATTCGCCTGTGAATCCATCTGGTCCTGGGCTTTTGTTTCTTGGAAGATTTTTAATCACAGTTTCAATTTCAGTGCTTGTGATTGGTCTGTTTATATTATCTATTTCTTCCTGGTTCAGTCTCAGGAGGTTGTGCTTTTCTAAGAATTTGTCCATTTCTTCCAGGTTGTCCATGTTATCGTCATGTAATTGCTTGTAATCTCTCATGATCCTTTGTATTTCTCAGTGTCAGTTGTTACTTCCCCCTTTTCATTTCTAATTCTATTGATTTGAGTCTTCTCCCTTTTTTTCTTGATGAGTCTGGCTAGTGGTTTATCAAATTTTGTTTATCTTGTCAAGGAACCAGCTTTTAGTTGTATTGATCTTAGCTATTGTTTCCTTCATTTCTTTTTCATTTATTTCTGATCTGATCTTTATGATTTCTTTCCTTCTGATAACTTTGGGGTTTTTTTGTTCTTCTTTCTCTAATTGCTTTAGGTGTAAGGTTAGGTTGTTTATTTGAGAAGTTTCTTTTTCTTGAGGTAGGATTGTATTGCTATAAACTTCCCTCTTAGAACTGCTTTTGCTGCATCCCATAGGTTTTGGGTCATCGTGTTTTCATTGTCATTTGTTTCTAGGTATTTTTTGATTTCCTCAGTGATCTCTTGTTTATTTAGTAGTGTATTGTTTAGCCTCCATGTGTTTGTATTTTTTACAGATCTTTTCCTATAACTGATATCTAGTCTCATAGCGTTGTGGTCGGAAAAGATACTTGATACGATTTCAATTTTCTTAAATTTACTGAGGCTTGATTTGTGACCCAAGATATGATCTATCCTGAAGAGTGTTCCATGAGCACTGGAGAAGAAAGTGTATTCTGTTGTTTTGGATGGAATGTCCTTAAATATCAATTAAGTCCACCTTGTTTAATGTGTCCTTCAAAGCTTGTGTTTCCTTATTTATTTTCATTTTGGATGATCTGTCTATTGGTGAAAGTGGGGTGTTAAAGTCCCCTACTGTGATTGTGTTACTGTCAATTTCTCATTTTATGACTGTTAGCATTTGCCTTATGCACTGAGGTGCTCCTATGTTGGGTGCATATTTACAGTTGTTATATCTTCTTCTTGGATTGATCCCTTGATCATTATTTATGTCTCTTGTGATAGTTTTTATTTTAAAGTCTATTTTGTCTGATGTGAGAATGCTACTCCAGCTTTCTTTTGATTTCCATTTGCATGGAATATCTTTTTCCATCCCCTCAGAAAGAAAGGAAGGAAGGAAGGAAGGAAGGAAAGAAGGAAGGAAGTTATTAAAATAAAAAAATATTAAGAATAAAAAAATTTTAAAGTAGTAAAAAGAAGAAAGAAAGAAGAGAGCAACCAAACCAAAAACGAAATCCACCAATGATAACAAGCGCTAAAAACTATACTAAAAAACAAACAAACAAAAAAACAGATAGAACCCTAGGACAAATGGTAAATGCAAAGCTATAGAGACAAAATCACACAAAGAAGCATACACATACACAGTCACAAAAGGAGAAAAAGGAAAAAAATATATATATTTTAAAAAAAGGAAGAGAGCAACCAAATCAATAACCATATCTACAAATGATAATAAGCTCTAAATAAGATAAAACCAGAAACAAATTAGATGCAGAAAGCAAACCCCAAGTCTACAGTTGTTCCCAAAGACCACCACCTCAATTTTGGGATGATTTGTTGTCTATTCAGGTATTCCACAGATGCAGGTACATCAAGTTGATTGTGGAGGTTTCATCTGCTGCTCCTGAGGCTGCTGGGAGAGATTTCCCTTTCTCTTCTTTGTTCACACAGCTCCTGGGATTCAGCTTTGGATTTGGCCCCACCTCTGCGTTTAGGTTGCCTGAGGGCAGCTGTTCCCTGCCCAGACAGGACGGGGTTAAAGGAGCAGCTGATTAGGGGGTTCTGGCTCACTCAGGCCTGGGGAGGGAGGGGTACGGAACGCGGGGTGAGCCTGCGGCGGCAGAGGCCAGTGTGACATTGCAGCATCCTGAGGAGCACTGTGTGTTCTCCTGGGTAAGTTGTCCCTGGATCACGGGAGCCTGGCAGTGGCGGGCTGCGCAGGCTCCCGGGAGGGGAGGTGTGGACGGTGACCTGTGCTCGCACACAGGCTTCTTGGTGGCTGCATCAGCAGCCTTAGCGTTTCACACCCATCTCTGGTGTCCGCGCTGATATCCGTGGCTCACGCCCATCTCTGGAGCTCATTTAGGTGGTGCTCTGAATCCCCTCTCCTCGCGCACCCCGAAACAATGGTCTCTTTCCTCTTAGGCAGGTCCAGGCTTTTTCCTGGACTCCCTCCCGGCTAGCCGTGGCGCACTAGCCCCCCTTCAGGCTGTGTTCACCCAGCCAACCCCAGTCCTCTCCCTGCGATCCGACCGAAGCCCGAGCCTCAGCTCCCAGCCCCCGCCTGCCCCGGCGGGTGAGCAGACAAGCCTCTCGGGCTGGTGAGTGCTGGTCGGCACCGCTCCTCTGTGCGGGAATCTCTGAGCTTTGCCCTCTGCACCCCTGTTGCTGCACCTCCTCCATGGCTCTGAAGCTTCCCTCCTGCCACCCCCTGTCTCCGCCAGTGAAGAGGCTTCCTAGTGTGTGGAAACCTTTCCTCCTTCACAGCTCCCTCCCAGAGGTGCAAGTCCCATCCCTATTCTTTTGTCTCTGTTTTTTCTTTTTTCTTTTGCCCTACCCAGGTATGTGGGGAGTTTCTTGCCTTTTGGGAAGTTTGAGGTCTTCTGCCAGCGTTCAGTAGGTGTTCTGTATGAGTTGTTCCACATGTAGATGTATTTCTGATGTATTTGTGGGGAGGAAGGTGATCTCCATGTCTTACTCCTCTGCCATCTTGAAGCTATCTCCTTGACACTCTATTTTAAATAGCAGTCCTGTTCCTACAGTCTATCCCCCTTTTCTGCTTAATTTTTTTCCACAGCATTTATAACCATTTAACATATACTTCACCTTTTATTATCTGTCTCTCCCCACCTTCACCAGAATGCACGCTCCATGAGGGAAGGGTTTTTTTTTTCCTTGTTATGTTTTCTCTGCCTGGCTTGGGACTTGACATATGGGTGGGGCTTCATTGGTCTTTGCTTGTAACCAGCCCAGCTGTATCTCAGGTTTGGCCTTATGTTCGGAGGGGTCATCACACTTGTCTAGCTTGGAGGACTCCGGCTTTTAGAGGAGTCCCAGGTTCAGACTTCTTCAATTCCTTTGGCTCCTCCATAACATTCCCATTCCTATGACCAAGATTTGAGTCTTTTCCAATTAGGGCATTAATTTTAACCCAAGGAACCCAGCACAGCATAGAAGCCAGATAGTGCTGTTCTGCTTGTCTCACAACTGCATCCAGCTAGGCTCACAACTGTCTCCTCATTTGGGTCCCAGTAGACTCAGATGGCCAGCATGTTGCATCGGTTATGGCTTCAAATCAGTAGTGGAAGTCTTTATGAACTTTTTTAGCCAAGTTCCTTTTCAGTCTAACAACTCCTCATGAAAATTGTGTTGGTCTTGGTTCAGGGGTGGCAGCAGCCAAAAGTGAAATCATCAAAGGTCTTCTTCGAAGTCAACATGGAAATGGAATTAGGAGTGTAATAGGTTTATTCGGGGTAAAGCTTATGAAGGATAAAAAGGGGGCTGAAACAGGATTGGGCAGGGACACTTTGCAGATTGAAATGCAGAGTCTTTGCTCTGGAGCAAAGACTGCCATTAGAAGAGTCTTGCGTTGGGCAGAGATGGCCAGTCCCTGGACCTCTTTTGTGCTGAGTCACTGGCTGGGGCTGCCTGAGAAGAGCTTGCCCTCAGCTCCAAAGCTGAGGTGGATCCTGAAGACATTATAGCTGAAGGCCGTCAGCTGATTGAGCTCCTTGGCACTGAATGGCAAGTTCTTTCTTGAAGGGAGCTCTGAGCAGCACACCTCCCTGACTACCACACATAAATGTTGTTTTGACTACCCCTGGCTCTCCAAGTTGGTCCATGGTGGATTGGGGAGGTAGAAACGTGGAAGCCAGACTTATGTAATGGTTCACTGCATCTGGGGGATGTCAGCTTGACCTCAATTGGCTGAGGACTGCTTGGTGGCAAGATTTCTTTTCTTTTCTTTCTTCTTCTTTTATTTCCCCTTTTGTTGGGGGGAGAAAAGAACCAATAACTAACTGACCTTTATGAATTTGCCTGAGGTAACTGCCTCAAAATAGGAGCTTTTGAGCATTAACCAAAGCCTTGTCTTACAGTGACAGATAGAGTGATTCAGGGTTACGGGAGAGCACCAATCCTGTTTACATATTTTAAAATATCTCTCACAACTTATGCAAATCAGATGCTTTAAAATTTTAAATCATTCCCACTAGTGAGCACTTCAAACAACAAACTAACACTGGCAGTTATTACATCATCTTAAAAAAAAAAACACTCTTGTAATCAATTAAACTCATTACACCTGAATAATCATTAGCAATGATGTATAATTTAAATAATCTCTGCAAGATGATTTATTTATGAGTGTCAGACCTACTAACAATTTTCCAAAGCATCACTCTCTGGTATAGTTTCCTACTGAAACCATTTTAAACTTAGGGAGTTTCCAGTACTACTCTGGGACAAACTATTACAGACAGGTAGAGCAGCCCATGAAAATTACTTAAGGGCCTTACTTTTCCTTATCTTCCTTCAGCTGGGCATCCTGGAAAGAATTTGTCTCTTTCTTGATATTCTTTACTTAAGCCAACAGATGTAATAACCAACTCACTCAGACATCCTTATATTTGGCTACCAAGTCCTGCAGATCCTCCTCCTTGATGGCCGCCCACTCAGAGACCCTTGAGACAGCTGTCTATAACTTTCTTTTTTTGGCTGTGCCATGTGGCATGTGGGATCTTAATTCCCCGACCAGCGATCAAACCCGTGTCCCCCTATTGGGAGCTTGGAGTCTGAACCACTGGACTTCCAGGGAAGTCCCCAGCTGCCTATAACTTAAGGGGTTGCTTTGCCACCACTGCGTGGACTACCATTTTTCCATCTTGGGACTGGGGGCACCTTATTATCACTGGGGAGTGATCCTACCATCCCTCCACATTTTCTCTCAAGATCAATTGCATGCAACTTTATTCCCGTTTAGGCATGTTTGATAGCAAGAGATAGAAATCTAATCACACTAGCTTGAAGTGAAGCAGGATTTATTGTAACATTAAATGCTACAATCCCATGGGCACTGGAGGATAAGAACTGGATTATAGCCAGGCCCCACAGGAATGGGAACTGGGACGTCATGCACCGTAGAGGGCTTGCCCACTCTTGTGGAGCCGCAGCACAATTTCTTCTCTTGACGGGGTTGCTTGATCCTATCTTTTGTGGCTTTTCCACACCTCCAGAACTTCAGTTCACGTGTGGTGTTGGCTTGTCATGGCACTGACTCCTGCCCTGTCTCTATTTGATTTTATTTCTAAGATTCAGGCTCTCAGTGTCCCAATTTCTGAATTAAGTTTCGTAGTGTTCCAATTCTGAATTCCGAGGAGAAAGTCAGGTGCAAACCCCTGGTCCAAAAACCTGTGACTAGGACGAGGTTGCCATGACACTTCTATGGTGGAAGATGAAGCAGATTTTCTAAGAAGAAAATATGGGTGGCAAGATAATGATTGATATGTCAGCTGAAAGTTGGGATTCAGTTTCTGGAGTCCCAGTGAGCATTTAGAAAGACGTATAAGAATTTGCATAAATACTTAGAATAATTTTATTATCAAGAAGTAGTATGGGACTTCCCTGGTGGTGCAGTGGTTAAGAATCCGCCTGCCAATGCAGGGGACACAGGTTCAAGCCCTGGTCCGGGAAGATCCCACATGCTGCGGAGCAACTAAGCCTGTGAGCCACAGCTACTGAGCCTGCGCTCTAGAGCCCATGAGCCACAACTACTGAGCCTGAATGCCACAACTACTGAAGCCCACGTGCCTAGAGCCCGTGCTCCGCAACAAGAGAAGCCATCGCAATGAGAAGCCTGGGCACCGCAACGAAGGGTAGCCCTGGCTCGCCACAACTAGAGAAAGCCTGCGTGCAGCAGAGAAGACTCAATACAGCCAAAAATAAATAAATAAATAAATAAATTTTAAAAAAGAAGTAGTATAGAATAATGATTAGGAGCATAGCCTTTGGAGTAAGACTTATAATCTATGTGACCTTGGACATGTTATTGAACTTCTATGTATCTCGGTTTCCTCATTGGTGGAATGGAGATAATGGTACCCAGTGTTGTTGATACTTAATATATGTAAAATACTTAGAATAGTGCCTGGCTTGTATTAGGTGATAAATAAGCATGAGTTAGTATGTTCTTAACTACATTTTTCTTAAAGTTCCTTACTGAGTAGCAGTATAAACTAAAGTTACATTTTATTGTTCAATTTTTGTTTCTACAAAAATAAATATTATTTGTGTTATCTTATTGGCATCAATTGGTTGATAAATGGTTGGTGTGTGTAGACAGGTAAGGTCAGTTTCATGGTTATTTGGGCAATTTGCTTTATTATTTAGCACAGTGAAGTATTTAATATTTTAGTTACATAAGTACTGACTTTTGTTATATTTGTATACCACTTATCCTACTAGTTAATATTTTTCTTTAAATTAACACACTTAAATGAAGAAAAGTCTTAAGTACATTTCCCTAAAAGAGAAAACACTTTATGATTACAATAAGTACTCTGTATCACTTGCCTTAAATAGAAGATAACCATAGATATAAATACAATGAAAACAGCACAATTTTACTAAAGTCTAACTAGATAACACTTGCCTGCTCGGAGCTTGAGGTTAGCTTTCTGTAAAAAAAAAAAAAAAAAAAAGATATCAGTAAGTGTTAGAGGGTGTTAAAGACCAGCCCTGTGTTGAAAATTTGGTAGTGATGTAATCAGAGGATTAAAAAAATTCAACAGGGAATAATGCTCTCACTACTTGGCTTAATGTTATCAGATAGTGGGCGTGAGGCCAGCCAAAGCCATCCCTGAAATTCTCTCTCCTACTTCGAGTAGTAAAAGTTCTACACAATAAGAAAACACTGTTCTGGAGGGACTAAAAGTCTATAAGTAGGAAGAAGGCTAGGAATGGTGCTTCACTCTTTTATCCTCCATTTTCTCTGCAGGAGAATTCTACCTCAAGGGACATAGAGGGTCTGGAGTTCAAATCCTTTTCCCAACATTTACTAGTCTTATCTAGTAAATAGATAAGACTCCCATTTCATCACCTGAAATATGTGTGGGGTGGGGGGGGTGGGCGTGGGGGTAAAATAATAGTATCTAACATGCAGAATTATTATGAAAATTAATTATGACCACACATGAGGAGTGTTCAGCACTGGTCTTGACTGTAGTAAGCCCTAATAATATATATGTTTTGTGTTATAAATGGGATTGTGCATATGTTGACTTGCTTTTCATTCTTAATAATAACTTACAGTTCTCTCTCCATGTGACTTCATATAAATCTACCTCATTTTAAAAATGGCTACATAGACCCCCAGAGTATGTATATTCCATATTTTCTTTAACTTGTCTTTTGTTGGGGAACATTCAGGTGGTTGTATGTGTGTGTGTGTGCGTGCATGTGTGTGTGTTCATTTTACAAGTGAGGGGACTGAGGCTCATAGAGGTTAAGGCAGCCGGAGCATACCAAAGCCACACCGTGCTCTACGCCTCTATACCCTGGAACATTGTCAACAGCAGCTTCGTTCCCACCAATGGCAATGCCCTATCTACATATGCCAGAAATATCAGCTGTCCCTAAATGTCAGATTCCTGAACTGGAGTCAAGGCAGTTTGATTCACACATAAAGGGGGAAATGATATTACTCAAGGGGGTATGTAAAAGACCCCCTGCCTGTAGAAAGGGCATAAGTGTGTAGAGTGGAAGTGAAATGGGGTAGCCAGAGGTTGGACAGGGCTAGGAAAGGGGGTTAGGGGAAACAACACCAAGACTCATAAGAGGGAAAGAAAGAGACAGGAAAACTTTACAGGCTCACTCTGCCCACATCTCAATTTTGCATTCTCTTTTGTCACCTGTTTATGGTGTAGAAGAAACAGCAAATTGCATTTCAGTGCCTGCGTAGCACAGTGCCTCATTCTGCAAATGCTCAATAAATATTTACTGAGTGAATGAATAGATTTACATTCCTGATTACCTAAGACTTATGGAATGTTGAGCCAGGCGTATAAGCATGGCAGGGATGCCATCTAGGAGTAAAGGCACCATCCGACTTGGCCCTATGCAGGTGAGCCATGTCAGACTAGCAGGCTGAGAGAAGTGCTGACCTTTATGGTTGCCACGTGGAATCAAACACAATTCATCGCATTGTTTCAGGTGCTAGTGGAGGAAGAAATAGCTTGGAAGAACCATTACGAGATTTCATACGTCCTTTGTGCAGCATCATAAAAACAGGATATCTTGCCCAAGTTTATGATTCCATTACAAAAGAAAAATAAAGCTATTACTAAATCTAAGGGAAGATATTGACTACACATCTCTTTGTCTGAGTCAGTTTACAGAATATATTGAATTGGGCTCTGTGGCCCCCAAGAGCAAAATCCATGAGTTATTTTTAGTGGAGTTAGAGCAAGTCTAAATAAGTGTAAGGCTGTCTGCCTTGAGTTGCTCTTTATAGTAGCAGTATCATCCTCTTTATATCTTAGACATGCTTTCAAGATTCAATACTTGGAGCACAGGTAGCCTGCATTCCAGGTCAAATACCTGTGAACTGAGTGCTTTTAGAGCAATGGTTCAAATTGATTTGAAGCAGTTCAAATCAAATGTAGGTTATGCAGTTTGAATTCTAGTTGCTCCTCCTTTTAGCTGTGTGTATTAGTCATGATTTTGCTGACATAAAGCTGTGTAATAAATAACTATCAAATCTCCCTTATTTTTCTCACTTGCAAGCCAGTGGATTGACTACGGCTCTGTTGGGTTCAACTGAGGTCAGCTTGGCTTGGTTCCAGGCTGTAGGTTGGGTTCTGGTCTGTTTCACATCCCTCTTCAATCTGGAAAAGATCCTCAGGGTATGTTCCCTCATGGTGGAAGTGCAAGAAAGAAAGTCAAACCATGCAGGCACATCTAAAACCTCTACTTGTGTCATGCAGACTAACATTTGATTGGCCAAAGCCTATGTCATTGGAACAGGGAAGTATACTTCTTCCATGGGGAGGGGACAAGACAAGAAGGAAAAATTGTAAGCAAATAATGTAATCTAACACACCCTGGGACCTTGGTTAAGATGTGAAACCTCTTTGTGCCTCCATTTTCATCATCTGAAAGATGGGCATCATCATGTTATCTACTTCATAGAGTTGTTTGGAGACTTAAATGAGTTAATATGCGTAAAGTAGTTGGAACAGTGCCTGGCTCATAGTAAGTACTCAAAAAATATCAATTATTCATACTTAAGCTATTTTCTAAGCAAGTAAAGTAGAAAGTTCTTGATTTCTAGGAACCTAAATTACAACAAATTTTAACATAATTATATCACTCATACTGATGGACATATTAGCACATATTCAGAAAGATGATAAAATAGAGCCGAAGTAAGTAGAACCTTGATTAATCAGAATTCAACATGCCTGGATGTAAGAATTTTAGATTGTTAAAATTACAGGGGAAATTGGAGATCCTCTCACTTCTGGTAGAGCATGGATTGGAGTCTGAAGATAAAGGTTAGGATTAAGTATCACTTGGGCATGTCCCTGAACTTAATCTGAAACATATATAAAATTGGGATATAATCAAGTTGTCTCTATGACTTGAACCCAGGTCCACTGAGGAACTCTGGGAGCCAGTGGAGCACATACACCTCAGAGTTATTTCACACAAGGGGCCAGGGTGCTGGAGTATTTGTACACCAACTCCTGTCATTTGTTGGCTGAGCGATACTGTCAAGGGAGCATTAATTTCTCGGCCCTTCTGGCCTGCTGCATGGATGGCAAAGCGGGCTCTGGAGGCCAGAGAAAACCTTCAGGCCCGCGTGCTCAGAAGTGGCAAGAGTGAAGGAATTTGGGCGGGGCTCCATTAGCAACTGCTACCCTCTCTCATTATATGCTGGTTTCCGCTGAAGCAGTGACTAGAACTGTCTTTATAAATCCTTATCCATGTCATTGCTGACCTCTAACCTTCAGCCCCTGGAATGCTATCATATGGTAGCTCCTAAAACATATTGGTTGAATTAATCAACGAATGATTTATTCTATCCATTAAACAGAAATGGGGGGTTGTTAATTAATAGATTTTCATTTTCAGGGCAGTTTTGGGTTTAAAGGAAAGTTGAGCAGAAAGTACAGAGAGTTTCTATGTACTTCCTCCCCCACCCTCCCACCCCCAGTTTCCCCAATTATTAACATCTGGCAATAGTGTGGTACATTTGTTACAATTGACATACCAATACTGGTACGTTATTATTTACTAATGTCCATGGTTTACATTACGGTTCAGTCTTTGTGTTGTACAGTTCTATGGGTTTTGCCAAACGCATAATGTCATGTATCCATCATTACAGTGTCATAGGGAACGATTTCACTGCCCTAAACATCCCCTGTGCTCCATCTATTCATTCTTTCCTTCCATCCTCCCCGCAACCACCGATCTTTTTACTGCCTCTATGGTTTTGACTGCAAGTCTTTTGAATAAACAGTTGCAAAGGATTTGAAAATTATAATATTTAGTTTAAAATTTCCATCATTTTCAGGGGACAGCATGGATACTAGTTTACAAACTGATCAACATGCTTTTTTAAAGAGACAACTTTTTTAAAATTTTATTTATTTTTGGCTGCGTTGGGTCTTCCGTTGCTGTGCGCAGGCTTTCTCTAGTTGCGGCGAGCGGGGGCTACTATTTGTTGCGGTGCGTGGGCTTCTCATCGCAGTGGCTTCTCTTCTTGCGGAGCATGGGCTCTAGGCGCGCGGGCTTCAGTAGTTGTGGCTCATGGGCTCTAGAGTGCAGGCTTCAGCAGTTGTGGCTCGCAGGCTCTAGAGTGCAGGCTCAGTAGTTGAGGCACACGGGCTTAGTTGCTCCGCGGCATGTGGGATCTTCCCAGACCAGGGCTTTTACCCCTTCTCCCCTGCATTGGCAGGCGGATTCTTAACCACTGCGCCACCAGGGAAGCCCTTGAAAAGACAACTTGTATATCAAGTCCTCTTGTGGTCTCACAAATTTTCTTACCCCAATTTGCCTCCTCTCATCCTTCTGCACTTGAATGCCCCTCTCCCTTGAGTTCTGGCATCTTTTGAGCTGCAAAACCCATTGCATTTAGGTTAATTTAGTGCCTGTTAATTGGAAATCAAAGCTGCTATACTTGGCATGATGTTAGATTATTGGACAGGTAATTTTTTGTGGCTTGGGTGGGGGCTTCTTCAAGAGGGTGGTACTGGGGGGAGGGGGTGTTGTTTGGCACTTTTTTTTTCTTTAGATTTTTCTTCCAATTTTATTCCCTATCCTAATTGCAGTGGGAACTGATTTAGCAGCTGTAACGTCACTCACAGCCTCTTGACATTGCTAGCAACTTGTTTATTTCTTCTCTTCATTGCTTCCTTCAGTTCCCCCAACCTGATGTCTCTTCTAAAGCACCTTGTTCAAAAACAAACAAAGATGTTTTATAAGGAAAACCCATAACTAAGAATCCACACTGCATTTTTCATATTAAAAAGCACTTTGGGGATCATCTTCATTTCTACCAACAAATAAACATTTTCCCAAGGCTTAAACAAAGGCATCACTTTAACAGTCTATAAAGAGACTGGCAAAGTCTGATACTATATTAAAACGCTAATGTTACTACGTTAAAAAATTATACAGATAACACATAAAGATTATATTGGCTGAATAATTTGTTTAAAGATATTTTAGCACCACTTTATTACATTTTTCTTTACTGGTAATATGTTTGACAATGTTAAAAAGCTTCGCAACGATTTTTATCATATGGTTCTCTGGGAAAGGGAGAGAGAAAATTAAGAATAAGACTGTATTTTTTAAGTCCATAGTAAATTGTTCGGGTCAACCAACACAAACTGGGTATATACTGTGACAACGTGCTAAGATTCACAAATACTAAGGCATAGTCTGTGTTGTAGGTTGGATTCTCCAAAAGCAAACAGTGAGATGGAGTTTGGGCTACATGATGGTTATTAGGGATCAGCACCTGTGAAGGGAATGTCCGGGGAGCAGGATTGGGCAGAGCGAGAAACTGAACTGCAATGCAAGTCCCACAGAGTCTCCCTGAACCCGGCAGGGAGCTCTGGAGCAAAACTTGTCCATCAGAGTTGTCCTGAATCTGGCTGAACTGGCTGGGACTTGAAATCCCCAGCTTGAGCAGTCATTGATCGTGGGCTGGCCAGGAGGCTGTCTGTGGTGGAAGCAGACCCTGAAGGGGCTGACCACACTTCCTGAAGCCTGGAAGCAAGTCCCTCCTTGAAGGGGGATATGGTGTGGTGGGAAGAACATACCCAAATATAATTTATCACAATGTGGGAAAAGCTATGATAGATGTGTGTCCAGGTTGCTATGGAAGCACAGAGCACGGACTGGGCCAGGGAGGGTGTCAAAAAAGGCCTCTAGAAAGAGGTAACTCAGCTAAATGGGAGCTAGGGGCTGAAGAAGTGGGGGAAGATTTGCATTTTCAGAGCATATTTTATGTGAGACTCTCCAAGTACTGACTTCATTTGGTACCTCTCTAGATTGGGACTTAGAAGAATTTAATTATTTCCCTTTCACAGCAGGATGAAATAAGCTATTCGAGGTAATTTAAACACAAAGCCAGGGAGAAACTTCAGTAGTTTGGGAGGCCTGTATTTTAACCACTAACTCAAAAGCCAGACTCAAATGGTTTGTCAGTTCAGTAAAATAGTCCAATCTGCTGAGGACAGGCTTCATAGGATGAAGGATTCTGGAGGCCTGACGCTGAGGTTGAGTCTAGTCATCAGAGGTTATGCTTCAATATGTTTGTTGTGTAATGTGTGATATGTAGACTTGAGGAAACATCTAGGTAACTCACTCAATTTTTCACTTTTTTAAAATGAATTTTGGTATCAGACACAAATTAATAATTACTATCAAAACTGTACAAGGAAGAAAACACCAAAAATTGGCAAAGGTGGTTATTACCACACATAAAGCCTGTTTCTCATCACCGAAATTTGTAGAAGCTAGTTCCAGTTCTCAGACTTTGCCTAATGTGACGAAAAGACCATTGTATCTATGTGTGACAATAAGGACAAGCAGGGCTGCGATTAGAAGGGTCCCAACACTTCATTTAATGCTCTGCTCTTATCACTGTCTTGGAATCCTTAGTAATTTTATTTTTTTAATTTAATTTAATTTATTTATTTTTATACAGCAGATTCTTATTAGTTATCTATTTTATACATATTAGTGTATATATGTCAATCCCAACCTCCCAATTCATCCCACCACCTCCACCCTCATCCCCGCTTTCCCCAATTGGTGTCCATACGTTTGTTCTCTACATCTGTGTCTCTATTTCTGCCTTGCAAACTGGTTCATCTGTGCCATTTTTCTACATTCCACATATATGTGTTAACATACGATGTTTGTTTTTCTCTTTCTGACTTACTCTGTATGACAGTCTCTAGGTCCATCCACGTCTATACAAATGACCCAGTTTCATTCTTTTTTATGGTTGAGCAATATTCCATTGTACATATGTGCCACATCTTCTTTATCTGTTCATCTGTTGATGGGCATTTAGGTTGCTTCCATGACGTGGCTATTGTAAATAGTGCTGCAATGAACATTGGGGTGAATGTGTCTTTTTGAATTATGGTTTTCTTGGGTATATGCCCAGTAGTGGGATTGCTGGGTCTAATGGTGACTCCATTTTTAGTTTTTTAAGGAACCTCCATACTGTTCTCCATAGTGGCTGTATCCATTTACATTCCCACCAACAGTGCAAGAGGGTTCCCTTTTCTCCACACCCTCTCCAGCATTTGTTGTTTTGTAGATTTTTCTGATTTTAACCATTCTAACCGGTGTGCGGTGATACCTCATTGTAGTTTTGGTTTGCATTTCTCTAATAATTAGTGATGTTGAGCAGCTTTTCATGTGCCTCTTGGCCATCTGTATGTCTTCTTTGGAGAGATGTCTATCTAGGTCTTCTGCCCATTTTTTGATTGGGTTGTTTGTTTTTTTAATATTGAGCTGCATGAGCTGTTTATATATTTTGAAGATTAATCCTTTGTCTGTTGATTCGTTTGCAAATATTCTGTCCCATTCTGAGGGTTGTCTTTTCGTCTTGTTTATAGCTTCCTTTGCTGTGCAGAAGCTTTTAAGTTTCATTAGGTCCCATTTGTTTCTTTTTGGTTTTATTTCCATTACTCTAGGAGGTGGATCAAAAAAGATCTTGCTGTGATTTATGTCAAAGAGTGCTCTTCCTATGTTTTCCTCTAAGAGTTTTATAGTGTCCGGTCTTACATTTAGGTCTTGAATCCATTTTGAGTTTATTTTTGTGTATGGTGTTAGGGAGTGTTCTAATTTCATTCTTTTACATGTGGCTGTCCAGTTTTCCCAGCACCACTTATTGAAGAGGCTGTCTTTTCTCCACTGTATATTCTTGCCTCCTTTATCAAAGATAAGGTGACCATAGGTGTGTGGGTTTATCTCTGCACATTCTATCCTGTTCCATTGATCTATATTTCTGTTTCTGTGCCAGTACCATATTGTCTTGATGACTGTAGCTTTGTAGTATGGTCTGAAGTCAGGGAGTCTGATTCCTCCAGCTCCGTTTTTTTCCCTCAAGATTGCTTTGGCTATTCGGGGTCTTTTGTGTCTCCATACACATTTTAAGATCTTTTGTTCTAGTTCTGTAAAAAATGCCATTGGTAATTTGATAGGGATTGCATTGAATCTGTAGACTGCTTTGGGTAGTATAGCCAATTTCACAATATTGAGTCTTCCAATCCAAGAGCATGGTATATCTCTCCATCTGTTTGTGTCATCTTTGATTCCTTTTATCAGTGTCTTATAGTTTTCTTAGTACAGGTCTTTTACCTCCTTAGGTAGGTTTATTCCTAGGTATTTTATTCTTTTTGTTGCAATGGTGAATGGGACTGTTTCCTTAATTTCTCTTTCTGATCTTTTGTTGTTAGTGTATAGGAATGCAAGAGGTTTCTGTGCATTAATTTTGTATCCTGCAACTTTACCAAATTCATTGATTAGCTCTAGTAGTTTTCTGGTAGCATCTTTAGGATTCTCTATGTATAGTATCATGTCATCTGCAAACAGTGACAGTTTTACTTCTTTTCCAATTTGTATTCCTTTTATTTCTTTTACTTCTCTGATTGCCATGGCTAGGACTTCCAGAACCGTGTTGAATAAGAGTGGTGAGGGTGGACATCCTTGTCTTGTTCCTGATCTTAGAGGAAATGCTTTCAGTTTTTCACCATTGGGAATGATGTTTGCTGTGGGTTTGTCGTATATGGCCTTTATTATGTTGAGGTAGTTTCCCCCTATGCCCACTTTCTGGAGAGTTTTTATCATAAATGGGTGTTGAATTTTGTCAAAAGCTTCTTCTGCCTCTATTGAGATGATCATATGGTTTTTATTCTTCCATCTGTTAATATGTTGTATCACATTGATTGATTTGTGTATATCAGTTGATTTACACTTTCTTCTCAAGTGCACATGGAACATTCTCCAGGATAGATCACATCTTGGCTCACAAATCAAGCCTCAGTAAATTTAAGAAAATTGAAATCATATCAAGCATCTTTTCTGACCACAATGCTATGAGATTAGACATTAATTACAGGGAAAAAAACGTAAAAAACACAAACACATGGAGGCTAAACAATACGTTACTAAATAACCAAGAGATCACTGAAGAAATCAAAGAGGAAAGAAAAAAATACCTAGAGACAAATGACAACAAAAACACGATGATCCAAAACGTATGGGATGCAGCAAAAGCAGTTCTAAGAGGGAAGTTTGTAGCGTACAGTCCTACCACAAGAAACAAGAAAAATCTCAAATAAACAATCTAACCTTACACCTAAAGAACTAGAGAAAGAAGAACAAACAAAACCCGAAGTTAGTAGAGGAAAGAAATCATAAAGATCAGAGCAGAAATAAATGAGATAGAAACAAAGAAAACAATAGCAAAGATCAATAAAACTAAAGGCTGGTTCTTTGAGAAGATAAACAAAACTGATCAACCTTTAGCCAGACTCATCAAGAAAAAGAGGGAGAGGACTCAAGTCAATAAAATTAGAAATGAAAAAGGAGAAGTGACAACAGACACCGCAGAAATACAAAGCATCCTAAGAGACTACTACAAGCAACTCTATGCCAATAAAATGGACAACCTGGAAGAAATGGACAAATTCTTAGAAAGGTATAACCTTCCAAGACTGAATGAGGAAGAATAGAAAATATGAACAGACCAATCACAAGTAATGAAATTGAAACTGTGATTAAAAATCTTCCAACAAACAAAAGGCCAGGACCAGATGGCTTCACAGGGGAATTCTATCAAACATTTAGAGAAGAGCTAACACCATCCTTCTCAACCTCTTCCAAAAACTTGCAGAGGAAGGAACGCTCCCAAACTCATTCTACGAGGCCACCATCACTCTGATACCAAAACCAGACAAAGATACTACAAAAAAAGAAAATTACAGACCAATATCACTGATGAATATAGATGCAGAAATCCTCAAGAAAATACTAGCAAACAGAATCCAACAACACCTTAAAAGGATCATACACCATGATCAACTGGGATTTACCCCAGGGACGTAATGACTTTTTTTTTTTAAATAAATTTATTTATTTATTTATTTATTTATTTATTTATTTATTTATTTATTTATGGCTGCATTGGGTCTTCGTTTCTGTGCGCGGGCTTCTTATTGTGGTGGCTTCTCTTGTTGCAGAGCACAGGCTCTAGGTGCACGGGCTTCAGTAGCCGTGGCTCGAAGGCTCTAGAGCAGCCGCTCTGTAGTTGTGGTGCACGGGCTTAGTTTCTCTGCAGCATGTGGGATCTTCCCGGACTAGGGCTCGAACCCATGTCTCCTGTATTGGCAGGCAGATTCTTAACCACTGTGCCATCAGGGAAGCTTGTAATGACTTTTAATGGTGGGTTTCATGTCTTCAAACAACCCCAGGTTAAAAAAATGACCCCCTATGTCCTAGAATTCTCTGAATTCTAAGTGTACAAGTTTAGTGGGTTTTCCCACAATCCCACTGATAATTTGGTTGCCTTAATTGAACTATTTGTAAGGGAATGGGCATCTCCCAGTGCAGCCTGAGAGCCTCAACTTACTCTTCTAAGTGGCCTATGTGGTCTTTTATGGCATAACTGTACTCGAATGATATTCCTTGTCTCCATAAAACATTCATTCCAGACCATCCTGGACTCTAGTGTTCTTTTTATTATTTGTTATATTGCTTTCAGAGAAAGTAATTGTAAGGAAAGTAGCTTACAGGCTAAGGGGAGAGACAGTTTGCCCAGGTTTTTCTTCTTATTGAAAAGCATCACGTTGGGTAGAAAAGCTGCATTATCAAAATGCCCAGAATCCTTTTCCAGCCACTTTTATATTCTAAAGTTCATGGTCCAAAAGAATTTCTAGAGACTTTTAAACCTTTTGGGAATGAAGCTATGATTTGCTTGTGCAACTGTGAACTATGTCCACCCCCTCCACGTTACCTGGGTATTTTTGAACTTATGACAGGGCTACATTCCTTCACTTGACCAAAGTTCTGTCCCAGTTTGTTCCCACTTAAGCAGGTAGCACTCGGCCTACCCCCAAGTCCATTCTTGCTACCTGCTGACTGTATTTCTCCTTTGGCCTAGACCACAGTCTTCACAACGCTATCAGTCTTGGTCTGCTCAAGATATCAGCTGGAGCATTTTCTTTCATGTTACAGTAGGACCAACAGGCCGTAATCACCCCGAGCCTCGGCCCCCAGGATCATCCGGCCAGGGCATCTGTCACCTTTTTTTTTTTCCTTTCCCTTCAAAAAGTGCTCTCTGGCTCACATCCACCAGTTACCTTTTTTAGGCTAAAGCAGTCTGTGATTTAACTGGTACTCCGGGATGTAACCAAGGGCTTTATCTTAGACACCCAGACCCCATTCGCCATTCTGCCCTGCCAACAGGCTTTGAAGGCAGCTACTCCAGTAAAAATTTCTAGCCTCTATCTTCACTTGGGTTGTAGGTATTATCTTTGGTGTAGAAGGAAACACGTAGAAAGTTTATGGAATAGAAATAAAGGAAACCAGACTGCTATCAAGATTCCACACTAGATGCAGTTCTCATTGGCTGGGAGGGGAGAGGGACTGGCATAATAATGAGAGACTAGACTTCTTTCATCAGCGCCCTTGACACCCACTGCTACCCACACTCCACTCTCTGTTTGGTGCTCTGGGATTTCTCCAACCTCAGTGACCAAACCCAGTGAGAGGTATTTGGTTGATTCGTTTGAAGACCTGGCTAGCTTAGTCGGGTGACAGTTTAGAGCATGAACTTTAGGCTCAGGAAGTGGGTTCAAATTCCGTCTCTACCTATGACTAATTGTGTCACCTTGGGCAAGTGACTTGGCCTCTCTTAAAACTGGGTTTGTTCTATAAAATGAGCACCACAGAAAGCTCTCTCATAGAGTTGTTAAAAAGATTTGAGATAAATATTTTAATTATACACTCAAATGATTTTTAAATTTGTAACTGTGATAAAATACATATAGCACGAAATTTATCATCTTAATCATTTTTAAGTGTACAGTGTTAAGCATGTTCACATTGTTGTGCAATCCACCTCCAGAACTTTTTCATCTTGCAAAACTGGAACTTTATACCCATTAAACAATAGCTTCCCATTCCCTCTTCCCCCCCAGTCCCTGGCAACCACCATTTTACTTTCTGTTTCTATGAGTTTAACTACACTTTATAACTCACATTTGTGAAATCATACAGTATTTGTCTTTTTTTTTTTTTTTTTTGGCCGCACTGTGAGGCATGCAGGATCCTAGTTCCCCAACCAGGGATCGAACCCATGCTCCCTGCAGTGGAAGCTCAGAGTCCCAACCACTGGACTGCCAGGGAAGTCCCTATTTGTCTTTTTTGACTAGCTTATTTCACTTAGTATGATGTTCTCAGGGTTCACCCATGGTGTAGCATGTAGCACAGTCTCCTTCCTTTTTAAAGCTGAATAACATTTCATTGAATGGATAGACCACATTTTGTTTATCTGTTCATTCATGGATGGACATTTCGGCTATCGTGAATATTGCTGCTATAATCATGGGTGTATAAATCTCTCCGAGACCCTGGTTTCAATTTTTTTATATATATACCCAGAAGTGGAACTGCTGAATCATATGGTAGTTCTATTGATATTTTTAATATTTTGATGAACTGCCATACTGTTTTCCACAGCAGCTACATAATTTTAAATTTGCACGAACAGTGCACAAGGGTTCTAATTTCTCCACTTCCTCAGTAACACTGGTTATTTTCTGTGTCGTTTTTTTTTCCTATACTGTAGCAGCTATCCCAGTTAGTGTGAGATGCATCTCATTGTGGTTTTGATTTGTGTTTCCCTAGTGATTAATGAGATTGTGCACCTTTTCATATCCTTGTTGGCCATTTGTGTATCTTCTCTGGAGATAAGTCCATTCAAGTCCTTTGCCCATTTTTAAATTGGGTTATTTGGGTTTTTTATTGTTGAGTTGCAGGAGTTCTTCATATATTCTGGATATTAACCCCTTACCAGATATATGATTTGCAAATATTTTCTCCCATTCCATAGGGTGCTTTTGATTGTGTCCTTTGATGCACAAAATTTTTAAATTTTGATATTATCCAATTCATCTATTTTTACTTTTATTGCCTCTGCTTTTGGTGTCATACCCAAAAAAAGTATTGCCAAATCCAATGTCATGTAGCTTTTCCTCTATGTTTTCTTTTAAGAGTTTTATAGTTTTAGGTCTTAGGTCTTTGATCCATTTTGAGTTAATTTTTTATATGGTATATGGTAAGGTTCCAGCTTCATTCTTTTGCATGTGGATATCCAGTTTTCCCAACACCATTTGTTGAAAAGACTGTCCTTTCCCCAGTGAATAGTCTTGGCACCCTTGTGGAAATAATTATACATTTGTCTTTGTGGTTATTTGATTTATACCTACCTCTCTCACTAACTTATAAGCTCCAAGAGAACAAGAATCATGTTGATTTTGCTCACTATTATACACTCAGTGCCTACTATGTAATAAAGGGTGAGTAAAGTTTTATCGAATAAGGAAATAAATGCTTAAAAACATTTAGCACATTGCCCAGCACTAAATAAAATTTCAGTAAGCCGGAACTATTATTACTATTGCTGTTTTTTATTCAACCCATTGTTCCCTTTGCCTGAGGCATACTTTGCTTAATCTGAAAAAAAAAAAGAAAATAAAACTTACTGCTTCAGAGAAACACAAGAAAGCCAATGTCAGGTGCACAATGATCCAGGTTTTGGGATCTGGCAGACTTGGTTCAAACATTGGTCCTTCTGCTTCTAGCTGTGTAATCCTTGGCACATTACTCAACCTCTCTCCAAGTCTCTCCAAATCTCAGTTTCCTCATCTGTAAAATGAGGGCAAAAATATCTACCTCATAAAGTTGTTATGTGTATTAAATGAAATATGTGTAACGTCTTTGCATAGTATCTGGCATTTATAATAAGCCCTCAATGAATGGTCCTTCCATTATTTCTTTACAGACCATTAGAATCTCTATCTTTTCCCCTTAGTTTGATCTTGCTATTGTCTTTTAAAAGGCTACATCTTTAGCTATTGTCTCTATTTACAAGACAATTTAAAATAGATAACAAAGGTAAATAAGCTTGAATGGGAAATATTTGATTAGAATACTTAAGGCAAAATATCACTGAAGAGTTCCTATCAGATCTGGGAATTACCACAAACAGCCTGTGGAAAACCCAATAGTTATTTTTTTCTCTTGGCCAAAATGGAAAACATCTTATTAGTACAGATCCTGACATTATAGTTTATCTCTATGAGAATAAAGATTTTTCAGGAAAAGGGTCTCCATTTTTTTTTAAAGTATCACTTATGAGAAGGTATGGGAAGAGGGAAATATCTCCTTGAGAATTTTGCAGACTCACACTGCCAGAAAAGACCCCCAGAGAGGATCTGTTCCATCCGTGCCCAGGGAGGGTAAATGATTAAACCTACCAGTGTTTATAGGCTTGTATTTCATATTGGTGACCTATTAATCACTTGACCTTTTCCACAGTGCACTTAACATAGTAAATCATACTCCTTTCTGTTGAGGGTGACTTACTTGATTCTTTGCAAGTTAGCCAGGGCTAGACTCAATATAAGTCACCCATTAGACACATTGCAGCTGATTGTGCGTTTTTACCTTGTACAGTGGCAGTTTAGTGGCAGCCGGAAAGACAGTACCAGGAAATACAGAAAAGGAAATTAAGGAGGAGATAGCAGCTTAATTTCCCACTTTACCATTGAAATCTCTCATAGCTAAGACAGAAGGAAAAATCCAAATGCTGTGTGAAGTTTTCATTTGTTTTCCTACACAAAAGATAGCTAGTAGAATTAGTGGAAGTAAATCCAATGACCTTTTCTCTGTCCCTGCTCTCTTTGATACTTCTTCAGCTTTGATACTGTTGACTGTCCCCTTCTCTATGAAAATCTTCTGTTATGCATTTTCTTCCCAAGAATCCAACCACTTTGTTTCTGTTGGCTCCTCAGTCTCTTCCTAATTATGAGTGATTCTCTAACCCAATTCAAGAAACAAATAGCCATTTATTCAATAAACATATATGGAGTATTTACTATGTTCCAGACACTTTCTAGGTTCAAGGGTTGAAGGAGAAAGGCTATAAACAAAAGAGAATTCCAGAAAGTGATAAGGGCTATGAGGCCATTCATTCATTCATTCATCATTCAACAAATACCTTTTGAATGCCTACTGCACACCAGGCACTGTTATAGATGCTGAGAATTCTCTTTCATAGACCTGAATTGGGCCTCCCTGTGGTGAGCAGGATGGGACAAGCAGTTGGAATCAGGAGCCCAGTGAGTAAAGTGAAGCAACATTAAGTATGGGTTGATGGGGGAATGCATTGTGGTGAAGACTGAAGAAATGGAAGAGAAAGGGAGAATCTAAAAGGAATTTTGAAAGAAAAATTGACAGGGTCCGGTGACTATCTGAACATGGAGAAAGAAGTAGAGTGCTAAGACAAAGCCAGTTGCCAGTGTTTGGGTGACTAGAACAGGGAGACTCCCGCCATTCATTCTGCCCTTCTCCTACAAAAAGTGTCCTGGTGCTCCTTTGGGGCCCTTTCTTGTCCTTCCACTCTCGGCCAGGAGATTGATTCCACACTCAGCTCAAGGGTGAGCCCTGGCTGGTTAAATTATTCAGTGACTCTCATTCCCTGGCTACAGTGATTGGTTCAGGGATAGTCATGTGCCTTATACCAGGCCAATGAGGGAGTGAATCCTAGAACAGGGCAGGACCTACTGGATAAGATTCCTCCTCTCTTGTCCTGGATGCTGATATATACGGAGGTAAAGTGTGAAACAGTGGCAGCTGTCTTGCCACTTCAAGGGGAGAGCCTGGAGCTCTGGGGGCCACCTCGTGGACCCTAAGGATGAAGCCAGTACCACAGAATGCAAAATGATATGCCTGGGAGAAAGTGGATCTTCAGTGACATCATTTGAGTCCTGGATCATACCTCACATGAAGCTAGCATACATCTTGACTTCTCAGTTATGTGAACCAATAGATTCTCTGTATTGTTTAAGCTGGTTTGAGTGTTCTGTCACTTGCAACCAAAAGAATCCTGACTATTGCAATCCCCATTAGCATGTAGCACAGTTGTGTCCCCAGGAGGCCAGCGAGTGCTTGTGATCTTAAGTGGCTCAATGAAGGGATATCTTTTGGTTAACTTTTGAGTTACAACATGTTCAGTGTATACCAACACTATGCTGTATCCAAAGGCAATCTTGTTTCCACTGAAAAACAAAAGGTTCCAGTGTCTCGTTCATTGATATTAAAGAAGGGTAAAATGAATCTTTAGACAGTGGTTTACAGAAGGAAACACATTTGTATTCAGATCCTCTTCTACTCCCTGAAGTGTTTTGCATTTCTTACGGTTTCTCCACCCTAGTGATGAAGTCAGCCCTAGGTCCTTTTTTGTTTCTGTTTTTGTTTTTTCAGAGAGCATATTCAGCGGCCAGCGTTAGGGCAATGGTTCTTAATTTTTAGATATTCAAGACTCACTTGGGGAACTTATAAAAATACCGATCCCTGTGACATGCTCCAGGAGATTGAGATTCAGGAGGCCTTGGGTAGGCCCCAGGAATCAAGATTTTTAACATTTTTCATAAGCTCCCAGATGATTCAGATGCAGTTGTCACTAGGAAAAACACTGTTGCTTTAGGTTGGGTTTTCCTCAAAGCAGATCCTGATAAGGGCATTTATGAGCAAATGATTTATTAAGAAAGTACTCCCAGGAGAAACCTGTTAGGGAATGAGAGGAGTAGGAAAGGGAAGGGGTGGGAAGCAGGCAAAGTCTTGTGGACAGTAGCTGCAGCTTAACCCCACAGGGGAGCTCAGGCCATAGGTAACGTCTCAGAGTTGTCCCCCCACCCCCGACCCCTGTGAAGGTAGCTGGACTCTACATGCCTGCACTAACAGCCAGATGGGGGAGACCTAAACTCCCAGGCACTTCCACGGGGGAAGTCCTCTGAAGTCACAGGTGTGGGCTTTGGAAGCAAAAACATGCTGATGCTGGGGGAGGGGCACCCAGGAATGGTTAAAGCGATCAGTGAGGATTTGAGTGGTGCACCTACAGTGTCGGCTCCAACAATTTAAGGAATTTTATATTTATACGGGGAGCATCTCCATTTTAAAAGTAACTAAGCAAGAGGACAGGGTGCAGCAAGTGGGAAAGGAAGAGTTACTTAAAAGTACTACAGTTTTCTGTTCGTGCATGAGGCTTTGAGGGTCTCAGTTTACACATAAGACTCTAGTGCCACTGAAATATGCAGTCTTTTAATGGGTCAACTCTTAAAAATGGCATTTGATGCATTCTGCTCTCTGGCCGCTGCTTATTTCTCTAACCCCACCCCCACCCCGACCGCTTTCTTTCTACACTCTGTGATCCAGCCACGACCTACTTCTCCAAAAGATCATGTTCTTCTTCCAAAATAGCATATTCTTGCTCATCTTCAGGACTTCACAAATGCTGTCCTCTCTACCTAGAATCAACTGGCCCCCACTCCTTTCATCTGGTGAGTTTCTATTCTTTCTTCAGTCTTCGTTTAAACATTTCTTCAGTTGGGCCTTCAGTGACCCATAGGTCCCTCGGCTAGTTGCTCCCCATACTTTCCACACCCTAACGACCATCACTCTTAATTGTAATTACCTGTCTGTTACTTGTTTTCTTCTAGAACAAAACTTGGAGTGGGCAGAGACCATGTCTGCCTCATTTGTAGCTCTAGCCTCAGTGGTTACCACAGACATTCATTGAATGAATATAAAATAAATGATTTGCCACATGATATCGGAGTATAAGTTTAGCGTATGCAGCTTTTTCTGGAGAGACTGATGGTGGCTTTCATTTGAGCTTAGAGCATCATGCTTACACCACCAGGAAATAACTTTATTCCAGTTTAAGATCATGCCATTCTTAATTTTATTCATTAATTCAGTAGTAATTTATATGCTTAAACAATCATAGCTACAGAATGAGGCTGCACCCTGAATTGCCTAAATTAATCCCGTGCCACGCCAACCTCTGTGTTGTACTCATGCTAATATTTCTGTAGAGTGTGTTTTCCCCTTGTCTATTGGTGTCATGTTGAAATTATGTGGGAGCCTAACAACCTGAGAATGTCTAACACAACTGTGAAGTCCAATACCTCAAGGTCACTGAAGATTTTCAGTGACATCTGAGAATCAAATTGGTTTAACAGCAACCCCATCCTCGTGGGTCTTTTAATGTTTCTGAATTTTTAAAAAGACGTACCAGTTATATACTCAGAGTATATCTACATTATAATGAAGATAGAGAATTAATTCATTGATGATTTTCATAGTATGGGAAATACTGCTGATTGGCTGCCAGAGCCAATTCCCCACCTACTTCTCCCTTGCCCACCTTCAAAGAATAGGCAGGAAAAGGCAGATCCCTGCATCCCCAGCTTCTCTTGCAGGTGAAAGTTGCCATGTGACTGTTCTGGCCAGTGAGATGGGGAAAGGATATTTTCTTTCCCTAACAAGAGATGGGAGAGGGAGCAAAACGGCCTTGCCTACCCTTACCGCCTTCCTGATTCCTGCCTTTGAATGCACTTTGATGTTGGAAATTGTGGCAGTCATCTTGTAATGATGAAGCAACATGCCTGAGAATGAGAAGCTAACATGTCGAGGATGGCAGGGTGGAAAGAAAGAACCTAGGTCACTGATGACACCGTTGAGTAGCTGATACAATGTTAGTAACCACCCACCTCCAGACTCCTTGCTATATGAGAAAGATAAGTCCCCCCATTTACTTATACCACTGTTATTGAGTATTCAATTATTAACATCTGAACACAATCTAACTGATGCACCTAGTTACTTTAACATTTTCTTCATGGAAACTAAAACAGAACTAAATTATAGACACCTGATCATTTATACGTGTGCGTATTTGTTTGAAGAGTATTGAGTTTTTGGAAGAAACCCAGAGAAGAATTATCTTCATTTAAAAGCCTTGGTCATTTTAATTGTAGAAAACAGAGGGGCTACTTCTAGCCACAAAGCATGGTACAAGTTCTGAGGGATTTGTATTACAGAGGACTTCAGTATCACTAAATACCACACTGGAAGCTGGGAGATCTAGGTTCAGATTAGATGCTGAGCTAAATGCGTGACCATGGACATATATTTGTCTCTGAACTTTTTTTTCTCATCTGTTGTACCATTAGTCGGATGCTTCCTTTGAAAGTAACAGAAAACCCAACTCAAAATGGCTTAAACAGTAAGGAAATTCATTGCCTTATATGATGGGAAAGTGTAGAGAGTTGGCTAAACAAGAGATTGATAACGTCATTGAGGACATCTCCACGCTGCTGCCCCTCAGTTCCACCTTCATCTTAGGTTTGACTACCCTCATGGACACAAGATGCCTGCTGGCAGCAAATGAGGGTGCATACTCTTTATTCAAGGCCAGTGTGATGGTTGGGGGATGGGGTGGGGAGAAACAGAGTGTTTCACATCCATAGTGAGCGGAAAGTCCTGAGCTTTGAGCTGACTGGAAGACCTTGCACCATTCAAGGCCAGAGACCAGGGAATGTCAAATTAGGCCAATCATGGTGGCATACCCCACATCTGTAAATGACAGAGTGGGACTGGCCGACCTCTGAGGCTCTTTCCAAATCGAAACCTGCTGTGATTCCATGAGCAGAATGCAAACCTATCTCTGTAGTCGTCTTTTTTATTCAACTTCACTTCTTTTGTTTTATTTTGTCATTGTCCTTTTCTACCTCTGAGCATAGGTCCCTGTGGAAGATAACAAACCCCAAAATGAAGTCGACAAGACTTGGCATAGCTCCGACTTAGACTGGAGAAAGGAAATGAAGCTGACAAGGTGAGGGTCGCTGTACACTTCAAGGCAGAATGGAGTAACACCTTATTCACTAGGTACCAGGTGGACATGCCAATTTGGAGTGAGTGACTTGGAGCTGTGGGACCCTCAATGGAGGCAATGTTTCCCCGGCTCTAAAGCTCCCTTCTCTAGAGAATGCACAAGCTCTTTGGAAAAGGAGGAAAACCTTCTCACACAATTACATTTTCCCTCTGATTTGCATTGTTTAAAAAAGGTCTAGTACTCAAATCTTTAACACTGGCAAATCTCTCAGCCTCTTAACGGAGTGGTCAAGGGTTTGCCGAAAACGTTTCTGAAGAGAAAATAGGCTGTCTCCACCCCCTCACACTCTTTGGTAAATACTATCTTCTTTTTTCTTTCTCTTCTTCTTCTTTTTGTTTTAATTACCGTACTGAGAATTTTACCAGATGATTTCTAGAAGCTGATTTATGAACTAATCGGGCACTTCTGCTGTGCAGAGGAACAAAGACTTTTTTTTTTCTTTTTATTGGTCCTCAACTGAGGCATATACCTGTCTGATGGCGTTGGCTCATTCCGCACATGCTCAGTTGAACAGAAATCTTCATATTGAATACAACCTAACACAACGGCAACACCCATAACCTCACTCCCTGGCTGACCCTGTACCATCCACTCCCTCTAGTTGCATTTTTATCCTGACATGCCTAACATTCGTAGGGAGTAAAAGGAGCAGAGTAGGTAGTGGAAATTTGGGAGGGGGCAATATACAAAGGGGTTTAAAGTCTCTGTATGACCCTGCTTTCCTGACCTCTCTCTAGGCTGTCTCTCGTGGGTGTAGGCGCTGGATAGATATTTGAGTTTGGGGCAGAATGCGGGAGAAGCTGTCTCTGTAAATTGCCATTTGTTGTTGCACATCTTCCTGGACAGTTTTTGTTTGGTCCTTTTCTTGTAGGTGGACAACACTTCATCCACAGCCCTCGTTTTCATTAAAGAGTGACAGTGGCACTAAAAGCATCAGCCGCCTAGCAAGATCTGGAGTGACAACCTCGCCGCCTCTGTTCTTGCTTTCCCATTCATTAGGACCCTTTCCCAGCCTCCTCCCCCAGCAGAAACTGGGAAAGGCTTCTCGTGGTTACAAAAGGAGGGAGCGGCCGGGCTTCCGAGCCTGTCGCCTCAGAGAGCCAAGGAAGTGCGTTCGGTCGCAGGCCTTTTGTCTCCGACCCCTTCCGCGGCTTGGTCGCGGGGGTAACGACCCCGCCCCGCCCCCGCCTAAGCAGATGCCGCCCGCGTGCCTCAGCCCCCCGCCCCTTCTAGATTCCCGGCGCCCGCCGGTTTGCCGTGACGTGGCCCGCGGCGCGCGCATGCGCCGCTCTGCCCGGGCTCTTTCCCTGGGCCACCGCCTCCCGACGGGCTGGAGTGGGCGGGGCCTGTGGTTCTGGAAGCCGTGCGGCCGGAGTGGGAGGAGGTCTTGTGTGCGCGAGGAGGGTGCTCGGGGCTAGCGAGCTGGTCGGCGGCCGAGGCGGAGGAGGAGGAGCTGAAGGCGGCGGCCTCGGCTCCCGCCCGCACGGAGAGCCAGTCCCGCGAAACCCCCTCCCACTCCCAGGCGGGCGGGCGGCGGCGGCAGGAGGAGGAGAAGGAGGAGGGAGCGTCTCTGCCGCCGCCTCCTGGTCCCCAGCGCCGATCTGCCGCCGCCACCTCCCTCCGCGGCGATCTTCCCTCCATGGTCCTGCCGCGGCCCCCCCTGTAGCCCGAGCTGCCCCGCGCCGCGCCGGAGCCTGCCTCGACCGAGGGAGCGGTCGCGGCCTCGCGGCCCGCGCGGGCTGACGAGAGGAGAGCGAGGCGCCGCGCGGTCCCCGAGGATCCGCACGCCGGGCAGCGCGGCCCGAGCAGCGCGAGGAGCAGCGGGCGGGCGGGCGGCGCCGGGCCCGGGCCGCCCTCGCTCCAGCGCCCCGGCCCCGCCGCCCGCGCCGGGGCGGTCGCCCGCAGAGGAAGGCGCCGCAGTCTCCGGGCCTCGCCGCCCCGCTCGAGTGTCCTCGGCACTGAGGGCTCGCGGGTCCTGAGGGGAGGAGGCGAGCCAGGGGCCGGGCACTGAGCTCTTTGGCGCCCCCACCCCCGTTTTCGGAGCCCTCCACGCTGCGGCCACTGTCCCCTCCGGACCATGGCCGACGACGACGTGCTGTTCGAGGATGTGTACGAGCTGTGCGAGGTGATCGGCAAGTGAGTTTCCACGCGAGGGAGCGGGAGTGTGGGAAAATGCATTTCAGTGATGCCTGGGTCCTCCCGCACCCGCACCCGCCCGGGGCCTGCCCCCTGCCCTCCCCCCCTCCTCCCTCGTCCTCACCCGGGAGTATTTATAGACGTGTACCTGGACCCCCCGCGGGGTGGGTGTCTGGGGGCTTCTCGGCGATCCGTGGAGGCCGACGAGCCGAGGTTGGCCACCCCATGAGGCGTGGGGCCGGCTGAAATCTGCTGTCTGCATTTTATCTGACGGTTGCACAGGGACGTGGCAGAACCGATTTTATAGTTGCTTCCTGGGAACAGTTGAGCTTATTGTTACCTTGCGTGTACCACAGACCATTAACGAAAAGAGCAGCTTGCATTTCCTTTGCTTCCGTGGAGAGATAGAGAAAGAACGTCCAGGATTTTAAATTGTGGGGTGTGTGTCTATTGTGCAGGGTATTCGATAGATGCCTTTGTGTTCATCCCATGCCCGGATTGGAGGGGGTCATTTAAGACGGGGTGCGTTCAGTTTCAGCAAATTTTTCACCTGGTGTAGACCAACGTGGAAAGAGTTGGGGGTTTCCGAATTTTTAATGCCTCGTTATGCAATGACTGTTAAATCAGTGTTCGAGGCTTCCCTCGACTGTTGTTGGGATGGTGCTTAGCGTGGTAGCGCCGTCTGCTTTGAGTCACCGGGCTGGTCCAGAATATAGAACTGACAGTCCAAATGCTCATCCTTTCATCTGTGTTGTATAATTACACTAGGGAAAAGCAGGGAATCAGATTAATCACAGTGCTGATTGAGAATTAAATCTGCAGTTCCTCATCTAATTGTCCATTCCTTAAATCTGTTTTGAATAGTTTCCATTTCATTCTTGTCAAACAGTATTCCAAGTGCACAATCCTGCTAATTTGCTTGTGAGGGAAATGCTGGCGATCTGAAGTTGATTTCCTAGTTCAGCGTGTATTCTGTGGCTTTAGAAGTTGAGGAGATAAGATTTAAGAGAAATTTTTGCTTAGTTATTAAGGATTACTAGATAGCTACCATTGAAATATTTTGCCTCTTTTTGGGAAGCGGTGCTTTATCGTCTATTTTAAGGTCCGCAGTTGGGAAATGATAGCAAGACCTTACAGCAGTTGGCTCTATCTCTTTTAAGTTGTCTGCAGTACTGGATTTCAATTTGTTTAAGTGCTGATAACTTATTATTTTCCTTTCATGCTGAGGTATTACAGTGTCGCCTCACATGGTGAAATTGTGGGTAGAGCTTGCTACACACTTCTCAGACCCAGTTGATACAAGGACGTGTTACTCCTTGCCCCTATTGTTACATGACCAGCCTGTCTACTGGAAGAAGGATATCCAAATGCCCCCTGGTAAAGTGGTTGTGGAAGTGCTCTAAAGCAGAGTGGTCCAAAAAATATATAATGTGAGCCCCATGTGTAACTTTATATATGTAAAATTTCTAATAGCCACATTAAAAAGATTAAAAGCAAGTGGGTGCAATTAATTTTAATAAAATATTTTCTTTTACCCAATAGATCCAGACTATTATCACTTCAACATGTAGTCAGTATAGAAATCATTAGTGAGCTATTTTACATCCTTTCTTTCATACTCACTCTTCAAAATCCAATGTGTATTTTACACTAACCACACATCTCAATTCTGACACTAAGCTAAATTTTCATCGTAAATACTTGTTCTGTATTTAAGTTCCATAAAATTTGCATTTGCAAAAGTAGATTCACATACCCAAGTTGTTCCAAACATACCTAAAAGTTTCCTAATAACTGAATCAAGTATCTCTAAGTTAAAATTAAAATTAAATAAAATTCAAAATTCAGTTCCTCATTTGGATTAGCCACATTTCAAGTGCTCAATAGCCATATGTGAATAGCACAGTTCTAGAGAGACAAATATGTCAAAAAAAAAATCTCCTTGGTTTCTTCATTCTTGGCACCCAGTGCAGGTAAATTAGGTGTTTCCCCAAAGCCCCCAAATAATTATGTGCGTGTGTGTGCATGGGGGGAATGATGTTTGTTGTGTCTTAGTTATATTTGATTTAAATGAGCCAGCAAAGTCATAATTGGAAAAGGTGAGATTAAAATGTTAATTCTGTTGTGATAACGGAAAATAGGCATCATTGAATCAACGTTAGTAACTAGTTCTGATTCCTTGAGGTCTGAAAGAGTGATGATGTGACTCTTTGGATATCGAGAAGAAATGGTCAGCATCACAGCATCACATTAGCACAATCAGTATTCTGCTGACTTATAATTGATAGAATATTTTCAGGAAACGCCTCTGGTAGAACTAGATTCATCTCCTCTGTTGCTTCAGAGCTGCATAAGGATGGGGAGCAAGCTAATTTTGAGGTGATAGTTCCTCTATGGCTACCTTAACTACTGTGAACGTGAACTCTCATTCATATCCTACAAAATCTGACTTGGCCAGTGCTGCTTATAATATGTCATTCTGTGAAATAATGAATTCAAGGTAGCCTTTGTGGCAGAGAATGTAATGATAGTGTTCCTCACCCTGTGTAAAGGTTGAAGGTTTTCTCTGGTAAATTGTCTCAGCATATATTGATCTGGAAATTGAAATTCACTTGAGATTTTCTTGCGGCGTCTCTGACAGCATGCATTTTAACTCAGAATTTGTTCAACTCTGGATTTAAACAGAAAGCCCTCACCTGTACCAAAAACCTTGTTGATTTCTATCCAAGTTCTCTGGAATTGTGATTTTTCTTTTATAACAAATTAGTTTCACAAGTTGTTTTTGACCCCTAGGGCTTAACAGGTTTAAATTTTCACTGAAGTGCTTTAAAATGGATTTCACCTTTTTACCATCAGTTGACCATGCACTCACTCTCCTGCCTCACTACTTATCTACTCACTCATCCATTAACTTACAGGGAATCAGGTGCCTGATCCATTATGAATATTGGGAGAATGCCATATCTTTTTTTAAAAATTTAAACTCTTTCCCCCTGTGCTTTTTATTTTTGAAAGTCTTACAAATGGTCCTTGAATGCCTATTGTTTCCATGACATTTTCCCATGTAACATCTTTCAAGAGACTGAAACAAATCTCCAATGCTGTCATTGTCCCAAAACTTCTTGTCTTAGCAAATGTAGCAATTACTGGAAAGGAAAGGTATTATGCAAATACAGGTAATCGGCTAATTTTTATGTTCGTAAGCATTTACTGTATCTTTTGCAAATTGATGGTTTTATAGGCAAGTGCATAATCAGTAATGTTACATGAAGGAAATTTTAAAATGATTCATCCAAATTAAAACATAGAAATGCCTACCTTCATGGTACAGCAGTTTCTGTGAAGGAGAGTAGCAAAATGTACACTTTTCGCCTTGTGTAGGCTGAATATTTGCCTCAGTATTTAGTAACCTGTAACTTCTGACTTTCCTGCTTTGGTAGGACATAAACTAAAATTGGAATGATGCAGCATGACCCCTGCTCAAGGATGACATGCAAGTTTGTGAGGCATGCTGTATTTGCTTACACCTCAAGAGCACTTATCATATTTAATTACAGTTACTTATTTATGGGTCTCTCTACCTAGCTAACAGGGAGCTTCTTGAGGGCAGGGAATATATCTTACACATCTTTCTCTTAACACAGTGCCTGCAATGTAACAGCTGCTCATTAGCTATGGAATGAATTGAGTAGTTTTAATAAAATCTCATTAAAAGGCAAAAAGCGTTTATCAACCTCAGAGCAATTATTGTCCCAAAAGGCTGTGTTAAAGTAGTGGTTCTCCACCTGGCTGCATATTAGAATCACCAGGGGAGCTTTTAAAAAGATCAATTCAAGGGCCTTGTGTCAGAGCAATGAAATCAGAATCTCTGGAAGTGGGTCCTGGTCATTGGTATTTTTTTTTTAACGCTCTCTAAGTGATTCTAACGTGCAGCTATGATTGAGAGTCATTGGTTTAAAACTTAGGTTATGCATGTAATATTTTGGGACTGGCTTTTCAGAGGCTTACGGTTTTTTAAAACTAGAATAAATGTTTTGGGGGAAGTATTGAAGCCAAAAGACCAAGACGTGGATTTTTTTTTCTCTACATTGTGTTCCTGAGCCTTATTGTATAAAAATTTTGTTTCAGCCTGTGTTTGGCTTTGATTTTTTTGGGTCTTTTAAGATTCACATTGATTTATGACACTCATCTAATGCTAATATGGTGATTGATGACAATCAGAACAAGGATTGCTTCAATAACAGTTGATGATGGCTGTCTACTATAATGACTTAATTTAATATTAAGAAATCTATCAGTTTAGTATGGATTGTGTTTGGACATACACTCTATTAAAAGGGTATAGTTAAGTTGCTTATACACTTTAAATCTCATACTTGCAATTCCAATAATGCTGTTTGCCAGAGAATTGAGTTAAATGCAGCCTTTATGTAAATACCAGATTAATAATATGTAAAATATATAATGTAGCATAGAGAAAAATTCAGCTTTGCTAATTTGTCCTAATTACTATGGCTTTCACGTATATTGATTTGCCCAGTGATTTGGGTTTCTAGTACCACAGGGGGGAGTGTTACGTCATGTTGGAACACCTTCCCTGGGAATTTTAGCTAGACATGGTAGGTAAACGAGTTTTTAATGTTAGGAAAAGGTCAAGCGTGAGCCTGAAGGAACCAAGATTTTTCCAGAAATGAGTATATGTTCCACGAAGGAAGTGCTTGATCAGAGTGACAGTCATGTAACAGGGGAAAAGAAGCACAATCACCAGCTAAAGTGCTGGTGCCCCAGGAAGATCCAAGCTGTGGGGCAGGCCTTACTGGGAGGAGGTAAGCAGTGTTGATTCCTGATGATGGAGTTTGATTCTGGGACCACTTTGGAGGGAACTGAGCCACTCAGTTGCTTTTCTGCCTGTGCACAACCTTCTCAGAGTATCTTCACGTCCGCTTTTTACAGACTGCGTTAGGACTTGGAGTTCCTGAAGTGTGGTTTGCACGTTGTCTTCATAATGCTTCCTGTGATTCCCTTACCTTCCATGACTGACATGTTCTATGGCCTTGACACATGCAGTTCACCCCTTTCCATTTTCCCCTTGTATCTGCAACAGTTTCACCTGCCAAACTATATCTTTCTAATGTCCCTTGTGTTTCTGGATATTTCCTTTAAATTGAAAATTCTTTCAAACATCTCCAGTTACAGCTCTACTCAATAAACTAAAGAAGCAAGTGTACCTCACTTTTTGAGATTGTTCTTGAATTATTGCATTTTTGTAAATGTTTTCACATTTTAAATGTGGCAGAAGCAGTTTAAAGGAACTTTGACATAGATTGTCCACAAGTAAAAAAAAATCTTTTATAACTTAACATGCCTACTTCGTAAGGGGAGTTGCCATTTATGCCTTCTAATATTAGGCATTTTACATATGTTATCTCCTTTCATTGTTCCCATTTTACAGAAAACACTGAGGTTCAGAGGGGGGTGAGTAACTTGCCCAAGATCACATGGGAATCCTACCAATTCTAAAGTCCGTTCATTTCATGCTGCATTCTGCTGTTGATTCCAGTTGTGAAAATGCTGCAGTGAGTTTCCTTAAAATAAGGCATATGTCTTCATTTTCAGAGTTTATTTACTGCAAAATTTTTGTTCTTGGCCATGCCACGCGGCTTGCGGGATCTTAGTTCCCTGACCAGCAATTGAACTCGGGCACCCTGCAGTGGAAGCGTGGAGTCCTAACCACTGGACTGCCGAGGAATTCCCTATTTACTGCAAATTTTAATTGTTCGACTTTCTGGTTAAATTTCTTACCTCTTCAGTAGAGGTTCCATACTAACGGTTCATTGTCTCATCTATTGTGTTCTTTTTGTCTTTCTCTCTAATGAAATAACCAGTGTTTGCCACCAAACTAAGTTTATGCATGGAAATGTAGAATCTTTTTTTTTTTAATAAATTTATTTATTTATTTATTTATTTTTGGCTGTGTTGGGTCTTCGTTTCTGTGCGAGGGCTTTCTCTAGTTGCGGCGAACGGGGGCCACTCTTCATCGTGGTGCGCGGGCCTCTCACTGTCGCGGCCTCTCTTGTTGCGGAGCACAGGCTCCAGACGCGCAGGCTCAGTAGTTGTGGCTCACGGGCCCAGTTGCTCCGCGGCATGTGGGATCTTCCCAGACCAGGGCTCGAACCCGTGTCCCCTGCATTGGCAGGCAGATTCTCAACCACTGCGCCACCAGGGAAGCCCTGAAATGTAGAATCTTGACCATCCATCCAAAATATAATTTGTTTTGGAACTTTCTCCACCCCTTTTACTCTCCAGCTTTTTCCTTCCAATTCCCCTGCCCCAACAGACAGAATAGTTGATTGATTACTCCTAACATGCCAAACCAGAAGTAATGAGGTTTCAGAGATAGGTGTTTGTTGGGAGTGGGGTGGGGTTGTTTCCACAGGGTAGTTATTCCTATATCCTGTGATAAAAATACTGAAATTGTTTTCTCTGACTCTGAAAACTGTGTACTGAACCACAGCTGCTGAGTGGTGAGCGTCTCAGCTGTCTGCCAACACTGCACACCTAAGTAATCAAGTGACTGAGTTACTGCTGCAGAGCAGGTACCTAACCACAGCCACAAGCTGATGGGGTGTACAGCTCTCACATTTTTGTTTTTATTTTGTAGTTGCATCTGAGAGTGCAGATTCTAAACCACCAAATATGGCATTGGATTTATACTGCAGGGTTCAAGGTGCTAAAGGACCTGCTCTCCTTTCTCTCCCAGTCACCCATTTATCTTGGTATCCCATCTTTCAACTGAGTAAAATGTAATTACCCTGATGGCCAGTCCCTTGGTATCTGTGAGGGGATTGGTTTTAGGATCCCTCTCCCCGCCACACACTAATACCAAAATTCGTGGATGCTCAAGTCCCTTATATATGATGGCATAGTATTTGCATGTAACTAACGCACATCCTCTCTTTTACTTTAAGTCATCTCTGGATTACTTATAATACCTAATACAATGTAAATTCTATGTAAGTAGATGCCGAGAGGCAAATTCAAGTTTTGCTTTTTGGAACTTTCTGGAATTTTTTTTCGAATATTTTCAATCCACAGTTGGTTGAATATGCGAATACAGAACCCGGAGGGCCGACTGTGTTATGCTGTGATTGGTTACAGAGCCCAAGTCAGCATAGGAGAGTCTCTCTTTGACTTTCTATACTGGGAAGATTTCGCTTCTGAAGCTAGTTTTGACTTAAAGTTCATATATGTTTCCAATTTTGAGATTTAATAATATTCCATTACTTTTTAGAATTAATTAACTAGTTTTTATAAAATTATAAAATGAATTTTAAAATATAGATGATGCAAAGGTAAATAGTGAATCTCTCTCCTTTCTCCCACCATCCATAGCTCTGTTCTCCAGAGGTAACCATTGTCCAGTTTTTGTACAACCTTTCTGGAAGTTTTTTGTTAAAAAAAACTGAAATATTCATTTTACATTGAAAATAGTGTATCTGATGGCCTTTCCATATCCATCTATATATCTGTCTAACTCTGTCTCCCCTTAGCCTGCTGCCCAGTATTCCATGATATGGATTGGTACTTTGTCTTTGAATTGAGTGCAGACCATTTCTAAGTGATCATTGCTGGAAATATACGGGTGGAGTTTGGGGGAGAGGTCTGGAATGATAGTGAATATTTGGGAATCAACTGTGTGGAAGTTAAACTATGAATGATTGAGTTCTTGGGGGTTGATGGAGCTCGGGGCGGGAGGTGTTGTGGTTTGGAGTATAACTCACAGAGTTAGAAGAATCGGGATAGCTGAACATCACAGAAGTCTCGAGGTTGGGCAGATCAATAATGTAAAATGCCAGCACACTGATTGAGGACCAAGAAAAGGCTTATCTATAACAGAGGCAATTTAAAGCATCTATCAAAATGAATATAATGTTTAATATTCTGTCATGGTGTGACTAAAAAGCGAGATTCTGGCTTCATTTCTGTGGATGTTGGTAATACTATACTGTCTCTCTGTGAATCTATCTCAACACCAACATATTTAGGGTTAAAAAAAAAAGGAGTACATTTTTTTTCACTAGAATTGTGTTTTGCAGATTCTGATGCCTGGCTTTTAGGTAAAACCATTTGGCTTTCCTAAAATTAGGTCTTTTTGATTCCCAAGCTTGGTGCATAACTTTCAATTAAATGGATACCTTTAATGAAATGACAAAGTAAATTTTAGATACTTTTAAGTTCTTGATATTTGTCAACCCATTGTTCTTTTATTAAATCCTTCACCTGTAGGGAACTGAATTCTTCCTTGCCTCAAGGTTTCTGGTCCCAGTTGGATAATTGTAGTACTCTCCTCCCCTTTCACATCCCTCTTCCCTCCACCCCCGCCCCCCACAGCTAAATTTGTTCATTGGCTTTTTTTAGTTGTCCACATCCACTCACAATAAGAAACAGTTATTTTGTCTCACTTAAGCCAGTTTCTTTGTATCTAAGTGCATATTATTTCATTTCAACTTCTTGTATTCTGTTACACATTCTCTTTTTTATCTCTTTTGATATACTTTTTTTAACTTTGTTATCTTTGTTTTGAATATTTGAATCATTTACAGTTAGCAATGTTGACTGTGTTCTCTCTCTCTTTCTCTCTCTCTCTCTGTAGCTTAATAATATCCAAAATATACTATGCTGAATCTGTATTCGGCTTGGTACCTACTTTCCCCCAAACATATGGATCCACAGTGCTTTGTAGCTTGTAAGGCAGCCCCCTAAGATCTGATCTGGTAACCTTTGGGTACATTGTCACCATTTTCTCCTTATTTATAGAAGGAATGAAGATGGCTGCTTCATGAGCCATTTGCATGGATTAGTGATTGTGAAGTGCAGCATAAGTATTTTTTATTTCTAGAATGTCTCTGAGATACTCAAATTACTTTTGGCAGCTATGTAGATAAGTTTCAACAATTTCCAAATGTGCACTTTCTCAGTGCTAAACACAGGCTCTATTACATAAATAATATGGTGAAATGAACATTCTTTTCTACCATGTGTGTAAAACTGTTAGTGGTGCTAATTAACATTCATTCATTTTTTCATTTATGCATTCACTTCTAGCTGTGTGGGCCTGGGCAAGTTAGTTAACCTCTCTGAGCCTCAGTTTCTTTATATGTAAAATGGTTGTGATAGCATATACCTTGCAGGGGTGTTGTGCGGATTGAATAACATGGTATACATAAAATGTCTAAAGGTTGTTATTTAAATTGCCATTATCATTATTATTCACCAAATACTCTAGTTCTCTGACTTCAAGGACCTCTCGGTCCATGAGAGAATTTGACAAACAGTTAAAACCTAATCTAACTAGACTTAAGTCCTGTTAAGGTCAGGGTCGCATCTGACTTGTTCATCTAGTATCCTCAGCATAACTGGGCAACTGACACATAGTAAGTACTCAGTCAGGAGTTGAAGGAGAGTGTGTTAAGTGAGCAATCCAGAGACTGTGACCACCTAGTAGGAGAAGGAAGTTGGGGAAATCTTTACAGAGGAGGTGGGGCTTGAATGATGTCAAGCTTCCTAGGTAACTTATTTAATCTTTTTAGGCCTATCTCATTTAGAAAAAGGAGTAGAGGAATACAGGTAGGGAAAATAAAAGAAATCTTAAAGTTTTTGAAAATGTTCACCCTGTTTTATTTTTTAAATTAATAATCCTTATACTTTAGAGCAGTTTTAGGTTCACAGCTCCTATTTTAGTTTTAGTGACACAGGTAACATATAAAAAATTCAAACAAGTATAAAGCTGAAGTTTTCAGGGACAACTTTAGGAATTTATTGTTGTTCTCAGATCCTGTGGTTTCAGAGCTCATTATGTGCTGGACATGGTGTTAAATTCTTTATATTTTTCTAATTTAACTTTGGCCACAGACCTTCCTTTTGAGGCAATCACCCCCCTCCCCATTTTACAGATGAGAAAACTGAGGAATAAGGAGATTAGTAACTTGCCCTGGGCAAAGTGGCAATAATAGTGGCAATGTGGGGATTTGCACCTGAGTATACGTGGTCTAAGTGCCTGCTCTTCAGTACTGTTACACTGCTTGTCATTTAGTATAAGCAGAGACTGGTTGTCTTTTAAGAGGTATTCCTACATATAACACTCTAATACTCTGTGATTTTAGATGTTTTAGCAGAGTAATAGAATGCCTTATTTTGGGTAACACTTTTTTGAGATATAATTCACATATCATACAGTTCACCCGTTTAAAGTGTACAATTCAGTGGTTTTTAGTATAGTCACAGGGTTGTGCATGGTGACCATAATAAATTTTTTTTAACATTTTTATTGGAGTATAATTGCTTTACAATGGTGTGTTAGTTTCTGCTTTATAACAAAGTGCATCAGTTATACATATACATATGTTACCATATCTCTTCCCTCTTGCATCTCCCTCCCTCCCACCCTCCCTCTCCCACCCCTCTAGGTGGTCACAAAGCACAGAGCTGATCTCCCTGTGCTATGCGGTTGCTTCCCACTAGCTATCTATTTTACGTTTGGTAGTGTATATATGTCCATGCCACTCTCTCACTTTGTCAAAGACACAGACCTACTAGAGAATGGACTTGAGGATATGGGGAGGGGGAAGGGTAAGCTTTGACCATAATAAATTTTTGAACATTCTCATCACCCCCGAAAGAAACCCTGTATACTTTTTTTTTTTTAAAGATGTTTTCTGGCTTTATTTACTTATTTATTTATTTATTTTTGGCTGTGTTGGGTCTTCGTTTCTGTGCGAGGGCTTTCTCTAGTTGCGGCAAGCAGGGGCCACTTTTCATCGCAGTGCGCAGGCCTCTCACTATCGCGGCCTCTCTTGTTGCGGAGCACAGGCTCCAGACGCACAGGCTCCAGACACGCAGGCTCAGTAATCGTGGCTCACGGGCCCAGTTGCTCCGCGGCATGTGGGATCTTCCCAGACCAGGGCTCGAACCCATGTCCCCTGCATTGGCAGGCAGATTCTCAACCACTGCGCCACCAGGGAAGCCTACCCTGTATACTTTAACTCTTACTCCCCATCCTTCCCTACCCCAGGTAATGACTAATCTACTTTCTGTCTCCGCAGATGTACCTATTCTGGACATTTCATGCAAATGGAATCGTACAACATGTCTTTTGTGACTGGCTTCTTTTTCTAAGCATAATATTTTCAAGGTTCATCCAGGTTGTAGATGTATCAGCGCTTCATTCCTTTTTTAAGGCCCAATAATATCCTGTTGTGTGGCTAGACCACATTTGTTGATCCATTTGTCAATTGATGGGCCATTTGGGTGGTTTACACCTTTTGGCTATTATAATTAATCCTGCTATGGACATTCATGTACAAGTTTTGTTTTTATTTCTCTTGGGTTTATACTTAGGAGTGGAATTGCTGGGTCAAATGGTAACTCTCTTTGACTTTTTGAGGAATGCCAAACTGTTTTCCAAAGTGTCTGTACCATTTTACATTCCCACCAGCAGTCTATGAGGGTTAGAATGCTTTTTTTTTAAATTAATTAATTTATTTGTTTTTATTTTTGGCTGTATTGGGTCTTCATTGCTGCGCGCGGGCTTTCTCCGGTTGTGGCGAGTGGGGGCTACTCTTTGTCGTGGTGCGCGGGTTTCCCATTGCGGTGGCTTCTCTTGTTGCGGAGCACGGGCTCTAGGTGCGAGGGCTTCAGTAGTTGTGGCTCGCGGGCTCTAGAGCGCAGGCTCAGCAGTTGTGGTGCACGGGCCTAGCTGCTCTGCAGCATGTGGGATCCTCCCGGACCAGGGCTCGAACCCGTGTCCCCTGCATTGGCAGGCGGATTCTTAACCGCTGCACCACCAGGGAAGCCCGGTTAGATGCTTTGTAATCAGGGGAGTACTATCACAGCTTGCCTAAGAGTCTGTTCTACACACTGTGACATAAAGCAAATTTTATGGGTTGTTGGTCAACCTTTTATCTCACGGACATATTTATACTGATTTTCAACAACTATAGATGTTGTAGTACAAGGGTTGGCAAACTATCTGTAAACTACCAGATAGTAAATATTTTAGGCTTGACGAGCCACACATCTGTCACAGCTACTCAAGTCTGCCGTTGTAGTGTGAAGACAACCATGCAAAAACAAATGTGTGGCTGTGTTCCAATAAAACTTTATTTACAAAAATAGGTGGTGGGCTAGATTTGGCCCTTGGGCTGTAGTTTGCTGATCCTGTTGTAGATTAAAAATGAAACTGGAGCTGACTGTCCAGTTCCCATTTTTGTTTACCCTCAAGGTTGGGTTGTTCTTTCAGTGGTCTCAGTAGCCCCATAGTAGGTAGATTGTTTCTACCAAAATATAAAGATATTAAGACTGGTCCACCAAACTGTTTTCACTGTTAAATGGGGAAGTACTGTACATTTAGGGTTTTTTTGTTTGTTTGTTTTGTTTGTTTTTACTGCTTTTGGATTCTCTTTTTGATCCTTGGTTAAAGGGGAAGAAACCCATTAAAATTCTTCTAAGATTGTCTGACTGGAGGCAGTATAAATGTGGAGTGCCTGAAAAAAACTGTTTCCTTCATTCTTGCTTATTGCCTGTAGAATGGATGAAAGCAGAGTGGAGAACATACTAGAAATTGTCAGAAATGGAATATTTTTTAAAATATTAGCTTTAATAAAGTTAGGGGAAACATCGCTAGCTAAATCTCCATCCCTAATTGGAAAGTTGTGATGTGCCATCTATGTATATTTTATGACTTCACCAAGAGCCCTTGCTAGAGTCATTATTTGGGATTAGGGTGTGTAGTGTAAATAAAACTTCAAATTCTATTTCATGTCTGGAATTCATTTCACTTGATACATTTTGTGGTAGTAAACATACACTATTTAGAGTGCTTTGTGGCTTAAAAAAACTGTCATTGCCTCTTATGTACATAGGAAAGATAGCATTCTTTGAGCTTATAGATTTACATAATTTGTTTGCAAGACTGTTCTAATTTTGCAGTGTTGAGAAAAGCTCCAAAGATTATGTTAAAAGGGGGAATTTTGTATCAGCTTTTGTCTTTGCATTTGGATATATGAAAGGTGAATTAACTGTTCATAATGTGAAATTTCAAAACTGAGACAAGGAGAATCCCAGAATATATATTTAGGAAACAGCCATATATAGGATTTATGGATATTATAGTGTTCTTTTATGTAACTTCCCCAAATTTTATTAAGGCAGCAGTGTCCACCTCTTAAACACAAGCAAAATGAGGTGGAAAGATTCTAAAGTTGTAGTCTCCGATACGATTGGGCACTGAATCTAAATTACCTACATTTACAGAACAGCATTTCATCTACTAGATCATGTTACATTGTCAAGTGGAAGAATGATCATGTTGGAATCTATTTAGACCACTTACTTTGAAGAAAATACTTCTTAGGTTGGCTTCAGAGGACAGTAAAAGGCATCTCTTCCTATGATAATCTGTGGACAGTATTACTTATATTACGTTATTTAGGTTAGAAGTTTTTGCTGAATTCCATCTGAGCCATTAGTTCAGAGGCAGAATGGTGAACTTTTATTTATGTAGAATCTTTACTGGTCTTCTTAGGCTTAATATTGTCTTAACTGGATTTTTGTCCCAGCAGTAATATCTGGCATTGAATTTGAGATTATCTTTAATAATTTTTTCTTTAGTCACTTGTAAAATAGATACTTGTAAAACAAATAAGAAGGCGTTTTCACTAAGGACTTTCTTTAATTATATTTCATGTAAATTTTAAAAAATTGTTACGGGAGTATTCAGATTACAGGTTAAAGTGAGAATGTAATTATCTCACATTATAATCAACATATGTAAAACTTTTAGAAGAATGCTAATAAGAATGGAAAAAAGTCTACTGACCATACGTATTGTAGATTATATTTCTTTCCTTTTTTCTTTCTTTTTAAAAAACATTTCCCTCTTAAAATGGATGTAAAAATGATTTGTGTAAATATCTATTCAAATGAATACATTATCACTGTTGCAGAAAGAGCCTGGGAACCTGGAGAGGGAGATTCTAGGCTTGCTGCTCTACTTTTTGGATTATCTCCATTAATAGTATTTCTCCCATTTCTGAGTGTTTCTATTGTACTGCTGGGAAGGGATCACTACACTTCCATAATCTGTGACCCACTTGCACTAAAGGTAGAGCGTGCTTTAAATTGCCATCTGATTAAAGTTCAGGCTTCTTGGTTAGACTTGCCTGGATGGCTTCAGCATTAGCCCCATGAATATGAATATGGACTTGAAGATCTTATTAGAATGATATTTTTCCCCATGAAGACACATTCATAGACATAGTCCTGGAAAGACATGTACAAGTTGGATTTGATTAGTGCAGTTTAAAACTTACTGGGAAAAATAGTATTTTAAGGAAAAAATTTTAATTGTGACAAATCAGCATTTGGTTTGTTTTCCTCAGTTTCTTCATCTTGTAAAAGAAGGTTAGTAAAGGCTATATTATCTACCTCATTTGATCCTTATGAACATAAAATGACACAATTCTTCAAAAGTCTTGAACTACCTTACATGTATTATTTTGAAATGAGGCACTTCTAATTAGAAATGGGCTTTGTCAAATATTTTTTGATTTTGCAAGAGTCATTTACCGTTGTCTTTAAAACTGATATTATTTTCTTGTTTGATTTCTGGAGCTTAATACTTCTCAAATCTTTATAGGACTTAGAACGTGTTGGGTGAAAAATGTTGAATAAAGAGATTTGAGGAAGAATTGTGTGTATTTTACGGATGGGGTAATGTTTACACTGAAGTCAAAGTGAAGAAAAAAATCCTGACTAGTGTGTTTCCCCTTGCTTTTCTTTAAATTACTTAATTTTATTTGAGCTTTGAAATTTGGAACTTACTACAAGTGACAAATTTTTGTGGCCAATCTGGTGTGAACTTCAGCAGCTACTTAAAATGTTGAACTCCCTGTTTAGTAGTGAGGTCTACAGCAGTGGTTCTCAAAGTGTGGACCTCACCCTGACCAGCAAAAGCAGTATCACGTGGGAATTTGTTAGAAGTGCAGATTCTTGGGCCCTAGCCGTATAGATCAGAAGCTCTGGGGGTGGGGCCCAGCAATATCCATTTTAACAGTTCTCCAAGGGATTCTGAGGCCCACTAAAGTTAGAGAACCATTGATTTAGAACTCTAGATTAGAGCTCAATAAACTATGGCCCATGGGCCAAATCGGCCCACTGTCTGCTTTTGTAAATAAAGTTTTTCCGGAATACAGCCACACTCATTCATTTAAATAATGTCTGTGGCTGCTTTCACACTACAAGGGCAGAGTTGAGTAGTTGTAGCAGAGACCATATGGTCTGCAAAGCCTAAAATATTTACTTTCTGGCCTTTAACACAAAAAGTTTGCTGATCCCTGCCCAAGTTGAAGCCTTAGTAGTACTGTTTTCTTGCCCATAACACTGAACTACAAATATCTGAAATCAATAGGCAAACAGCTATTTTTTTTTGCCTTTACACCTGACCCTATTATTTCTATAAACCCATTGCTCTCTGATATCAAATTATTACTCAGTGACTAGAGACTTGTGAATGAAAATAATATACTACTGTGCCCTTTCCTTCTATGTTTGGTAATAGTGGTAGCCTGTTTAACAATTCTGTGACATTTCCTCACTGATTTTGCACTGGTATGTCCTTGGTTTTGCTGTACTCTAGTGTAACCTAACTTAATTATCTACTATAGTCTTCATTTCTCCCAATTCTTGCTGCCTTTTTACTTCCCCAAGAGAAAACCCACTTTGTGACTGCTAAATTTAGGAATTCATGGGAGCTGTTTGGTGTACTCTAAGCCACTGAAATAGCACCATCCCATCTGGAAAATTTTTATCCTTGGCCTGGAGTGCTTTAGTCACTTGTACCTCACAAGGATGTTTATGAGCATATAGATAATGAATATTGTGGGTAATCTTAGGATGTTTACTGGGTGAGTTTTCATTAGTCTTCCCATAACCAATGATGGCTATTTCTATCCTTAGTTGGACTATCATAATGCACCCTCAGTATTCTTTTGTACTTACTCTCAGGCTTTAAGGTAATTGGTGGTCAGTGTCATATAAAATACAAGAACTGAATTTCAGTGTTGTTCTTATTGATGCACTTGGAATCTTTCTCGCTACCCACACCACTGAAGGAAGTGAAAAAAAGGGGGAGGGGCCTTCTCCCAGTCTCCATTAGTTCTTTTAGTAAGATCAGGCAAAAGTGTTGTTTTTGCAGCTGTGACTCCCTGGTTGTACATGACTGATGTTTTAAGTCAGGAAACATGAGTTGGCTGAATGATTCTGAGCTATGTTATTGGTGAGTTCCTTGGGTCAGTGATTTCTTTCAGTCAACTTGGGTTGACTACTTTGGTAGGGGATGCTGGGTAAGACATAGGAAATAGTGAGCTTGAGACTGGAAATGATTGAGTTAGACCTTTCATTTGGGCTTTCCCATTCAAGTTAATTCATACCTTTTGCCCTGCTTACTCATCCCAGAGGCGATGTACAAGGAGAGAGGGTCAGGCAACGGCCAGCCCTCAGAGTGTGGCTACTTAGGTCTCTTGTCAAGAGCAACCCATGTACAGGAGAACTTGAGCTTTACTGTTTTGTACAATGTAGTGTGGAAATGCAGTGTTTTAAAACCTAAATTGTTATTTATAGCGATGAATACAATGTGAGCTCTTTAAACGGGAGCAGCGTTCTGCAGCCTTGTCGTCCCAGTCAGCACAGTAGCCACCCACACGAATCATCTGAACAGCCTCATCATTTCTCTTTTATCTACCTGAAGTAGGGGCCAGGGGTGGGTGGTGAGGAGAGCTTGGGAAATCACGCCGCGCTTTAGGCAGGAGAAGTGCTCTGCTGACTCCGGCTGTGTTGCTCTCCCTTGGTGTGCATAAGAGTCTCGGACAGCCCTGCGGAGCTGAAGGTAAGCTTTAATAATTCCTTTTGTTCCTTGGCAGCTGGCCGTGCTTGGGAGCTGGGTGCTACTTCCCTAGAAGCAACTGCCGTAGTTCTGCCAAATGTGTGGATTTTAAGCCATTTTAAACGCTATAATGTTCAGACTCAGAATTTCTTAGTAGGCAGAGAGTGTCATTTAAGGGTACTTATGCTGCAGGGATAAGGTTCATTATGAAATAGACACTGCAACAACGCCTCCATGTGACATAAACTTATTGAAGCTTGTATACTTTTAAAACCATATATTTCTTTAATATATCTTTTAAGCTTCATTAGGTCAGGATTCATGGCTGTCATAGCCACTGCTGTATCTCTACACCTAGGACAGCATCTGGCACATAGTCAATGTTCATTATATAGTTGTTGAACCAATTCAAAGAAGGGGAGGACGTAGCCGAACACATTAGAAAAGATAAAATCTGACCCATAATGCACAAAGTCAGGAGTTCAGATTTTCATTTAGTGCTCATATTTTGCTGCTTCAAAAACCATCTAATTCTCATAAGGTCCCTTTGGGATAGGTTAGCAGATATAGAATTGTACAGTATATGCTGAACATAATGATGGAATCCTGAATAACACTTAGCTTCCCTATTGAGAACTGTCAGATCGTTGTTATAATTAAACTAGATGAAGAAAAGACATTTCTAAGGTTGAAATGGAATGGAGAATTTTATGGTGAGTAAAATTACTAATACTTGCTTAGCTGATCTGTCTAAAACTGCTTCCTCATTTGTAAAATGGATACAGTAGAATCTACCTGATAGGATTGTTTTAACGACTAAATGAGACAGTGGGTATAAAGCACAGTTCCTGGTACCTTGCAAGTGCTCAATAAATATGAGTTGCTTTCATTATCAACAGTAAGTTTTGAGAGCCAGGCTCTGTGCCAAGTACGTCCTCCTTCCAAGTATTGCACCAATTTCCCTTTCCTCCCTCCTTGCTGCCTCACTCCTAGTTCCATCTGGGGCATCCAGGTTGAGGTATGAAGCCGGGATTGACCTTCAGTCACCTAGGCAGTCCCACCTGACCTTGAGCAAAGGTAAGGGCCCAGATGCTAAATCCTGCCATCTGCCTAATACTCTAGCCACTGGCCAGATGTGGCTATTTAAAGTTAAATAAAAGTTAAAATTCATTGACTAGACATTTCTCCAAAGAAGATTTACAAATGGCCCATAAACATGAAAAGGTGCTCAACATCATTAGTCATTAGGGAAGTGCAAATCAAAACCACAGTGAGACTTAACACAATAAGACTTGACTTAATGAGACTTAAACCACAGTGAGACTAAACATGCACTAGGATGGCTAGAATCAGAAGGACAGACAATAACAAATGTTGATGAGGATATGGAGAAATTGGATCTCTCATACATTGCTGATGGAAATGTAAAATGGTGCAGCCACTGTGGAAAACACTCTTGCAGTTCCTCAGAAAGTTAAATATAGGTTCTACAACCCAGAATTCCACTCTTAGATATATACCAAGGAAAATTGAAAACATATATTCACACAAAAACTTGTACATCAATGTGCATAGCAGCATTATTCATAATAGCCAAAAGGTGGAAACAACCCAGATGTTCGTCGACTGATGAATGGATAAACAAAATGTGGTAGTTGTACACAGTGGAATATTATTCGGCCATAAAAGAATTAAGAAATGAAGTGCTGATATGTGCTACCATAAGGATGAACCTTGAAAACATTATGCTAAGTGAAAGAAGCCAGATGGAAAAGACCACATATTGTATGATTTCATTTATATGAAATGTCCAGAATGGGCAAATCTGTGGAGACAGAAACTGGATTAGTGGTTGCCAGGGGCTGAGGGGGAGGGAGAGGATGGGGAGTGACTGCTAATGGGTGTGGAGTTTCTTTCTGAGATTATTAAAATGTTCTGTAATTAGATAGTGCTTACTGATCGAGACATCTTTGTGAATATACTAAAAAACACTGAATTGTATACTTTAAAAGGGTGAACTTTATGATATGTGAATTATATCTTCCTCATCTTGTCTGTTTTTTACTGAGTTTCTTTTCCCATTTCTCAGTCTTGGTATCTTTCATGTTAGAGGTATCCCTCAAGCTAGTTGGGGAGGTTGTTTCTGTTATGGAATAGTTGATTGGAAACTCAGTGTACATGAGTGGGGCTTGTTGACTGATGGGCTTCCCTGTGGTGTGACTGGGGGAAACCTGGGTATTTATGAGGAACTAACTGTGAAGTTTTTTTTTCCCTTAAGCCAGTCAGTTTTTCTACTTAGGACTCCTTGAATCTCTTGTGGGAGGGGATTTGGGTGTAATAAGCTCGAATCTAGTATTCAGAAGCCCAGTCTGGAAAGGGCTGGATCTTTCACCATTGGCTGTGCAGATTTTTACTTCTTGTTTTCAGTAAAGCATCCCATTTCTGTTCTCAGCTATGGCTGGTGTTCCTGAGTTTGGGGACTCTGGTTCAGCCTCTCCAGAAAGTCTTCTGTTGTGTGGAGAAAAAGCAGTTGCCTGACGCTCTGGTTGAGGTGAAAGAATCTGAGAGTCTTACTGCTCTTTTAAAGGATTCCCCCCTCCCTTTTTTTGAAAAATTAAATTCCTGTTTCCTTCAGATGTCCACGGAAGCGTCAATTCTTGAACTTTTACCTTCTGCTTTTCTAAGGCCCTCAGGAATGGACTAGCTTATTACTTGCTTCAGTTTAGATGGCCCCACTGGAGGTACTTGGCAGAAAGAAGAAAGATACAACCAAGTCAGTTACCTCTTTTTCAAAGGCTTTTCCTCTAAAATTTTGTGGACCTCTCTCTTTTACTGTCAGATTCTCTCCCACTTTCTTGATCTTGTTGGTTTATATCTTTCCTAATTCTTCACTCATGGCTTCTGAAGGGAGGTAGACAGATGCTTATATTCAGTTAGCTGTGTTTAATCAAAAGCCCCTCCGTCCCTTGAAACCCTCTCTTTTTCTTAGATTTCTAATTACTTCTTGGACACCTGGTTCCATGATTAGAATATGAGCTTCTCAAAGGCAGGAACCAGGGACTCTATATCTCTAGCACTTATATAATGTCTGGAGTATAGTAGGGTTATTAGATGCATGGACTTTGAATGTGTGCCCCAGTCCACGCCTTCAAAGTTCAGGCAGTTTACCAGTTTGCCTTGGCTTTTACTTTCTTCTTGTACAGAAATTCAAACTAAACAGTGAAATCCTTCTGGTAGATAAGCTGGGAAGCTCTCCTCTTTCCTTGATCCTTGCTTATTCCTTGTCCACAGTGCATCTAATGCAAGGCCTCACATGCATCCAACCTTCCAGAACCCCAAGAATATGTCAGAGCTTTAAGCCCCCTATGGTTGTCTCATTCTCCAGAGCTCCCTTTTACGTATTTGGTTGAGGTCTTATTTGCCCCAACCAGTATTCTAGGCTTAGGCAGCTGTGATGTTTGTTTGCTAATGATCCCTATTGTTTTTGACAATGCTGCAGGCTTGGGGCTTTCCCTTGGAGCTCCAAATCAGGTCAGCTCCCTTTAATGGCAGTGTCAGTGTCCCCAGAACTACAATGCCACAGGTTGTAGTGGGGATAATGGAAGCAGCCCCAAGTTAAAATGCCACAGACCCCGCTTGTACCTAGGATTGCTAGTACCTGCCATCAGAAGTCCTGCTCCCCTTCTTAGATTTTCAATATATTTTTTATACCCATTTATAATTTGATAGCTTTTCCTTTAGTATAAGTACTTCTTCATGTCCTTGATAATTCATTATAAATAATTTCTGATGGCTGTGTATCATCTCATCATTTGGATGTCTCATAATTTACTTGATAATTCCCCTGTTGTTGGACTTCAAATAATTACTTGTTTAATTTGTTTCCCTTTGCCAAAAGGCTCTAAACTCAAAGAGGGCTGGGACTGGTTTTTTTTTTTTCCAGTTCATCTTTAGTGCCTGACACAGTAATTTTTGTTGAAAGGTTTTTTTCTCAAATTTTAAAATATTATAATAAATAACACTTTGAAGAGTATCTTATTGCTAAAGCTTTATTCAGATTTCAGATTATTTTCTAAGAATGGCATCTAGAAATATAATTGCCTGGTCAAAGGATAGAGACATTTTTTAAGCCTCTTGACATAGGTTGCCTGATTGATTTCTGGAAAGGTTCTACCAGAATGTCTTCTTTTAGCAGCAAATGGTATCCCTAACTGTTGCATTGTGCATTTGGCAACAATGAACATGCTAATTGCTTAAGTTTTATTGACCTGATGGGCAAAAATGTTATCTCATTGAAGTATTTTGTCTTTTTGATAACCAATGAAAGCATTCATTTTCCTCACGTTTAATTTTTTGTATTCCTTCTATAAATTGGCCATTTGGGTTTTCCCCCCCTTTTCCTATTAGTTGCCTAGTGTTTTTCTTGCTAATTTATCTAAACTTTATATATCAAACATATTAACCTATATCATTTTCTTTCCTTTTTTTTAACATCTTTATTGGAGTATAATTGCTTTACAAGGGTGTGTTAGTTTCTGCTTTATAACAAAGTGAATCAGTTATACATATGTTCCCATATCTCTTCCCTCTAGCATCTCCCTCCCTCCCACCTTCCCTATCCCACCCCTCTAGGTGGTCACAGAGCACTGAGCTGATCTCCCTGTGCTATGTGGCTGCTTCCCACTAGCTATCTATTTTACATTTGATAGTGTATATATGTCCATTGTCTTTCAAATATTTTTCAAGTTTAGTTTTTCATTCTGTTTCTGATGAGTTTGGATGTGTGGAAACTGACAGTCATACACAAGAAGCCTCTTTATTTGGTGTGATTAGATCTCATAGCTGGTCTGCTTAATAGGAAGGGGTATCCTAAAAAAGTTTATGTGTCTTCAACGTTAAAGCTTCAGAATACACATTAAGTAGCTAATTCTTTTATCTTGGGCTGCTTTTCTTTGAATATGAGTCTAATTGATTAAAAATCTGCTGTATATTTCTTTTTTACATCTCATCCAAAATTCATCATCAGTGATTTCTAGTTTTAGATTCTTTAAAGTGGAGTGATACCTTAATGAGCTGTAATCGATGCAGAATCCTTTCAGGTATTTTACAGATTCCCCCCCCCCAGCCAAGTCTTTTGCAGGTTTGTCACCCACATTTAATTCAGCATCACCTTTATCTGGTCTTTATAGCCAGTTCCTCTCTTTTTGCACTCACCTCCAATGGATGTGACATATAATTAAGAATTATAGTAACAGGTACACAACTAGCATAAAGAGGACCACATAAATAACTCATGGTAAGTAGGCAACTTAATTTGTAGAGGTCATAGGCAGGTGTACCACACAGTAGCCTGTTAGCCTTGAGCAATCACCGTGCTGTGGGCATTCATTAGGTTTCTACACAGCGGCTGGGGAATGGGTCAGTCTGTGAAATTGGTTAAGTAGAGGTTGATTAGGAGAGCTTCTACCATAGTCAAACTCTGTCAGTACTTTCCTTTGTTATTTCTGTAATTGTTTTTTTTTTAAAATTTATTTTATTTATTTATTTATTTGGCTGTGTGGGTCTTCGTTTCTGTGCGAGGGCTTTCTCCAGTTGCAGCGAGCGGGGACCACTCTTCATCACGGCGCGCGGGCCTCTCACTGTCGCGGCCTCTCCTGTTGCGGAGCACAGGCTCCAGACCCGCAGGCTCAGTAGTTGTGGCTCACGGGCCCAGTTGCCCCGCGGCATGTGGGATCTTCCCAGACCAGGGCTCGAACCCGTGTCCCCTGCATTGGCAGGCAGATTCTCAACCACTGCGCCACCAGGGAAGCCCTCTGTAATTGTTTTGATGCTTAGAAAGTCCTTCTCTTCCTGGGAGTCATGTGGAAATTCACCTGCATTTGTCTCTTTGTTTTGATTTCTTACATTTAACTCTTTGATTTATCTGAAATTTATTTTGTTTTTTAGTATGAAGTTAAGATCTAAATAGACTTTTTTTAATCCTCAAATAATGTGCCAGTTTTTCTAGTATAACAAGTGTTTTCTTAAAAGTGACTGATCAGAAGTGCCATTTCTAGCTCTCAACATTTAGTCTAGTCTTGGGAGTGGAAGGTCAGTATCATCCTTGGATTGGGGCAGGGCAGGTAGTGAATAGAGTGGGATATTACACACACGCACACAGAAAGAGAAAAAGAGAACTGGGAAATTGGGTAAGAACAGAGTTAGCAAGAAGTGGGTATTTGTCAAGAAACCCCTTTTAGAACCCTGGCCCTGCCCCAAATGGTGATTTGAAGGGGCAGCTGGTCTCTGTATTTGGATAATAGTGGGTGAAAGTAGTTTATTAAGCAGCTTAATAAACATAAACAGTTAATAACTAGTTTATTAATAAAAGGTATACCAACAAGGAAGGAATTAAGCAAAGTTCTACAGGTACTGTCAAACTCGAAAGTGTGATTTGCCCACATCTATTTTACCAGTTTCTGCTGGGAAATTCTTTATGATAATTCCTCAGTCCTTTGAATTATGGTTGTTTCGTGTAAGCCTTTCTCTGGAATAAGTTGACCTCTCTTAGTGCAATTATTGCTTTTTCCTGGGCCATAGCATTAGGTCAGTTAGTGAAATACTGAGTCTAATACTGTTTGAGGCTGTGAACAGCTTCCAAGTATTATATGGAAAATATGGGATTAATATTAAACTGCTATGTAGCAAATGTTACTAATGGTAAGTTTTATTATACAGTGGTATTTATGCTGGTTTTACATTTTAAAATGTTTTCTCTTTAAAGGACCACTATATGAATTTTACTTTCAAAATATTATTGTTTGGTTTGATAGGCTCTGTTTAATCTTCCCAACATTTATTTGTATTATAAGTCACTTCAAAGTGACTCATCAGCATTGTATTAAAGCAAACAACCAACCAACAACCACCCAACAGGGGAGATTTGTTTCAGCTGGAGCCTTACGCTCTTAAAGCTGTTTTCTTCCCTTGCCCCGGGAAGTACCAACTGCAGGCTCTTTTCCCCTCTCCCAGTTTTAGGTTATTGGGAGTTTTCACTAGAAAGCATAGCAGAGCACATGCAGCAAGTGTCCCCAAGTTTTTCAGACCATCTGGAGTTACCTGTGGCTGCTGTGTAGTCTAAAACTTCAGACGGCTTTGTGATCTATTGACAGATGGCTAAATTGGAATCCTTGTGTCAGAGTTTTATCATATTTTTCGTTCCAGGATAGAAGAGAAAAGTGAAATGGGAAATAAGACATTGAAGGTTGTGATATTTTATGTGAATTTGAGAAGTATTGACATTTCTCAGATAGAAGAATATTACTAGAGATTGATGTTGTTACTGCTTTGGGTTTCTATCTTTCAAGTTACATTTCTTCACCTAGAATTAGCTGAGGAAAAGTGGTATTTGTAATGGATTGATGATTTCAGTAGATGTGATTTTGTTTTCGATGCCTTCAGAGACGTGGCTTATACTAATTAGAAAGATATCACTGCTTTGTGTAAGTCTCAAAAAGACTGTTGTTAAGCTTTTAATTCAGTATTTGCTGAGCCTGCTGTGCCTGATACATGAAAATAAATATCTTATGATTTACTGAAAAGGGTGAAATGGCCCTGATCTCAACAACTCCCTTGTATCCACACACCCTGTATTGCTTACTGCCCCTTTTGAATCCAAGGTGATTCCTCAACTTGGTACATTGTTTTGATGTTTCACTCTATGTCTGTTTAGGACATGTGTAGACTATTTAAATGCATTTATCTTGAAAATGTACAGATGTATCATACCCAGTTTTGTTTGCTTAGGTAGCACTAAGACTTCAGAAATATTAAATATTTGAGTATTTGGTTAGGAATTTGATATTTACACAAACACACACACACAAAACATATGGACTCAGCTAGCCCAGAAAAAGATGAAGGCCTCCTGGGCAGAAGCCGGGGCCGGGTTGAGGGTGGGATTTATGAGAACCTGGTTTGGTATATACTTATGATGAAAAATTTGCCCTCTGCCATAGTCCGTTCAGGCTGCTATAACAAAAATACCATAAACTAGGTGGTTTAAGCAACAAACATTTATTTCTCATAGTTCTGGAGGCTGGGAAATCCAAGATGAAGGTACTGGCAGATTCCGTGTCTAGCGAGGGCCTGCTTCCTGTGGCCATCTTCTCGCTATGTACTCACAAGACAGAAGGGGAGAGGGAGCTCTCTGGGGTTTCCTTTATAAGGGCACTAATCCCATTCATGAGGGTTCCACCATCATGACCTAATCATCTCCCCAAAGCTCTACCTCCAAGTATCATCACACTGGGGATTAGGTTTCAACATATGAATTTTAGGGGAATGCAAACATTCAGTCTATAGCATTCTGATTTCCATGTAGCTGATCTTGAAGATCATGCAAAATTTCATTTTTATGTTGTGCTACAAGTTTTATTTCTTCAACATTTTCCTCAGAAAATTATACTTCCACTTTGGAATAATCTAGTAGAGTGTATTAGGTAGCAGTACACAGATAACTTTGTACAAGAGAATATGCAATGTATTTTACATATTCTGTTTTTGCTTGTATGATTCTCTAAATCATCACAGATGGTGCCCATTGTGTACAGTAATAGCAAGGGAGAAAGCTGTTAATATCACAGCTTCTAGCATATGTCTCCTGGTTGAGGATGTATATGCCCAGTGTCAAAGGTGTGCTATGGCTTACCCCTTGTGTAGAGTGGCTTTTAGAAAGTTACTGATGCTTTTCCATCCACATTAGCCAAGTAGGAGGATGGATTAGACAACAGGATATATCTAGTGCTTTTATCTTTGGCAGGTAGCTGTGTTTTTGAAAGAAGCTTTTATCTTCTCATCTAGCCAGAAGGTTTTGATTTATAACTTGAAATTTTCTAACTCTGCTTGCATGTATTTTTTTGTTCATTTTAAAACTAAGGTCCTTTAGCATTCAGACACATTAATTTATAGCACTTGTGGAACAATCGCTTGTGCTATCCACGTATATACCCTTTATTTTCTGTAGTTAAGATCTGTGTTATATTTATATATTCAGTATGTAAGGTATTCCAAAGATGACCTGAATAAACTTGACCTTAAAGATGTCTTTGTAACTTGTTCCACATTGTTACTGTTTCCTTTATAAAGTCTGCTCAGTTTCCAAGCTTCTACAAGTTACATTTCTAGACTTTCCATGTGGTTTTAAGTGGTTTCAAAACTTCAAAGGAAATAGATTTTGGAAAACTGTAATGAATTTCACCTGGGAATATGTAGCACCTGTTTTAAAGATCACTGATAGTGGGATGTTAATGAGTACATTTTTTATATTACTAAAGCTTCTCTAAACATTGAAACTTCAATTACATTTATCCTGGGTACTAAGACTTGGATCTCAGGGGATACTTCACTGCTCTTATTGAGGTTGGGGTCCTACGTTATTCACTGTGATAATAGCAACAAGTCATTTTATTTGGTAGGCAATCAAATATTTGCTGATTAATTAAACTTGCCTAGTTATTTTTACCTTATTATAAATTTTAGTCTATAGAGCTGAAGACATTTCTCTCCTTTGAGTTAAAAAAACAATATATATATATGTGTGATAAACTTCCCCTCTCCCATAATGAAACTAGTTTTTCTTTTTTCTTCTAAGAAGGTTATCCAATAGGGTAAAACTGAATTCTTCCATGGATGCTAGTGTTATTTCTGCCTGGTGGAATTAAAGCTGTGAAAATGATTGGAATATACTCTCAATCGTATGTGCTTCCCCCACCCTAGTCCATTATTTCTTTGGTGTAAAATCAGAAGAATGAACTCTTAGTTGAGTTCTCTGTACTGCTACACAAGACAATATAACCATGTTCTTCAAGTGAATTTAATTTTAGATGTTGAGTATTTTTAATAGGTAGCAAATTATGCTAGTTGTTAAGAATAAATTACATATTATAGATTTATTACTAATTTATATGTTTATAGTAATTTAAAGTTCAAAATTTTTTCACACTCATTTTGTATATGATTTTCATATCAACCCTGTGAGGTTTAAGTAGGTTTTCCTATTTCTTCCATCTCACAAGTGAAGGAATAAGGTTTTTTTGTTGTTTTTTTTTTGAGAAAATGTGACTGGTCCAGAGTTGTAGAATTAGATTATATGATTTGATCTGAGTTACTTGATAGGTATATAAATCTTGATACATTTTCTCCATTGTAACATCTATGATTTTGTCTTAGAATTCTAGAACTGGGAGAAACTGAAGTTGCTACAAATGGAAAATAGGTTCTATATTGTGTGCCAGGCTGATAGATCAGTTGCAGTTCTTGAGACTTGGAGCTGAAACAGTTTTGTAGATGTACTTCCAACTTACTGGGATAAAGTGGCCCTGATTGATTAACTGTGCTTGAAATGGACATGGGAGTAACTTATGGATGGCAAATATGCGGCAGTCAGGCTAAGTAAACCTAAGGTACTTGATATAGTTTTTTACAAATTCTGTTTTGACATAAATTTAGAATAAATTTGGTTAATTCCTCAGTGAGTTATAGGATTCTGTGTGTATCCGTGAAGGAGTTGAATTTCACTATGTAGAACAGAAAACCCCCCAAATAGTGGCCTAAACAAACCTGAGTTTATTTTTCACTCACTAAATGAGTGAAAGTTTAGCATTCCAGGGCTGGTAGGGTGTGTCCAAGATACCATTAGGGACTTAGGCACCTTCTACCCTTCTTCCCAGGCATCCTTAGTGTATACTTATGATGACAAGGTAGCTCCTGAGTCATCCCATCTGTGTTCTAGGCAGGCTGGAAGATGGGGAGGAATAAAATGGTGACTGCCAGGTAAGACCTCTTTAAAGAACTTTCTTGTAAACCATATCCAGTGAAGTCTGCTTTCATATCATTGGCCAAACTATATTACATGGCCACCTCATCCACCACAAAGCTGGGACATGTATTTTTACTTGAGCACATTGGAGCCCAGTAACTTGGAGCTTCTGATAGCAAGAAAGGAGGGAGAATGGATATTAGATAGATGATGAACAATCTTTGCTGCAGTATACTCCTTTAGCTATCCAATCCTCATTCAATCTTCTTTCCATACAAAGAGCATGCTCAGCCCCTCCTCAATGGAAACACCTCCAAAGTCTTATCTAGTTATTGTATCCAGTTTCTAAGTCCTCAATTTCTTGGTGATGTGCAGTCCTCCCCAATAGGTCTAGGTATGGCTTCCTGTGGTCTGGTGTCCCACAAACTGCCTCCCTCCTTCATTGTTATATAGGTAGAAAAAGAATAGGATAACTCCAGTAAAAGTTCTCTTAGAAAGAGGAAGAATGGAAAAGATAGCAGTGATCAAATACTACTGGGCAGGAAGAACAAAAACTCCCTGCCCTGGCAGTGAAGTTCCTTTGATGGCCTATCTGGCAGCCCCTGGTTCTGCTTGCTAGGGGGATTTCCTTTGCCTGGGAAATAAATTTGTGAGGGGAGTCCCAAGATCCTTGAAGACTTCTGTGATTGCTCTTCTCTATAGGTCAGAAATAGCAGTGAGAACTGCTGCCACTGAATTAGCAAACCTAAATACAGTGGAGGTAATTAGGATCCTTGGGTGGCAGAGGCCAAGTGGCACTCAAGTCACCAGAGGCAAGGTAGGTGTGGTTATCTAAATTGACAGCAGAATCAAAGAAGCAATTGAAATAGTCTGAATAATACAGGGGGATTTCTGTCGCCCCAGAACAGGCCCCTGACTGATCTCTAGAGATTCTTTTTTTTTTTTTAATTTTTATTTATTTATTTTATTTATTTATTTTTGGCTGTGTTGGGTCTTCGTTTCTGTGCAAGGGCTTTCTCTAGTTGCGGCAAGCGGGGGCCACTCTTCATTGCGGTGCATGGGCCTCTCACTATCGTGGCCTCTCTTGTTGGGAGCACAGGCTCCAGACGTGCAGGCTCAGTAGTTGTGGCTCACGGGCCTAGTTGCTCCGCGGCATGTGGGATCTTCCCAGACCAGGGCTTGAACCCATGTCCCCTGCATTGGCAGGCAGATTCTCAACCAATGCGCCACCAGGGAAGCCCCTAGAGATTCTTTATTGTGTATTCTTCATGGCCCCATCTGAAGTACCCACTGGGGAATGTACTTTTCTTGGGGAATGCACAGCTTTCACAGCTAATGTTCTGTGGGTGAGGGTTGGGGGCCACAAATTACTTTAGAGATTTAATACTTGCTGGCTGCTGCAGAGCAGTCTTGGGGTTTCTATGATAATATTATTCCCTCAAAAACTTAAAAGATTTCTGCTATTTTTGCTTTTAGTAAGCTCCATGGTGGGGGAAGCTACATCTAGACATAGTTTCTAAGCTTGAAAATTCTTCTGCTTACTGGCCTCTGTGCTCAGCCCTTTTCCTTTAGCTTTTAAATTAATAGCCAGCTGCCTTGAGGTAGGCAGCATTCTTAATCTGATTTTTGCTGGCTGGTTTTCTTCCTTGTCCTGAATAGAACTCTTAAAACAGCTTGGGGCTGTTATCTTATCTCCTGCTAAGACAACTACTTCTCTGAGTTACTGCTTATAATCACTTCAATTTTTTTAAAAATAAATTTATTTATTTTTGGCTGCATTGTGTCTTCCTTGCTGCATGCAGGCTTTCTCTAGTTGTGGTGAGCGGGGGCTACTCTTCGTTACGGGGTGCGCGGGCTTCTCATTGAGGTGGCTTCTCGTTGCGGAGCACAGGCTCTAGGTGCGTGGGCTTCAGTAGTTGTGGCACGCGGGCTCAGTAGATATGGCTCGCAGCCTCAGTAGACATGGCTCACGGGCTCTAGAGCGCAGGCTCAGTAGTTGTGGTGCACGGGCTTAGTTGCTCTGTGGCATGTGGGATCTTCCCGGAGCAGGGCTTGAACCCGTGTCCCCTGCATTGGCAGGCGGATTCCCAACCACTGCGCCACCAGGGAAGCCCCCAATCACCTCAGTTTGAGGTGCAGAGGCTGTTGATGTTTACAGCCCTGCAGAGCTTCAAATTATGTGACTCTCAGTCAATCTAGATTGAAGGCTGCAGGCAGAGAATGGCTAGCTCTAGTTTGATTGGGTCTCTTGTAGGACTGGGCTCAAAAGCTGTAAGAAAAAGCCATCATACACCCATATCCTGAAGTTTTCCTATATTTCCATGAACTATAGCCTCATTTGGCATATGGTGTTATCAAATATTTCACCACCACCTAACGAGTAACCAGCTTTAAGAGTCACTAACTTTGAATTGGTTAGAGACTGATGACATTAGTTCTTATGACTAATTTTCTGTAAAGTTTTTCCTTTTCCTTGATACAGGTATATTCCAAGCATTGATGGCAGCTTGGGGTGCATTCACTTTTTAGACACACAAATTGGGAGACATTAGTTCTGGGGAGTGCTTTTTCCTAAGGACAGGAACATTTGGAAAAAGACAAGGAAAAAATGAGAGAAGAAATAAATGGACATAATTGCCAAGAAAGGACTTAATCAGTGATGGGTAAATGGTCAGTGTGTTCTCTTTAATCTTATTAAAGCAGAACAGATGTTATGCCAGCCATTTTCTTATTTCAGCCACCAGATGATGCAATTTACCCAGGGTCTTGGTTCCTGTTCATAGCGGGAGAGAGGTGTATCATGGTTAAGTATAAAGTGAACATACAACTAGTCGTTTATAAGTTCTCCAATGTTAGAACCTTTTGGGTGGGAGTCCCAGAAAGAGCAGAAAATGAGAAAGGGGCAGAAAGCTTACTTAAAGAAAGAATGATAGAAGACTTCCCAAATCATAGGAAAGAAATGATCCATAATATTCCAAGTACTTCTAGTAGGCCAAACATCAAGAGGTCTTCACCAAGGCACGTTATAATCAAATTGTCAAAAGTCAAAGACAGGATTTTGAAAGCAGCAGGAGAAAAGCCACTTGTGCTGCCACTGGCACCTCCCCCTCCTCCACCTCTATTTCTCCCCGCCCCCCCCCACTCCCTTAGTCTGTCAGATTTCTCACCAGCAACCGTATAGCCCAGGAGAAAGTGGAATGATATAGTCCAAGTGCTGAAAGGAAAAAAACTGCCAACCAAGAACACCATATCTAGCAAAGCTGTCCTTCAAAAATGAAGGAGGGATAGGCTTTCCCAGCCAAACAAAAGCTGAGCAAGTTCATCACCTGTCTTACAAGAAATGTGAGATGAATTTTTCAAGTTGAAATGAAAAGGTACTAATTAACAACAGGAAAACATGAAAGTATAAAACTTACTGGTAAAGGTAAATATATACTCTCATACTCTAATACTGTAACAGTGGTGCATAAACCACTTTTAACTCTAATATAAAAGTTAAAAGACAAAAGTATTAAAAATAACTATAGCTACAATAATTTGTTAATAGATACACAATATAAAAAGATGTAAGTTGTGACACTAGTAACATAAAATGTGAGAGGGGAGTAAAAGTATAGAGTTTTTATATGTGTTCAAAGTTATCAACTTAAAGTAGACTGTTATAACTAAGATGTCTTATGTAAGCCTCATGGTAGTCACAAAGAACAAACATGTAATAGGTGCACAGACGATAAAGAGAAAGGCATCAAAGAATACCACTACAAAAAATCATCAAATCACAAAGGAAGACAGCAAGAGAGGAAGAAAAGAAAAAAACCTACAAACACAGTCAGAAAACAATGAACAAAATGGCTTACTATTGTAAGTCTTTACCTATCAATAATAATTTAAATGTAATGAATTAAAAAGCAAAACCCCAACTGTATGCTGTCTATGAGAAACTCACTTTAGATTTAAGGACACACACAAGGTGAAAGTGAAGGAGTGGGAAAATATATTCCATGCAAATGATAAACTAAAGAGGGTAGGGGTGGCTCTACTTACATGAAACAAAATAGACTTTAAGTCAAAAATTATCACAAAAGACAAAGGTAGACATTGTATTGGGTTGGCCAAAAAGTTTGTTTGGATTTTTCCATAACACCTTATGGAAAAACCCAAATGAACTTTTTGGCCAACCCAATATAATGATGGAAGGTTTAATCCACCAGGAAGATATAATAATTATAAATATATGTACACTCAACATCAAAGCACCTAAATGTATAAAGAAATATAAAGCAAACATTGACAGAACTGAAGGGAGAAACAGACAGCAACACAATAATGGCAGGATACTTCAGTACCCCACTTTCAATAACAGAACATTCAGACAGAAGATCAATAAGGAAATATAGGACTTGAATAACCCTGTAGACCAAATGGACCTAACAGACACATACAGAACATTCCATCCAACTGCAGTAAAATACATGTTCTTCTCAAGTACACTTGGGACATTCTCCAGGGTAGATTTTATGCTAGGCTGCAAAACAAGTCTTAACAAATTTAAGAAGTTTGAAATCATTATCTTTTCCAACCACAATGGTATAAAACTAGAAATCAGTAACGAGGAAATTTGGAAAATTCCCAAATGTGGAAGTTTACACACTCCTAAACAATCAGTGGGTCAAAGAAGGAATCAAAAGGGAAATCAGAAAATGTCTTGAGACAAATGAAAATGGAAACACAGCATACTAAAACTTATGGGATGCAGCAAAAGTGGCTCTAAGAGGGAAGTTCATAGCATCACTCGGCATAACTAATCATCAGGGAAATGCAAATCAAACCCACAATGAGATACCACCTAACACCTGTTAATATGGCTATTATCAAGAATACCCCAAGTGTTGGCAAGGATGTGGAGAAAAGGGAATCCTGGTATATTTTTGGGGAGAATGTAAATTGGTACAACCATTTTGGAAAACAGTATGCAGGTTCCTCAAAAAATTAAAACTGGAACTCCCATGTAATCCAGCAATTCCACTTCTGGGTATATATCCAAAGGAAATGAAATCAATATTTTGAAGAGATATCTGTACTCCCATGTTCATTGCAACAATATTCATTATAGTCAAGATATGGAAACAATCTAAGTGTCCATCAGTGGATGAGTGGATAAAGAAAATGTGTGTGTGTGTGTACACACATATACATACACACAGTGTAATATTGTTCAGCCTTTAAAGAAAGAAGGACATTCTGCCACTTGTGACAATATGGATGAACCTGGAGGACGTTATGTTACGTGAAGTAAGCCAGACACAGGACAGATACTGAATGATCTCACTTAAATGTGGAATCTAAAATGGTCAAACTCATAGAAGCAGAGAGTATAATGGTAGTTGTCAGGGGATGGAGGGTGGGGGAAATGGAGTGATGTTGCTCAAAGGGTACAAAGTTTCAGTTGTGCAGAATGAGTAAGTTCTGGAGATCTAATGTACAGCATGGTGGCTATAGTTAATAACACTGTATTGTGTACTTGAAATTTGGTAAGAGAGTAGATCATAAATACTCTCACCATATAAAGAAAATGGTAACTATGTGAGTTGATGGAAGTGTTAATTAACTTGGTAATTTGTGGTAATTGTTTCACAATGTATATGTATATCAAACCATCACATTGTACACATTAAATGTTTGCAATTTGTTTAAGCTATTTTATTTATTTATTTTTGGTTACACTGCACGGCACGCGGAACTTCCTGGACCAAGGATCAAACCCGCGCCTCTGCAGGGGAAGCGCGTAGTCTTAACCGCTGAACCACCAGGGAAGTCCCTGTATGCAATTTTTATTTATCAGTTATACCTCAATAAAGCTGGGAAATCAATACAACAATCCCAGGAGGTGGGTGGTATTATCCTCACTTTATAGATATATGTAAATGGAGGCTCAGAGAGGTTTTAAGTTGCTTGTCCAGGGTTACCAAGCTCTTGAGTAGTAAAGCTGGGAGCCTAAGGGAATTTGACTCTATTATCTGAACTGTTCAGCCACCTTGCTATAATTGTACACAGTCCCTATCATTTGGGAACTTGTTTAATAGGGGAAGTAAAGATGTAAATAATACATTGAATTACTTCACTTTCTTAGTTTGGTCATGGTTGTGATTGTTTCGTAATGTCTATAAACCATAAGTTGCATATGTGAAGCAGTTTTAGCATGCTAAGTCAGAATATCACTTTTGAAGCAGTAAACCAAAATTTTCTATCAAGTGAACCAAAATGGTATGAAGCTTCTTGGAAACATTCATTCAACAAAGTGTATTGAGCAGTTATTATGTTCCAGTTTCTTCTGAGTCCTGGGGGGATAAATCTGTGAATAACATAGAAGGTGCCCTTTCTGTCATGGAACTTGTGATCAACAGAGAGAGAGATGTTAAATGATTCTACAAGTAATTGTTGAAAATTCAATTGTGAGTGCTATGAAGGAAAGCCAAAGGGGTGCTATGACAGAATATAGAAAGGGAACCCAACGTACTTCAAAGGTGAGAATTGGGGGAGTGACCCAGCTTCTGAGTGGGGATATCTTTTAAACTTCACAACATACTTTAATATTTTATCAGTAAGTCTTGCGACTTTCTAGTCATTCTTCTTTCTACTAGTATGCAACAGTCTTGTGATGTAAGGGGAGGGAGAGAGCTTAACTTGATCTGAGGGGAGTTAAAAACAATTCTTAGATACTTGAGGTAAGTCTTGAAGGATTGGTAGAGCAGGGTTAGACAAGGGGAAGGGTATTCTAAGCAGAGGAAACAGGTTGTACAAAGACATTGGGGGCGGATGAGAACCTAATCTTTTAAAGATAATTGTGGTTTGTATAGGTGGATGTAGTGTGTGTCTAGATGGTGTTAGGAGATGAGATTGGAAAGATAAATAGATGTGAAATATTTATGTAACCAAATCTGATTTCTGTAGAGTTGTTCTACTGACCTTTCCCTATCATTCTAGAGAATCTAAGAGATGTGGGGAATAGAGTAGGATTTTCTTTTCTCCCCCACATTTTAGTTGTTAGCAGTTTTAAGGAAAGTATAAAGATTGACTTAAACAGTTCAGATAATGAGATATTTTATAGTTAAAAACATAATTGTACACAATGCAGTAATTATTTATAAGGGTTGCAGTCAGACTACCAAAGCATGGTTGTTGATTAATCAAGTGGATTTGGATCTCCTGGCCAGGATGAGGCTTGGGTGTTGTAGGAATATATATATTACTGTATGTGTGTAAGATTAAGTTGACATAAAGAAAAAGTTTTTTTTAAGCGTGGTGTTCCAGGCATATTCCAATGATGAGGCAGAATACTTTGTTAATGATCAAAGGAAAAATAAGAGATTGAGTGGAAGGAAATGATTAACATGGGCAGTTTGATGTAGAACACTGAGGACTGCCTAGGAGTCACATGGCTTGCATGTGAGCCAGCCTCTACCACTGACTGACCTTAGGCGAGTCACTGGATGTTTTGGAATCTCAATCTCCAGTTTTTTACTTTTTTGAGCTTTTTACTGAAGTGTACCATAACATACATAGGAATATATAAATCATAAGTGTATGTAGCTTGATGAGCTTTTGCAAACTGAACACACCAGCACCCAAGTCAAGAAACTAGGACATTTCTGGAAGCCCTCTTTGTGCTTCCTGCACTTCCATTTTTATCTTTAAAGTGGGGGTAATACTGTCTTCTTCATTTTTCAGGGGTGTTGGGAAATGACAAATTTAAAAAGTGCCTTGATCTCTCTCAGATAGTGTTGTGCAAGTGAAATGAGTTGGCTCTTGCATTATGAGTTAGACCCAAGGAAGTAGGACAGGTTTCCAAAGTTGTATAGATCATAGAGCTTACTTATAGTATTATTAATAAAGCTATTAACTTGGGGGTGAATAAAGAAATAAGTCTGAAAACCACAAAGCAAAGGACAAAGCAGTTGTCTTAATTGTAAAGATGTGTACTTCTACGTGATGCCTTACTGTGTTAGTTCCTACAAGGTGTCATTCTTGGGATTCAGTAAAGCAACTTGCTTATTTTTACGTGTTCAACAGGTGTGAAACTACTCTCACTATTTGAGAATGTTCAAGGATTGGTAAACATTTATTTCCCTGCAATAAAAGCAAGTCACATATTGAAAATACCTACAAGCCTTGAATTCACCAAATATTTCTGTTTAGGTTTCCAAAGGTCTGATGTTGAATTTCTTTACATTAATCTGAGTGTTAATGAATGCTTTTAGGACTGGAAATCCTCCTTCATGTTCTCAATACTCTTAACTGAGTAATTGATTTCTTGCTGAGTAATCGTAAATGAAATCACATACTCTTGTAGCACTTCCTGGAAAAAAATTTCAAATTTATTTAGTGTGATAACAGACTGGTGCTTGCCTTTTCTAATAAATGACACTAGCCCTAGTCACAGTAATTCATGCATTTTTCTATTGCTTCCAAATTCTCCATCATCTCCCTGTACAGCATCTTATGGGATCTCCTTAAGGTCTGTTCTGAAATTTACCTATAAATGAAAGACAGTAAACTGTGATTTTTAATTTCTGTAAGGTAAGAGCATTTTATTTGCATATTTTTCTTTTTGATATTTAAATATCTTTGCTGAGCTCAGAAGTTTAGTAATCTTTCAATTATTTGGTGATTTACTTGGGAAGTCCTTAACATGGGCAGTATAGTTCTAAAGAATAAACAAATAGAGCAGCTATATTTATAATAAACATTTGAGTGTTGCCTAGGATTTCCAGATTTTATAATAGAATTTGAAAAAAAACCCCAAAATTGGCAGAAAAATTAGACCCAAATATTATTTGAAATTTGAATTCTTTCCATTTGGCCCCTTGTAGTCAGCGATTTCAGTCTGTTCCATCTGGGATGGCCAGCTCGGGGTCTCAAGTTCAGTCTGAGCCAGAGTGGAGGAAGGCCGAATTGGACAAGCACCTGTGATAATGCTGCCCGCAGTACATGCTTCAGGATACTGGTTTCCTTCATTTGTCATGTGACTCTCAGTTCCTTCAGAAAGCCTGCTGCTTCTACATCTTTGGGCAAAGTTTAATTAGCATCAATAGATACTCTGGAAGAGGTATGTAGGTAGGTGTGTTTAAGAGTGAGAGTGTTGTGTTTTTTTTTTTTCATACCATGGAGAAAGTAAGAAGGTAGAATCTAGGTTTGTAATTACATTGGGTATCTTAAATGTGAATACAGCATAAGGTAATTTAAATTAAACCACATCCAGGAAAAGAAACTATCATAATCCTTCTCAACTACTTAAATTTCTTGTAGGTGTTTAGGCAGCATTAAAAGGCTACCAGCGATCACATGGCCCCTTGAGTAAAGGTAAACCCCTCCTCATTGGAACAAGGACTTTCCCATATAGCATTAGAGCATATCTTTCTCAGGCAACAGAGGCATATTATTAAGACAAATCTACTCAGTAGGATAGGTAGGGTTTTAAAATTTTAATTGTTTCTGCCATCTAATGAACAACTGATAGAAGTTTGAAAACATTTGTAACTGACATCCCATAGTTTGCCACTGTAGTTAGTATCGGTAGATAGAACATTTCAAATTACATAACGTGTATGTAATTACATTTTATATCATTCCCAAAATTCCATGCTTGGTAGAAGAGTTAACAAAATGCTCTCCTGATCGTTTACTGTAGGCTCACCAAACCCTGCAGCCTTCAGTTTAGCAGAAAACCTATATAATCATTTCAGGTTGCCACCAAATTTATATAATCACTTCAACAGAAAGGCTTCCCAAAAACTATAGGGAGAATGTCAATCTAAAGAGTATTTGTTCTTTGGAGTAGGAGTAGCATGTGTCTAGTCTACCTATAGTATGACACAATCTTATTTGAAACTTCTTTGAGTCCAGGTAATGAACATGTTCCATATCAGAACCTGTGTTTTGCCTTTTATATTTAAATGACCTTAAACTGTGTCAAATTTTGAATAAAAATAATTTTCAACGTATGGACACCAAGGGGGGAAAGTGGCGGGAGCGGGTGGTGGTGGTGGATGAATTGGGAGATTGGGATTGACATATATACACTAATATGTATAAAATAGATAACTAATAGGAACCTGCTGTATAAAAAATAAATAAAACAAAATTCAAAATTAAAAAAAAAATTTTTACACAATTTACTCTTTTACTATGAAGGGTGTGTTATCTTTATACATTATAATACAGTCCACCCCCCCCCCCACCCCCAGGAATTGAATGTATAGTTTGTTGATAGCTGTGTCTTTTATCAACATTTTACTTGATGTGTTCTTTTTTTTTTTTTTAATGAAGCTGATGTTATTTTATTATTTATTTTTGGCTGCATCGGGTCTTAGTTGCAGCATGCGGAATCTTCGTTGTGGTGCATGGGCTTCTCTCCAGTTGTGGCATGCGGGTTTTATCTTCTCTAGTTGTGGTGCGCGGGCTCCAGGGTGTTTGAGCTCTGTAGTTTGTGGCACACGAGCTCAGTAGCTGTGGCACACGAGCTCAGTAGCTGTGGCACGTGGGCTTAGTTGCCCCGTGGCATGTGGGATCTTAGTTCCCTGACCAGGGATCGAACCCGCGTCCCCTGCATTGTAAGGCAGATTCTTTACCACTGGACCACCAGGGAAGTCCCACTTGATGTGTTCTGAGTTGAAGTCAATTCCACAAATACATGCATTCTCCAGGTCTTGAATGAGGCTATCAGATAGCATCTCCCAAAATATGCTTCAAAGAATATTGGTTTTTTTTTTTTTAAGATTGTGTGCTCAGAAGTTTAGGAAAAGCTAGTTTTAATGAGATTTAACAATTTTTCATTGGACCTTTCAGGGCCTTAAATTTGCTTATATTTATTGATTTTTTTTAAGATACAGATATTATAGAATGTTTCCTAAATTTACTTTACTCTTATGGAACTTTTGAGTAGTAGAGCACTTTGTAGGAATAGTGAGCCTCAGAACAGACCTTGGGAAATGTGATAAGGGATATAAAGATGATTAAAAATACGAGTAACCAAGGTTTCATATGAATTTTAGAATGTATTTGGCATTCTCCAGCCATTATGATTGTTTGGAAGGAAAAGAAATAGAGAACAATATGAAGTGAATGAAGACTGTTGTACTTTTAAGTTCCAAGATTCAGGTCCTAGCTCTGTCACCAGCACCTCTTGCGTCCATGTGTTTTGAGATGTGTTGGAGATGGTGCTTGTCTCTTGCCTTTTGCAGACCTAGAGTCTTCATCTATAAAATGAGGGACTAGATCAAGTGACACCTGGAGTCATCTCTACATTTGACATTTTGAATTCTAGATGAGCCTCACCACCAAAACAATGTATAGAAACCAGAATTTTAGGTGATTTATTGGACACTTGCTTTCTTTGCAAAAAAATGTCCTTCACTCTAGAGAAATCACCTTTTAAGCTGAGTTTTATCAGTTTTCCCCTCAAACTCATTTGTATGTAGCTCACATGTAACTAAGTTTTCAGAAGTATAACATGTGTAAAGTTAAATCCACCTGTATCTGTAGGAATTTATTTTTTGATTCTTAGGTGTTTTTTTTTGACATTATGTGATTGATGTTGATTAGTGCTAGTAGTGAAAAAGTTGGTCCTTTAAAACTCAAGCATTATAACGTACTTATTTCACTTAAAATATGTACTAGTTAATTTTTTAAAACATATACTCATGCCTCATGAAAATAAAATGTATTCTAGAATGTATTTTTTGTTCCTTCCCATTTAAAAATTTTTTAAAAATTGTAAAATGTATATAACATGGAATTTGCCACTTTCACGCTTTTTAAGGGTACAATTTAGTGGCTTTAATTGCCTTCACAGTGTTGTGCAACCATGTCTAAGATGTATTGTAACCTTTTTGGTAAGTGAGGCTTTGTTGTGACTTAAGTTGGTGGTACAGTTGACTTTTGAACAGCTTGGGTCCACTGCACAGAGGGTCAGCACCCCCAGCCCCCATGTTGTTCAAGGGTCAACTATATTTTACAGCACTTTAAACCAGGATACCTTTCTGCTAAATTACAAAAAAGTATCATTACCCTTCCTAGATATTGTGGGAAGGGAGAGAAACTCGTGGTATAGAATGGTAAATGATTTCTTAAGACCCTGGTGTTCTAGATCTGGATTGACTAAATCCTTTGGTAGATGCTGTAGTTTGATCTGATTGGTGAGAATTGAAATTGGCAAGTACCTTACTGAATAGCTGCTTTTGTTAGGCACAGGTATTCTACTGCCGCAACATCTTTCTAAGATAATGAGTATATCAAGCAAAAGAAGTGTGGAGATATGTCTAATGTTTATTGGCATACCCTCTTCCTCTGGGCTTTGGTCTTTCTGGTGGTCTCAGGTTACTACTATAGGTTTTGCCCTTGTACATAATATCTATTTGGCAGTGGGGCTGGACTCTGGTAACTTCTATGAGGAACAAACCTTTCCTCCACTCTGGAAATGCTGTGCCTCATGAGTATTCTCCTTCTTACTCCTGATTGTTAATCTTCAGTCTTTGGGAAAATAAAGTGACTTGTCCCTACCAAGAGAGATCGGGGACCAGTCTAATTCCCCTATTTGAGGGAAGCTACAAAGAGTTGGAACGAATAGTTAGTGATGAATTGTGAAGTAGAACACACATGTTCCAGTCTACAATCAGAGAAGATTGTCCTGTGGTAGTTGATGAAACAGAGAGGGGTGGAGTCAATAGAAAAACCTCTGAGGAAACCTCCAGTGCCTTATGTTGTTTTCTGAAGTCAGAATTTAGAGCTTGGCAGAATGGAAGCATTTATCTGTCTCTAACATACTCTATTAAGTGAGGAAGCAGTCACAGAGTGACTGTGACTCCAAAACCCATCACTTGCAAAGCCAGAACTGGACACTCGTATTATCTTGACTCTTGATCCAGTGCCAGATATATGGTACTGTGACCCCATGTTTGCCTCTGGTAGTTTATTTGCCTACAAAATACTTGGTAGAATTGTCTCTGTCATGTATTTATAGAATTACTCCAGAAGAAATATTTTTGATATACTAATTCTGTAATACCTTCTAACCAACTAAGAACGTGATGTTCTTAGTGACACTTAACAGTGTAATCATTCATCAGAAAGGAAACTTAAGTCATTATACAGCATTGACTTCATTTTTGTAAATTTGAAAATTGCTTTTAAACTAAACTTTGAATATGAGGAGGGATGCTTTCTACAAAATACAGTATTTTTCTCATATTATATAAATGAATACTTACTATATAGTCATTAAAAAGAAAATGCAAAGTATTATAGAACATAAATAAAGCACATAAGGCAACTGAAGTCTGCAAAATTTCCTGATAAATACAACAGATGGGTTTTTGCTTCTGTAAAGGGGGTAAAGATTGAATAACTTCAGCAGGGGACCTTGGGCATAATTCTGATACAGGTGTGAGGAAGGGATAACATAGTGGTTAAAGTCGTGGGCTCTGGATCTGGAATCTTTGGATATGAATTCTGATTGAACCAGTTAGTACTAGCACTGGGGCTATGGTCAAGTTATTTAAGTTCTCTGTACCTCAGTTTCCTCTTCTCTAAAATAGGAATAAGGACACTGTCTATTTTATAGAGTAGTTACGAGGATTAAATGAGTTAATAATACCAGCATGTCTTAGAAAAGTGACTGGCATGTAGTGAATACTAAATACCCATAATACTAATAATATATCAATACTAATACTATTTCTAATATATACTAATAATACTAATACAATACCTGTTACTAATAATTTTGTCATTCTTATTGTTGCTGTCTTTGGAAAACTATGGTAAATGTGACATGTGAGTGGGTAATCCTTTTATGCGTCTTTGATAAGTGCAAGACTTTTGACCTGTGGAAGCTTTTGACTAGTTGGATGTAAATATAAATATTTTAATCAGAATTAAACCAATATTAATGAATTTTTTGTTGAGAAAGTATTTCTCAGCCCAGATGGTCCCACTAAGCCAACTTAATTCCTTGATCAGTTTTCTGTATCATACAGTTAAACCATTTATAATTTTTTCTATTTTCATATTTATTTTCCTGAAAGTATTGTATTCTCATTGGGATTAATTTTTTTCTGTATAAATCCTAAAATCAGGCTTTTTTAAATATCAAATTTTATCTATTATAGCTTCCATTATTGTAAGTTTTCTTTTGTACTGGAATCATACTACATTATTTTTTTAATCGTTATACACTAATATACTAACCGATATAGTTTTTTTTAAAGGAAGCATTATTATGTCTTCTTGATTATTATGCTTCATTTAACGTGCATTCTTGTTTCCCTGGCAGTCGTCCCCCCAAGTTCCCCTCACCTTGATATTGTTGGTAACACTACTTTCTTCAAAATATCTCCATAACGCTAGAGTCAGAGGGCATAAGCAGAGGTTATTGTGACTCATTAAGTGACTAGGAGTGAAGGTGTCCCCATAGTGATGTTTCTGATGGCTGTGGCTTGGAGAAAACCAAGATGTTGTGTTTGAGGAGTTAAAGCTGGGGAAAGGAAGAAGGCTCTAAAATAGTTTTGCAAATGCTCTAAAGAATCTGAGTTCCTGAAGAGAGGGAATTTCAACAGGACAAGAAGGCCATAATGTTCAGTCAGGCCATAAAGAAGACTCACTGGAATCAAGGAAGAACCAAAAAGGATTATTATGATGGTTTTCAAATATTGTTGTTTCTGATCAGTTCTACTCTAGGCAAATATATAAGTAGAGAATTTTACTTTTTAAAGAACATATTATTGAAACTGTTCTCTTGCTTAGCAGTGACTTCCTGGTTTAGGGTAGGAATCTCTCCAAGATTTCAGATAAAGCACTAAAAACAGATTTGCTCTAATGGCTTTAGCATTATGTACTGTGGTTGATAGTTTAATTTATTTAATGTTTTATTAAGATTGAAAGGCATTAAGCATGGTATATTTGAACAAGTACTAATCCAAACCAGTAGGCATCTGTTACTATTCATGCTTGTCTCTGTTTTGTGAAAAGCAGCATTATGGCAAGGCTGAGAGTGTCCTGAGCAGTGATTGAAATAGTAGCCTTTGATAATTCCACTGAACCACAACCATGTTTATTTTCTGATCACTATGATGTATTTTACCTACTAGAGTTAAGGTTTAAGATGAGTGATCTCTTTCAAAAAGAATTATTAGCCTTGATCAATAGTGTATTACCGGTAGATGAGATTTTCAGCCTAATATGATTTCCTTAGCTGGTATTGAGATCCATTTTATCCAAGAAACAAAAGCAGCAGATATGTAATACTTTGGATTGTTTGTGTTATGGATCAGCTAAGTGTTTGTAGTAAATCAGAGGTATAAAAAAGCTCAAAAATCCAGTCTGTTATATGGAAGTAACAAACTGCAATCTCATTAAAGGACAGTAACTCTGCATTCGTGTACTATGGAAGTACCAGAATTTGTCCACAAATGGCATGGTAATGGCTTTTTTGGTGTGCTCCCTGGAAAGAATTGTGGCTCATCATTTTTTCAACTCATAATAAATTCTTTGTTACTCAGTACTTTCAGTATTATTTACTAATAGTGGTACAGCCAAAATAAAATAGTACTGTGTAGTGGAACTAATTTCTTCTCCTCTGTTAAAATAAGCTGGATCTGTGAAAGATGTTTGAGGAAACCCTAATTGCCTACAGCCCTATGGTGAATTGCACACCAGGTGAACTGTTTTAAAGTCTTGGTTTGGTATGCATTTTTCACCTTTTACTTCAGTTTTTAGCCTTTTGTTTGAACCACTCGATGTTAAGTGGAATAAATGTGACTTTCTAGGCAACATAATTGGGTTCTCATTTCTTCGCAACCAAGAAAGCAAGGTCAGCATCAACTTTGCATTTTCTTCTTAGACTGTCTCTTAAGTGGGTCAGAGTTGGGTCAAGGTCAGAAATATTGATTTCCTTCTTCTTTTTGCTAAAATTTGTAGAATGACTAAATATTTGGGGTAAAAAGCTTTTATGAAAGTTTATATTTTAGATAATATTCAAATGGCATCATTGCAATCTTTTTGTTTGTCATTACTTCTGACAAAAGCACTTTTCTGTAAGCTTTTCACTTATTTTATTCTTCAACCACAAACTATTTGATCATATGAGGATACAGGAAGAAATAAAAGAGTGAGCCCATGACCTCAGCAAATGTGTTAGACGTCTTATACAGGATTAGTTCTAGATGAGTTCCATGAAGTGGATTTGAACTTTCTCAGCTCTTGGGTAACATTTGTCATCATCAGCATATCTGCCCTCACCCTGAGTCCTATGGATTCTGATCTCCAGTCTGATTGGGCCCGTGAGTGCCTGTCTTTTCTTGACAGTGGGGAGGTAACTGGCCAGCAGAGTCCTCTATGAGCTTCTCCTAGAGCAGCTGCCACTAACAGCTTTCCTTCTGAAGTCTCTTTAAAGGACAGCCACCCTTGAAGGCTGCTTGTGTTGTCAGTGATAACTGGCAGCCAGCATAAGTCATTGGCCAGCACTAAGTGAAGAGAGGGGATCTGGAATGGGAAGAGAGTCAGTGCCAAATGCCAGCTTTCTCCAGTGCCTCATTTCAGCCTAGGACCAGCTCAGGCTCTGGCTTGAAAAGGATTAGCAAAAGGCTGTTCCACTTACTAAGTTCACTTTGGTAATGATGGTGCTTTAGCAGCCAGGCCCATCAGTGACCTTGATGTCATTGTGTTCTGGCCTGATTATCATCACCCTGAGGAAGGGTGCCAACCAAGTCCAACATAACTCAACCAAGAAATCTTAGTTGTTTTCTTCACAGAATCTTATCTGAATTCATTATGCATTTCAGGGAGAGGGAAGGCTCTATTAGGTTATGAGATGGTTGATGGCTCATCTACTTGTACAAAATGGGATAAAAGTGGTAGGCAGGAAAAGTAGTCCAGAATCAGTCACATTTTGTTAGACTTTTCGCTTAAGGAATACTTACTTGTGGAGATTTTGACTTATTTAATTTGGAAATTATAAGATTTTTCCACACTGTGACATGCCTTCAGAAACAATGAATCTTTGTAAGAATTGCCAGAGTACTGCGAATGAAAAAAAAAAAAAAAGAGAGAGAGAGACTCTCATAGTGTTAATTTAGTCCAAACATGTAAAGGCAGTTTGTGTGGCAGGTAGAAAATTTTAGCTATTAAATACTTATTTTTACTTTTACATGAATAGGGATTGAAGTGACTTTAATAACTAAGAAATGAACACTATATATGCATGAATGTAGTGACTTGCTTCCAAAGACTACAGTATGGAAAGGGAAAAGAAAAGAATAATTTTACAGTGGAGAAACCTGACAAACACTACCTCAACCAGGTGATCAAGGTCAACATCAACACTGATAAGTCGTATTGACTGTATGTACCTTTGATATGATAAGAATGGCACTTTACTTCTGTGGTCTTCCTTCCCAAAACATAACTCCAGTCTAATCATGAGGAAAATATCAGAAAAATCCCAGTCGAGGGAAATTCTACAAATTACTGGAATAGTACTCTTCAAAACTGTCAAGGTCATCAAAAACAAGACAAGTCTGAGAAATTGACACAGCCAAGAGGAGCCTAAGGAGACATGACTGAATATCATGTGGTATCCTGGATGGATCCTGGAACAGACAAAGGACATTTAGGCTAAAAACTGAGGAAACCTGAATAAAGAATAGACTTTTGTTAATGCTGATGTATCAATATTGGTTCATTAGTTGTAACAAATGTACCATTCTAATGAAAAATGTTAATAATGGGGAACTTGGTACAGGGTATATGGGAAGTCTATATATTATCTTTGTAATTTTTCTGAAAGTCCAAAACTATTCTAAAAAATAAAGTTTATTAAAAAAAAGAATGGTATCATAAGATGTGATCTGACTCTATTTAGATGATCTCTTGTTGATGAGATGAATAAAATATTTAAGGGAGGCTAGAGGAGCATGGGTTGAGATGTTCCTTGAGATCTAGATGCTGATAATCCTGGTTATGTAGTATCATTTCTTTGACAAGTACAATTACTCATTCTAAGTAGAACTGACACACTGATTTACCCATAAAAGAATTGAAGGGGTAAGAAACACAGTCATTTAGCATAAACTGAAACCTCCACACTGAACATGTCATGTGATTGAGATCAACACTTTTGGGGGACATCTATGTGAGGATTGGGCAACCTATTTCTGTAAAGTGCCAGAGAGTAAATATTTTAGTTTTTGCAGGCCAGACAGTTTCTCTCACAACCACTCAACTTTGCTGTTGTAGCAAAAAAGCAGTCATAGACAGTAAGTAAAGAAGTGCACATGGCTATATTCCAGTAAGACTGTATTTACTGAGATAGGTGGCAGTCTGGATTTGGCCCATGGCCTGTAGTTTGCTGACCTCTAATCTAAGTGATCTTGTTGCCCATCTCTGTTAGGTGCACCATAATTTCTCCCTTAAGATTCATAAAGGAATACAGTCTGAGCAAGTTAGAATAATCTTGCTTTACATCTCTTTTCAAGGAGAGTAGAAATGGCAGCAATATAGGTATAGATGTCCATGGGTCATTGTGCCTTTGGAAGCTCCAAGGTATGTATATATGTATTGGAATTCAGGGCATTTCATTAACCATGCTCTTTTTAGGTTTAGTCTGATTATGGTCTTTTTATTTGTTTTTAACTGATTTTATTATGATACAGAATTCAAAATCCTTTAGGGAAACCCTATACCACTTTTCTTTCAGTCCAAATTTCTAACCAGGGCTTAAAGTAATATTTCCTAAAGTGTGTGACAGGTACTGTGGTAGTCTGTATGATTTCAAATACTACCCCAATAAATCATTAAGTAAACAGTAATAAACAGAAGGAATTCTCTATAGTCTTCTTTCAATCTTTCTGATTACTCTAATACTTTTGAGAAAGTCCAGTGTTAATATAACATTAACAACCAACATAGCCTTTTTTTTTCCCCCAAGTGATAGTAGTCCTTAAGCTTACAGCATTTGGAAGGAAGGCAACAGTACCTACCTAGAATTTTAGTGCTATTGTTTTAGTTCTATTTATTTTTAAGGTCACCTTCTATTTATGGCAAGTGATAACTTTTTTCTGTTAGTGGAAGTGGTATGGTTTCTAAAACATAAATTTGAGTAAAGAGGATCGATTTAAAGGAGTTTTCCTAGAGAAAGACGTGTGAAAGGGCTTTGATGCGAGAGAGATTCTCCATTGCTGGCTTGAAGATGGAAGGGGCTGGCAAGGAATACAGGTGGGCTCTAGGAGCTCTGAGGCTGGCTAACAGCCAGCAAGGAAATGGACCTTTCTTTAGTCAATTACAGCTGCGAAGAACTGAAGTCTGCCAACACCCTGAGTGAGCTTGGAAGTGGATTCTTCTCCAGAGCCTCTAGATAAGAGCACAGCCTGGCTGACACCTGGATTTGAGCCTGTGAGACCCTAAGCAGAGAACCTAGCTGAGCCGGCTGGACCCCTGACCTACAGAAACTGAGATCATGAAGGGGGCTGTTTTAAGCTGTTAAATGTCTGCTAATTTGTTTTGCAACAATAAAAAAACCCAGTACAGCCTATAGGCTTCATTCTTATTTCTCTTCAGACTATTAGAGAGCATGTCCCCATTCCCCAACACCACTTCTCCACCTAAAAAAAAAGACTCATTTCATTAGTAGTCTGACTGTAGGTTTTCAGGGTACTCCTGATGACTGGGAGATCTCTTTTCTCTGAGTTTAGCATGGCTGGCTTGACAGAATGAGGCATTGCATAAGAATTTCTCAAAAAAGGGAGCCCTCCTACACTGTTGGTGGGAATGTAAATTGGTGCAGTGACTATGGAAAACAGTTTGGAGGTTCCTTATAGAACTAAAAATAGAGTTGCCATATGATCCAGCAATCCCACTCCTGGGCATATATCTGGACAAAACTATAATTCGAAAAGATACATGCACCCCTAAATTCATAGCAACACTATTACAATAACAAAGACATGGAAGCAGCCTAAATGTCCATTGACAGATGAATGGATAAAGAAAATGCGGTATGTGTACACACACACACGCGCACGCATGCACGCACATGTGCTCATGATGGAATAATACTCAGCCATAAAAAAAATGAAATAATGCCATTTGCAGCAACATGGATGGACCTAAAGATTATCATACTAAGTGAAGTGAGTCAGAGAAAGACAAATATATGGTATCACTTATATGTGCAATTTAAAATATGACACAAATGAACTTATTTACAAAACAGAAACAGACTCACAGATGTAGAAAACAAACTTAGGGGAAGGGGAAGGGGGGTGGGGGAGGATAAATTAAGAGCTCGGGATTAGCAGATAAAAGCTACTATACATAAAGTAGATAAACAACAAGGTTTATTGTACAGCACAGGGAACTATATTCAATATCCTATAATAAACCATAATGGAAAAGAATATGAAAAAGAATGTGTGTATAATTCTTATAACTGAATAACTTTGCTGTACACTAGAAACTAACACAACATTGTAAATCAACTATACTTCAATTCAAAAAAAGAATTTCTCAAAAACACTATGCCTGGAAAAGTTCAACTTTCCTGTTTCTTAGACTTTAAATTTTTGTTGTTTGGGGAAAATCACCCAGCATAAAATACAAGAAGCAAAATCAAGACATTACAGCTTAGAGAAAGGAAATGAGTTTGGAAAACACAGAATATTGCCTACAGATTAAGAAAAACTAAGATTTCTTGGACATGCTCAGGCTGATAAGAAGAAAAGAATGATAACAAACCAAAGCAAGGCAAGAGGAAGACCAGATAGGTGACAGGAGGAATAGCTGTTGAAAATGATTTAAACTGGCTTCCCATTCTGGCCTGTAAACCCAGTTCTCGGAGCATTTTTCTGTAGCTGATCCTTGACCATAAAACCTCCTCTGTGAATCCTCAGTCGAGTACTTGTTGAGTGTCTTCAATGTGTCTAATGGCACCTACTGACCATTTGCTGAGGCTTTATCCTTCTAAATTCACTTTTCGTTGTTCTTGGCAATAATGGCACAAGATATAGCGTGGATAGCGGAAAGCCCTCAGACCTTATAGCCAGGCAGAATTTACATTAAAATCCTAGCTCTGCATTGTATTAACTGTGGAACCCTGGGTAAGATTTTAAAATTAATGTTCTTGGGCTTCCCTGGTGGCACAGTGGTTGAGAATCCGCCTGCCAGTGCAGGGGACACGGGTTCGAGCCCTGGTCCAGGAAGATCCCACATGCCGCGGAGCAACTAAGCCCGTGCGCCACAACTACCGAGCCTGCGCTCTACTGCCCGCGAGCCACAACTACTGAGCCTGTGTGCCTAGAGCCCATGCTCCGCAAAAAGAGAAGCCACTGCAATGAGAAGCCCACACACCACAACGAAGAGTAGCCCCCGCTCGCCGCAACTAGAGAAAGCCCGTGCACAGCAACGAAGACCCAACGCAGCCAATAAATAAATAAAATTAAATTAATGTTCTTGTCTGTAAAATGGGAATAATAGTGCGTTTCTTCTAGAGCTATTGAGAAAATTGCATGAGACCTTTTGCAAAGCACCTAGTAGAATGCTTGACAAACAATAGGTATTCAATAAATAGTAGCACTGCTGTTATTGTCATCATCAGGGCAAGTCCAGGAAGAAAGAACTCTTTCAGAAGCCCTTAGGGAAACAGAGGGATGACAAATGTGGGAGGAATACAATACATTGAAAATAATGGTCCCCATAGTGGTAGCCCCAGAGCTGTGGCTGGAGTGGAGGTATGTGCCTTTAGGTTAGCTATGGAGAGGGAAGGAGTCTTTGCTCAGAGGCTACCTTCTTAACGAGGCCTACCTTGACTACTGTATTTAATACTGAAACCTGTCCTACACCTACTTTAGTTTATATATCCAGTTTCTCAACATTATTTTTTTCCTATAGACTTATCCCCTTTTAATATATTTTATAATTTACTATGTTTATTGTTTATTATGTTTATTATATTTTTCCGTACTCCCAGAACACACTAGTAATATGAGTGTAAATTTTTTATTTTGTACTTTGCCTATCCTGTCTGTTCTGTTTCATTTTTATTTTCTCTCTTATGTGATTGTTTTTTTTAATCACTCCATTCCCTATCCCCATTTAGTTTGGAACTTAGGCACTGTGCTTCAATTATTTTAGGAGTTATCCTTAAAATAACAACATGTATTATGCACTTACAAGATGTAATATTGATAAGTCTTATTACCCTTATCTCAGCCAATGCAAGGATCTTAGGACATTTTTACTTTACCCCTTCTTGATTTATATGTTAATATTTGTCAAATATTTTAATTCTCTATATTTGTAAACCCAGAAGATATTATTTGTTGTTGTTTCATACAGTCAGTATTTATTTATATTTACCGACATATTTATGTCTTATTTTGTTCTTCATTCTTTGCTGCATCTCTGACTTCCTATCTGGGGTAATTTTCCTCCTGCCTGAAAGTACCCTTTAGAAACCCTTTTAGTGTGGGTCTGCTATGACATACTCTTTCAGTTTGTGTTTGTCTTTAGTTTGCTTTCATTATTGAAATCCCTGGGTATAGAGCTGTCTGGATGGCACTTCATTTCATATCATTGAATGCATCATTTCATTGTCTTCTGGTTTCTGTTGTCAGCTGTCAAACTGTCACTTCTTTGAAGATAATCTTTTTTAAAACTTCTAGTTATTTTAAGATTTTTCTCTTTGTTTTCTATGATTTGTCTTGGTATATAGATTTATTTTTATCTTGTGATTCACTGGGAATCTTGAATTTGTGGATAGACAAGTCTGATGAAAATTCTGTGAAATCATTCTATGAAAAATTCTCAGCCATTTCCTCAAATATTGCCTCTACCTCATTCTCTCTCTTCTCTTCTGCTGGGACCCCAATTAACATACATTAAATCTTCTCATCATTTCATCCAAGTCTCTTATAGTATCTTCTATGTTTTCTTTTTGTTTTTCTCCATGATGTATTCTGGATAATTTCTTCTGACCTATATTCCTTTTAACTAATTCTTTCTTCAGCTCTCAGCTGCTCTGAAATCTATCCATTGAGTTTAAAATTTGGGCTGTTATATCTTTTTGTTTTCGATATCTCATGCCTTGGTATTTTTCTTTTGTCTCTTATTCTGATTCTTGTTCACACTAAGATGACAGTATCTTTCTCAAGAGAGCATTTGCCTCTGTGCCAGGTTTTTAGGGGAGAGCTTATGGCCAGGACTGCCTTAATCCAACTTAAGATTTGAGACTACCAGATGAGAGGGAGCCAGGCTTCAAGTCCATGCAAGGCTAGGTTTGTTTTTGGTTCACCTCCATCCTAGGTTTCTTTTCAGAAGAAAACCGGAACAAAGTGGGGATTGGTCTATCAGGTAGATGGCAAGTCTTCTCTTCACTCATCCATTCCTATGAGGCCCTTTGAGTCCTGTGAGGCAGCTGCTTCCTAAAGGCAAAAGTAGCTGTATATGGCTGAGCTTACTGCTGTGGCTTCCCTTGTTCTCCTAGATCTTTAACTGGCAAAATTGAAGTACCTTATAAGATATTTATACTTTCAAGAAGATTTTGTGTGTGTGTGTGTGTGTGTGTGTCCAGGTTTTATTTTGTTTCTCTGTAGGAAGGTTAGTCCAGGTTACTTATTTCACTGTTACTGAAAACAGAATTCTCTGGTTCTTTCCTGATTCTTGGTTTTGATAGTGAAATTGTACCCTTGTAGTATGGGAGACATTTTATATTTTTTAGGGGAGAAGTAGTGAAGAGGTACTTATCTAACAACAGATCAACCCTGAAGTCCCCTCTGTGCATATGTGCTAGGCACAGCCCTTTATACCTTCTGTTTTCTCTTCAGAACCCTTTGAAGTAGCTTTTATCTCCATTTCACAGTTTAAATAAAGTGGGGCCAGAGAGACTGAATAACTGCCCAAATGTCATCAGAGTTAGTAATGGGCAGATCCAGGATTCAGCCCCAAGTCTTTTGAACGCTCAAGCCCATGCTCTGTTTATGCTGTGTTGGCTTTGATTCAAAGAGGAAAAAGTTAGTCTATCAAGGGTTAAAGTGCCTTATCTTAAAGGGACTTTTTCATACTAAGCGATGTTTGCAGCTGGAGTGTTTGTACTTCCATGTTGCTTGGGCACACCAAAAGAAGTTGTAAGTTCATTATGAAATTTTTTTAAAAATTTATTTATTTATTTATTTATTTATGGCTGCGTTGGGTCTTCGTTGCTGTGTGCGGGCTTTTCTCTAGTTGTGGCGATTGGGGGCTACTTTTTGCTGCAGTGTGCGGACTTCTCATTGCAGTGGCTTCTCTTGTTGCGGAGCACTGGGTCTAGGCACGCGGGCTTCAGTAGTTGTGGCACTCGGGCTCAGTAGTTGTGGTTCACAGGCTCTAGAGCACAGGCTCAGTAGTTGTGGCACACGGGCTTAGTTGCTCTGCGGCATGTGGGATCTTCCCAGACCAGGGCTCGAACCCATGTCCCCTGCATTGGCAAGCGGATTCTTAACCACTGTGCCACCAGGGAAGTCCCCATTATGAAATATTACTGTGCAAGGATTCTTGGCTGGTAGAATAAATTTTTTTTCCTTTAAAAATTTCAATGGTCACTCAGTGGAGCTGCCTAAAAAATTCATGGTTAAAAACATCTTGTTCTTTTATATGATCTCAACCCATCTGTTTTGTATCTATGCTAGATATTCTTCATGCTTCATTTCTTATTTTTTCATATTGGTTGCTATAAGATAAAGGATTTGATTAAAGTACAGGAAATAGTAATTGCATATGTATTGATTTTTAATGAATTGATTAATAGTCTTTGGTTAAAATGTTTCTAATTTTATGATCTCATGTCTATTTACTGATTTAAGCTTGTGCTTAAAATTGTCAGTCTTCAATTCACCGTTAATTAGGAACCGAGAAGTTTCTTTGTCTTCTATGTCTTAATTGAGTTTATTTGCTTGTAATTTCACCAATAAAGGTGATCATGTGGCTAAAATAAGTAATTTATTTCCATCTAGTTATATCTTGTAGTGGTAAACTATTATAGTGATTGAGGCTTATATTTAATCTTGTCAGATTATACAAACTGAAATTTGTTTTAAGTAAACTGTTTAAAGAAACGAACAAAAGATTGAATTAATTTTGAGCTAATCATTGTCACAGCTAATTTTATAAACTTTTAGATTGAAAAGCTTTCTGAATTTTAGGAGCTATGTTTGGTTCTCTGCCATTACAGAATACTATTTTTGTAAAATGCCTCAAGTTTACAAGGCCTATTTTAAAGCATTAAAACAAAGTATTTAAGAACAGATGTTAGTACATGTTAAAAGTAAAAAAGACTGCTTTTTTGAGTTTTAATTATGATAATATTAGAAGGATTTTGAATTGGCAATCAACATCTCTAGTAAAAAAATCATTTTTGAAGAAATATTTAAAAATTAACATGTTAAAAAAAAATTAACATGTTATATGATTTTACAGCTTTTACCTACCTTTTAGTAATTGACATTGACAAATAAAAATTTTTATTTCTACTAGATAAGTGAAAATCTCCCCCAAGAGATGAAAGAGGTATAAAAGCTATTAAAGAGCTGTAAGTTGAGATTAACTGAAATATAATGCAAGTGTCTTAAAGATGACACCTATGTTTATGCATTCTAAAATGGCTTTATCTGTCCATTTGTCTATCCAGAAAGCACTTACTGAGTCTTCACTATTCTACATGCTAGAGATACAGTGTCGGATAAGAGAAAATCCTTGCCCTCAAAGAACTAGTATAGTCAACCAGTAGGTCTTTTTTTAAAAGCTTACCTTCAGTTATGTATAATGTTATTTATATAGATTATTATAACCCCTAACTTTCCTCACTTTCTATAATGTGTAAGACCAAATAATGAGATTGTTATTAAAAACACCATTTCCCAGCCAATGTGCCATGACTGAAATACGCTAAATAGACTTTGGTGTCTTAGCTCTCCTTTTAGACTCAGGAAGGCTGTGAGGCGGAGTAAGTGAGTGTGTGTATACATGTGCATGTGTGCATACATGATGTGCGGAGACAACAGAAAGGCACCCCTATTCTAGTATACTTTGGCTGGTTTGATGTTTCTCAACCTTTTGGGGTTTGAAGAATACCAACTATGTTACCAAATGCAAGTTTGTGTGCCCAAATGCACGGTGAGGTGAGACAATACCGAAACATAGGAGTTTGGAGCAGAGAAAGGTTTATTGTAGGGCCAAGCAAGGAGACGGGTGGCTCCTGCCCCCCAAACCCTGAACTCCCCGAAGGGTTTCAGCAAAGCATTTTTAAAGGCCAGGTGAGGGAAGGGGGCCGTAGGGTATGTGATCAGTTCATTGGTTGATGTTGAGGTAAAAGGGCGGTTAACTTTATCAACCCTTAGGTGCCAGTAGGTCTGGGGTTACCCGCTCATGATCATCAAGTAGTTAATTTCTTCCATTTGGTGGAGGTTTTTAGCATCTGAAAAAACTCAGGAAATATGCATGAGATACTATTATCTGAATACTTCAGAGAGGAGCTAAAGCAGCGGATATGGGGGAAGGGCATGACCCGGGAATGCCCCATAGGTTCCTGCTAAGTTACAATTACTTATTTGAGACCCTAAAATTCTGAGCCGGGTGTCATGGAAAACTATATTATGGACCTGATGAGTTTAATGGCTACTATTTTTAACTTGATACATTGGACATAAAAGAACTGTCACTTCTCTCATAGTTTTGAATGGAACAGCTTCCTAAGGCTAGCCAATGGAAAAGGTTGAAAATGCACAGACTTCCATTTCTAGGACAGGGTGGTATAAGACTCACTTTTTTTTTTTTAAGACTCACTTTTAACCACCCCTTCCCCCATTAAGTACAATTAAATGCCCTAGCAGTTATTCGACTGACAGCAGTAAAAGAACTCTGAAACTTGGAAAGAAGAAGGCAGACTAGCTAGGAACCTCAGCACTTGAGAAATGACAATATGGAGAGTTCATGAGGTTTTCTTTTTACTTTCCATTTACCCCTGGGCTGGCTGTTAGAGAGACCTACTACCCAGAACCACCAAAGGGCATAAAAAACAAAAACAAAAGCCTGCTTTCACTGACCAAAGGACTTGGAAAGGGGAAGCCCAACAGAGTTGGGTCCACATCTGGGGCCTGGTGGGCAATCTGATCTGCCCACAGCCCCAGCAGGAGCAGCAAAGACCCTAGCGATCCCATCCCTTGCTCCATAGATGGGGCCTTGGCAGATAGTCTGATCTGCCAGCAGCAGCAGACATGGCCATTTCAGCCCCCATGCCACGATCCAGTCCTGTCATCTGGCCTGCTGACAACAGCAGCAAGAGCAAAGGCCAGGCTATACCAGCCTCTTCTCCACAACTGGCCCTAGTGGGCAGTTTGCCCAGGCCCGGTAGCTTCTGAACCCCTCTCCCTCAAGGTTGCCCTGGGGTAGCAACTGGCCCTGGGAAGCACCTTTTTTTTCCTGCAGATGGCATCAGCAGGGATTGACTGGGAGCCCCCAACAGCACCAGAAGAATGAAGCAGATCAAAGTAGCATTGTAAGGGCTCAGAAAACTAAACTGTCATTGGAACTAAAGCCCACAAAATTAGTCTAGGACGTATACACTAAAGCTAAACAGGGCAACTGCCTGTTAAAATAGAAGATCTGTGATCAAGGGTCTCCTAACAATGACCAGAATATCCAGGATACAGTTGAAAACCACTTGTCATACCTAAGTACCAGAAAAAACACAATTTGAATGAGAGAAGACATTCAACTGAGGCCAATAGTGAGTTGAATCAGATATTGGAATTATCTCATGATGGTTTTAATTCAGCTATCATAAAATTGCTCTAGGAATTGGTTACATATTTTCTTGAAACAAATGGAAAGACAGAAGATCTCAGCAAAGTAGAACCAGGAGCATTTCCTAATGAGTTGGATTTGGAATGTGGAAGAAGTAAAGGGATCAAGATTGGCACCATAATTTTTGGCCAAGCAACTGGAAGGAAATATGGAGTTGGCCTTCAAATGTGATAGCAAGAGGGGAGATCAGGAGTTCAGTTTCAAACATGTTTCAGGATACGATGGCCCTTTCTCTTCTTATCCTCCATGCCCAATATATTGTGTGCCTTACTGGTGAAAAGGAAGTCCTTTTATGAGCTCTGAAATGTTGATCCATCCTTGGGAAACTGATTAACATTGAGTCTTACTAACTTGCGTACTCTTTGTAACATGCAGGGACTTCGGTTCCTTACCTAACTTGAAAAATTCCTTAAGTGTTTGGATATTTAATTTTACTGTCTTACACAAACAGTTATATCCACTTATTTTATACTCTTATTTCTTTCCCCTAAAGCAGTTGCTTTCCAGATCATCTACTTTACTTCTTTAGACCTAGAAACTGATTACTACAGTTATGATTCAAAACCTATTTTCTGCTGCCCTGCACTGAGCCGAGTAATTGGGTGTAAATGCTTATTTCCTTTGTATGCTTTGCCTTTTTGTTAACTGTTTTTTTGGTTAAAAGACCAGAGGTTGCATTATTGCCAGCTGAATATGCTTATATTAACATTTGTAAAAAGTAAATTACTTTTGGGAGTATTAATGAATAGACATTTAAATTGCATAGTTAAATGTTTTCCATCCTTTACTAAGCAAACAATTGAATTACCCTCCTCTTTGTAAGAATTTAAACAACTTATATGCCATGTTTGAGGAAAAGAATATTTATTTCCGAAAAAAAGTTGTTTAAAATCTGAGTGATTCATATTTACATCATAATTTGTATTGTTTGTTATTATAAATATTAAAATTTAGATCATCATATCTAAAGTGTTGTTCAGGGAACACTAATGATTAATAGGTGCTACATGGATGATATGGTTAGAGTATGGTAGAGGAGAGAGATGCTTGTTTCCTAACTGCAAGACTTGGCTGCTGATATGTAATGTGAATGGGGTGGGGGTGGAGGGTAGGTATTGTATATGGTGTTTACCAAACTTACTTGACAGAGAAACTTATATTCTTTAAGGATTTCACAAGACTCCAATTTGGGAAACCCCAATTTAGAGTGTTAGTTACGTTTTTGTTTCTATGCTACTATATAAATTTTGCGTAATCCTGATGCAACTAAAACGAATAATAGAGAAAGGAGTATTGCTGGCTTTGCAATTTCTTTTTTTTTTTTAAAAGATTTATTTATTGATTCATTCATTGATTGATTGCTATGTTAGGTCTTCGTTTCTGTGCGAGGGCTTTCTCTAGTTGCGGCAAGTGGGGGCCACTCTTCATCGCGGTGTGCGGGCCTCTCATTATCGCGGCCTCTCTTGTTGCGGAGCACAGGCTCCAGACGCGCAGGCTCAGTAATTGTGGCTCACGGGCCTAGCCGCTCCGCGGCACGTGGGATCCTCCCAGACCATGGCTTGAACCCGTGTCCCCTGCATTAGCAGGCAGATTCTCAACCGCTGCGCCACCAGGGAAGCCCCTGCAATTTCTTTTACTAACTTATTTAATTTAAATTTTATTTAATAAAAATAAATAAATTAAATTTTATTAACTCAGAAGTGGATCTAACTTGTTATGGAGATCCATAAAACATGGTTCTGAAGGGAAAGAGATTAACAGTACTCCACAGGAAGTGTCACTGGAAAAAAATCTGTTAATGAAGATAGCAACTTCTGAGTTCAAATGTTAATTCCCCCTCCCCCTCTTAGATGCAGAGTTGTAATTAATGGCAGGCAAAAATACTATTATAGGCTAATGTAGTATTTGGAAACAACCTATGTTAGTGACATATTAACAGAACACATTCCTTTTATAAATAGGATTTACAATGTAATTTCATAGTGTCAGACGTCCATAATTATTAGTTTCAGCTTATAAGACTGGATTATGCACACAGAATTTGACAGTTCTAATAATATTAGTACAGTCATTTCAATATCCGTGGAGGATTGCTTCCAGGACCCCCGTGGATACCAAAATCCTCTGATGCTCAAGTACCTTATAAAATGGCATAATATTTGTGTATAACCTATGCACATCCTCTCATATACTTTAAATCATCTCTAGATTACTTAAAATACCTAATACAATGTAAATGCTATGTAAATAGTTGCTGGTGTGCAGCAAATTTAAGTTTTGCTTTTTGGAACTTTCTGGAGGTTTTTTTTTTCGCCAGATATTTTCGATCTGCAGTTGTTTGGCTCTACAGATGCAGAACCTGTGGATAAAAATGACCACCTGTACTAATTATAAGTAATTAAGTTCATGAACACTAGGAGAAAAGGTCAGGCGCATGTTTCCAAAAAGTTGTTTCTCTATTAAATATTTTCATTTGGCCATTTTTTGATATATAGTCCCACATTTAGAAAATAGCAAAATGTGAATGTGTAGCTCTTAATTTAAAAGTGAAAATTACACTTTTCTTGTGCCAGCCTTGAGAAGAATGGGGAGAACTGTGTTCATGTCTAGGGCAGACCCTTCTAAGCATTTGGTCTTCATGGCTGTACTTCTGCAAGATAATATGTTCTAAGAACTTGCACTTCTTTTTTCTTTCTGGGCTTCTTGTAGTCTTCAGCACTTCTTTTTTCTTTCTGGGCTTCTTGTAGTCTTTCTGTGGGGGTGTTTCCAGCAATTCCTTGGGGAGGAGTTGGAGGATATGTCCATGTTTTCTGGGGTTTAGTCTTCTGTCCTTTTTGGTCTGTATTCTCATTTACATCAATGGCTCCTGTTCACTCATGCTTCCTAGGGAGTATAGAGATGAGAACTTAGATTTTAGAGTTTGGTATGTCTAGGCTTCAGTCCTGACTTTACCATTCACTAACTGTTTGGCCATAGACAACCTGGCTTAGCCTCAGTTTCCTAATCTATAAAATGGGGGCTAACAGTATATTCGCTATTATGATAAATAATGATAAATAAATTTTAATAAATGAGAGAATCTATATAAAGTTCTCAGCAGCATGCTTGGCACATGGTATGTTGCAAATGGTAGTTGATGTTACCTTCATCATCTATATGTTGACCCCTTCCTTGAACTTTATACTCCTATCTAATTGTGCTCTCTAAATCTCTGCCTTGGTCCATGGAAATCACTATTTCTGAAATTGGTATTTTCAAAACACAGTCATGTGTCTCCTTTCTTTCTCAGCTTCTTTCTTCTACCAATTCTTTCTCCTATAGTAGTCGCTCTCTCATTTGGTGGTATCATTATTTACCCTGTAACTTTTGCCAGAAATCTGTACGTCATTCTTTCAACCAACCCCCAACCATCCCCTAGCTAATCATTCAGTACGTTGTCTTGTCAATTTATTTTAAGTCTCTCTCAGTTGCCTCTACTGAGGCATTGGTTTAGGTCTTTATCATGTTATGCTTAGGCTAATGTAATAACTTACTGACTGGCCCCCACTCACTCCTCATCCTATCTTCCATTCTTCTGTCACAGTGATCTCTGACGCCCTTCTCCTTTTCCAGCCACTTCTCACCCTCCAGTTTTTCATGCCAGCAATACCAAACAGCTTTTAGTATCCATCACACGCCATGCTTTGACTTGGCTCCAGGCTGTTGCACATGCTACTACTTATTTCTAGAATTTTCCCTTTTCCCTTGTTGGCCTGAATAAAACTCTTATTCACCATTCTAAGCCCTCCTAAGTGTCCCTGTCTCATAGAGGCCTTCTCTGACCACCTTCCTATCCACAGATAATAAATTCTTTGTATTATACTGTTTCAATACTTTGTTCTATAACATACTGAAATTATGTACATATACCTATAGCAGTCTATTAGATTGGGAGTGTCCTGAGGGTAAGAATTGCTTTATTAATCGTTTTTTGTTTGTTCTTTGTATTTTTTTGGTCTTATTTCCATTAGGGAAAATGAGGTAAATGAATAAGATAAAATGTGCAAATATCAATAGAATTTTTTTAATGTTACTGCTTCAATATCTATTTGTGAAAGTTCTTTACATATTGAACTAAAAAGGCCGAAACATGTACAACCAAGTCAGAGTTCTTACTTTGGGATATGTTTATCTTACAGTCCTTTATGTGTTTTCTTTTTCATTTCTTTCCTCTTATGTCTATGTCCCTTCTTCCCTGTTTCTTATCTGTTGCAAAAATATTTTTTTCTCCTCTCTCAGCAACTCTCCTTGATACATGCTCCATCATACACGAGCTAACAAAGACCTAGAGTCCATATCCCTCTACCTTGGCTCTAACTAACCCCAGCCCTTCAAACACGCACATATACCAATCAGATTTCCCAGAACTTCTGGATCCGCAGAGACTGCTATGTTTGCCCTGAAGTCCTTGCATAAAAGTAGTAAACGGTGAATGTAGCATACGTAGACTCAGACCAGAGGATGATGTGCTATATAAAATCTAAAGCAAGGCCTACTAAATTTTTCACTGAACTGTCAAGGTTTGACAGAAGTACTAATTATGCCAATACAGGTTCCAAGTTAGTAAATGCTAGTCTTAACACTATGAATTACTCATCTTTGACAGTTGAGCCAAATTTGTTCTGTTAGCATTTTGGAGATCCATTGCCAACTTTTTCAAATAAACCTGCCCTTTCTATTTTCAAGGAATGATCTGAACTGTACTGAGCTTAATTCCTTTGTCAGGTCTTTAATTGTTAACATTTAGGCAACAGTTCCTCAGACTTTGATTTTAATAATTTCCCACTCTATGTGTGTTTCTTTAGCAGTAGCTATGATTAGGCAGACTTTTTTCCTTTGGTTTAGTCACTATACCTAAAGTAACTCAGTTTGGTGTGTTTATGAAAGTGTATATGTTGGTGGTGAGAGTGGGTACCAGAAGTATTAAAGAGAAAAAACGTTTCAGAACAACATTTCTGTTCCCCTTTCACTACCACAAAGAAACAGGAAGACAAGGAAAGGATTTATAGATGGAATGATAAGCTCTTCTTTAGTGGTAATGACTAAACCAACAGTGTTGAAATAAGAGGAAAAGGACCATTGTTATCTCTATTATGTATCATTCTTATATACATTTATGTGTCTATAGAGTATCATTTTCAGTATTATGTTCTTACTGCTAATATTGTCATCATTACTATTATATTTTTGCTTTGTTTTCTTTTTGCCCACCCACCATCTGTTTCCCTCAGTTCCTAACATCAGAACTGTATAGACAGTAGTAGCAAGATGCAGATTTAGTAAATGAGTGGAAAAATACCTAGAAGTACCATGATTTCTCAAAATTGTATATGTTTATGTAAAATTCTGTGATATAAGTTTTTCAGTGGTTTGTTCATTCCTAGTTTGTTTTTGATATCATTCACCAAATATTTCATGAGGGCCTAATATATACCGGACACTCATTGAGTTTATCTTCTAATATAAATATTGGGTTGGCCAAAAAGTTCGTTTGGGTTATGGAAAAACCTGAACGAACTTTTTGGCCAGCCAGTACATGTAACATAATATTGCATATATATTACATAAATTAAATGCACATACATATGTGTGTATTATGCACACACACAGTCGATGCTCATTATTTGTGGTAGTTATGTTCTAAAAAGTTGCCATGAACACTGAATGAGTAAATACTGAATCACTGCTCCTAGGTGAAATGCAGGGTTAGGTTCCTGTGAGCCTTCGGTCATGTTTTCTTTAACTAATCAATACATAACCTGTTTAAAGACACCTTATTTCATATGTATACTTGATTCATTAACATTGAACTCATGACCAATAGCCCTATAATTTATGCCTGAATGAAGCTTACCCAAAGTGTATTTTCTCCATAAGACATGCCACAGCCTTCTTGCACTTAGAAACACAAGAGAGTACTTCGGCAGTACGCTTGGGGGCCATTATAAACAGTGAAATCACCAACAAAAAACACAAAATGCATTAATTAAATGGCAAAAAGGACACTTGCTTACAGTGAGAGCTGAAACAAGAAGGCAGAGCATCACCTTGTTCAACCTCAGCTGGTAACGTGTCAGGTGACTCAAAATTTTCCCTGCTATGCATGTGTCCGTGAATGACTGTGAAAGTGCTGTGAATATTGATTTTGGGTTACACATAAATTTTAGTAAGTGACTTAACAAATACTTAATCTGCAAATAACGAGGACTGACTATATGTCAACTATGTTGTATGTATGTATGTTTGTGTGTATGTGTGTGTGTGTGTGTGTGTGTGTATGAATTTGTTTTTGGTCTTCATTTCCACCACCCTTATCTTCCCTTTGGTTAATTGGTTGTTGTTCTTCATGGTTTTCCTACATCTATTGTAGTGCATTGCACAATTCATTATAAATGTGATGAAGCTTCTAGGCCTGTGATATGGACAGGAAGTTCACCTCATTTATTGAAGGTTTCCTCATATACGATGTAAGTTTTTGTCTGTAAACCTCTCACAGGGTGAGAACTTTACATTATAGATGTCACTCCAAAATTTACATGTAACAACTTAATGTATATTAAATTTAGTTCAATTAGATGTAGAATTACAATGAACATAATCAATACTGACTTTATGTTTGAGAATGTAAACATAGTTTTTCTTCATTTATATATATCAAGTCACTTAAAATAATTTGTATTGTACAGATATTTTAAAAATTAAGACCTCTTTTGATTAGCGAGATCTTAGGGATGTACCCTCAGCTGTTTAAAATGTTATTTTTACCTGGGAAATATATTTGTGGAGGAGTGCATAAAGTTTATGTGTGTGCACGCAAGTGTGTGTATTTTAAAGAATACTAATGAAATGAAAACCCATGAATCCATCATCCAAGTTAAGAATAGAATATTACTAGTACCTTTAAAAGCCACTGTGTGCCCCTTCCCAGTCACAATCTCCTTCTCCCCGTAACCACTATCCTGGCTTTTATACTAATGATTCCTTTTGGTTTTCTTTATAGCTTTACCATCTATGTATATATCCCTAAACAGTATATTGTTTATTCATTAAAAACTGAGTAGCGGGCTTCCCTGGTGGCGCAGTGGTTGAGAATCTGCCTGCCAATGCAGGGGACACGGGTTCGAGCCCTGGTCTGGGAAGATCCCACATGCCACGGAGCAGCTGGGCCCGTGAGCCACAATTACTGAGCCTGCGCGTCTGGAGCCTGTGCTCCGCAACGGGAGAGGCCGCGATGGTGAGAGGCCCGCGCACCGCGATGAAGAGTGGTCCCCACTTGCCGCAACTAGAGAAAGCCCTCGCACAGAAACGAAGACTCAACACAGTCATAAATAAATAAATAAAAGAACATGAATTTCTAAAAAAAAAAAAACTGAGTAGCAAGCACAAACTTAGCTGTGTAAGGAAAGGGCAATAATACCACTATTGTGTGAAGACTCAGATGAAGAGAAGCTGAACAGAACCTTTTGTTCACAGTCTGGCTTCAGATACCTGAGAGCATATAGGAGCCCGTGCTGGCAAGTCCGTTGGCAAAATCCCGAGTAAATCCCAGAACATGGGGCTCTTCACAGGCAGGACATCCGTGCTATAGTGCAGCGCTGGGTACTGAACATCCAGCAGGAATGCGGTCAGGGGGCATGCTCTGCTCTGCAGTTCCTGCTTTTCAGCTCGCTGAGGCTGCCTCCCGCTCAGCTATTCCTGAGAGCACTGCTGTGGGCTGAAATGAGAGTCCTCTGCTGATCGAGGCAGCAGAGAGGAGCAAGAATCTCATCAGCCCCTGGTCAGAAAAAGCAAAACAGAGGAACCTGGCCCCAGATTACGTGGTTCTTCTGTTTTCAAGTTAAAGAGGTGATCAGTGGCATTGGGAATCATTGATGGCTCTCTAGTTAACCTCTACTCAATGCTTAACTGGCAGCCTGAGATCTCACTCTCTTGTATTCCTGAGTTGAATCTCCTGTTTGCTGTCCCTTGGCGTCCTTTTTTACTGGTCTACTCTCTTGTTCTAGCAAACACATCCTACAATAATTTCTTCAGGAAGTATGCATGGCAAGTAATGTATTGAGCTTTTTCATATCTGAAAATTTTTTTATTATTGATTTTTCTGACTCAATGTAGACTTTAAAGGTTAGAAATATTTTTCCTTCATGATTCTGAAGGTGTCGCTCTAATGTCTCATTGCTTCTAGTGTTGCCATTGAGAGATCAGAAGCCATTGCAGTGCCTGATCCATTGTGTGTGAACTATATCATCCTCCCCTCCTTGAGCACCCTTACCCCTACTGCTGGAAATCTGAACGTTTTGTAGCCCTTAGGGTTCTTAAATTTCACAGTGGCATGTGTGGACATGTGTCTTATCTATTTTGCTGAGTACTTCATGGGTGCTTTTCTTTAAAATTTTTATTTTATATGGGGGTATAGTTGATTAACAATGTTGTGTTAGTTTCAGGTGTACAGCAAAGTGATTCAGTTATACATATGCATGTATCTATTCTTTTTCAAATTCTTTTCCCATGTAGGTTGTTACAGAATATTGAGCAGAGTTCCCTGTGCTATAGAGTAGGTCCTTGTTGGTTACCTATTTTAAACTTAGCACTGTTTACATGTAAATCCCAAACTCCCAATCTATCCCTACCCCCCCTTCCCCCGTGGTAGCCATAAGTTCGTTCTCTATGTCTGTGAGTCCATTTCTGTTTTATAAATAAGTTCATTTGTATAATTTTTTTTTTTAGATTCCACATATAAGCAATATCATATTATATTTGTCTTTGTCTGACTTACTTCACTTAGTATGATAATCTCCAGGTCCATCCATGTTGCTGCAAATGGCATTATTTCATTCTTTTTTATGGCTGAGTAGTATTCCATCATATAAATGTACCACATCTTCTTTATCCATTCATCTGTTGATGGATATTTAGGTTGCTTCCATGTCTTGGCTATTGTAAACAGTGCTGCAGTGAACACTGGGGTGCATGTATCCTTTCGAACCATGGTTTTCTCTGAGTGTATGCCCGGGAGTGGGATTGCTGGATCATATGGTAGCTCTAATTTTAGTTTCTTAAGGAACCTCCATACTCTTCTCCATAGTGGCTGTACCAGTTTAGATTCCCACCAACAGTGTGGGAGGGTTCCCTTTTCTCCACACCCTCTCCAGAATTTATTGTTTGTAGATTTTTTAATGATGGCCATTCTGCCTGGTGTGAGGTGATACCTCATTGTAGTTTTGATTTGCATTTCTCTAATAATTAGCGATGTTGAGCATCTTTTCATGTGCCTCTTGGCCATCTGTATGTCTTCTTTGGAGAAATGCCTATTTAGGTCTTTTGCCCATGTTTTGATTGGGTTGTTTGTTTTTTTAATATTGAGCCACAGTAGCTGTTTGTAAATTTTGGAGACTAATCCTTTGTTGGTTGCATTGTTTGCAAATATTTTCTCCCATTCTGTGGGCTGTCTTTTCGTTTTGTTTATGGTTTCCTTTGCTGTGCAAAAGCTTTTGAGTTTAATTAGGTCCCATTTGTTTATTTTTGTTTTTACTTCCATTACTCTAGGAGACTTCTCAGAAAAGATGTTGCTGTGATTTATGTCAGAGTGTTCTGCCTCTGTTTTCCTCTAAGAGTTTTATAGCATCTGGTCTTACATTTAGGCCTTTAATCCATTTTGAGTTTACTTTTGTGTATGGTGTTAAAGAATGATCTAATTTCATTTTTTTACATGTGGCTGTCCAGTTTTCCCAGCACCATTTATTGAAGAAACTGTCTTTCCTCCATTGTATAGTCTTGCTTCCTTTGTTGTAGATTAACTGACCATATGTATGTGGATTTATTTCTGGGCTTTCTATCCTGTTCCATTAATCTATATTTCTGTTTTTGTGCCAGTACCATACTGTTTTGATGACTGTAGCTTTGTAGTATAGTCTGAAGTCAGGGAGCCTGACTCCTCCAGCTCTGCTTTTTGTCTGGTTTTCCTATCAATGCACTGATAGGAATTGCATTGAATCTGTACATTGCCTTGGATAGTATAGTCATTTTGACAATATTGATTCTTCCAATCCACGAATGTGGTATATCTATCCATCTGTTTGTGTCATCTTTGATTTCTTTCATCACTGTCTTATAGTTTTCAGAGTACAGGTCTTTTGTCTCCTTAGGTAGGTTTATTCCTAAGTATTTTATTCTTTATGATGCGATGGTAAATGGGAGTGTTTCCTTAATTTCTCTTTCTGATCTTTCATTGTTAGTGTATAGGAATGCAAGGGATTTCTGTGTATTAATTTTGTATCCTGCAAGTTTACCAGATTCATTGATGCGCTCTAGTAGTTTCCTGGTAGCATCTTTAGGATTTTCTATGTATAGTGTCATGTCATCTGCAAACAGTGACAATTTTACTTTTTCTTTTCCAATTTGGATTCCTTTTATTTCATCGTCTTCTCTGAGTGCCGTAGCTAGGACTTCCAAAACTGTGTTGAATAAAAGTGGCAAGAGTGGACATCCTTGTCTTGTTCCTGGTCTTAGAGGAAATGCTTTCAGCTTTTCATTGTTGAGTATGATGTTAGCTGTAGGTTAGTCATATATGGTCTTTATTATGTTGAGGTGTGTTCCCTCTATGCCCACTTTCTGGAGCGTTTTTATTGTAAATGGGTGCTAAATTTTGTCAAATGCTTTTTCTGCATCTGTTGGGATGATAATGTGGTTTTTACTCTTCAATTTGTTGATGTGGTGTATCCCACTGTTTGATTTGTGGATATTGAAAAATTCTGGTATCCCTCGGATAAATCCCACTTGATCATGGTGTATGATCCTTTTAATGTATTGTTGGATTCGGACTGCTAATGTTTTGTTGAGGATTTTTGCATCTATATTCATCAGTGATATTGGCCTGTAATTTTCTTTTTTTGTGGTATTTTTGTCGGGTTTTGGCATCAGGGTGATGGTGACCTCATAGAATGAGTTTGGGAGTATTCCTTCCTCTGCAATTTTTTGGAATAGTTTCAGAGGGATAGGTGTTAACTCTATCCCTCTATCAAATGTTTGATAGAATTCGCCTGTGAATTCATCTGGTCCCAGACTTTTGTTTGTTAGGAGTTTTTAAATCATGGTTTCAACTTCACTACTGGTGATTGGTCTGTTCATATTTTCTATTTCTTCCTGGTTCAGTCTTGTGAGACTGTACCTCTCTAAGAATTTGTCCATTTCTTACAGGTTGTCCATTTTATTGGCATACAGTTGCTTGTAGTATTCTCATGATCTTTTGTATTTCTGTGGCGTCAGTTGTAACTTCTCCTTTTTCATTTCTAATTTTATTGATTTGAGTCCTCTCCTTTTTTCTTTTTTTTTTTTTGATGAGTCTGGCTGAAGGTTTATCAATTTTGTTTACCTTTTCAAGGAACCAGCTTTTAGTTTCATTGATCTTTGCTGTTGTTTTCTTTGTCTCTATTTCATTTATTTCTGCTCTGATCTTTATGATTTCTTTCCTTCTACTAACTTTAGGTTTTACTTGTTCTTCTTTCTCTAGTTGCTTTAGGTGTAAGGTTAGGTTGTTTATTTGAGATTTTTCTTGTTTCCTGAGGTAAGATTGTATTGCTATAAACTTCCCTCTTAGAACTGCTTTTGCTGCATCCCATAGGTTTTGGATCATTGTGTTTTCATTGTCATTTGTCTCTAGGTATTTTTTGATTTCCTCTTTGATTTGTTCAGTGATCCATTGGTTGTTTAGTAGCATATTGTTTAGCCTCCACTTGTTTGTGATTTTTATAGTTTTTTTTCTTGTAGTTTTTTTCTAATCTCATAGTGTTGTGATCGGAAAGGATGCTTCATATGGTTTCAATTTTCTTAAATTTACCGGGGCTTGCCTTGTGGCCCAGCATGTGGTCAGTCCTGGGGAGTGTTCCGTGTGCACTTGAGAAGAATGTGTATTCTGCTGCTTTTGGATGGAATGCTCTATAAATATCAATTAAGTTCATCTGGTCTACTGTTTCATTTAAGGTCTGTGTTTCCTTATTGATCTTCTGTCTGGATGATCTGTCCATTGCTGAAAGTGGGGTGTTAAAGTCCCCCACTATTATTGTGTTGCTGTCAATTTCTCCCTTTATGGCTGTTAGTATTTGCTTTGTATATTGGGGTGCTCCTATGTTGGCTGCATATATATTTACAATTGTTATATCTTCTTCTTGGATTGATTCCTTGATCATTATGTAGTGTCCTTGTTTGTCTCTTGTAATAGTCTTTATTTTAAAGTCGATTTTGTCTGATATGAGTAGTGTTACTCCAGCTTTCTTGTGATTTCTATTTGTATGGAATACCTTTTTCCATCCCCTTACTTTCAGTCTGTATGTGTCCCTAGATCTGAAGTAGGTCTATTGTAGACAGCATATATATGGGTCTTGTTTTTGTATTCATTCAACCAGTCTGTGTCTTTTGGTTGGAGCATTTAATCCGTTTACATTTAAGGTACTTATTGATATGTATGTTCCTATTGCCATTTTCTTAATTGTTTTGGATTTGTTTTTGTAGGTCTTTTTTCTTCCCTTCCTCATTTGTTCTCTTGTCTTGTGATTTGATGACTAACATTAGTTTTGTGTTTGGATTCCTTTTTCTTTTTTGTGTGTGTCTATTGTAGATTTTTGGTTTGCAGTTACCATGAGTTTTGATATAGCAGTCTATATATATGCAAGATTGTTTTAAGTTGCTGGTCTTTTAATTTCAAATGCATTTCCAATATCCTACACTTGTGTTCTCCTCTTCTTACAATTGCTGGGGTTTTTTTTTTTTAATTTTTATTTATTTATTTATTTATTTTTGGCTGTGTTGGGTCTTCATTTCTGTGCGAGGGCTTTCTCTAGTTGCGGCAAGCGGGGGCCACTCTTCATCGCGGTGCGCGGACCTCTCACTGTCGCGGCCTCTCTTGTTGCGGAGCACAGGCTCCAGACGCGCAGGCTCAGTAGTTGTGGCTCACGGGCCTAGTTGCTCCGCGGCATGTGGGATCTTCCCAGACCAGGGATCGAACCCGTGTCCCCTGCATTGGCAGGCAGATTCTCAACCACTGCGCCACCAGGGAAGCCCAATTGCTGGGTTTTATATCATATTTGTATGTAGATGATTTTCTACCTTTTCTTTATGTTTGCCTTTACTGGGGAACTTTTCCATTTGTAATTTTCTTGATTCTAGTAGTGACCTTTTCTATTCTGCTTAGAGAAGTTCCTTTAGCATTTTTTCCAAAGCTGGTTTGGTGGTGCTGAATTCTCTTAGCTTTTGCTTGTCTGTAAAGTTTTTGATGTATACATATAGCTGATTCACTTTGTTATACAGCAGAAACTAACACAACATTGTAAAGCAGTTATACTCCAATATAAAGATGTTAAAAAAAAAAATCTGAGTGACAGCCTTGCTGGGTGAAGTATTCTTGGTTGTAAGTTCTTTCCTTTTATCATTTTAAATATATTTTGTTGCTCCCTTCTGGCTTGCAGAGTTTATGCTGAGAAATCAGGTGATGACCTTATGGGAGTTCTCTTGTATGTTATTTTTTGCTTTTCCCCCTTCTGGCTCCTTTTAATTTGGACAACTCAGGATTTAAGGTCTGGGAAATGTTCTTGGATTGAGTTCCTCCCTTCCATTTTCTTTGTTATTTTGGTTCTACTTTCTGGGAAATTTCCTCAACTTTATCTGCCACCCCTTCTATTGAGTTTTAAATTTCTTCATATATTTAGTTTTCAAGAGCCCTCATTTTGTCTTCTGAAAGTTCTGTTTTTGTTTCATAGTTAGAGTATCTTTCCAAGGACATTAATGGTAGTTGGAAGTTTTTTTCTTGTTTAGTCTGTTTTCTCTAAGTTGCTCTTTCTGTTTTGATCTCTGTCTTCCAAATTAGACTCTTCTCCAGATGTTTTGGGAGGTTGGTTATCTACTTATGATTAGGAATAGAGCAGTGGTTCTTGAGGGACATTTGACAACGTTTAGAGACATTTTTGCTTGGCAAAACTGGCCGAGGGGGTGCTACTGTCATCTCCAGGTAGAGGCTGGAGACGCTGTTAGGCACCCTACAATGCACAGGACATCCTTGCACAACAAAGGACTATTCAGCCCAAAATGGCAACAATGCCGAGGTTGGAAAGCTGATTGAAAACTCTGAACTTGTGGCAGAACTTGTTGACTTTGGATTTCAAGGAAGGTGATCTGGTTGAGCGGTTTGAACAATATAACGTCATTATTTTTAGGTCTTTCCCTCTGGGCTGGTCACATATTCAATAGAAAATCTTTCCTTTCCTGCCTGAAGGGTAAAGATCTAGCTTCTAACATTCCCCCCTGTTAATGGGAAATGGGGATGGGCTGTCTACATTCAGTTTGTGTGTGATCACATAAACCCCTTGCTTTTCATATAGTATCCACTTCCTCAACTGCCTTCTGTCCCCAGTTCTAATAAGACCCTGTGTTTTACCCTCTCCAGAAAATGGACCTCTGTGAGGATGAGGCAGGGTAGTTACCCAGTGGATTGAGTAGAGGAGGATCTAAGACTCTTAACTGCTTCTCTAATAGATTTCACTCAAACCTTGTTAGTTTAGCCCCACCCTCTCTTTCTCAGAGTTATCTGGTGCTGCCAGTTCAGGTGCTTCCTGAGAATTCTGTAGTGTAAATGAGTTTGGTTCTGAACTATTCTTATTTTCTCCTTGCAATTTGGCTTTCCTATGAATGCTAAGCCAGTTACTATTACTCCATCTGCTTTCTTGCTTTCAAAATTTGATTATTAATTACTATTGTATTCTCTCATTCTCCTAGTCCTTTAAGACATTTTCTTTAGCCCCTTTTCTCTCATTTTAATGGGTTCGGGGAGAAAAGTTAATTTAGATGCATTTGCTAAATCTATCCTATTATCCTGGAGACCAATATATTATTCTATATTCTAGCATAATTTTGCTTAATTCTAGTCACCTTTTGATGTGCAATTGTCCCTCAGTATTTGCAGGGGATTGGTTATAGGATCCCCGCCAATACCAAAATCCATGGATGCTCAAGTTCCTTATATAAAATAGCATATTATTTGCATATAACCCACACATATGCCCCATATACTTCAAATCATCTCTAGATTACTTACAATACCTAATACAATGTAAATGCTGTGTAAATAGTTGCCAGTGCAAATTCAAGTTTTGCTTTTTGGAACTTTCTAGAATTTTTTTTCATATATTTTCAATCCATGGTTGGCTGAATACACAGATGTGGAACCTGCAGATACAGAGGGCCAACTGTATTTACTTTTGGTATCATAATTGTTCAATTCCTAGACATGACCTTTCTTCACATTAATGAAAGCTAGAGGAGATGATTCTGTGTCTGCATAGAGACACAGCTACATTCTTTTCCAAACCTTAGGGAAGTAATAGCAAATATTCAATTGTAACATATTCTAGTTTAATTGACCTTTTACTTTAAAACTTAGTATTCTGAAAGCAGCCAACTGCCTTGAGTAGAACCTTGTGCCACAATCCCAGTCAATATTCAGTATTCTTAAAGAATTGGATAAAGAATATAGATTTTATCAAATCTGAAATGCCATCAATTATCTTATCATTCCAGTTTGATTAATACCCTGGCCAGAATTAGTGGAAATATGAGAAAGATAGTAGTTTATAATGATGGCTTACTACTACCTCTGTCAGTATTTTTCCCCCCCATAATTATTCAAGAATCGACTGTACTATAGACTAAAAATATAAGGATGAAATTTCAAGATTCAACAAAAGAGTTTAGGCCAGACTGAAACCTAGGCCTCCTGAATTTTTGCTGTTCCTTAAACTGTCATTCAAGTATAATTAATAAGTGTAATACAGAAGTTTTTGCATACATTTTATTACACTCTCCTCCCCATTTTAAGATGGGAAAACAAGCCAGATTTTCTTATATCCTGTGTCTTTTTAGCATTTTGATGAAATAAATATAATCAAGTCCTGCTAAAATTATAGACACTATATAGTCACTTAAATTTTTATCAGTTTCCACTGAGTTTCCAGTTGATGGATTAAATCCCAAAAGAAGTTAAAAGATTTTTCAGTGTCTTTTTAGTGTACTAAATTTGGTTCACCTTTTCTAACCCCCTGGATGTCACTGAGAGACAGATCTTTGAAACTCTTTACTGGTGACCTATCTTCAGGTCATCAATAGTTCAGAGATAAACTCATTTTCTTTGCCTCACATTATAAAAGTAGCCTAAAGAACCAAGGATTTGGTTCCTTTTTTTCATTCACAGACTTAAACACGTTTTTGGTGGTTTTTTTTGTATCAGTATTCCCTTTTTTTCTTGATTCTTCCTAGCTTTCTTCATTCTACTATTACTAAAAGGGTTGGGGGAGAAGCTATGTTTTCTTCCTCACCTTTGTTCAAACAGGAAAAAGTAAAGAATTGACTCTATTGACCAAAAATGATCCCACATACAGATCTTGGAAAGTATCCAAAAGGTGTAGTGAATTGAAGCATACTACACAAATGTATATATAAATAGAGTCCCAAGGGTTTAATGTGTGTACAAAAACCAATTACTCTAAACATTTCCTGAAATTGCTTGCTATTGTCAGGATAAGTAATCACAAGTAAGACATCCAGATTGAGAACGAAAACATTTGTGGGAGTCCTGACTCACATTGTTATATTGTCTTCTCACAGAGAAAAGTCTTTGAACAGTTTTGAGTGATTATCAAAAAGGTCCTTTTCCTATAGAGTTCTGAAAGGTACGCTATTACCATTTCTTTTCCTTCCAGTTTAGCTTTGTTAGGTTGCTTGAAGAGAGAGATTTGAAACTGTAGTGTAACTGATGTCCTGATGATTGATGGTGGGATGAAATCAACTGATTCATATGATCTCAGAGAAATGTTTAAGTCTAGGTTAGATTATATTCATTTGCCTGTCCTCTGAAAGAATAAAGACAAACTTACACTTTAAGGCAAAAGTATCATAAGTGTCCTACTGTAAATGAAGAACTTTTCTCTGTCTTCTGATTGACCACATGCATCCAGGTGTACTGTTTCTACCTGTAAAAACCAATGAGAGTGTTTTGTTTCCTGAGGAGGGGGGAAATACATACATGTATACATGTACATGTGTGTGTATTTAATAACTTAAACCATACTAGCCTTCAAATAAAATACTACAGTATATTGCGATTGCATTCTACATTAATCAATAGTTGATTCAAGCATGTTGGATTATCTTAATTCAGATACTTATTTGATAACTATTAATCACAAGGAACCGAGTGTGTATTTGTGTTTTTAATGCCTGGGACCGGGCATTGGTATTTTATCAGTCATCACAGTTGATTCAACTGTATGGTCAATATTGAGAGCCACCAATTTCAGTTGAGGCGAGGACTGGGTAATAAGAAAGTGACTGGACCACTGGTTTTGCTAGTAGAAATTACTTCCTTTCCTATGGCAGTTGAGAATAATGCTAATTTGAAGTTTGAGGAGGATGAAGGATTTCTCTGTGACTTCACGTGAGACTGTAGAGGTTGTTGGAAACTAAATCATGTAGGGCTTTCTCTTTGTCAAGTGCCTATTTAAGTCTTCTGCCCAGATTTCCTTGTAGTATATTTTCTTATTTAAGAATTATTTATGTATTTTGGTTTTTGACTAAATACATGTGTTGCAAATACCTTCTCTCTGGGATTTTAAGCAGAAATATAATATCAGATTTTCATTTTTAAAACATCACTGCAAGAATGAATGGGAGAAACAAGTTTTCAGTGGTCCTAGTAGAAATTGGTAGTGGTTTAGACTACGGTATGAGTCATGCAGAGAAGTGGACAGGGTTAAGAGATATTTGAGATAAACTCAGTAGGACTTGTTAGTGAAGATTAGATAAGTGATGGCTAAGATGAGAGAATGATTTAAGTTTCTGGTTCAAAAGGTAAAAGTTGTATACACTACCACTGTGAACTATTATTTTGTTTAAGATGCTGATAAATTATAGAGAAAATTACAGAGATTATTTGCCTTGAATATAAGAACACTATCTCAAATTTTTAAAAGTGATTTTGAAAGTAAATTTGTTTCTTATTTTTCTGGTTTATCAACTTCAAATAAATAATTACCTCATGAATTATAGAAAAATGTGTTCAAAACTATATTAAATTCTATTTTGAAAGCTATGGCTATAGTAGACAATGAAATATGAATAAACTGTTGAAGGAAATAGAAACTTAAGAAAATCAACAAATTAAACTTGGATTTTTTTTTTTAGGGGTCCCTTCAGTGTTGTACGACGATGCATCAACAGAGAAACTGGGCAACAATTTGCTGTAAAAATTGTTGATGTAGCCAAGTTCACATCAAGTCCAGGGTTAAGTACAGAAGGTAAGAGATGGATTTCAAGTAAGTTATTTGATGTCTGGCTTTATTTCATTTCCAATCCATCTATCAACTTAACCTTCATCTGGGGGTGGGGAAGCAGAGGGTGTAATGTAGTGGGAAGTGGGTGGAGACAGTTTAAATTCCATTCTAGTTTGTCAGATTTCTAGAACATAGTATTTGAAAGATAGCTAGATTTGATTAACAGTGTTATGAAGTCATCTAGGATTGCTATTGGCCTATGTTTTTTGAATAGAAAGGAAGTAAAATCTGAAAATATATTTTTTAGGATCTAACTTGTAGTCCTATAGTATAGAACATGGGATGGGAAGGGTGAGAAGGGAAATAATGGCACAAATATAATCATTGCAGATTCAAAAGAAACTAAGATGAGTTCCCTTCAAGTCCGTAACTTATTACCCTTAGGATTGTGATCTAATAGAACTAAAAGACTAATATATCACATATTGCTTAAGTCACTTATGGTGTATATGTGTAAATTTGAAAGAACAGTACTGCTAGGACTTGCAGGACTCAAAATTTTGTTTCAAGACATTGATATGGCTAATCGTATTTATGTATAAATATTTATAAACAGTACAGAAGCATTTTAAAGGCTTTTTTTGTTTGTTTGTTTTTTGCTGTTTTAAGCCATAGTTTCATGTAGCCATGATTCACATATGGTCGCACTTCAGATGGCACAATTATTATTTTAACGTTTCTAATTAGCCTGTCTTCTGTCTTTAGACTTTTCCTCAGTCCAGTAAAAGACGTATCCTTCTTAAGTCCTTTCCTTCTTAATCCCAAGAGCAATGCAGTTAATAGTTTAAATTGGAAAAGCTAAGGCAGAGTAGCCTATTTATATTTTATCCAGTTATCTTACTTTAAGAAGTAGAAGCCCAGATACTGTGAGCTCCAAGTTAATCTATTCCTGCAGATCCTTTTTCAGGATCATTACTTTTAAATACTTTTTTGAAACCTTCTAAATTATTATTATCCATATACTGAATGTAGAAGATTCGTAGAAGTTGTTACAAAGAATCAATAACTGATTTTTTTTTTTAGTGCTTTAATCTTTCAATTCTTAAGGTAAGATTTAGGGATTTTATATCTTACAGTTTCATATTTTGGAATTGGCTATTATTACTTCTGAATACAAATTATTTTATAAATTTAGCAGAATTTAAACTTCACTTCTAATCAGGTTTTACCACTATATTATGTTTCCTAAAACTTTTGAACTGCATTTAAGTTTAATATACCGTATTTGATTTTCTGTACCTCAGTTGTCAACTAATTTTAACAAAAAACTTTGAGTACTTAGGTAATTTTGTATAAACCTAGTTCATTAAACATACAGATGTGTTGAATCTTTATTTCCCTTAAATGTTTTAATACTGTTGATGAATTTAGTAAGATTCCAGTTTAAAATCACAAGTCTAAATCAATTACTCAGTATACCTATATTATGTTGATTTTGTTTATCAGTATACCTAATTCTGAATCTACAGACTAAAGACGTTTTTTATGGAGACAGTTCATTACTTTCTCAGTTGTCTGAGGTTCTTTCTTTTTTCAAAGAAAATAAATTTATTTATTTATTTATGGCTGAGTTGGGTCTTTGTTCCTGCGCGCGGGCTTTCTCTAGTTGTGGTGAGTGGGGGCTACTCTTCATTGCGGTGCGCGGGCCTCTCACTGCGGTGGCTCCTCTTGTTGTGGAGCACGGGTTCTAGGCGTGCAGGCTTCAGTAGTTGTGGCGCACAGGTGTAGTTGCTCTGTGGCATGTGGGATCGTCCCGGACCAGGGCTCGAACCCGTGTCCCCTGCATTGGCAGGAGGATTCTTAACCATTGCACCACCAGGGAAGCCCTTGGCTGAGGTTCTTTATTGACAGATTTCTTCAGCAAGGAATCTCTCTAGCTATAGACCCAGACTGCCAGCCTGAATCTCTTTTGTTGTCACGTAGCCAGGGCGTCAAACACCAAACTTAAAAAGATGAGGTTGGCGTATCATGCATGTCTCTGAGGTTAAGTCTTCTGAAGTTCACTCATTTGTCACTTTGGCATTGCTTTGAGTATACAAATGTCTTCAAGTCCTTTTCTGAAGACAAGGCTAGGGCATTTCATTGATCTTATATGGTAGGGTCACAACCTATAGATATTAAATGATATCCAATTGAATTCTGCATATTACTCATGACTTTATCTGGTTTTGATAAGGGTTTGATGTTATTCAAATGAAAATGTGCAATTGTTCCTTTATATTTATGGCATCAAAATGTAGTTTTCCCTTCTTCTTTAGCACAATGACACTCTCAATGATTAAGAAACAGAATAAAAATTTCAACTCCACCCCACACCAACTATTTTTCCTTTTGAAAAAAAATTTGCAGTGGAGTTCCTATACACACTATTGCTTATTTTCACACTAGCTTATTTTATTTTAACTTGCACACATTTTATTATAAGATATATAATAAATAATAAGTTATTTATTTTATATTATAAAACCTCATTGAACAGTATCCTCCACCCTCAACTTCTTTCAACATTTTTCTTTTTTTTTTTTAACATCTTTATTGGAGAATAATTGCTTTACAATAGTGTGTTAGTTTCTGCTTTATTACAAAGTGAATCAGTTATACGTATACATATGTTCCCATATCTCTTCCCTCTTGCATCTCCCTCCCTCCCACCCTCCCTATCCCACCCCTCTAGGTGGTCACAAAGCACCGAGCTGATCTCCCTGTGCTATGTGGTTGCTTCCCATTAGCTATCAATTTTACGTTTGGTAGTGTATATATGTCCATGCCACTCTCTCACTTTGTCACAGCTTACCCTTCCCCCTCCCCATATCCTCAAGTCCATTCTCTAGTAGGTCTGTGTCTTTATTCCCATCTTGCCACTAGGTTCTTCATGACCTTTTTTTTTTTTGCTTAGATTCCATATATATGTGTTAGCATACTGTATTTGTTTTACTCTTTCTGACTTACTTCACTCAGTATGACAGACTCTAACTCCATCCACCTCACTACAAATAACTCAATTTCGTTTCTTTTTATGGCTGAGTAATATTCCATTGTATATATGTGCCACATCTTCTTTATCCATTCATCTGATGATGGACACTTGGGTTGCTTCCATGTCCTGGCTATTGTAAATAGAGCTGCAATGAACATTTAGGTACATGACTCTTTTTGAATTATGGTTTTCTCAGGGTATATGCCCAGTAGTGGGATTGCTGGGTCGTATGGTAGTTCTATTTGTAGTTTTTTAAGGAACCTCCATACTGTTCTCCATAGTGGCTGTATCAATTTACATTCCCACCAACAGTGCAAGAGGGTTCCCTTTTCTCCACACCCTCTCCAGCATTTATTGTTTCTAGATTTTTTGATGATGGCCATTCTGACCTGTGTGAGATGATATCTCACTGTAGTTTTGATTTGTATTTCTCTAATGATTAATGATGTTGAGCATTCTTTCATGTGTTTGTTGGCAATCTGTATATCTTCTTTGGAGAAATGTCTATTTAGGTCTTCTGCCCATTTTTGGATTGGGTTGTTTTTTTTTTGTTATTGAGCTGCATGAGCTGCTTGTAAATCTTGGAGATTAATCCTTTGTCAGTTGCTTCATTTGCAAATATTTTCTCCCATTCTGAGGGTTGTCTTTTGGTCTTGTTTATGGTTTCCTTTGCTGTGCAAAAGCTTTTAAGTTTCATTAGGTCCCATTTGTTTATTTGTGTTTTTATTTCCATTTCTCTAGGAGCTGGGTCAAAAAGGATCTTGCTTTGATTTATGTCATAGAGTGTTCTGCCTATGTTTTCCTCTAAGAGTTTGATAGTGTCTGGCTTTACACTTAGGTCTTTAATCCATTTTGAGTTTATTTTTGTGCATGGTGTCAGGGAGTGTTCTAATTTCATACTTTTACATGTACCTGTCCAATTTTCCCAGCACCATTTATTGAAGAGGCTGTCTTTTCTCCACTGTATATGCTTGCCTCCTTTAGAAAAGATAAGGTGACCATATGTGCATGGGTTTATCTCTGGGCTTTCTATCCTGTTCCATTGATCTATATTTCTGTTTTTGTGCCAGTACCAAACTGCCTTGATTACTGTAGCTTTGTAATATAGTCTGAAGTCAGGGAGCCTGATTCCTCCAGCTCCATTTTTCGTTCTCAAGATTGCTTTGGCTATTCGGGGTCTTTTGTGTCTCCATACAAATTGTGAAATTTTTTGTTCTAGTTTTGTGAAAAATGCCTGTGGTAGTTTGATAGGGATTGCACTGAATCTGTAGATTGCTTTGGGTAGTAGAGTCATTTTCACAATGTTGATTCTTCCAATCCAAGAACATGGTATATCTCTCCATCTATTTGTATCATCTTTTTTTAATTTATTTATTTATTTATTTATTTATTTATGGCTGTGTTGGGTCTTCGTTTCTGTGTGAGGGCTTTCTCTAGTTGTGGCAAGTGGGGGCCACTCTTCATCGCGGTGCGCAGGCCTCTCATTATCACGGCCTCTCTTGTTGCGGAGCACAGGCTCCAGACGCGCAGGCTCAGTAATTGTGGCTCACGGGCCTAGTTGCTCCGTGGCATGTGGGATCTTCCCAGACCAGGGCTTGAACCCGTGTCCCCTGCATTGGCAGGCAGATTCTCAACCACTGCGCCACCAGGGAAGCCCCTGTTTGTATCATCTTTAATTTCTTTCATCAGTGTCCTATAATTTTCTGCATACAGGTCTTTTGTCTCCTTAGGTAGGTTTATTCCTAGATATTTTATTCTTTTTGTTGCAGTGGTAAACGGGAGTGTTTTCTTAATTTCACTTTCAGATTTTTCATCATTAGTGTATAGGAATGCAAGAGATTTCTCTGCATTAATTTTGTATCCTGCTACTCTATCAAATTCATTGATTAGTTCTAGTAGTTTTCTGGTAGCATTTTTAGGATTCTCTATGTATAGTATCATGTCATCTGCAAACAGTGACAGCTTTACTTCTTTTCCGATTTGGATTCCTTTTATTTCTTTTTCTTCTCTGATTGCTGTGGCTAAAACTTCCAAAACTATATTGAATAATAGTGGTGAGAGTGGGCAACCTTGTCTTGTTCTTGGTCTTAGTGGAAATGGTTTCAGTTTTTCACCATTGAGGGCGATGTTGACTGTGGATTTGTCATATATGGCCTTTATTATGTTGAGGAAAGTTCCCTCTATGCCTACTTTCTGCAGGGCTTTTATCATAAATGGGTGCTAAATTTTGTCAAATGCTTTCTCTGCATCTATTGAGATGATCATATGGTTTTTCTCCTTCAATGTGTTAATATGGTGTATCATGTTGATTGATTTGCGTATATTGAAGAATCCTTGCATTCCTGGGATAAACCCCACTTGATCATGGTGTATGATCCTTTTAATGTGCTGTTGGATTCTGTTTGCCAGTATTTTGTTGAGGATTTTTGCATATATGTTCATCAGTGATATTGGCCTGTAGTTTTCTTTCTTTGTGACGTCTTTGTCTGGTTTTGATATCAGGGTGATGGTGGCCTCGTAGAATGAGTTGGGGAGTGTTCCTCCCTCTGCTATATTTTGGAAGAGTTTGAGAAGGATAGGTGTTAGCTCTTCTCTCAGTGTTTGATTGAATGCACCTGTGAAGCCATCTGGTCCTGGGTTTTTGTTTGTTGGAAGATTTTTAATCACAGTTTCAATTTCAGTGCTTGTGATTGGTCCGTTCATATTTTCTATTTCTTCCTGGTTCAGTCTCAGATGGTTGTGCATTTCTAAGAATTTGTCCATTTCTTCCAGGTTGTCCATTTTATTGGCATAGAGTTGCTTGTAGAAATCTCTCATGATCCTTTGTATTTCTGCAGTGTCAGTTGTTATTTCTCCTTTTTTATTTCTTATTTTATTGATTTGAGTCTTCTCCCTGTTTTTCTTGATGAGTCTGGCTAATGGTTTATCAATTTTGTTTATCTTCTCAAAGAACCAGCTTTTACTTTTATTGATCTTTGCTATTGTTTCCTTCATTTCTTTTTCATTTATTTCTGATCTGATCTTTATGATTTCTTTCCTTCTGCTAACTTTGGGGATTTTTTGTTCTTCTTTCTCTAGTTGCTTTAGGTACAAGGTTAGGTTGTTTATTTGAGATGTTTCCTGTTTCTTAAGGTAGGATTGTATTGCTATAAGCTTCCCTCTTAGAACTGCTTTTGCTGCATCCCATAGGTTTTGGGTCATCGTGTCTCCATTGTCATTTGTTTCTAGGTATTTTTTGATTTCCCCTTTGGTTTCTTCAGTGATCAGTTCATTATTAAGTAGTGTATTGTTTAGCCTCCATGTGTTTGTATTTTTTTACAGATCTTTTCCTGTAATTGATATCTAGTGTCATAGCGTTGTGGTCAGAAAAGATACTTGATACGATTTCAATTTTCTTAAATTTACCAAGGCTTGATTTGTGTCCCAAGATATAATCTATCCTGGAGAATGTTCCATGAGCACTTGAGAAAAATGTGTATTCTGTTGTTTTTGGGTGGAATGTTGTATAAATATGAAGTCCATCTTGTTTAATATATCATTTAAAGCCTGTGTTTCCTTGTTTATTTTCATTTTGGATGATCTGTCCATTGCTGAAAGTGGGGTGTTAAAGTCCCCTACTATGATTGTGTTACTGTCGATTTCCCCTTTTATGGCTGTTAGTATTTGCCTTATGTATTGAGGTGCTCCTATGTTGGGCACATAAATATTTACAGTTGTTATATCTTCTTCTTGGATCCATCCCTTGATCATTATGTAGTGTCCTTCTTTGTCTCTTGTAATAGTCTTTATTTTAAAGTCTATTTTGTCTGATATGAGAATTGCTACTCCAGCTTTCTTTTGATTTCCATTTGCATGGAATATCTTTTTCCATCCCCTCACTTTCAGTCTGTATGTGTCCTAGGTCTGAAGTGGGTCTCTTGTAGACAGCATCTATACGGGTCTTGTTTTTGTATCCATTCAGCCAGTCTGTGTCTTTTGGTGGGAGCATTTAATCCATTTACATTTAAGGTAATTATCGACATTTATGTTCCTATTCCCATTTTCTTAAATGTTTTGGGTTTGTTATTGTAGGTGTTTTCCTTCTCTTGTGTTTCTTGCCTAGAGAAGTTCCTTTAGCATTTGTTGTAAAGCTGGTTTGGTGGTGCTGAACTCTCTCAGCTTTTGCTTGTCTGTAAAGGTTTTAATTTCTGTGTCAAATCTGAATGAGATCCTTGCTGGGTAGAGTAATCTTGGTTGTAGGTTTTTCTCCTTCATCACTTTAAATATGTCCTGCCAGTCCCTTCTGGCTTGCAGAGTTTCTGCTGAAAGATCAGCTGTTAACCTTATGGGGATTCCCTTGTGTGTTATTTGTTGTTTTTCCCTTGCTGCTTTTAATATGTTTTCTTTATATTTAGTTTTTGATAGTTTGATTAATATGTGTCTTGGTGTGTTTCTTCTTGGATTTATCCTGTATGGGACTCTCTGTGCTTCCAGGACTTGATTAACTATTTCCTTTCCTATATTAGGAAAGTTTTCAACTATAATCTCTTCAAATATTTTCTCAGTCCCTTTCTTTTTCTCTTCTTCTTCTGCGACCCCTATAATTCGAGTGTTGGTGCATTTTATGTTGTCCCAGAGGTCTCTGAGACTGTCCTTATTTCTTTTCATTCTTTTTTCTTTATTCTGTTCTGCAGTAGTTATTTCCACTATTTTATCTTCCAGGTCACTTATCCGTTCTTCTGCCTCAGTTATTCTGCTATTGATCCCTTCTAGAGAATTTTTAATTTCATTTTTTGTGTTGTTCATCGTTGCTTGTTTCCTCTTTAGTTCTTCTAGGTCCTTGTTAAATGTTTCTTGCATTTTGTCTATTCTATTTCCAAGATTTTGGATCATCTTTACTATCATTATTCTGAATTCTTTTTCAGGTAGACTGCCTATTTCCTCTTCATTTGTTAGGTCTGGTGTGTTTTTACCTTGGTCCTTCATCTGCTGTGTGTTTTTCTGTCGTCTCATTTTGCTTATCTTACTGTGTTTGGGGTTTCCTTTTTGCAGGCTGCAGGTTCGTAGTTCCTGTTGTTTTTGGTGTCTGCCCCCAGTGGCTAAGTTTGGTTCAGTGGGTTGTGTAGGCTTCCTGGTGGAGGGGACTAGTGCCTGTGGTTTGGTGGATGAGGCTGGATCTTGTCTTTCTGGTGGGCAGGTCCACGTCTGGTGGTGTGTTTTGGGGTGTCTGAGAACTTATTATGATTTTAGGCAGCCTCTCTGCTAATGGGTGGGGTTGTGTTCCTGTCTTGCTAGTTGTTTGGCATAGGGTGTCCAGCACTGTAGCTTGCTGGTCGTTGAGTGAAGCTGGGTCTTGGTGTTGAGATGGAGATCTCTGGGAGATTTTCACTGTTTGGTATTACGTGGAGCTGGGAGGTCTCTTGTGGATCAGTGTCCTGAAGTTGGCTCTCCCACCTCAGAGGCACAGCCCTGATGCCTGGCTGGAGCACCAAGAGCCTTTCATCCACACGGCTTGGAGTAAAAGGGAGAAAAAATAGAAAGGAAGAAAGAAAGAGGATAAAATAAAATAAAGTAAGATAAAATAAGATAAAGTTATTAAAATGAAAAATAAAAAATAGTTATTACGAAAAAAATTTTTTTAAAGTAAAAAAAAACCAAAAAACGGACGGACAGAACCCTAGGACAAATGGGGAAAGTAAAGCTATACAGACAAAATCTCACATGGAAGCATACAGATGCACACTCACAAAAAGATGAAAAGGGGAAAAAATAATATATCTTGCTCCCAAAGTCCACCTCCTCAATTTGGGATAATTCGTTGTCTATTCAGGTATTCCGCAGATGCAGGTACATCAAGTTGAATGCGCAGCTTTAATCTGCTGCTTCTGAGGCTGCTGGGAGAAATTTCCCTTTCTCTTCTTTGTTCGCACAGCTCCCGGGGTTCTGCTTTGGATTTGGCCCCGCCTCTGCACGTAGGTCGCCTGAGGGCGTCTGTTCTTCACTCAGACAGGACGGGGTTAAAGGAGCAGCTGCTTTGGGGGCTCTGGCTTGCTCAGGCCGGGGGGAGGGAGGGATATGGATGCGGGGCGAGCCTGCGGCGGCAGAGGCCAGCATGACATTGCACCAGCCTGATGCGCGCCATGCGTTCTCCCGGGGAAGTTGTCCCTGGATCACTGGACCCTGGCAGTGGCGGGCTGCACAGGCTCCTGGGAGGGGTGGTGTGGAGAGTGACCTGTGCTTGCACACAGGCTTCTTGGTGGTTGCAGCAGCAGCCTTAGCGTCTCATGCCCGTTTCTGGGGTCCGTGCTGATAGCCGCGGCTCGCGCCCGTCTCTGGAGCTCCTTTAAGCAGCATTCTTAATCCCCTCTCCTCATGTACCAGGAAACAAAGAGGGAAGAAAAAGTCTCTTGCCTCTTAGGCAGGTGCATACCTTTTCCTGGACTCCCTCCCGGCTAGCTGTGGTGCACTAACCCCTTCAGGCTGTGTTCACGCCGCCAACCCCAGTCCTCTCCCTGCGATCCCACGGAATCTCGAGCATCAGCTCCCAGCCCCTGCCCGCCCCGGCGGGTGAGCAGACAAGCCTCTCGGGCTGGTGAGTGCTGGTCGGCACCGCTCCTCTGTGCGGGAATCTCTCCTCTTTCCCCTCCACACCCCTGTTGCTGTGCTCTCCTCCGTGGCTCTGAAGCTTCCCCCCTCCACAACCTGCAGTCTCCGCCCGCGAAGGGGCTTCCCTGTGTGTGGAAACCTTTCCTCCTTCACAGCTCACTCCCACTGGTGCAGGTCCCGTCCCTATCCTTTTGTCTCTGTTTTTTCTTTTTTCTTTTGGCCTACCCAGGTACCTGGAGAGTTTCTTGCCTTTTGGGAGGTCTGAGGTCTTCTGCCAGCGTTCAATGTGTGTTCTATAGGAGCAGTTCCACCTGTAGATGTATTTCTGATGTATCTGTGGGGAGGAAGGTGAACTCCACTTCTTACTCTTCCGCCATCTTCTCCCTCAACATTTTTCCCAAACATATTTGCCCTTCCGGTCCATTTACAAATTGTTAGTGTCCAAAAATGACCTTATTCATGGCTAAGGGTACGAGATGTTGTATTAAGAAGAAACATATTTTGAAGTGAAATTTGAAGTACAATATAAAGGAATCTATAAGTTTAAACAAAAGTACCTAGAAATATCTATATTTACCATTATATTCTCTTCTTTTTTTAAAATTAACTTATTTAGTTGCGCTGGGTCTTAGTTGCGGCAGGTGGGCTCCTTAGTTGTGGCTCGACGGCTCTTTAGTTGCAGCTCACTGTCTCCTTAGTTGCAGCACATGGGCTCCTTAGTTGTGGCACGCGTGCTCCTTAGTTGCAGCATGGGGGCTCCTTAGTTGTGGCCTGCGAACTCTTCGTTGCGGCATGCGTGTGGGATCTAGTTCCCTGACCAGAAATCGAACCTGGGCCCCCTGCATTGGGAGCACAGAGTTTTAATCACTGCACCACCAGGGAATGCCCTATATTCTCTTCTAATTAAGCCTGTCTCTCAAGCAACGGATAATTTAAAATCTATTTTATTCTTTGTGTTTTCTTTTTTATTTTATTTTTGTCTTTTTGGTTTATTTAATGTTTGTCATTGCGTTAGTATTTTTTCTTGTTAGTACATTTGTATTCAAATACATTATTGAATAAAATAGGTTTCGTAAAGTGTCATCTGGGAAACTAAAGTAAGCTATTTATTTGGACAGGTCATTATGATACAAAGAGAAGTAAAAAGCACCTATTTTAAAAAAATTTTTATTAGAATATAGGTGATTTACATTGTTGCATTAGTTTCTGCAAAAAGCGAAGTGTATCACTTATACCTATACATATTTTAGATTCTTTTCCCATATAGGTCATTACAGAGTATTGAGAAGAGTTCCCTGTGCTATACAGTAGGTCCTTATTAGTTATCTATTTTAAAAGCACCTATTCTCAAGAAACTTGCAGTTTAATAGCCCCAACCATTGTTTCTAATATTATTTTTATAAGAAAAAATATGTAATAAATTCTAAATATATAATTTACAAATTAGCTTTTGAAATGAAAAATGTATAGTAGTTAAAGACCACTTATATATGTTTTAATATTTTACATTGTTATTGCTCTATTGAAGGTCAGATGTTGTAATTATTTGAATATCTGTTCTCTGTTTTCTCATTAAAATCATATTTTTTTTGTTCAATAGTGGTTCTTAACTTATAGGCTGTAGAGTATCCAAGAAACCCTTAAATTGTAAGCAGAATTATGTATATATGTTCATTTTCCAGAAAAAGAGTCTACAGTTTTTATTAGATTCCTAAAAAGGCATATTATTCCTAAATGGTTAAGAATTTATTCTTTCACATATATGAAAAAGTGAAGTTGACTCTTATGAACGTGAGATGAATAAGAAGTTTCTATTAAATGAAAGCTAGGTGAGTTTCTTTTAGGATTGGAGGATATTTTCATCCTTAAATACACAGCCTCCATTAATGAAATTCCTTGATTATTATCTTAAAACCTTTAATTAATGGATATTTTATCTCTTACTCTGCTGAGCCATTAGTTTAAAGTTGACTTGTTCGTTTTAAAAATAAGTATCAAAATTAATTCAAGCAAATTGTTAATAGGGAAATTTAAGGAATGTAAGATGTACAGAATTGGAAACTAAATTGACGGGAGTTCTGATATCTTGAAAGGACTCAATTCTTTATGGCTTAATTTAAAAAGTTCAAAAGTGGTGGTTTTTATTTTAGAATATTAAGTTGTCTTCTAGAAAGAATATAGATTGGGTTCCAGTTTGCATAGTCTCCAAGAATATCTCATTCAAAAAATCCCAGATAGCAGATGTTAGCAAAATTGGAGGACTAAGGGCCTTTGATAATGCTCATCTCTATAAAAACAAAGGGGAAACTGGCAAAAGTTGTCAAAATCAGCTTTTTCAAAACTCTGGAACAACACATACACAGAGCTTCTGAGCAAGGACTAAGCTAACCAAGCAGAGATAGTGGCCACATACAACAAAGGATACAGACTTTCTAGAATTAGTTCCGAAAAGTCAGTAAACAAATGAACAGGAACAATGATAACAAGAATAAGAACAAGAACAAGAACAACAAGAAAAACCCAGCAATGGTAACAACAAACCCTGGAGGAGGGGAGAGTCTTATTTCTGGAGTTGGCACATTACTTAAAACATCTAGTTTTCAACAAAAAATTATGAGTAATGCAAAGAAACAAATTATGGCTCATTAACAGGTGAAAAAGCAAGCATATCAAGATATACATAACTGAAGTCTCAGAAAGAGAGAAGAGAAAGGGACAGAAAGAATATTTGAAGATATAATGGCCCCACATTTCCCGAATCTTATGAAAAACATAAACCAGCACATCCAAGACGCTCAACAAATTCTAAGTACAATAAACTCAAAGATACATCATAATCTAACTGTCAAAAGCAACAGTGAGAGTATCTTGAAAAGAGCAAGAGAGAAGCAATTCATCATGTACAAGGTATCCTCAATAAGATTAACAGTGATTTCTCATCAGAAACCATCATGTCCAGGAAACATGAAATACCATATTCAAAATGATGAAAGAAAAAGATTGTCTACCAAGAATTCTATATGTAGCAAAACTATACCTCAAAAATGAAGGATACATTAAGACATTTCCAGATAAACAAAACTGAGAAAATTCATCACTAGCAAACATGCCCTACAAGAAATAGTAAATGTAGTTCTTAAGACTCAAAAGAAAACACTAGATAGTAACTAAAACCATGAGAAGAAGTAAAAGAGCACAGTAAAGGTAATACATATGTAAATATAAAAGGCAGTATAAATATTGTTTGATTATAACTTTTTCCCTCCTGATTTAATCGAGAACCACATGAAGTAATAATTATAAATCTATGTTGATGGACATAAATGAATAAAGGTGTAATTGGAATGAAAATAAGAGCACAAAGGAGGGACTGGAACTGTATAGGATGAAAGTGTCTGTATACTATTGAAATTAAGTTTATATTAATCTGAGCCATATTGTTACAAGTTAAGATCTTAATTTTTATACTCAAGTCAGGAAATAAGAAAATAACCCCCAAAATATAGTTTAAAAGTTACAAAGGAATTAAAGGGGTACACTAGAAAATATCTATTTAATGCAAAAAGTCAATAATGGAGGAATACAAAACCAAAAAAGACATATAGAAAACAGCAAGGGCTTCCCTGGTGGCGCAGTGGTTGAGAGTCTGCCTGTCAATGCAGGGGACACGGGTTCGAGCCCTGGTCTGGGAGGATCCCACATGCCGCGGAGCGACTGGGCCCGTGAGCCACAATTGCTGAGCCTGCGCGTCTGGAGCCTGTGCTCTGCAACAAGAGAGGCCGCGATAGTGAGAGGCCCGCGCACCGTGATGAAGAGTGGCCCCCGCTTGCCGCAACTAGAGAAAGCCCTCGCACAGAAACGAAGATCCAACACAGCCAAAAATAAATAAATAAATTAATTAATTTAAAAAAAAAGAAAACAAATAGCAAAATTGTAAACATAAATTTTACAGTAAGTCCCATACATACGAACGAGTTCCATTCCGAGAGCACGTTCTTAAGTCCAATTTGTTCGTAAGTCCAACAAGGTTAGCCTAGGTACCCAACTAACACAATCGACTATATAGTAGTGTAGTAAGTTATGTGATTAGACATTACATACATGTGTTCGCATCTTTGAAAGCTCACAACTTTTTTTTCTTTTTTAGGATTTAAATTTCATTTTATTTATCTTTTTTCTTACAATCTTATTGAGATATAATTGATGTACAGCACTGTACACATTTAAGGTACATAGCATGATGATTTGATTTAAATACATCATGAAATGGTTATCACAGTAAGTTTAGTGAACATCCATCATCTAATATAGATACAAAATTACAGAAATAGAAAAAAATTATTTTTCTAAGATTTAAATTTTAAATAATGAGTTTAAATATAGAGAATGTGTACATGGCACAGTATTAGCTTTTCACACTTTAAATTTGGTGAAAATAAGATGAATATTTTTTGTGAATGCCTACCTTGTTTGTTAGTTATTTTGTTTATTTGTCAAATAAATCGATTATTTAATGTAAAATCTGAGTTCTTTTTGTCATTTCTTTAAGCTTTTTATTTTATATTGGAGTATAGCCAATTAAAAATGTTGTGATAGTTTCAGGTGCACAGCAAAGTTACTCAGCCATACATATACATGTATCCATTCTCCCCCAAACTCCCCTCCCATCCACGCTGCCACATAACATTAAGCAGAGTTCCCTGTGCTATACAGTAGGTCCTTGGTTATCCATTTTAAATATAGCAGTGCGTACATGTTGATCCCAAACTCCCTAACTATCCCTTCCCCCATAGTCCCCTGTGGTACCCATAAGTTCGTTCTCTAAGTCTGTGAGTCTGTTTCTGTTTTGTAAATAAGTTCATTTGTATCATTTCTTTTTAGATTCCGCATAAAAGGGTTATCATACGATATTTCTCTTTCTCTGTCTAACTTACTTCGCTCAGTATGACAATCTCTAGGTCCATCCATGTTGCTGTAAATGGCATTATTTCATTCTTTTTAATGGCTGAGGATTATTACATTTTATATATGTACATCTTCTTTATCCATTCCTCTGTTGATGGACATTTAGGTTGCTTCCATGTCTTGGCTATTGTAAACAGTGCTGCAATGAACATTGGGGTGCATGTACCTTTTCGAACCATGGTTTTTTTCTGGATATATGCTCAAGAGTGGGATTGCAGTGTCATATGGTAGCTCTGTTTTTAGTTTTTTAAGTCACCTCCATACTGTTCTCCATAGTGGGTATACCAACTTACATTCCTACCAACAGTGTAGGAGGGTTTCCTTCTCTCCACACTCTCTCCAGCATTTATTGTTTATGGATTTTTTTGATGATAACCAGTTTGACTGGTGTGAGGTGATATCTCATTATAGTTTTGTTTTGCATTTCTCTGATGATTAACGATGTTGAACATCTTTTCATGTATTTGTTGGTCATCAGTATGTGTTCTTTGGAGAAATGTCTATTTAGGTCTTATGCCCATTCTTTGATTGGGTTGTTTGTTTTGATGATATTAAGCCTCATGAGCTGTTTGTAAATTTTGGAGACTAATCCCTTGTCAGTCACATCATTTGCAAATATTTTCTCCTAGTCTGTGGGTTGTCTTTTCTTTTTGTTTATGGTTTCTTTTGCTGTGCAAAAGCTTTTGAGTTTAATTAGGTCCCATTTGTTTATTTTTGTTTTTACTTCCGTTATTGTGGGAGACTGATCAAAAAAGATACTGCTGCGATTTATGTCAGAAAGTGTTCTGCCTATGTTTTCCTCTAGGAGTTTTATAAGGCCCAGTCTCACATTAGGTCTTTAATCCATTTTGAGCTTATTTTTGTGTATGGTGTTAAAGAATGATCTAATTTCATTTTTTTTACATGTAGCTCTCCAGTTTTCCCAGCACCATTTGTTGAAGAGACTGTCTTTCCACCATTGTGTAGTCTTGTCTCCTTTGTCATAGGTTATTTGACCATAGGTGTGTGGACTTATTTCTGTGCTTTCTATCCTGCTCCATTGATCTATATTTATATTTCTGTGCCAGTACCACACTGTTTCGATGACTATAGCTTTGTAGTATAGTCTGAAGTCAGGGAGCCTGATTCTTCCAGCTCCGTTTTTCTTTCTCAAGATTACTTTGGCATTTTGGGGTCTCTTGTGTCTCCATACAAATTTTGAGATTTTTTGTTTTAGTTCTGTGAAAAATGCCATTGGTAATTTGATAGAAATTGCAGTGAATCTGTAGATTGCCTTGGATAGTATAGTCATTCTGACAATATTGATTCTTTCAATCCACGAACATGGTATATCTTTCCATCTGTTTGGGTCTTTTCGATTTCATCAGCATCTTATAGTTTTTGGAGTACAGGTCTTTTGTCTCCTTAGTTAGGTTTAATCCTAGGTATTTTATTCTTCTTGATGCAATAGTAAATGGGATTGTTTCTTGAATTTCTGATCTTCCGTTGCTAGTGTATAGGAATGCAACAGATTTCTGTGTATTAATTCTGTAACCTGCAAGTTTACTAAATTCATTGATGAACTCTTGTAGTTTTCTGGTAGCATCTTTAGGATTTTCTATGTATAGTATCATGTCATCTTTAAACAGTGACAGTTTTACTTCTTCTTTCCCAATGCGGATTCCTTTTTATTTCTTTTTCTACTCTGATTGCCGTAGCTAAGACTTCCAAAACTATGTTGAATACAAGTGGCAAGAGTGGATAACCTTGTCTTCTTCCTGGTCTTAGAGGAAATGCCTTCAGCTTTTCACCATTGAGTATGATGTTAGCGGTAGGTTTGTCATATATGGTCTTTATTATGTTGAGGTATGTTCCTTCTCTGCCCACTTTCTGGAGAGTTTTTATTGTAAATGGGTGGTGAATTTTGTCAAAAGCTTTTTCTACATGTATTGAGATGATTATATGGGGTTTTCTTTTGTTTATTTTTTTTTAACATTTTTATTGGAATATAGTTGCTTTACAATTGTGTGTTGGTTTCTGCTTTATAATAAAGTGAATCAGTTATACATATACATATGTCCTGATATCTCTTCCCTCTTGCATCTCCCTCCCTCCCACGCTCTCTATCCCACCCTTCTAGCTGGTCACAAAGCACCAAGCTGATCTCCCTGTGCTATGCGACTGCATCCCACTAGCTATCTATTTTACATTTGGTAGTGTATATATGTCCATATATACACTACCACTCTCACACGTTTTCCCAGCTTACCCTTCCCCTTCCCCGTGTCCTCAAGTCCATTCTCTAGTAGGTCTGTGTCTTTATTCCCGTCTTGCCCCTAGGTTCTTCATGACCTTTTTTTTTTTCTTTCAGATTCCATATGTATGTGTTAGCATACGGTATTTGTTTTTCTCTTTCTGACTTACTTCACTCTGTATGACAGACTCTATGTCCATCCACCTCATTACAAATAACTCAATTTCCTTCCTTTTTATGGCTGAGTAATATTCCATTGTATCTATGTGCCACATCTTCTTTATCCATTCATCTGTTGATGGACATTTACGTTGCTTCCATGCCTTGGCTATTGTAAATAGTGCCACAATGAACATTGTGGTACATGACTCTTTTTGAATTATGGTATTCTCAGGGTATATGCCCAGTAGTGGGATTGCTGGATCATATGGTAATTCTATTTTTAGTTTTTTAAGGAACCTCCGTACTGTTCTCCATAGTGGCTGTATCAGTTTACATTCCCACCAACAGTGCAAGAGGGTTCCCTTTTCTCCACACCCTCGCCAGCATTTGTTGTTTGTAGCTTTTCTGATGATGCCCATTCTAACTGGTGTGAGGTGATATCTCATTGTAGTTTTGATTTGCATTTCTCTAATAATTGGTGATGTTGAGCAGCTTTTCATGTGCTTCTTGGCCATCTGTATGTCTTCTTTGGAGAAATGTCTGTTTAGGTCTTCTGCCCATTTTTGGATTGGGTTGTTTCTTTCTTTAATATTGAGCTGTATGAGCTGTTTATATATTTTGGAGATTAATCCTTTGACCGTTGATTCATTTGCAAATATTCTCTCCCATTCTGAGGGTTGTCTTTTCGTCTTGTTTATGGTTTCCTTTGCTTTGCAAAAGCTGTGAAGTTTCATTAGGTCCCATTTGTTTATTTGTGTTTTTATTTCCATTTCTCTAGGAGGTGGATCAAAAAAGATCTTGCTGTGATTTATGTCAAAGAGTGTTCTTCCTATGTTTTCCTCTAAGAGTTTTATAGTGTCCAGTCTTACATTTAGGTCTCTAATCCATTTTGAGTTTATTTTTGTGTATGGTGTTAGGGAGTGTTCTAATTTCATTCTTTTACATGTAGCTGTCCAGTTTTCCCAGCACCACTTATTGAAGAGGCGGTCTTTTCTCCACTGTATATTCTTGCCTCTTTTATCAAAGATAAGGTGACCAAATGTGCGTGGGTTTATCTCTGGGCTTTCTATCCTGTTCCATTGATGTATATTTCCGTTTTTCTGCCAGTACCATACTGTCTTGATGACTGTAGCTTTGTAGTATCGTCTGAAGTCAGGGAGACTTATTCCTCCAGCTCCATTTTTCTTTCTCAAGATTGCTTTGGCTATTCGGGGTCTTGTGTGTTTCCATACAAATTGTGAAATTTTTTTGTTCTAGTTCTGTGAAAAATGCCAGTGGTAGTTTGATAGGGATTGCATTGAATCTGTAGATTGCTTTGGGTAGTAGAGTCATTTTTACAGTCCAGGAACATGGTATATCTCTCCATCTGTTTGTATCATCTTTAATTTCTTTCATCAGTGTCTTATAATTTTCTGCTTATAGGTCTTTTGTCTCCTTAGGTAGGTTTATTCCTATGTATTTTATGCTTTTTGTTGTAATGGTAAATGGGAGTGTTTTCTTAATTTCACTTCCAGATTTTTCATCATTAGTGTATAGGAATACAAGAGATTTCTGTGCATTAATTTTGTATCCTGCTACTTTACCAAATTCATTGATTAGCTCTAGTAGTTTTCTGGTAGCATCTTTAGGATTCTCTATGTATAGTATCATGTCATATGCAAACAGTGACAGCTTTACTTCTTCTTTTCTGATTTGGATTCCTTTTATTTCTTTTCCTTCTCTGATTGCTGTGGCTAAAACGTCCAAAATTATGTTGAATAATAGTGGTGAGAGTGGGCAATGTTGTCTTGTTCCTGATCTTAGTGGAAATGGTTTCAGTTTTTCACCATTGAGGACGATGTAGGCTGTCAGTTTGTCATATATGGCTGTTATTATGTTGAGGTAAGTTCCCTCTATGCCTATTTTCTGTAGGGTTTTTATCATAAATGGGTGTTGAATTATGTCAAAAGCTTTCTCTGCATCTATTGAGATGATCATATGGTTTTTCTCCTTTAATATGTTAATATGGTGTATCACATTGTTTGATTTGCGTATGTTGAAGAATCCTTGCATTCCTGGGATAAACCCCACTTGATCATGGTGTATGATCCTTTTAATGTGCTGTTGGATTCTGTTTGCCAGTATTTTGTTGATGATTTTTGCATCTATGTTCATCAGAGTTATTGGCCTGTAGTTTTCTTTCTTTGTGACATCTGTGTCTGGTTTTGATATCAGGGTGATGGTGGCCTCGTAGAATGAGTTTGGGAGTGTTCCTCCCTCTGCTATATTTTGGAAGAGTTTGAGAAGGATAGGTGTTAGCTCTTCTCTAAATGTTTGATTGAATGCGCCTGTGAAGCCATCTGGTCCTGGGCTTTTGTTTGTTGGAAGATTTTTAATCACAGTTTCAATTTCAGTGCAGTGATTGGTCTGTTCATATTTTCGATTTCTTCCTGGTTCAGTCTCGGAAGGTTGTGCATTTCTAAGAATTTGTCCATTTCCTCCAGGTTGTCCATTTTATTGGCATATAGTTGCTTGTAGTAATCTCTCATGATCCTTTGTATTTCTGCAGTGTCAGTTGTTATTTCTCCTTTTTCATTTCTAATTCTGTTGATTTGAGTCTTCTCCCTTTTTTTCTTGATGAGTCTGGCTAATGGTTTATCAATTTTGTTTATCTTCTCAAAGAACCAGCTTTTAGTTTTATTGATCTTTGCTATCGTTTCCTTCCTTTCTTTTTTTTTTATTTTTTAAATTTATTTATTTATTTTTTTCGACCACAACAAATGTAACAATGATTGCAATTACCAAACATGAAACACACTCATACTATGTCATAATATTGACATTCAGTCCAGTAATCCTCCACTGTAACAGCTCCTTTACTTTGCAGTGAAAATTGATTTGTATATTCTTTGCCTCTGAGTCCTTGTGGGATTTTTTTTTTTTAATTCAAACAGAAAGTCACAAAAATTTTACTCATCCTCATCAGTTCACTCAGTCCCATGTAATTAATTTTTTTTTCATCTTGATCTTTTGTTAGCACTTTTATGAGTTCGTGAGTTTTTCATTAGAGTTCTGAAAAGGGTTATTCATTCAGTTCAGCAGTACAGTCAGTTACCAGAAACCTGTACTTGTCAGAGTCTTTTCCATGAATTTCTTGAAGATGAAACCCTTTTATAGGAACATATTTGCAAAAGCATCAGAGTACACCCAGACTGTCTGTAAATGAGAAAAGACTTAAAAATGACCACGGTTGAAGATTTGATGAAAGTTCATAATAATGCAGTTGACAAGAAAATTAGTTATTTCTGAGATATACATTTTAAAGTAATAACTAGGATTATGACTTATAACATTATACCAGAACATATAAGATTTTTAGAAATTTCATGTAATGTCTGAAACATTTATATTAACATATTTCCATACAAATAACCCAATGAAAGTTTAGTATTAGTTGTTTTGTTTGTTTTTCTATACTGCAGGTTCTTATTAGGCATCAATTTTATACACATCAGTGTATACATGTCAATCCCAATCGCCCAATTCAGCATACCACCATCCCCACCCCACCGCAGTTTTCCCCCCTTGGTGTCCATATGTCCATTCTCTACATCTGTGTCTCAACGTCTGCCCTGCAAACCGGCTCATCTGTACCATTTTTCTAGGTTCCACATACATGCGTTAACATACGATATTTGTTTTTCTCTTTCTGACTTACTTCGCTCTGTATGACGGTCTCTAGATCCATCCACGTCTCAACAAATGACTCAATTTCGTTCCTTTTTATGGCTGAGTAATATTCCATTGTATATATGTACCACATCTTCTTTATCCATTCGTCTGTCGATGGGCATTTAGGTTGCTTCCATGACCTGGCTATTGTAAATAGTGCTGCAGTGAACATTGGGGTGCATATGTCTTTTTGAATTACGGTTTTCTCTGGGTATATGCCCAGTAGTGGGATTGCTGGGTCATATGTTAATTCTATTTTTAGTTTTTTAAGGAACCTCCATGTTGTTCTCCATAGTGGCTGTATCCATTTACATTCCCACCAACAGTGCAAGAGGGTTCCCTTTTCTCCACACCCTCTCCAGCATTTGTTGCTTGTAGATTTTCTGATGATGCCCATTGTAACTGGTGTGAGGTGATACCTCATGGTAGTTTTGATTTGCATTTCTCTAATAATTAGTGATGTTGAGCAGCTTTTCATGTGCTTCTTGGCCATCTGTATGTCTTCTTTGGAGAAATGTCTATTTAGGTCTTCTGCCCATTTTTGGATTGGGTTGTTTGTTTCTTTAATATTGAGCTAAATGAGCTGTTTATATATTTTGGAGATTAATCCTTTGTTGATTCGTTTGCAAATATTTTCTCTTATTCTGAGGGTTGTCTTTTCGTCTTGTTTATGGTTTCCTTTGCTGTGCAAAAGCTTTGAAGTTTCATTAGGTCCCGTTTGTTTATTTTTGTTTTTATTTCCATTACTCTAGGAGGTGGATCAAAATAGATCTTGCTGTGGTTTATGTCAAAGAGTGTTTTTCCTATGTTTTCCTCTAAGAGTTTTATAGTGTCCAGTTTTACATTTAGGTCTCTAATCCATATTGAGTTTATTTTTGTGTATGGTGTTAGGGAGTGTTCTAATTTCATTCTTTTACATGTAGCTGTCCAGTTTTCCCAGCACCACTTACTGAAGAGACTATCTTTTCTCCATTGTATATCCTTGCCTCCTTTGTCATAGATTAGTTGACCATAGGTGCGTGGGTTTATCTCTGGGCTTTCTATCTTGTTCCATTGATCTATGTTTCTGTTTTTGTGCCAGTACCATATTGTCTTGATTACTGTAGGTTTGTAGTATAGTCTGAAATCAGGGAGTCTGATTCCTCCAGCTCCGTTTTTTTCCCTCAAGACTGCTTTGGCTATTCGGGGTCTTTTGTGTCTCCATACAGTTTTTAAGATTTCTTGTTCTAGTTCTGTAAAAAATGCCATTGGTAATTTGATAGGGATTGCACTGAATCTGTAGATTGCTTTGGTTAGTATAGTCATTTTCACAATATTGAATCTTCCAATCCAAGAATATGGTATATCTCTCCATCTGTTTGTATCAACTTTAATTTCTTTCATCAGTGTCTTATAGTTTTCTGCATACAGGTCTTTTGTCTCCCTAGGTAGGTTTATTCCTAGGTATATCATTCTTTTTGTTGCAATGGTAAGTGGGAGTGTTTCCTTAATTTCTCTTTCAGATTTTTCATCATTAGTGTATAGGAATGCAAGAGATTTCTGTGCATTAATTTTGTATCCTGCAACCTTACCATATTCATTAATTAGCTCTAGTAGTTTTCTGGTGGCATCTTTGGGATTCTCTATATATAGTATCGTGTCATCTGCAAACAGTGACAGTTTTACTTCTTCTTTTCCAATTTGTATTCCTTTTATTTCTTTTTCTTCTCTGATTGCTGTGGCTAGGACTTCCAGAACTATGTTGAATAATAGTGGTGAGAGTGGACATCCTTATCTCGTTCCTGATCTTAGAGGAAATGCTTTCAGTTTTTCACCATTGAGAATGATGTTTGCTGTGGGTTTGTCATATATGGCCTTTATTATGTTGATGTAGGTTCCCTCTGTGCCCACTTTCTGGAGAGTTTTTATCATAAATGGGTGTTGAATTTTGTCAAAAGCTTTTTCTGCATCTATTGAGATGATCATACGGTTTTTATTCTTCAATTTGTTAATATGGTGTATCACATTGATTGATTTGCGTATTTTGAAGAATCCTTGCTTCCCTGGGATAAATCCGACTTGATCGTGGTGTATGATCCTTTTAATGTGTTGTTGGATTCTGTTTGCTAGTATTTTGTTGAGGAGTTTTGCATCTATATTCATCAGTGATATTGGTTTGTAATTTTCTTTTTTTGTAGTGTCTTTTTGTGGTTTTGGTATCAGGGTGATGGTGGCCTCATAGAATGAGTTTTGGAGTGTTCCTTCCTCTGCAATTTTTTGAAGAGTTTGAAAAGGATAGGTGTTAGCTCTTCTCTAAATGTTTGATAGAATTCACCTGTGAAGCCATCTGGTCCTGGACTTTTGTTTGTTGGAGGATTTTTAATCACAGTTTCAATTTCATTACTTGTGATTGGTCTGTTCATATTTTCTGTTTCTTCCTGCTTCAGTTTTGGAAGGTTATACCTCTCTAAGAATTTGTCCATTTCTTCCAGGTTGTCCATTTTATTGGCATAGAGTTGCTTGTAGTAGTCTCTTAGGATGCTTTGTATTTCTGTGGTGTCTGTTGTAACTTCTCCTTTTTTATTTCTTATTTTATTGATTTGAGTCCTCTCCCTCTTTTTCTTGATGAGTCTGGCTAATGGCTTATCAATTTTGTTTATCTTCTCAAAGAACTAGCTTTTAGTTTTGTTGATCTTTGCTATTGTTTTCTTTGTTTCTATTTTATTTATTTCCACTCTGATCTTTATGATTTCTTTCCTTCTGCTCACTTTGGGTTTTGTTTGTTCTTCTTTCTCTAGTTTCTTTAGGTGTAAGGTTAGATTGTTTATTTGAGATTTTTCTTGTTTCTTGAGGTAGGCTTGTATAGCTATAAACTTCCCTCTTAGAACTGCTTTTGCTGCATCCCATAGGTTTTGGGTCGTCGTGTTTTCATTGTCATTTGTCTCTAGGTATTTTTTGATTTCCTCTTTGATTTCTTCAGTGAACTCTTGGTTATTTAGTAACGTATTGTTTAGCCTCCATGTGTTTGTATTTTTTACAGATTTTTTCCTGTAATTGATATCTAGTCTCATAGCATTATGGTCAGAAAGGATACTTGATACGATTTCAGTTTTCTTAAATTTACCAAGGCTTTATTTGTGACCCATGATATGATCTATCCTGTAGAATGTTCAATGAGCACTTGAGAAGAAAGTGTATTCTGTTGTTTTTGGATGGAATGTCCTATAAATATCAAGTAAGTCCATCTTGTTTAATGTGTCATTTAAAGCTTGTGTTTCCTTATTTATTTTCATTTTGGATGATCTGTCCATTGGTGAAAGTGGGGTGTTAAAGTCTCCTACTATGATTGTGTTACTGTCGATTTCCCCTTTTATGGCTGTTAGTATTTCCCTTATGTATTGAGGTGCTCCTATGTTGGGTGCATAAATATTTACAATTCTTATATCTTCTTCTTGGATTGATTCCTTGATCATTATGTAGCGTCCTTCTTTGTCTCTTGTAATAGTCTTTGTTTTAAAGTCTATTTTGTCTGATATGAGAATTGCTACTCCAGCTTTCTTTTGATTTCCGTTTGCATGGAATATGTTTTTCTATCCCTTCACTTTCAGTCTGTATGTTTCCCAGGTCTGAAGTGGGTCTCTTGTAGACAGCATGTATATGGGTCTTGTTTTTGTATCCATTCAGCAAGCCTGTGTCTTTCGGTTGTAGCATTTAGTCCATTTACTTTTAAGGTAGTTATTGATGTGTATGTTCCTATTACCATTTTCTTAATTGTTTTTTGTTTGTTATTGCAGATCTTTTCCTTCTCTTGTGTTTCCTGCCTAGACAAGTTCCTTTAGCATTTGTTGTAAAGCTGGTTTGGCTGTGCTGAATTCTCTTAGCTTTTGCTTGTCTGTAAAGATTTTAATTTCTCCGTGAAATCTGAATGAAATCCTTGCTGGGTAGAGTAATCTTGGTTGTAGGTTTTTCCCTTTCATCACTTTAAATATGTCCTGCCACTCCCTTCTGGCTTGCCTAGTCTCTGCTGAAACATCAGCTGCTAACCTTATGGGGATTCCCTTGTATGTTATTTGTTGTTTTTCTCTTGCTGCTTTTAATATTTTTTCTTTGTATTTAATTTTTGATAGTTTCATTAATATGTGTCTCAGCATGTTTCTCCTTGGATTTATTCTGTATGGGACTCTCTGTTTCCTGGAGTTGATTAACTATTTCCTTTCCCATATTAGGGAAGTTTGCAACTATAATCTCTTCAAATGTTTTCTCAGTCCGTTTCTGTTTCTCTTCTTCTTCTGGGACCCCTATAATTAGACTGGTGGCACGTTTAATAGTGTCCCAGAGGTCTCTGAGGCTGTCCTCAATTCTTTTCATTCTTTTTTCTTTATTCTGTTCTGCCGTAGTTATTTCCACTATTTTATCTTCCAGGTCACTTATCCGTTCTTCTGCCTCAGTTATTCTGCTATTGATCCCTTCTAGAGAATTTTTAATTTCATTTATTGTGTTGTTCATGATTGTTTGTTCGCTCTTTAGTTCTTGTAGGTTCTTGTTAAACGTTTCTTGTATTTTCTCCATTCTATTTCCAATATTTTGGATCATCTTTACTATAATTATTGTGAATTCTTTTTCAGGTAGACTGCCTATTTCCTCTTCATTTGTTAGGTCTGGTGGGTTTTTTCCTTGTTCCTTCATCTGCTGTGTGTTTCTCTGTCTTCTCATTTTGCTTAACTTACTTTGTTTGGGGTCTCGTTTTTGCAGGCTGCAGGTTCGTAGTTCCCGTTGTTTTTGGTGTCTGCCCCCAGTGGCTAAGGTTATTTCAGTGAGTTGTGTTTCCTTCCTGGTGGAGGGCACTAGTTCCTGTGTTCTGTTGGATGAGGCTGGATCTTGTCTTTCTCGTTGGCAAGTCCACGTCTGGTGGTGTGTTTTGGGGTGTCTGTGACCTTATGATTTTAGGCAGCCTCTCTGCTAATGGGTGGGGTTGTGTTCCTGTCTTGCTAGTTGTTTGGCATAGGGTGTCCAGCACTGTAGCTTGCTGGTCGTTGAGTGGAGCTGGGTCTTGGTGTTGAGATGGAGATCTATGGGAGATTTTTGCCGTTTGATATTACGTGGAGCTGGGAGGTCTATGGTGGACCAATGTCCTGAACTTGGCTCTCCCACCTCAGAGGCACAGCCCTGACACCTGGCTGGAGCACCAAGAGCCTGTCCTCCACACTGCTCAGAATAAAAGCGAGAAAAAAGAGAAAAGAAAGAAAGAGAAGGATAAAATTAAATTAAATTAAATTAAAAAGTTATTAAAATAAAAAATATTATTATTAAAATTTTTTTTAATTAATTAAAAAGAAAGAAAGAACAACCGAACCAAAAAACAAATCCACCAATGATAAGAAGCGCTGAAAACTATAATAAAAAAATAAATAAACAAACAAAAAAATGGACAGACAGAACCCTAGCACATATGGTAAAAGCAAAGCTATACAGACAAAATCACACACAGAAGCATATGCATACACACTCACAAAAAGAGAAAAAGGAAAAATATATATATATCCTTGCTCCCGAAGTCCACATTCTCAATTTGGGATGATTCGTTGTCTATTCACGTATTCCACAGATGCAGGGTACATCAAGTTGGCTGTGGAGATTTAGTCCGCTGCTTCTGAGGCTGCTGGGAGAGATTTCCCTTTCTCTTCTTTGTTCGCACAGCTTCTTGGTTTCACCTTTGGATTTGGCCCCGCCTCTGCATGTAGGTTGCCTGAGGACGTTTATTCTTCAGTCAGACAGGATGGGGTAAAGGAGCAGCTGATTAGGGGGCTCTGGCTCACTCAGGCTGGGGGAGGGAGGGGTACGGAATGCAGGGTGAGCCTGCTGCCGCAGAGGCCGGTGTGACGTTGCACCAGCCTGAATAGCGCTGTATGTTCTCCCGGGAAAGTTGTCCCTGGGTCACGGGACCCTGGCAGTGGTGGGCTGCGCAGGCTCCCGGGAGGGGAGGTGTGGATAGGGACCTCTGCTTGCACACAGGCTTCTTGGTGGCTGCAGCAGCAGCCTTAGCGTTTCACACCCATCTCTGGTGCTCGCCTTGTGGCCTAGCATGTGGTCAGTCCTGGGGAATGTTCCGTGTGCACTTGAGAAGAATGCGTGTTCTGCTGCTTTTGATGGAATGCTCTATAAATATCAGTTAAGTCCACCTGTCTGCTGTTTCATTTAAGGTCTGTGTTTCCTTATTGATCTTTCTGATGATCTGTCCATTGATGAAAGTGGGGAATTAAAGTCCCCCACTATTACTGTGTTACTGTCGATTTCTCCCTTTATGGCTGTTAGTATTTGCCTTGTATATTGGGGTGCTCCTATGTTGGGTGCATATATATTTACAAGTGTTATATCTTCTTTTTGGCTTGATCCCGTGATCATTATGTAGTGTTCTTCTTTGTCACTTATAACAGTCTTTAATTTATTTTATTTATTTATTCATTTACTTTTGGCCACACCTCGCGGCATGTGGGACCTTAATTCCCCGACCAGGTCCAAATTCACACCCCCTGCATTGGAAGCACTGAGTCTTAACCACTGGACCACCAGGAAGTCCCAACAGTGTTTATTTTAAAGTCTATTTTGTCTGATATTAGTATTACTTCTCCACCTTTCTTTCGATTTCCATTTGCATGGAATATGTTCTTCCATCCCCTCACTTTCAGTTTTTGTGTGTCCCTAGGCTGAGGTGGGTCTCTTGTAGACAGCATATATATGGGTCTTGTTTTTTGTATCCACTTAGCCAGTCTGTGTCTTTTGGTTGGTGCATTTAATCCATTTACATTTAAGGTAATATTCGATATGTGTATTCCTATTGCTCTTTTCTTAATTGTTTTGGGTTTGATTTTGTACATCTTTTTTCTTCTTTTGTTCTCTTGTGGTTTGATGACCATTTTAATGTTGTGTTTGGGTTGCTTTATCTTTTGTGTGTGTGTGTATATTGTAGCTTTTGGCTTGGCTTTTCCCATGAGGTTTTGTTATGGCAGTCAGTATATGTACAAAGTTTTTTTTTTTTAAGCTGCTAGTCTCTTTACTTCCTAGAGGAGTTCCTTTAGCATTTTTTGCAAAGCTGGTCTGGTGGTACTGAATTCTCTTAACTTTTGCTTGTCTGTAAAGCTTTTGATTTCTCCATTAAATCTGAATGGGAGCCTTGCTGGGTGTTCTTGGTTATAGTTTCCTCCCTTTCATTACTTTAAATAAATCTTGCCAGTCCCTTCTGACTTGCAGAGTTTCTGCTCAGATATCAGTTGATAATCTAATGGGAGTTCCCTTGTATGTTTTTTTTTAAAGAAGTGATCCCTTTTTTAAAAAATTTATTTATTTATTTGTTTATTTATTTTTAGCTGTGTTGGGTCTTCGTTTCTGTGCGGGGACTTTCTCTAGTTGCGGCGAGCGGGGGCCACTCTTCATTGCAGTGCGCGGGCCTTTCACTGTCGCGACCTCTCTTGTTGAGGAGCACAGGCTCCAGACGCACGGGCTCAGTAGTTGTGGCTCGCGGGCCCAGTTGCTCTGTGGCATGTGGGATCTTCCCAGACCAGGGCTTGAACCCGTGTCCCCTGTGTTGGCAAGCAGATTCTCAACCACTGTGCCACCAGGGAAGCCCCCGTTGTATTTTAATTTGTCATTTTCCCCTTGTTTCTTTTAATATTTTCTCTTTTTCTTTATTTTTTTCAATTTGATCACTATGTGTCTCGGCCTCCTACATGGGACTCTCCACGCTTCCTCGACTTGGTTGACTGTTTCCTCTCCCATATTAGGGAAGTTTCAACTCTTATCTCTTCAAATATTTTCTTGGGTCCTTTTTCTCTCTTTTCTTCTTTTGGGACCCCTATAATGCTAATGTTGGTGTGTTTCATGTTGTCCCAGAGTTCTCTTAGGCTGTCTTCATTTCTTTTCATTCTTTTTTCTTTATTCTGTTCTACGGCAGTGATTTCCATCATTTTGTCTTCCAGGTCACTTATCCATTCTTCTGCCTCAGTTATCCTGATATTGATTCCTTCTAGTGTAGTTTTCATTTCATTTATTATATTGTTCATCTCTGTTTGTTCCTTAGTTCTTCTAGGACTTTGTTAAACATTTCTTGCATCTTCTCAATCTTTGCCTCCCTTCTTTTTCCAAGATCCTGTTTCATCTTCCCTATCATTATTCTGAATTCTTTTTCTGGAAGGTTGTCTGTCTCCACTTCATTTAGTCGTTTTTCTGGGGTTTTATCTTGTTCCTTCATCTGGGACATAATTCTTTGCCCTTTCATTTTTTCTAACTTTCTGTGGTTGTGGTTTTTGTTCTGTAGGCTGTAGCATTGTATTTCTTGCTTCTGCTGTCTGGTAGATGAGGCTATCTAAGAGGTTTGGTACAAGCTTCCTGATGGGAGGGACTGGTAGTGGGTAAAACTGGGTGTTACTCTGATCGGCAGGGCTCAGTAAGACTTCTGTCTGCTTGTGTGCTGGTGGTTGGGTCTGTGTTCTCTCCCAGTTAGTTGTTTGGCCTGATGCGACCCAGCACTGGAGCCTACAGGCTGTATGGTAGGGGTAATGGCAGCATATGGGAGGGCTTTTGCTAGTGATTACTTCCCAGAACTGCTGCTGCCAGTGACCTTGTCCCTGTGGTGATCCATAGCCGCCCCCTGCCTCTGCAGGAGTCCCTCCAACACTAGGAGGTAGGTTTGGTTCAGTCTCCTCTGGGGTCACTGGTCCTTTCCCCTGGGTACTGGTGCGAACAAGACTTTGTGTTTGCCCTCCACGAGTGGAGTCTCTCTTTCCCCCATTCTTGTGGAAGTCCTGCAATCAAATCCCTTTGATCCTCAAAGTCAGATTCTCTGGGGATTTCTACTCCTGTTGCCAGACATCCAGGCTGGGAAGCCTGACGTGAGACTCAGAACTTTCACTCCAGTGGGAGAAATTCTGTGGTATAATTGTTCTCCGGTTTGTGGGTCACCCATCCTGCGGTCATGGGATTTGATTTTATTGTGATTGCCCGCCTCCTACTGTCTCATTGCAGCTTCCCCTTTGTCTTTGGATGTGGGGTGCCTTTTGGTGCATTCCAGCGTCTTCCTGTTGTTGGTTGTTCAGCAGTTAGTTGTGATTTCAGTGCTCTCTCAAGAGGAGGTGAGCGCACGTCCTTCTACTCTGCCATTTTGAACTAGTCTGTAAGTTTGCAGCTTGAAGGTTCGTATGTAGTAGACTTACTTGTAGTGGACTTACTTGTACCTCATTAGTAATTAGTAATTACCTTAAATGTAAATGAATTAAACGCTCAGAAGGCAAAGATTAGCATAATTGGTGAAAAACATGACCCAACTATATGTGGTCCATAAGAGACACAGTTTATTTATTTTTTTAAATTTTTTTGAAGTATAGTTGATTTACAATGTTGTGTTAATTTCTGCTGTACTGGAAAGTGATTCAGTTATACATGTATATATTGCTTTTCATATTCTTTTCCATTATGGTTTAACACAGGATTGTGAATATTGTTCCCTGTGTTATACAGTAGGACCTTGTTGTTTACATCCTATATATAATAGTTTGTGCCTGCTAATCCCAAACTCCCAGTCCTTCCCTCCTCCACACCCCCTCCCCCTTTGGCAACGACAAGTCTGTTCTGTATGTCTGTGAGGCTGTTTCTGTTTTGTAGATTTGTTCATTTGTGTCATAATTTAGATTCCACATCTAAGTGATATCATATGGTATTTTTCTTTCTCTTTCTGACTTACTTCACTTAGTATGATAACCTCTAGGTCCATTCATGTTGCTGCAAATGGCATTATTTCATTCTTTTTATGGCTGAGTAATATTCCATTGTATATATTTACTATATATTCTTCATCCATTCATTTGTCGATTGACATTTAAGTGGCTTCCATGTTTTGGCTATTGTAAATAGTGCTGCTATGAACATAAGGGTGCATGTATATTTTTGAATTATAGTTTTGTCTATATATATGCCCAGGAGTGGGATTGCTGGATCATATGGCGACTCTAGTTTTCTTGAGGAACCTCCATGTTGTTTTCCATAGTGGCTACACCCCTTTACATTCTCACCAACAGTGTGAGAGTGTTCCCTTTTCTCCACACCCTCTCCAGAATTTATTATTTGTAGAATTTTCAATAATGGCCATTGTGGCTGGTGTGAGGTGTTACCTCCTTGTAGTTTTGATTTGCATTTCTCTAATAATTAGCAATGATTTGCATCTTTTCATGTGTCTATTGGCCATCTGTTTGTCTTATTTGGAGAAATGTCTATTTAAGTCTTCTGCCCATTTTTTGATTTGGTTGTTTGTTTTTTTGTTATTGAATTGTATGAGCTGGTTTTATATTTTGGAAATTAAGCCCTTGTCTGTCGCAGTGTTTGCAGATATTTTCTCCTAGTCTGTAGGCTGTCTTTTCATTTTTTTTATGGTTTTCTTTGCTGTGCAAAAAGAGACACACTTTAGATACGAAGACACAAGTAGGTTGAGAGTAAATGGATAGAAAAAGATATACCATGCAAGTAGTAACCAAAAGAGAGCTGTCGTGGCTTTAGTAATAATCAAAGAAAATAGACTTTAAATCAGAAATTGTTACTAGAGATAAAGGACATTTTATAATGATAAAATGGTTCATTCAGCTAGAAGATATAATAATTATAAACACATATACACCTAACAACAGATACATGGAACAAAATGAGGCATAATTGAAGGGAGAAATAGACAGTTCAAAAATAATATTTGTAGACTTCAGTGACCCACTTTCAATTATGGATACAACAACTAGACAGAGGATCGACAAAGAGAAGACTTGAACAACAGTGTAAATCAACTAGAGCTAATAGACACCTATAGAATACTCTGTCCAACTACAGGAGAATACACATTCATCGTAAAGTACACATAGAAAATTATATAGCATAGGCTGTATGTTAGTACATCAAATACATTTAAATGAATTTTATAGGATTGAAATCATGCAAGGTATATTCCCTGACCACAAAGGAATGAAACTAGAAATCAGTAACAGAAAGAAATTTGGGGAAATCAAAAATATGTGGAAATTAAACCACACACTGCTGAATAGCCAATGAGTCAAAGAAGAAATTTTAAGGGAAATTAGAAAATACTTTGAGGTGAATGAAAACAGAAACACAACATACCAAAATTTATGGGAAATTTTTATTGTGAATGCCTATGTTGAAAAGATCAATAACCTAAGCTTTCGCTTCAAGAAAGTAGAAGAGAAATCTAAACCCAAAGCAGGCAAAAAGAAAGAAATAATAAAGATTTGCGGAGAAATAAATAAAAGAGAACAGAAAAATAATAGAGAAAAATCAATGCAACTGAAAGTTCTTCAAAATGTTCCCCCCAAATTGAGTAGCCTTTATCTAGACTGGCCAATAAAAAAGGAGAGATGATTCAAACTAATAAAATCAGGAATGACATTACAAAAGTAGGAAGCATTATAAGAGAGTTCTATGAACAAGTGTATGCCAACAAATTAGATAACCTAGATGAAATGGACTAATTCCTAGAAAGAGGCAATCTACCAAAACTGACTCAAGAGGAAATAGAGTATCTGAATGGCCCTTTAACAAGAAAAGAGATTGAAAATGTAATAAAAAATTTCCCATATAAAGTTCAGACCTAGGTGACTTCACTGGTGAACTTTACTATACATTAAAAGAATTAATACCATTCCTTCACAGATTCTTCTAAAAAGTTAGAGGAAGGAACACTTCTCAACTTATTCTGTGAGGCCTGCATTACCCCAATAATAAAACTATACAAAGACACCACAAGAAAAGAAAACTGCAAAACAGTTATCACTTAACAATATGTATGCACAGCTATCCTCTAAAAAATACTAGCAGATAAGATCCAGCGGCACATAAATTGTTTTATAGTTCTTCAAAAAGGCAAAAACAGAGTTATCATATACCCCAGCAATTTCACTCTTAGGCATATACCCAAAAGAAATAAAACACATTTCCACATAAAACCTTGTATGAGAATATTAAAGCAGCCTTATTCATAATAGCAAAAAGGTGGAACCTAAATGTCTGTCAACTGATGAATGCTTAGCAAAATGTTGTATATACATCCAGTGGAATATTATTCAGCCATTAAAAGGAAAGATGTACTGATATAAGCTACAATGTGGATGAACCTTGAATACATCATGCTACATGAAAGAAGTTAATCACAAGAGACAACATGTTATATATTCTCTTGATATAAAATGTGTAGAAAAGGCAAACATATAGTGACAGAAGAAAGTAGATTACTGGCTGCCAGGATCTGGAGAATGGTGGGAATAGAGAGTATCTTTTAATAGGTATGGGATTTGTTTCTGAGGTAATTAAATAATTAAAAATTGAATGTGGTGATGATTACGTGACTATGAATATGCTAAAATTTATTAAATTATACATTTTGTTGGTAAAATATATGTCAATTACATCTCAATAAAGCTATTTTTTAAAGTATTGTATACCATGAATAAGTGGGATTTATCCTAGAAATGCAAACTTGGTTGAGCATTTTAAATAATCAATGTGCAATATACCTTATTAATATAATGGACAAAATCCACATGATTATCTCAATAGATATAGAAAAGCACTTAACAAAATCCAACATCCTTTCATGATAAAACCACTCAACAAAGTAGGAGTAGAAGGAAACTTTTCAACACGATGAAAAGCTTCCAAGAAAAATAATGGTTAACTTCATATTTGATAATGTATGACTGAATGCTTTCCCCCAAGATTACGAATAAATCAAGAATGTCAGTGCTGGTTACTGTTAATTCAACATTGTACTGGAAATTTTAGTCAGGGAAATTATGCAAGAAAAAGAAATAAAAGGCATCCAGATTGGAAAGGAAGAAATAAAACTTCCTCTGTTTCCAGAGGACTTGATCATGTATGTAGGACACTTTAAGGAATCCACCAAAAAAAATGTATATTTGATATAATAAATGTGTTTAGGAAAGTTGAAGGATACAGGATCTATATACAGAAGTCTGTTGTATTTCTATATACTAGCAGTGAAGAATATGAAAATGAATTTAAGAAATCTACTTAATATAGCACTGAAGAGAATAAAATAGTTAGGAGCATATTTGTGTTTTAACATCTTTATTGGAGTATAGTTGCTTTATAATATTGTGTTAGTTTCTGCTGTATAACAAAGTGAATGAGCTATATGTACAAATATATCCCCGTATCCCCTCCCTCTTTCATCTGCCTCCCACCCTCCCTATCCCACCCCTCTAGGTGGTCACAAAGCACAGAGCTGATCTCCCTGTGCTATGTAACTGCTTCCCACTAGCTAGCTATTTTACATTTGGTAGTGTATATATGTCAATGCCATTTTCTCACTTCGCCCGAGTTTGCCCTTCCCCTTCCCCGTGTCCTCAAGTCTTAGGAGCATATTTAACCAAGGAAGTGTAATACTTGTAAACTGAAAAGTATAAAATATTACTGAAAAAAAACTAAGGACATTCTAAGTAAGTGGAAAGACATCCCATGTTCATCATTCAAAAGACTTAATGTTATTAGATGAAAGTACTCCTAAATTGATCCACAGATTTGATGCAGTCCCTATCAAAATACGGGCCATAATTTTTGTAGAAATTGCAAAGCTGATTATAAAATTCACACAGAAAACCAAGGGACCCCCCCCAAATAGCCATAATAATCTTGGGGGAAAAGGATGACGTTGGAGGACTCACATTTCCCTACTTTAACATTTTCTGCAAAGCTTCTTTAATACACATAGTGTGGTACTGACATAAGGATTGACATATAGATTAATGGAAGTGAATTGGGAACCTAATAATAAACCATACATTTACAGTTAAATGATTTTCAACAATAGTGCCAAGATGATTCAATGGAGAAAGAATAATCTCTCCAAAACAGTGGTACTAGGGCAGGTGGACAAAAGCATGAAGCTGGACCCCTACCACATACTATATACAAAAGTTAACTCAAAATAGATAAGAGACCTAAATGTAAGAGTTAGAATTATAAAACATTTAGGAGAAAACATGGGCATAAATTATAACCTTGAATTAAGTAATGGTTTTATAGATATGAAACCTGCAGCACAAGCAACCAAAAAAAAATAGATAACTTGGACTTCAGCAAGATGAAAAGCTTTTGTGCTTCAAAGGACACTATTAAAGTCAGAAGATGAGACACACATGGGAGAAAATATTTGCAAATCATATATCTAATAAGGATATAATGTCCCAAATATAAAAAGAATTCTGAAAAGTCAACAGTAAAGAGACAGCTCAATTAAAATCAATAATGGTTTTGAACAGACATTTCTTCATAGAAGATGTACAGATTGTCAATAAACATGTCAAAACATGCTCAGCATCATTGGTCATTAGGGAAATGGAATTCCAAACCATAATGAGATTCTGCTTTACACCTACTAGGATGGCTGTACTGAAAAAGACTGTAACCTATGTTGGCAAGGATGTGGAAAAATTGGAACCCTCATACATTACTGGCAGGTATATAAAATGGTGCAGCTACTGTGGAAAACATTTTGGCAGTTCCTCAAAAGTTAAACATAGAGTTATCCTATGACCTAGGAATTCCACTCCAAGGTATATACCCGAGTATTGAAAATATATGTTCATGCAAAAACTGGAACACAAATGTTTATAGCAGCAGTTTTCATTCACTGTAGCCTAAATGTGGAAACAAACCAAATCATCAACTGATGAGTGGGTAAACAAAATGGAACATTACTTACAATGGAATAGTATTACAGTATAAAAAGAAATGAATGGTACACTAGGCTGGTTCATCATCCAAAAATCAATTACTGTAAGCCATCATGTCAACAGGCTGAAGAAGAAAATAGATGCAGAAAAAGTATTTGACAAAATCCAACACCTATTGATGAATAAAAACTTTTGGCAGCCTAGGAATAGAGGGGAACTTCTGCAACTTAATAAAGAAAATCTACCAAAAAAGTCCCATAGCTAACATCATACTTATTGGTAAGAAACTACATGCTTTCCCTCTAAAATTGGGAACAAAGCAAGGATGTCCCTGCTTTCCACTCCTATTCAACTTCCTATGTGGAAGTTCTAGCTAATGCAATAAGACAGGATAAGGAAATTAAATCTGTGTAGATTGGGAAAGAAGAAGTAAAACTTTGTTGTCAGATATGATTCTCTGTCCATGTAGAAAATCTCAAGGAATCAACAAGAAGAAACTCCTGGAACTAATAAGTGATTATAGCAAGGTTTCAGGTCCCAAGGTTGATATACAAAAGTCAATTGTTTTCCTATATACCAGCAATGTACAATTGGAATTTGAAATTTAAAATACAATACCATTATATTAACACTTAAAATATTGAAATAGTTATGTGTAAATTTAATAAAACATACAATAAAACTCATGAAAGAAATCAGAGAAGATGAAAAATAAATGAAAGATATTCCATGTCCATGGATAGGAAGTCTCAAATTTTTTAAGAGTCCGTTCTTCCCAACTTCACCTACAGAGTCAACACAATCCCAATCAGAATCCTAGCAAGTTGCTTAATGGATATTGACATAGTGATTCTAAAGTTCATATGGAAAGACAAAAGACCCAGAATAACCAAGAAGAACAAAGTTGGTGGACTGACACTACTCAATTTCAGTGCTTACTTTAAAGCTACAATAATCAAGACAATGTGGTATTTGTGAAAGAATCAGCAAATAGATCAATAGAAAAGAAAATAGAGCCCAGAAATAGATCCATATAGAGTCAGCTGATCTTTAACAAAGTAGCTAAGGCAATCCAATGGAGAAAGGATAGTCTTTTCAACAAATGGAGCTGGAACAGCTAGACATTCACATGCCAAGAAAAAGAATCTAGACATAGACCCTACATCTTTCAGAAAAATTTACTCAAAATGTTTTTCCCCTCAGAATGGGAACAAAGCAGTGATGTCTACTCTGACCATTCTTTTTCAACCTAGTGCTGGAAGACATCTCAATTAGACAGACAAAGGAAATATAAGCATATAGACTGGAAAGGAAGAAATGAAACTGCTCGTATTTGCAGATGACATGAAAGTCTATGTACAAAATCCCAAAGATCCACCAACAAGCAAACAGACAAACCTCCCATAACTAATAAGTGAGTTCATCAACAATATGAGATGAACATAGCAAAATTATATATCTGTATTCTATATACTAGCAAAGAACACCTGGAAACCACAGTTAAAAACAAAATACTATTTGCAGTTGCCCAAAGCAAAATGAAATTCTTAGGTATAAATCCCGCTAAACATGTAGAAGCCTTGTATATTAAAAACTACAGAACTCTGATGAAAGAAATCAAAGATCTAAATAAATGGAGAAATGTACTCTGTTCATGGATTGGAAGACTCAATATAGTAAAGATGTCATTTCTCCCCAAATTACTGTATAGATTTGCTCCATTTCCAGTTAAATCCCCAGGAAGATTTGTTGTGGATGTAGAAAGCTTATCCTAAAATATATATGAAAAGGCAAAAGAATAAGAAATTTTGAAAAATGATTATAAAGTGGGAATAATCATTCACCCCATTTTAAGACTTATATAGCTATAGGAATTAGTACAGTGTGGTACTGGCAGAGGGATAGACACAGAGTTCAGTGCAACAGATTAGATTGCCCAGAAGTAGCCTCACACAAGTACAGCCAACTGATTTTTTTTTATATTTTAAAATATGTTTTACTTAAACTATATTGACATACATTTGCATCATGCCTGTTTTTTTTCTACTTTCACATCCCTTTAATTTATTTTTATTTTTATTTTTTTAACATCTTTATTGGAGTATAATTGCTTTACAATGGTGTGTTAGTTTCTGCTTTATAACAAAGTGAATCAGCTATACATATACATATATCCCCATATCTCCTCCCTCTTGCGTCTCCCTCCCACCCCAGCCAACTGATTTTTGACAAAGGTTCAAACCCGATTCAATGAAGAAAGGATAGTGTTTTTTTAACAAATGGTGGTAGAGCAATTAGATATCCATAGGCCAAAAATTGAACCTCAACTTAAACCTCACATCTTATATGAAAATTAATTCAAACGATTATAGATTTACATGTAAAACATAAAACTACAGAACTTTTAAAAGAACACATACCGGAAAATCACTGGGACCTAGGAGATGGAGGTTTTAGACATGATACCAGATGCACAGTCTATAGATGGAAAAAAAAATCTCAACAGTAATAAAGGGAGAGAGATAAAGAGCCTGCATAGGTGTGTGTCCAGGAGGGAGTGGGGACCGAGGGAGAGAGGGAGAGAAATCATCCAATTAGGTGGTGGGTAAGAGAAACATTTTCCCAAAAAGGATTATACAGGTTCCTCCCAAGCACATGAAAATATGTTCAACATCATTATCTATTAGAGAAATACAAATTTAAACCACAATGAGATATCCCTACACAACTATTAGAACAGGTACCATTAAAAAAAATAATGATAGTACCATATCTGGCAAGGGTATGGAGAAACTGGATCTTTCGTATGTTGCTGTTGGTAATTTAAAATGGTATAATCACTATGGAAAAATAGTTTGCCATACATCTAGGAATTGTACTCCATGGAAATGTACATCCCAGAGAAAGAAAAACCTATTTTCACACTAACACCTGTAATCAGGTTTTCATAGCAGTTCTATCTGAAACAGGTAAAATTTAGAAAGACCTGAAATGTCCGACAGTGGGTTAATGATTAAACAAATTGTGATACATCCATACCATGGAATACTACTCAGCAGAAAAAAAAAAGATGAAAAACCTATTGATGCATACCAGTACTTGGGAATTATTCTGTATTTTAAAAAAATATTTCTAAAGTTCATATACCATATTATTTTCTTTATATAGGTTTCAAAGTGATAAAATTATAGAACTGGAAAGCAGATTAGTGATTGACAGGTGCTGGGGACCACAAAGCTTGTGTGAACAGCATGAAAAGGGGGTTAGGTGTGAATATAAAGGAAGGGATAGTACGTTAGGATCATTGTGGGGGACCTTTGTGGAATAATTCCATATTTCTGTTGTGGTGGCTGTGTGAATTTACACATGGTGATACAATTGACTAGCTCTACACATACACACCAGTGCATATAAAACTGGTGAAATCTGAATAAGGTCTGTTGTTTGTACCAATGTCAATTTCCCGGTTTTGATATTGTACTACAGTTAGTTACATAAGGAGAGACTCAGTTAAGCATACACAGAATCTTTCTGTACTATCTTTGTACTTTCTGTTAAGTACAATTATTTTAAAATAAATATTTTTGAAACTTTTCTCATAATCTATATGCTCACCCACAAAAATTTGAGCATATAAGGAGTGGGGTCTATTTTAATAATAACTTTATGGATATATAATTCACACCCCATAAAATTCACCCCTTTAAATTGTACAATTCAGTTGCTTTTAGTATATTCAGAGTTGTGTAATCATCACCACTGTCTATTTCCAGACCATTTTCATCACCCCTGAAAGAAACTCCATACCCATTAGTAGGCATACACTATGTAACCCCTCCCTAACCTTTGGAAACCACTTATCTACTTTCTGTCTCTTTGGATTTGCCTGTTCTGGACATTTCATTAAAATGGAATCGTACAATATGTGACCTTTGTGTCTGGCTTCTTTCACTTAACATGTCTTCAGGGTTCATCCATGTTACAGCATATATCAGTGCTTCATTCCTTTTTATGGCTGAATAACATTCCCTTGTGTGGATATACCACATTTTATATATTTATTTATTAGTTGATGACATTTGGGTTGTATCAACTTTTTAGCCATTATGTATAATGCTGCTATGAACATTCATGCATAGTCTATCTCCATTCACAGATTCTGTATTTGCAAATTTGCCTACTTTCTAAAATTTATTTGTAACCTCAAAACGAATATGTGTGGCACTTTCACAGTCATTCACAGACATGTGCAGAGCAGCAAAAAATTTGAATCACTCAATGCACACATTCCCAGCTGTGGTCGAACAAGCCACACTCTGCCTTCTTGTTCTGGTTCTCATGATATAAACAAGGGCTCTTTTTGCAATCTGTTTAGTGTTACATTTTTTTGTATTTCTGTGCTTTTTGCTTGTGAATTTGCTGCTTCAAGTCATCCCCAAGAATACTGTTGAAGTATTGTCTCGTGTTCCTAAGCACAAGAAGTTTGCATTGTGCCCTACACAGAAAATACATGTGTTAGATAAGCTTATCCAGGCATGAGTTATAGCAGGGGTCCCCAACCCCCCGGGCTGCGGACCTGTACCAGTCCGCAGCCTGTTGGGAACCGGGCCGCACAGCAGGAGGTAAGCGGCAGGCAAGCGAGGGAAGCTTCATCTGCCATTCCCCATCACTCTCCATCGCTCCCATTACCGCCTGAACCATCCCCCGCCACCCCCCCCCCACCCCCGCCATCCCCTGTCCATGGAAAAATTGTCTTCCACGAAACCGGTCCCTGGTGCCAAAAAGGTTGGGGACCGCTTAGTTATAGGACTCTTGGCCCTGAGTTCAATATTAACGAATCAACAATATATAGAGACATATCTTGTTTTATTGCCCTTCGCTTTGAGCTTTGCAGATATTGCATTTTTTACAAATTGAAGATTTGTGCCAACCCTGCATTGAGCAAGTCTATCAGCACCATTTTTCCAACAGCATTTGCCCACTTCATGTCTCTGTGTCACATTTTGGTAATTCTCCCAATATTTCAAACTTTTTCATTATTATATTTGTTATGGTGATCTGTGATCAGGGCCTTCAAATCTAGGTCAGTCCTCATCAGTGGAGACTCTGGAATTGCTGGTTCCTATTATTAGGTTATCCTCTTTTTAGAAACCAGTTCCATCACTTACAAAACAACCTGATAGAAATTATTTCTTAGGACAGTTTTTGGATCATACTGCACACTTAATTTGAGACCACATTTATTTTTGTTCTCATGTACAAAATGATAGGCACTTGGAGTTAGAAAGAGGATATACCCAAGGACTATATAAGTACAAAAATTTTTTTACAGTGGAACCTTTCATTGACAAGCGTGGTATCAACTTCTGAGTCTTGAAAGATCTTGATAAGAAATAATTTGTAATCTGACTAAAGCCTAAATTTGATTTGCAGAAGATGAATGGCTAGGATCAGAGATTTACTTAGTTTGATAGTAAATTTAGCCACTTGCTACTCATTGTGTGCCCCTAAGTTCTTGCCAAGTGGTAAAAAAAAGGTTTTTATTTGTTATATGAACTGTTGCTTTGCAATATCTTAACTGTTCACCTCTCCAGTAGCATGAATAATTGACTATATAATTAAATGATTTTAGTAGTAGTACATCAAAAAGAGCAGTATTTATAAACAGAAGCAGTTTTGTTTCTGTTTGAGGTGAAGATTTCATCTGTAACCAAATGAATAGGCATATTCCTCTTTTTCATTGCTGCCATGTGCCCATCATTCACTATTTAAAATGCCAGGCCTGTTTTTAGGTCTTGTTTATATATGTCATCTCATTTACTCTTCCAAGAAATCCTGCAGAATATATGTTACCTACATTTTTGTTTGAGAATATTGAGGATTAGAGAAGTTAAAGAACTTTTCGATTGATAAACAGAAATGATAGAGCCAGTTGAACCCACGTTGATCTGTCTTTTGGACTCTAAAGCCCATATTTTCCACACATGTCAGACTGTTAGTCCTCAGGCTTTATATCCTAGAGCCTAGCTACCCTTGGCTTTATATGCCCCCTCTTCCGCAAACAAAAAGGTGTGTGTATGTGTGTGTGTGAATTGGAGGCAGAGATTATTTTTTTGTTTTCTTCACAGCTTTACGCTGAGCATCTAGAACTGTGTCTGACGCAAAGTAGGTATTCAATAAATATTTATTGAGTGAATGAAGGAATGTTACATAAGTTTTGTCTATTTATTGGGGATTCTAGGGATGATACCATAAAGGAACAGTGTGATAGTTGATGAACAAAAGAAAATTTCTGCCTTTTTGCAAAGATTACACCTGTAAAAGGTAAATAGGCTGTGTTACACTTTGATGGTTAGGACTCCAGAGTTGGAGTCCTAATTCTAATACTGTGATTATCATATGATTCTAATACTGTGTTTATCTATCCCTTCTTACCTGACTTAGCACTCTAGCATATCCAGACTACTTTGCTGTGTAAGCTTGCTTGGCAGCTTGCTATAATGAGGTCATATAATTAGTTATGGTAGTAGGTGGTGCCCATCTCCTATGAGAAATTCAAGTCTAGGTATCCTCAAAGTAAATTCTGTAGAGAGCCCAGAGACAGATCAGGAAGTCTCAGGAATGGACAAAAGACTTGGAAGATATTTCAGAGAAGAAAATTTATCCAAATGATCAGTAAATGGTACACAACTTCATTAGTCATCAGAGACATGCAAATTAAAACCACAGGGTGGTACCACTGTCTTCCCAACAACATGACTAAAAAATGAAAATGACAGACAATTCTAAATGTTGATGAAGACATAAAACCACCAAAACTCTTTCTGCTAATAGGAGTGTAAATTAGTTCAACCACTCTGGTAAACTGTTTAGGGATATATACCAAAGCTGACATGTAAGATACCTTATAACCTAGCATTTCCACTCTTAGGTATATACCCATCAGAAATTCCTTAACATATGTCCACCAAGAAACATGTACAAGAATGCTTTTAGCAGAATTATAGTAGCCCTAAATTAGAAACAACTCAAATGTCCAACAGCAGTAGAATGTCATAAATTGTAGTGTATTCATACAATGGAGTACTACAAAGTAAAGAGGATAGATGTACCTTTGTTACACATAAAACATAGATGAATCTCATAAGCAAAATGATGAGTGAAGGAGGCCAGGTATGAAAGACTACCTACCCTGTGATTCCATTTATTTAAAGTACAAAAACAGCATAACTAATCTATGACATTTGAAATCAAAATAGTAGGTGATTCTTGGGGGTGGTAGTGACTGGGAGGCTGCATAATAGGGCCTTCTGACATGCTTGCTGGTCATGTTCTATTTCTTGATTTGGGTACTGGTTACATGGGTGAGTTCACTGAAAATTCATCAAGCTGTACACTTAGGACTTATGTACAGGGAACATTGTCCTAAGGGAAAGAGAGTAGAGCCATTTTATTTTGTCAGCTTATGAGGTCAGAGATAAAGATCTGTCTACACTGTTTAGATATTTGCATTTTGCTTAGTGGGAGTCTTGTTTGTTAGTTCACAGAAGCATTCATCAGTCTTAGTGGGGGAAAGGCTCATTAGATACCTATTCTATGCAGAATGCTAAGTCCCAGGGTAGGTATAGATAGGAATAAAACATGGACACCTTTAAATCTGGTAATCCAGACAGAAGATCCTCATTCTTGATAGTAAATAAGGAGGGAGAGCAACTCAGGACACAGATGAATCTTGTTTTGTTTTCTTTACTGGATGCTTAGGAAGTAATGCCAAAAGGCATTTCGTTCAAAATGAACCTAAAGTTTCAACATAAGAAGTGCCATTTCTGAAATGCTTTGGAAAGAATTCCACTAGTCTGTTTGAATTGGCCTTGTATTGTCTATGGTATTTACCTTTATTTTGGCTTCCTTGTATTTCCTCCCCATTAACAGGGTAGAGCTTATCTATTTTGTTTACTCTTCAGAAATATCTGCCAGAGAATTTTTTTTCAACATCTTTATTGGAGTATAATTGCTTTGCAATGGTGTGTTAGTTTCTGCTTTATAACAAAGTGAATCAGTTATATATATACATATGTCCCCATATCTCTTCCCTCTTGCATCTCCCTCCCTCCCACCCCTCTAGGTGGTCACAGAGCACCGAGCTGATCTCCCTGTGCTATGCTCTGCCAGAGAATTTTAAGACTACTGTTTGGGAATGATTTCCAAATTACTCATTTTTTAGTACAAGGTCGATAAGCAATACAGGTTTTCTGAAAAGCTTTGCCAATTTGTCTCTATAATGTGTACATTTTTTTAGCACTTCTAATATATGAATGAAAATGTTACCAAGTTTTTCTTGCATCCTGACCTTAATTATTTGTTTATCCAGTGTTTATTTATTTATTTATTTTTACTGACCTTTGGAAACTAACCTTTACCTTTTTAATTTTATCACCTCCCCTCATGTTATTTGAAAACGTCTTTGTTGGGGACTTCCCTGGTGGTCCAGTGGTTAAGAATCCGCCTTTCTGCGCAGGGGACGCAGGTTCAATCCCTGGTCGGGGAACTAAGATTCCACATGCCGCAGGGCAACTAAGCCTGTGCACCGCAACTACTGAGGCCACGCGCCACAACTAGAGAGCCCCCGCGCCGCAACTACTGAGCCCGTGCGCTCTGGAGCCCACACGCCACAACTAGAGAGAAGCCCGCGTGCCATAACGAAGAGCCCGCACGCTGCAACTAAGATCCAACGCAGCCAAAGCTAAATAATAAATAAATAAATATTTAAGAAAAAGAAAACATCAGTGTCTTGCACAAGACTAAGAACAATACTATCCTACTGAGTCCTTATTAAATCCAAGGAAAGTTTGAGGTTGTTAAATACTAAGTGGGTTATAGCTAAAGGTTTTAAAGTTTTTCTTACAGACCCATTTTAGGGAAAGCATGGGAAGAGTTGGAGTCAGACATTCCAAATCTGTCCTGTGTGATGTGACCTTAAGTTCCATAAACCTCAGCTTTCTTAGGTGTCAAGTGAGGGTAGTAATACTGTCCTCAGAGAGCTGGTTCAAAGAGTAAGGATGGTGAAAACTGTGAAGCACCTCATCTCTTGCTTAGCACATAGTAGGTGGGCCATAATTTCCCTATCTTCCACTGCAATTCACCCTAGATTCATTCTGGAGTTATCTTCATCTTGCCCACCTCAGTCTTATTTATCTCTACCATTTCCATTTGTTTATTTTAATTATTTCATCTTTGTCTCTTTTTAAAAAATAAAGCTATAGTAAAGTTAGTTTTTCTAGGCTCTGACAAGACATGAAATTTTTTTTCTTTTAATACTGTTAGACAAAAAAATTCCCCCAAATTTTTTAAAATAAAAAAAGTGAGTTTCCCTTTCCCATTTAGATTTTACATGGTGGCTACTTTCTGTTGGAGTTTTCTCTTAAGGTAATTAAAGCAAATGCATTACTAGTATCTTTTAAAAGTTTTCTTTGCCTTAATGTGCTGTTAATGCTTCAGCAAAGAGGAATTAATAACAGTTTTTCGAATGTACATGAAAAAATTGGAAATTTATCAGGAGATCCTATTAAGTAATTAATAATTATTCAGTTAAGCCAAGAATAATTAAAAGGATAAAATTACAGTAAAGTGATATTTATGTCCTCTTTTAAATAAAATTTGACAACTATTAGGCTAGCCATCCACAAAATCTAATATTTTAAAACTAATCTCAACCAAAGGCCAGAGTGGTGTGGTGACATGGACCTGGGTAATATATTAAGGAAAATGCTCCATCAGGCTCACAGGGAAACTGGCGCAGTTTCATTTCCGCTGTATTTTACTGGCCAGAGAAGTTATGGAGCACACCTAGAGATTGAAAGGGAGGAGACGTAGATCCCACCTCTGAATGGGGGAGATGATGAAAAATTTCCGGCCATCTTTAATCTGCCACACCAAGTAATTTTTAAACTTAGTTAATGTTTGAGTGAGGTTGTAGTAGCTGGTGCTACTCCATTCTAAAGCAGCACTAAAATTCTACCATAGGATCAGATGTCCTCATCAAGTACCAATTCAGGATACATATGACAGTAGTGAATAATTTGTCACTGTGAATAGGAGACCAAAATAAGGACATATTGGTTCTACAATTAGAAAGAGACTATTTAAAAATCTAGTCTGACACTGTTTATTAAAACTGAATTTTAATATTTTTGGTAATCAAAAGATAGGGAAATTGTTTTAGGCAGGCTGTTTTTTATAATATGATTTTGGCAGTCTTCTCAGAAAAATAATATAAGGAAATAGGTAGTGATTACCTTTTAAACTGTAAATTTTAGTAAGAGTTTTAGGTCTGTAAAATAATTTGGAGGAACAGATCATCTGTCAACCAGTGGTGGAGTGCCCACCAGAAGGCTCAAGAGTCCTGAACACGTCATAAAATTCTCATGTAGGGACATCTTAGAGGTGAGTGCAGAGCTAGTTTGATTTCATCAGAATAGGCAGGTATAGATTAAGTAAAAAAAAAATCATGAAATGAAGCATACTTTCTGTTGTTGGTTTTATAATACATTTTTATAAATGTTCGATTCTAAAACAAAGAATTCTAAAACTAATGTCTCTTTCCTTTGATTCTGTATGTGACCAGTTTAATTTCTGTAATTCCAGACAATCATTTGTTCCAGACAATGAATTTTTTGGGTATCTACAGGGAATATTTTATCACTTTAGATAATCTGGTCATATCAAAGGCCTCTTAGAGCCCAGTCAGAATGTTGTTTTTTTTTTTCCTTCCCGGGTGGAGGTGGTGTATTGGTCAAAGTCCAGTCAGGAGACAGAAACAAAACAGTAATTTGAATAGGCAAAGTTTAATATGAAAAAATCAAACTGGAATAGTGGGGAATTGGCTAGTCAGAATTGGAGAACTCTGAAAAATACAGGAATAGCAGACAGGGAACAGCCACAAACCCAAGAGCTGAAATAGAACACTCCAAGATGGCTGGCCTCCCTCCCGGCATGGCTGAGATCCAAACCTTGTAGGAGAGGGCATGGCCATGGCTCAGCTGATACAAAGAAGTTCACTGAGACACCATGGTAGTGGGACTTCGAAATCTGCTCTCCGAAGTCCAGGGGAAGTCATCCTTAGTTGAGGACATGCCTCACCTTTGAACTTTCAGCAAGCTGACAGAGGGTGTGCTGGAGGAAGCTCTGCTGCAAAACTACCTGCTCATAGAAAGGTGCTGCATGCTGCTGGCCACTGGGCACTGCAGATAAACTGTACACACTGCAGGAGCCTGACCAGAAAAACACACTGGAACCAGGAGGGCAAACCTCTTTCTCCTCCAGTGTCCCTCCAGTACCCCTTACTGACAAAATTTAATTTTGTGCTGGCTGGAAAGATATTTAGAGTCCAGCTCCAGTAGTGCAGGGCAGGCAATGAAGGGTGGATTTGGAGCTGAGAGACAGTAGATTGATAACTGGCATGGGGATAGTGTGTATGACAGTGATGCGCTATCGTATCGAGCAACCCTATCTGTAATACTTGGCAATGCTTTATTTTTCTTTTCTTTTTCTCCTATTCCTTATTCCCCTGAAATGATTAGTAATTAAAATCTATGAGTTATTTCCAAGTATAATTTTTAGTATTGATTTTCATCACTTCAACAAAATTAAATTTTAAAAGTCAAATTGTACCTGAAAAATCATCCATTTAAATAGAATAGACCCATGGCTTGATGTAGAGTACTGGATTAGTCCATGTTGAGTATTTGTTCCTGTGATATTAGGGTTTCACATATGTTACCTAAAGAGATTCTGTAGAATAATATTGGATTTCCAAGTGAGTTTTGGTGAAAGCATTATTACTCTGTATGTTAAAGTAAAAGCCAGAATGTTTCTCTGAAAATAAAGTTTAAAGTACAGTATGAGGAAGGAGGTGTGATCAGATGAATCTCTTCAGTACTGTGCATTATATAAATGCGAACAGACATATTGTGGAGTAGTGACACCAATTGTCTCATTATTAAGGCTAATTTATCTTATCATTTTTAATAACATAAATCTTATACCTTTCTCTCTCTTTTCCATTCCTACTTACCAATGCCTCAATCAGGCCCTAATCGTCTCGTTGCCCAACTACTGCAAGAATCTTCTTATTGGCTACTCTCCAGTCCAACCCCATCTAATTTATTCTGCTAACTACTGCCATTTTTATCTTCCTTAATTACTACTTTCATCATTTTTCCCAATCTTGGGAACATATAATTATTAATGGTTCTCCCTGTTGTCCTATTGTTTTAGGATTGAATTAAAATTCTGATGTTTGGTATCTAGACCCACATGACCAGGCCAGTCTTATTTCAACCCTTACTTCCCAACATGAATCCTTTGATAGATTTATTTAACAGACCTTTATTAATTTCTTACTATATGTCAGATACTGAGAAGACAAAAACAAACCTACCCTAAAGGAAGTCACAGTGCAGGCAGGGAGGCATGCATATAAAAATGATTATCGTTACGGTGTGTGGAAGGCAGAGTAATGCTCCCCCATGGCCAAAAGATGTCCATATCCTAATCTAGAACTTGTGAATATGTTACCTTACATTCAAAAAGGGATCTTGCAGATGTGATTAAATTAAGGATTTTAGGATGAGGAGATTATCCTGGATTATACAGGTGGGCTCAATGTAATCCCAAGGGTGTTTATAAGAGGGAGGAAGACGGAAATTTGGCTATAGGAAAAGGCAGTGTGACAAAAGAACCAGAGATTAGGGTGATGTGGCCACAAGCCAAGAAATGTCAGCAGCCTCTAGAAGCTGTTAGAGGCAAGGACCTGATTTTCCCCTTAAGCCTCCAGAAGGAACCAGCCCTGCTAACACCTTGATATTGGCCCTGTAAGACTCATTGCAGACTTCTGACATCCAAAACTGTGAGAGAACAACTTTGTGTTGTTTTAAGCCACAAGGTTCAAAGTAATTTCTTACAGCCACAATAGGAAACTAATAACAGTGGAATAAATATAAAAATAGAAGCATTCCCTGTTGTCGTACAGAGGGGAAATGACATTCTGTTGTGATAAGATGAGGAATTCACAAATGGACTTGGTGGGGGTAGGCCACTGAAAGTAAGGGAAAAGTATGTGCAAAGATGTGGAGCAGTGAATTTTTAGCAAGGCATGTTTAGGAAAGTACAAGTAGTTTGGTTTTGTTGGAATTGAAGGGGAGGAGAGGGTGAGAGATACACCAGTTAGGTTATGAATGCCTTGTGAGCAGTGCTGAGAAGTTTGAACTGTGTTCTCTAGACAGTGGGGTGCCATTGGTAGGTTTTAAGTAGGAGAGTCACACAGTCAGCTTTGTATTTTAGGAAGACCAGTAAAGTAGCATAATGGAGGAGGCTGGATAAGTAGGGGGAACCTGCTAGGAAGTTGCAGTGGTCCACACAAAAGATAGGTGCTTGAATTAAAAGTTTGGCAGTAGTCCTGGATGGAGAAGAGGGGCTAAATAGAAGAATATTAAGGAGATTCAATCAATAGAACTTGGTATTGGGTTTAAGTTCAAAGAAAATTCTAGGAAGTACCCACATTTTTGGTTCATGTGACCAGTTGGATAGCAGTGCTACTTATTTTATAAAAACAGAGACACTATCAAGTGGCAGGTGGGTCAGGGAGAATAAATGAGTTTTGAACATGTTGAGTCTGAGGAACTTTTGAAATATAAATGTTGATGATCAGTAGGCAGTTAGATATTTTACTCTAAAACTTAGGACCAATGTCAGAGCAAAAGAGAAAAAATTTGAGCATCATCATGTAGGTAGCAGATGAAATTCTGGAAATACATATGATTGCTTAAAGACAAGATATTGAAGGACCACAGTGAAGATAAAACACAGTCAAGGTCAGGATCCTGAAGAACACTTACCTTTAAAGAAAGGATAGGTCAAGAAAGAGGAACCAGGAAGGGGATAGAGAAGTAGGAAAATTATCATCTGTCACAGAAAATGAGGTCACAGAAGCTGAGAGAGATTTTCTGTGGTTTCAAATGCTGTAAAGAGACTAAATGAGAGAATCACTGCAATGTCCATGGAATTTGGCAACACGGAAATCAGTGGGAACCTTGACCAAAGCAGTTTCAGTGTTGTGGTGGGGATAGAAGCCAGATTGTAGTAGACTGAGGAAGGAATGGGTAGTGAGGATGTGGGGAAAGTAAATATAGAATAATTTTCAAGAGACTAGACTGGGAAGAAGAGAGATAGTGGTAGGTGGAGGGGCATGTGGAATAGGAGTAGAGTTTAAGAAGGGATTTCAGCATCATTTTATGCTGGGGGGAATGAGCTAATAGAAAGGAAAAGGATATACTGATGGAGTGAGGTCTTTGATAGGCAGCAGGTAGACGATGGGTCTAAAGCATAGATGGGAGTTGGGCCCCTCTTCCACTGAGACAGAAAGAAGACTAGGCACAGACAGAGCTGGGTCTTTAGGCAGGAGGAGAAAGCAGAGGACGTTAAGTCCCTCAGCTGATAGCGTGATTTTTTTGGTGAAATAGGAAGCAGAGCCACCCGCTGAGAGTAGCAGTGGTAGTAGAGAGTAGAGAGATAAGAGAGTTTGTAACTGTACTTCAGAGGAATGGAAAGGAGATATGAGGAGAAATTGCTAGGCTGCCTCAGGGGCCCAGCTGGGGCTGGATGCAAGGAGTTTGTAGCAGCACTTATCAACATGCTGGTAGTCCCTCAGCAGCACTATTTAGCGTACAATTTAGGAGATGAGAACTGTGTGGGTGGATTGTGCCAGAGTGGGAGGTATTACACACAGCAAACATGATGGATGAAGGAACCAAGAGAGCTGAAAGTAATGGCAAGAAAAAAGACCATAGAGCTGGATGAGGAAGAAAGATTTCAGAGGTATAACAAAAATATTCTAGTGGGTCAGTCTGGTTACCAGTCACAATAGCTCTGGTGACTGCTGTAATAGGAACTATAGTGCCATGAGGAAGAACAAGGGAGACTTAGGTTCAAATTTGACCTTATGAAAGTTACTTGACTTTTAAGCAAGGTTGAATTTTTATACATAGTAAATGCTCAACAAATGTTTACAAATAAAGTAATACGTCAAGAAATGGAATGTACAGTATGACACATCATTAGTGATGCCACTCGAGCACAAAGAAACAAAATCAAGAATGCATTTTCATTTAGAACTAATAGACAGTTCTGATCAGAACATTTTGCTTGACCTCAATGGTGTTCTAGGTACTATGGCTGCATAACAAATTATCCCAAAATCTAGTGGGATAAAACAACATTTACTATGCTCACAGATTCTGCGAGTCATCAATTTGGACAGGGCACAGCAGGAATAGAGTTTATATGTTCCACAGTGTCTGGGGCATGATCTTGGAAGACTCAAGGACTAGGGGCTGGAGTCATCTGCAGGCTCACTCACTCGTATGTCTAGCCGTTGATGCTGGCTGTTGACTTAGAGACCTTAGTTGAGACTCTTGGCCACACTTCACATGTCCTCTCCATGTTGAGAGGCTTTCTCACAGCATGGCAGCTGAGTTCCAAGGGTAAATGTTGAAAGCAACAGACATACAGAGAACTAAGTTGAAGTCCTATCATCTTTAAGGACCTAGACTCGGGAGAACGGGAAATACACCGTGTCTTGATGGGGAATGGCATGGTTCTAGAAGAGCATGTGCTATCAGAAATATTGCTGTTGGCTATTTTTAGAAAATACAATCTGTCAAACATTATTTCAAAATTAGATATGTACATTTTAAAATTAATTTCACTGAGGTGTAATTCAACATACAATATAATGCACCTATTTTAAGTTTACAGTTTAATGAGTTTTATCCAATATATACTTCTGTGTAACAGCACTATAATTAAAGAACATTTTGGTTATCCCAGACAGTTCCACTGTGCTCCTTTGTGGTCATTCTCCCCTATCCCTGCCCCAAACTGATCTATTGATACTTTCTGTTATACTCATTAGTTTTGTGTTCTGGAATTTCACATAAATGAAATTATATGTTTTGTATGACTTCTTTTGTTTAATGTAATGGTTTTGAGATTCATACCCATGTCTGTTATACCAGTAGTTCTTTTTTCATTGCTGAGTAATATTGCATTACATGGATTACCTAGGTATATGTTTTGTTTTGTTTTTTTGGCCACACCACATGGCTTGTGGGATTAGTTCCCCAACCAGGGATTGAGCCCAGGCCCTCAGCAGTGAAAGCGCGGAGTCTTAACCATTGGACTGCCAGGGAATTCCCCTCCATTGCATGAATATACCACAGTTTTAAAAATCCATTTTCCTGTTGATAGAAATATGGATTATTTCCAGTTTGGGGCTTTGAATGGTTATGTACAAATCTTTGAGTGGACATATATTTTCATTTTTCTTGCATAAGTGCCTAGGAGTGCAGTTGCTGGGTTATTTAGAATTGCCAAGCTATTTTTCACAGTGATTTTCTATTTTACATTACTACCAATAATGTATGAGAGTTCTAGTTGCTCTGCATCCTCACCAATATTTGGTATTGTCATCTTTTTAAATTTGAGCCATTCCAGTAAGTATGTCATGGTATTTCTTATGGCTTTAATTTGCATTTATCTGATAACTAAAGATGTACTTATTGGCCGTCATATATCTTCTTTGTTGAAATATCTTTTCAAATCTTTGTGTGTGTTTGTGTGTGTGTTTATTGAAGAGTGTATCTTTTTATTGGCTGTAGGAGTTCTTTATATATTCTGGATAGACTTCCTTTGTCAAATATATGTATTGCAAATATTTTCTCCCAACTTGTGGCTTTCCATTTTATATACTTAACTGGAATCTTTTAAAGAGCAGAAGGTTTTAATTTTGATGACATCCAATTTACCATTTTTTTCTTTAATGGTTCATAGTTTTTGTGTCTTGAAATTTCACCTACATCAAATTTGTGAAGATTTTCCTCTGTATTTTCTTCTAGTTTTAGCTATTACTCTAGACTTATGATCCATTTTGACATAAGAGTTATGTATCATGTGAGGTAAGGGCTGAGATTCATGGATAGCCAGTTATGCCAGCACCATTTGTTGAAAAAACTACCCTTCCCTTTCCCTATTGGCACCTTTATCAAAAATAATGTGTTGGCTATCTCTGTACTTTCTGTTCTAATCTATATGTTTATCTTTATATCAGACCCACACTGTCTAGATTAGCCTTCATTAAGTCTTAAAATCCAGTGGCCTAAATCCCACAATTATTTTCAAAAGTGTTGAGGCTATTCTAGGTCTTTTACATTTCCATAAAAAATGAATATGTCAATTTTTGCAGGAAAAAAAGCATGGAATTTGGATTGGCATTACTTTGAATCTATATATTAATTTGGGGAGAATGGAAATCTTAACAGTATTAAGTCTCCTAATCCATGAACATAGTATGTTTTACCATTTATATAGGTCTTACTTACTTTCTCTCAGCAATATTTTTGTAGTTTTAAGAATGGAGATCTTACGTATATTTCATTACATTTATTTTTAGGACCTCATGTTTTTGATGCTATAGTAAATGGTATTATTTAAAAATTTTTTAGTTAGAATTGTTGATAGCATATAGAAATACAATTGATTCTTGTACATTGACCTCATATTCAGTGTCTTGCTAAATTTACTTATTAGTTCTAGTAGCTTTTTAAAGATTCCTTAGGATTTTCTATTTGCATAGTGTGTCATCTGCAAATAAAGACACTTTTTATTTCTTTCCATTCTGTATGCCTTTTGTTTCTTTTTCTTAGCTTAATGCCCTGGCTAGAACATCCAGTTATATGATCTTGGGAGGAAAGCATTCAGTCTTTCATCATTAAGTATGATATTAGCCGTAGGTTTTTCATAAATGCCCTTTATTAGGTTCAGGGATTTTTCTCTTCATAATTTGTAGAAATTTTTATCATGGACAAGCATTGAATTTCTTAAAATGCTTTATTTGTATATTGAGGTTTTTATATGGTCCTTCTTTATTCTATTAGTTACATTGATTTTTGAATATTAAAACAATATTTTATCCCTAGGATAAACCCCATTTGGTCATGGTGTATTAGACTTTTTATATATAGATAGAGTCAATATACTTATATTTTTATAAGGGATGCAGGGACATCACCTGCATCCTCTGCACAGATTTTGTTAAGAAAAGGCCAGGTCTAAAAATGTACTCTGTCAAGAAACAAGCAACAAATGCATAAATGCATACATAATGGGAGGTATTCTAATACAGGCTGACATGGAGTCTGTTAGGAGTGACTGAGGCAAAACCATTTGTAGAAGCCTTAATCTAAATCTTTTACTCGGCGACAGATTTCTTCTGTGAAGTCTGAGCATTTTGCATTGCCTCCCAAATCTTTTGTTAAGCTCTTCCCATCCTTAATTGTAGCAAAACATGCTGTCTCAATCTTTGCAGCGTGGTCAAAAAGCCCCATGTGGCGCAGCATCATCACGGCACTGAGCAGGAGGGCCGTGGGGTTGGCCATGTCCTTGCCCGCAATGTCTGGGGCGGTCCTGTGAACCGACTCGAAGATTGCTATTTTTAAAGGATTTTTGTATCAATGCTTATGAAGGATATTGCTTTCCAGTTTTCTCTGTAAAGTTTTTACTGGCTTTGTTATCAGTAGAATCAAGTTATACTGGCCTCATGTAATGAGCTCCTTTCTCTGTTTTCTTGAACAGTTTGTGTTGAATTGGTTTTACTTTTTCTTAATGTATGGTGGAATTTACCAATGAAGCCATCTGAGCCTGGGATTTTCTTTTATGGGGAGATTTTAACTTATATATTCAATTTCTGTAATAGATACAAGGCTATTCAGATTTTTCTATTTCTTGTGTCAATTTTGGTAATTTGAGTATTTTCAGGAATTTGTCAATTTCATTTTATTTATTGGATTTATTGATATATCTTGATTATAGTATTTCTTATAATTTTCTGTCTCACATTTCTGTAGTGATGTCTCCTCTTTCCTTCTCAGTGTTGATAATTTGTGTTTTTCCTCTTTTTCCTTGGTCAGTATAGCTAGGGGCTTATTATTTTTATTGATCTTTACAAAGAACAAGCTTTTATATTGTTGACTTTATTTTTTATTCATTTTCCAGGTCACTAACTGCTTTTTTTCCCCTATTTACTTTGTATTTAATTTGCTGTTTTTCTGTCTTCTTAGAATGGAAATTGATTTCAGGCTTTTAAATCTGTTGTCATGTAAACATTTACAGGTATAAGCTTCTGTTTTAAAAATTGTTTTAATTGCATCTCACAACTTTTTTTATATTAAGATCAAAATATTTTCTAATTTCCCTTTAATACCTTCTTTGCCCTGTGGGTTATTTTACAGTGTTTTTGTATTTCCAAATAATTGTTGCTCTTCTAGATATCTTTTTATTATTACTGTCTATTTCAGTTCCACTGTGGTCAGAAATTGTACTGTGTATAATTTCAGTCTTTCTTTCTAAATTTATTGAGACAGAAATTATCTTTTAATTGAAGTATTTAGACCACTTAACATATTTTCCGTAACATAAGATGTTACGGAAAAACCCAAATGAACTTTTTGGCCAAACCAGTATAATGTAATTATTGGTGTGTCTGGGTTTGATTGTGTCATGATTTTATTTATTTTCTATTCCTCCCATCTGTTTTTTGTTCTTTTTCCTCTTGTTTCCTGCCACCTTTAAATTTGTTGAGTATTTTTTAATGTGTGAGTTTATTTTCACTCTTTGCTTCTTAGCTGTACCTCTTTTTTTAAAAATGTGGTTGCTCTAGGGTTTAAAATGTACATGTTTAATTTATTGTGGTTTGCATTCAAATAACATTTTACCACTGCACATACAATATAAGCTCCTTACAACACTCTGTCTCCATACGGCCTCCCCCTATCCTTTGCACTATTCTTTTTGGATCTTTTGCTTCTTTATATGTTATCAACCCTAGGTATATTGTTATTATTTTTACCTTAAAGAGTCAGTTGTCTTTCTTTGACAGTTTTATTTCAATATTATTGATTTCCAAAAATCTGCACACATTTGAAGTGTACAATTTGATAAGCTTTGACATATGTATAAACCTGTTAAACCATCACTGCAATTAAGATAATGAAAATATCTGTTAGGACCAAAAGTTTCATCATGGCCATTTGTAATCCCATCTTCCTGCCTTTCCCTGCATCCCCTCCAACCCCAACCATTTTCCAGGCAACCACTGATTTGCTTTCTGTCACTATAAATTAGTTTACATTTTCTGTAGAGTTTTATATAAATGGAATCGTATACTTTGGTTAGGCTGCTGTAGTGTATATCAATAGTTCTTGTTTGTTGCTGAGTAATATTTCATTGTATGAATATACCAGTTTGTTCATTAACTGAGCTCTTGGTAGACATGTGGGTTGTTTCTAATTTGGGGTTACTGCAACTAAACTTGCTCTGAAATTCAATTATTTGTATATCCTTTTATTTCCCTTGGGTAAATGACTAAGAGTGTAATGGCTGAATCATATGATAGATGTATGTTTAACTTTTTAAGAAACTGTCTTAACTGTTTTCCAAAGTGACTGTATCATTTTATATTTCCACCAGCACTGTATGAGAGTTCTAGTTCCTCTACATCCTTGACGACACTTGGTATGATCAGTCTTTTTAATTTTAGCCAATCTACTAAGTATGTATTGGTATCCCCTTTTGTTACTAATTCGTATTTCCTTAATGACTAATAATGTTGAACATTGTTTCATGGGCCAATTTGACATCCATATATCTTCTTTGTTGAGTTGTCTGTTCAAACATTTTGCCCTTTTTATGTTGAGTAGTTTTCCTGTTGTTGAGTTGTGAGAATTCTTTATATATTCTGGATGTAAGTCCTTTATAAGATTTATGATTTGCAAATATTTTTAGCCAGGCAGCAACTTTTCTTTTTCTTAACAGTATCTTTTGAAGATGAAAAGTCATTAATTATGATGAAGTCCAATTTGTCAATTTATTCTTTTACGGATCATACTTTTGGTGCTGTTTCTAAGAAATCTTTGCCTAAACCAACATCAGTCAGAAAGGTTTTCCCCTGTTTTTTTTTGTTTTTTTTTTTTGTAGAAGTTAATAATTTGGGGTTTTACATTTAGGTCTGTGATCCATTTTGAGTAAATACTTGTATCTGATACCAAGTATAGATACAAGTTCTTTTTCTTTTTGCATACAGATATACAATTGTTGCAGCACTGTTTATTGGAAAGACTGTCCTTTCTCCATTGAATTCCCCTTGTAACTTTGTTAAAAGTTGGTTGTACATGTAAGTGAGGGTCTATTTCAAAACTCTTTATTCTGTTCCATGGACCTATTGGTCTGTCTTTAGGGCAATACCACACCGTCTTGAATACTGTAGTTTTATAATAAGTCTTGAGATCAGTATCAGTACCCCAACTTTGTTCTACTTTATCAAAACTGTTTATGCTTTTCTAGGTTCTTTGTATTTCCATATGAATTTTAAAATTAGTTTGTTAATTTCTACCAAAAAAAAGTCTCCTTGGATTTTGATTGGGATTACGTTGAATATAGGTGGTCCTTACCTTTGCATGGTACAGTGTTAACTGAAACATGCGCATATTGGAACCAAGGCCTCACCTTGCTTGGTTCTCATATGCACATTTTTCAGTTAACACAGTACTGTGCAAAGTAAGTACAGCCTGTGTATAGAATAATTTGGGGAGAACTGACTGCTATGGTCCAAATGTTTATGTTCCCCCCTCCAAATTCATATGTTAAAATCCTAATGCCCCATGTGCTGGTATTAGGAGGTGAGACCTTTGGGAGGTGATTAGGTCATGAGGTTGGAGCCCTCATGAATGGGATCAATGTTCTTATAAAAGAGACAACATATTGCTCCCTAGCCTCCTTCCACCATGTGAGGACACAGCTAGAAGGCACTGGCTGTGAACAAGGTAACGGGCTCTCACCAGAGTGTGACTATGCTGTTTCCATGATACTGAATGTCTTAGCCTCCAAAACTGTGAGAAATAAATTTCTGTTGTTTATAAACTACCCAGTATGTGGTATTTTGTTATAGCAGCCTGAACAGACTAAGACACTGACATATTAACAATATTGAGTCTTCCAACCCATAACCCAATATCTCTATTTTATTTGCGTTTTAAAAAATACCTCTCAGCAGTATTATGTAGGGTTTTTTGTTTGTTTGTTTGTTTGTTTTTGGCTGCTCCTCATGGCTTGCAGGATCTTAGTTCCTCTACCAGGTATTGAACCCAGGCCCTCCACAGTGAAAGCACTCAGTCCTAACCACTGGACTGCCAGGGAATTCCCACATTTTGTGGTTTTTAATGTAAATGTTTTCCACATATTTTGTGAGATTTATCTCTATGTATTTCATATATATGATGTTATTATAAATGGTATTTTTTAAGTTTTAATTTCTTTTTTTCTCTTAGGATGTATATATACAATTGATTTTTATATATCAGTCTTGTATTCTACAATCTTGCTGAACCCTGTAGTTCTAGGGTTTTTTGTAGTTCCATCTTTTTCTATATGAACTGTTATGTCAATTATGTCATCTTTAATACAATCAGCATTTTTTCTTCCTTTCCAATCTAGATTCCTCTTGTTTGGTTTTCTTGCCTTTTTGCACTGGCTAGACCCTCCAGTATAATGTTGAATACAAATTGTAAGAGCAGATATTGTCTTATTCCTGATCTTGGAAAACATTTGATCTTTTACTGTTAAGTATGATGTTAGAGATAATGTTTTTTGTGGATGACCTTTTTCAGGTAGAAGAAGTTCGCCTCTATTCTGAGTTTGCTGAGAGTTTTTTATGAAGAATGGATGTTGGGTTTTGTCAAATTCTTTTGGTGCATTTATTGAGATGATCATGTATTTTTTATTTTCAGTTTATTAACATGGTGAATTATATTTACAGATTGATTTTATAGTGCTACACCAACCTTTATTCCTGGAAATTGGATGTTTATCTATAGTTTTCTTTTCTCGTAATGTCTTTATCTGGTTTTAGTATTGAGGGAATGCTGACCTCATGAAATGAGTTGGGAAGTGTGCTTTTCTTTTCAGTTTTTGAGAGTGGTTTGTGTAGAATTGATGCTATTTCTTGATTATTTGTTTGGTAGAATTCATCAGTGAAGCCATTTGGGTCGAAGTTTTCTTTGAGGGATGGTTTTTAACTAAAAATTCTGTTTTTTATATAGTATAGGACTATTCTGTTTATGTCTTCTTAAGCAAGTTTTTTTTAAGCAAGTTTGATAGTTTATATCTTTCCTAGAAATTGTCCATTTAATCTAATTTGGTGAAATTTATTGGTATGAAGTTGTTTATAACATTTATTATCCTTGTTGTATCTAAAATCTTCAGTGATATCATCTCTCTTTGTCCTTAGTATTAACTCATCTCTTTTCTCTCTCTCTCTCTTTTTTATCTTGATCAGTCTGACCAGAGGTTTATCACTTTCATTGACCTATTTCAAGAACCAGTGTTCTGTTTATTTTTTTCTGTTGTTTTTCTTGTTTTTTTTCCATTTCATTTATTTTCCCTTTGGGCTCTATTTTTTCCTTTCATGGCCTTATTTTGGTTTAATTTGCTCATCTTTTTTCTAGTTTCTGAAGTTGGAAGCTAACATCATTGAATGGAGACCTTTCTTCTCTTCTAATGTATGTGTTTATTGCTATAAATGTCCCCCTTAGTGCTGCTGTAGTGACATTCCATGTTTTTATTAGTTCAGAAAATTTTCTCTTTTCCCTTTTTGGTTGCCCATGGGTTATTTAGAAGTGTTTTATTTAATTTCATAATATTTAAACTCAAATATTGAGTTCTAAATTAATTATGATCAGAGAACATACTTTGTATGCCATGAATCCTTTTAAATTTGAGACTTTTCTTTTAATGGCCCAGAATATGGCCTATTTTGGCAAATGTTCCATGTACAATTAAGTAGAAGGCATAATCTGCCCTTGTGTGTAGTGTTCTATGAATATTAATTATTTCAAGCTTGCTAATAGTATTGCTCAACTCTTCTGTATCTTCATTGATTTTCTGCTTACTTATCAATTATAATTGTGGATTTGTCTATTACTGCATGCATTTCTATCATTTTTGTCTTTCACATATTTTTAAAATAAAATATTGGCTATATTACCTGTGCTGTATAATATATCCTTGTAGCTTATTTATTTTATAGATAGTAGGTTGTGCCTCTTAATCCCCTATCCCTATCTTGCCCCTCCCCCTCTTTCATGTATTTTGAAGTTCTGTTATTAGGTCATATACATTTAGGATTGTTATGCCTTCTTGATGAATTGACCATATTATTATTATGAACTGATGTTTTATCTTTGTTTTTCCTTTATGCAGTGTTTTTCCTCTGACTGCTTTTAAAATTTTGTTTTTATCCCTGGTTTTATGCAGTTTGTTTATGGTGTGCTTTGGTGACTTTCTTTTTTTGCATTTTAATCTCCTTGATACTCTTTGAGCTGCTTTTATCTGTGGCTTTATAGTTTATATAACATTGGGGGAAATTTTGGACATTATTTCTTCAGGATTGTTTTCTGTCTCCACCTCTCCCATCTCTCCTTTGGGGGCTCCAATTACATGCACGTTAGACCCCTTAATATTGTCCTACATGTCACTGAGCTTCAATATTTTAATTTAAGTCTTTTTTATCTCTTGAGAAATGTGCTCTACATTTGGGAAATTCCTGTTTCTGTGTCTTCAAGTTCATTGATGTTTTTTCATACATTGTCTCATCTTCTGTTTAGTTCATCCAGTGAGCTTCTCATTTAAGATAATGTATTTTTTCAACTCTAGAAGCTCCTTTTTGTTCTTATTTCTTCTATTTCTTACCTCATTATGTTCAATCTTTCTTTTAAATCCTTGAATCCTTTAAATTCCTAAAAATTTTTGGATTTCCTGCCTTGCAGTGCCTTCATAGCTGTCATTTATAGGTCTGTTTGTATTGATTAGCTTTCCTTTTCATTTTTACAATTTGCCTCTTCCTTCATTAGTCCAGATCTAAAGTAGCCTTTATTCTAGGGCTTAATTTAGCTCCATTACTTAGATGTAACCTTTCTGAGGTCTCTACTGATTGTCTTTAGTGTGCAGCAAGGTCTCCCTGCAGTGACTGGTTAGAACTCCAATGTCTCCCTGATCTCTTTGCCCAGCCTCATGGAGTTTCAACCTATACATGCACAAATTATTATTAAGATAAAGACCTATGGAGTTCTTTGTACAGATTTTTGGAGCTCTTTCTATACCTTAGCTCCCTTCTCTCTGATACTCTGCCCTGAACATTCTGTCTCCCTCATCCTCCCTGAACTGTGTTCTCTGTGTCCTCAACTCAGTGACACTGCCACACTCAACTTTGTTTTCCTCCTTGTTCTGAGAAGTAGAAAATGATAGCCAGGCCTGTCATTAGGCATGCACTCCCTTCATTTCCCTTTCCATAGGAATCATAGTCCTTTACTGTCTGTTGTCCCAATGACTGAAAGTCTTTGTTCAGTTTTCTAATTGAGTGGGAAAAGAGTTCTGTTCCAATTAAATTTTCATGGTTTGAAGCAGAAGTCATTATCATGGTTTTTAACATAACTGTAAAGAATCTTAGTTCTAATGAGTTTGCTTTCAGAAAGAGACAATATTATAGAATTTTGTCAAATATAATGGGTAGAACTTAGCTTGTTTCCACTGATGCTCTAGTTGGAAGGCTATTGCTGTATTTCCAATATGGTTAGGAATAGAAGTTTGTGAGTTTGAAATAGAATAGAGTTTTACAATGACAAAAATTAATTATACAATAATACGCCCACAGTGGCTAACATTTATGTAGCATTTTAGTAGTGCAAGGTGCCTTGTGAAGAAATGTCTCAATAGTTCCTCATTACAATGTGATACAGGTACTGTATTATGCCCATTTTACAGATGAAGGAATTGAAGCTTAAATGAGGTTAAGTGACTTGTTTAAATTCACATATCAATCAAGTAAATGGCGGAGCCCACATTCAGACTCAGTTCTGTGAAACTCCCAAGGCCCTGTTGTTCATCATCACCATTCCATGTTGCCTTCAAAACAAGTGGATGGCAGCTGTGACTATTATGGGGTCAGCTTCAGAATTGGGAGTCTGGGATGCAATACTTTTGGGGCCCATTTCCAGGTTTTGTATAGCAGTCTTTCTTGGGTCATACTTTCACTGCTTTTTGTTTCAAAAGGTCAAGTCAGGCATCTTTTAAGCAACACTTCTGGACAGGTCTGATGGCATCTTCCTTTTGTCTGCACATGACTGGAAATCTAAGGAGAGGCTGGGTGGTTGGAAACCTCATCATTGGCCATCATTTTTATTGTAATTGCATTAAAACCATTTTTTAAGAATGATAAAGCACCATGAGAGCAGAGATGACTGGAAAAGTGGTGGCTAGGTTTATAGAAGCAAAGCATTCAGTAATTTTCTGTCTGAAATTATTTCAAAATAAAATGATTAAAAATTTTTTAAATTACTTAAAATCTTCTTTGTGGTTTAGCTTACCAACTTGCTATATTAATGGGTTATTTGTATCATTTTGAGTTTTATTTCTAGGTACTTTTTAAAATTTCATTTTGTTTTATAATTATGCAAAACAATCTACATGGTTCCAAAGACAAACTATAATAAAAAAAAAAAGAAATGTATTTTCAATCCCTGTTACCTCCCTCCTCTATAAGTAATCATTTTCATTTGCTTTGGTTTATTTTTGATTGTCTTTTCTTAAAAATTATAAATGTATGTGTGTTTGTAAACACATACACATGTGCATGTTTGTATACTTCCCTCCTTCTTACATATAAGGTGGCATATTCTACACTCTATTCTGCATCTTTTTTTTTTTTACTGAAGTATATTCTGGAGTTCGCTCCATAACGATATACAGATTGTCCTTGTTTTTTTTTATATGTATTCCATTGGGTTCACATTCTTTCAAAATCTTATTTTGTAAATATTTATTGTCTGCTATATATATCATCTACCAAGGGTAGTGCATGACATTTTGCAATAAACAGAAATATGCAATATATAGTCTTCACCCTCAAGAAACATCGAATTTTAAAATACTTTAAAAAAATATATACCTCACCCTGATATACAGTAGCTGGTCCAGTAATACTTTTAATTGTTACCCATCTACTTTTTAGAAAACGCTGAGTAGAAAGTTTTTTGGTATCTACTGTTTCTTCATTTAATGTTATTTCAGTAGTGTTTGTTAGCATCCTAGTGAATGCATCCCAACATTTAAAATACTTAGATATCTGATCATAAGGTGTGTGGCAGAGGAGTATGCATCTCTGAATGCATGCTATTTCTAAATATTCCCCATTAATTTCAGTGCCTGTAAAGTCACAGTGTACCATATAGTCTGGATTACTGTAATTATACTGTCCTTTTAAAAGCCCAACATCCCCCTTTTATTCTACAGTACTCTAACCATTTTTTTAATACCAGGTTCCTATTCTACACCTCACTTCTCTGCACTCTTCTCCAATATTCCTTATTTCTTTAATAGCCCCACGTCGTAATGATTTCCTTTGAAGACTTATGCAGTGCCGTGTGGGTACTCACCTGTGGTAGTTTGTCACAGCAGTGGCTGTATCTGTGTTAGGCAGTACCATTTTTACCTCTGTGTTGGCTCCTAGGGGAACTGACTTTATCTCAGGATCCTGAGTTGGACTTTGTGTCTTTGAATCTGGTGTGTTTCCTCAGAGTAATCTTGGTTACACTTTGGGTTTCCCCTCCTTGCCCCACCCATACTTTTTTTTTTTTTTTTTTGGCCTATGCTCCAGTAGTGGCCCCATGGTATCATAGTATTGTTTGGCACCTTCTGTCCTTGACCTAGTGGCTCCTAAACTCGGCATATGATGCCCTTTCCCCCTTCTCCCTCCCCTTTCCTCACCTGCCCTCTCTGTTTCCTAATCTCTTTTCACTCACTAGATATTGCTTCACTCAAGAGTAACCTTTGTCCCGAAATCCACAAATATGAAGCTAGGAAATGTCTGTGTAGTCTTCCTGGGGAAAGAAGCTTCTTAAAGTCCTTTTATGCTTCCTAGTGAGTTTGAGATTGCAGCAAGGTTAAATAGCTGAGAACAGTGAAGGGACGTGTTTCAAGAAATTTCATATGATTTCATTACATAAATGTGGATTTGGTAATCTGGCACCTATCACATTAATTAAAGCATTTCCTACAGTGAAAGCTTCTGAGAAAATAAATACTATGTAAGAAGTACCCTCACAAAAACCTTTTTAATTCAGAAAGTTGATTCCATGCTCACAAAATCAGCATTTTCTCTCAGCAGGCATCACAACTAATGACATTCATGAGACCCATGCCATATTTTTTTTAAAAGAGAGAATACAAATGGGCAAAGCTGAGAATTTTAAAAGGAAGTTATTTCTAGTGGTCTGTTTGAACCTTGTAATTAACCAAGAAATAAAACAGGGAAAAAAACCAATTTTAACTGTGGTTTTTAGTACTCCATTACCAGTGGATCAAATGACATATAAGTTGGGAGAGTATAAAATGAATGCTTATGTTAAAGTGAGAGAGCCATCAGTCTACAGACAAAAAAAGCCTTATATTTAGTTCACAGTATCCAAGACCTGAATGAGTCTTACTACGGTTTAGGAAATGCTTTTTAAAATTTCTATTGTTTTACCAAAAGATTTTTTTCTTTTAATATTATAGAGGAGAACAAACACTAAATTGCCTAATAAATGAAGTTTAAACAAAAGACAAAACAGCTTGAAATTGCTTCCTTTTGTTGGTGGTGATATGCTTTTGCAGCTTCAGCACATCACATCAGCTTTGTTATCCTGTTCAAGGAGCTTTATAATTTGTAAATATAAAATAACAATTCCCCAAAAAGAGGAGAGCCTTGACTGGTGTTCAGCTTTTTACAAAGCAAGCTTATTAGAGATCCCTGGTATCACCTTAGTAGTTTCAGTTAGAAGAATGGACTTTCTAAGGACCCTAGTTCACAGTTGTACTCTCTCTCTTTTCTGTCTTATATGTCTTAAGTATTTTGTTCTGTTGTATTTTATTTTTAAAAATTTATTTATTTTTGGCTGTGTTGGGTCTTTGTTGCTGCACGCGGGCTTTCTCTAGTTGCGGTGAGCGGGAGCTGCTCTTTGTTGCAGTGCGCGGGCTTCTCATTGGGGTGGCTTCTCTTGTTGTGGAGCATGGGCTCTAGGCGCACGAGCTTCAGTAGTTGTGGCACACAGGCTCAGTAGCTATGGCTCACGGGCTTAGTTGCTCTGCGGCATGTGGGATCTTCCTGGACCAGGGCTTGAACCCGTGTCCCCTGCATTGGCAGGCAGATTCTTAACCACTGTGCCACCAAGGAAGTCCCTGTTCTGTTGTATTTTAAATGTGTGGATATCTGTGTGTGTATATATAGATAAATATTCAGTGAATGGTGGATTGACAACTGTGTAAGAAAATGTTTGCACCCAGCCCCAACAGTTCTAAAGTTCAGTATGTCATAGGGAATTGGTGGGAGAATGCAACCAATTGCATATTTTTTCCCAAATCACTTGAAACTCATTGTTACACTTTTTTCTTGAGATATGGATAATATATTACCTATAAATTGAAATGCACCTTGAAGCCCAAGAAGTAGGTTAGGGAACAATGAAAAAAGTACACTATATTATTTATTTATTTTTAACTTTTTATGTTATATTGGAGTATAGCCGATTAACAATGTTGTGATAGTTTCAGGTGTACAGCAAAGGGACTCAGCCATACATATACATGTATCCATTCTCCCCCAAACTCCCCGCCCATCCAGGCTGCCACATAACATTGAGCAGAGTTCCCTGTACTATACAGTAGGTCCTTGTTGGTATATACTTTAGAAATGAAAATTCTAAAAATGGATAACTATATATTTATTCCCCATCTTTAACAGATTTGTATATTTTTTCCTAGTGACTGTTATAGCAAACAGCATTTACTTTTTCCTTGTAGTAGTTTTTGTTTTGTTTAGTTTTTTAATTTGTAAATATTCAAAATCTCACCAATCTTATCTCTACTTAATGTCTCCTCTTTCTTCAATAATCATAAATGTATGAGTTCTGATGGATTAAATATAAAGGTCTATTCTGGTTTTTTATGTATTTGAGTTTTACTTTTATCTAAGTAATATAAGCATATAGGTTTTAGAAGTGAAATCATACTACTTTTAATAACAACAAAAGGCAGTTTCTGTCCTAATTCATTCCAACACCACCAGTTTATTATCTAAGGCAACCACTGTAAGCAGTTTTTGCTATTTCTTTAGTAACACTATATGCTTATATTTCTTTTCCTTGATTTTATAGTTTTCGATATTATCAGTATTGACTTACTATTATGAAAGATGTAGCTCTCTTATGCTGTTACCTTCTGTCCCTCCTCACTTGCCTTCCCCCATTTTTAAAACATTATTCATATTTGAGGCATTAATATAATGTGATTATATTTCTTGTGCAATTTGTTATACCTGAGGTAAACAGTTAACTTATTTCTTTCATTGCTTCATTACTATGTATTATAGCTAATTCATCCCCAGAGTACCCCACCGAACTATATATAACTTCTCTCAGTACATTTAACCCCATCAGATAATTTATCACATTTTTTTTCTTGGCAACAAAGAGCTCCTCCCTGAGCCCTTCATCTGTTTCATTCTAAATTGGTTGCAGTCTTGGCCTTTCGGACTATCATCATGAGAATTATCTTTGCCCTTTATCTGTTCTGTATTCCTTGTTTCCTGGATTTCCTATATTTTTCAGTTTTCATCTTCATTTTGGTAGAGTATGTCCTTCAGTATCTTCTGGAGGAAAGGTATATTTTTTGAGATATCTGAAAATGTCTTTATGCTACTCAACAATCTGATAGTTTGGCTGGGTGTAGAATTCTAGATTGGAAGTAGCTTGCTCTTAGAATTTTGAGGAAGTATATCATATGGATAAAAGCTTATACTATACAATCAGATAGCTTGGGTTCATGTCTTACTTACCAGCTGTGTGGCTTGGGAATGTCACATAACCTCTCTGTGCCTGTTTCCTCATCTAAAAATGGGCATAATAATCTTACCTACCTCTAGAGTTATTGAGAAGAATAATTAACAAAAATAAAGCACTTAGAACAGTGCCTGGCCCTTTTTCTCTTTCTCTGAAAACTTTACTGATATTCTCTTTACCCTAGTATACCAAAATTTCACAGTGCTGTGCTTTAGTGTGGGCCTTTTTAAGAGTCGTGCTGGGTTCTTAGAAATCTTTTTAAATCTGGAAGGTTGTTCTTTGGAGAAATTTTTTTGTATTATTTCTTAGACAAGTTCCTTCTCCAGTTTCTCTGTTCTTCCTTTCTGGAGTTGCTGTTATTCAAATTAATATCAGGGTCAGGGCTCACAGGATTGATCTTTATGTCTAACCTTTTCTTCTCTATTTCAATCTCTTTGTGTTTTTGTTCTACTTTGAGATATTTATGCAACTTGATCTTCTAACCCTTCTATTTGAGTCTCCTGTTTTGGCTCTCATTTTCTATTTTTAAGGGCTTATTTTGTACCCCTGAATGTTTCTCTTTTAAATTATTAGTATTATATAGTTTCCTATTCTTGTTTCATAGGTTTCATATCATTCTTACCTATCTCAAAATAGTATATTTTTTGAAATTTTATTTGCTTTGCTTATACTGGAAATGGTTTCCTCGGAAATGTTTTTTTCTATTTGTTTGTTTTAGTCCCTTTCCTTTTAGAGGCTTTCCGCAAATGTCTGGTGATCCTTGGCTGTTCTTTTATATTTAAGAAGGAAGTCTTAAACAGTTGCCTGGAAACTCTGTACATGAGTAATTTAATTACAGGTGATCTAACAAGGACTGGACCATTTTTCAAGAGCCCCATGGATGTCAGTATCTGTAGGTGTTTTGTTCTTAAGCAGATCAGTTTGACAGAGAACAATCTTTCAATCTTATACCTTGGGCTAGGGGTGTGTGTATGGGGGGGGAGGGGGGGCAGGTATTCATGTCTAAGCCTGATTGCAATAGTTCCAGGAGCCAAGTCGGGGAAGGAGGTAAGGGTCTTTATTTTAACATGCTTATTTATTTAACACATGAACTTTACAGTTAATCCTCCTGTTTAAGTACAGCACTTCATTTTGATGTGAGCTATGAGTCTGGTGTCTAAAGTCTCCAAAGAGTAAGAGAGGGATAATTTGCTTGGTCAAGGATATCGAGGGTCAAACTGCTCCTGTAAAGGTTCAGCCAATCCTCCTGTTGTCTGCTCCACTGTATACCCCTGGTTTCGAAGATACATGTTGCTTCCATTTCCTGAATCTTTTTGGGAGCATTTTGGTAGACTTATCAGCGTGCTTCTTACTGCCTTGCCTTGTGCAAGCTTGGTGTGTTACTTCAGGTTCTACAAAAATTATATGACAGGAAAGGATTGGATATGCAAGAAATTTACTGGGAAACTACCTGTAAGCAAAAATGAAAGGAGAGGAAGCCAAAGGAGGCTGGGAGAGCCATCACAGGTTATGCAGGTCTAACTCCTTTGGAGGAGAAAGGGTAGGAAAAATCTTAGATTAAGGTACTCTTCCAAGAAAGATTTGGTGAGGCCTATTGGGAGTCCTTGAGCCAATATGGGCGTTCAGAGTCCCATATCTCATAAAGATGAGCCTGCCTTAATAGTCCTGCTACTTTTAGTCATGGCTGAGAGTAGCCTGTGGGAAGCATGGTGTTGATGGAAACACAGTGATGGATTCATAGTCCTGCACCTGGGATTGTCAGTCAGTCACAATCCCTGGAATAAGAGATTGAGGGTCACATCTTAATAGCTGTCACATTTGGATTTCAGCTTTCTCTGATCTGCTAACTTTGTCCATTTACTTTCTACCATCTGAGATTTTGTTTACTTACCTAGTGTGCTGTTGCCTCCTCTCTCATTCTTAATTTAAATTTATTCATTTTATTTATTTATTTTTGGCTGCATTGAGTATTCGTTGCTGTGCTTCAGCTTTCTCTTTAAGACTTCATGAATATGTTTCTCTATGTTCATCCCAATTGCCACTTGGAAGTCAGTTGCGGTGAGTGGGGGCTACTCTTCGTTGCGGTGCGCGGGCTTCTCATTGTGGTGGCTTCTCTTGTTGTGGAGCACGGGCTCTAGGCACGCCGCCTTTAGAGCACAGGTTCAGTAGTTGTGGCACACGGGCTTAGTTGCTCCGCGGCATGTGGGATCTTCCCGGACCAGGGTTTGAACCCGTGTCCCCTGCATTGGCAGGCAGATTCTTAACCACTGCGCCACCAGGGAAGCCCTCTCATTCTTTTTATCTTTGTGTGTCCATGTCTTTTTAATACGTTTATTGAAATATTAGTTTGGCTTCAAGAGGTAGAAGAGAAATGCATGCATTTAGACCACCGTGTTTAAATGGAATTAATGGTTTATTCACACAGTTGAATTATGATTCCCTAAATCATTATAAGCATTTGTTTATTATATTGTATGAATCTCTGGTTATCCTCTCCTACGATATAGCCCACTGTGGTCACATCATGATCACCATTTGAAACTTGATGGGAGCAACAGGAGCTGAGGATAAAGACATAAGCAGGGGCCTGTTCATTGTGGTTCTCATTCTTTATTGTACAGAAGAATTGTGGGGGAGGAGAGTGAGGGTGGTGCTTGTTAAAAGCACTACTTGGTCTTTGGCCTCTTTCCGCAGTGGGTCCAATCTAGTAGGTATGGGGTATGGGCCAGGGACCTCTTCTTAAAAATAAGTACTGTAGTGATTCTGAAAAGCTCCAAATGGACCAATAAGCCACATCTAAGGGGAATAGAGTTTGAGTGTAGGGTAGGAGACCTATAGTCAGATATGACTGAATTTTAGTTTTAGAAGAAACTTTGACCATAATTTGAGGATGAGATTTGAGGGCTTTTGCAATAACCTGGACAGGATAAATGATGGCCTCAGTTGACTTCCAAGTGGCAATTGGGATGAACATAGAGAAACATATTCATGAAGTCTTAAATAATAGAATCAGATAACCTGGTTAATATTTGAATATCTTCTACATGGGAGGTTTGTCTGTTTTCCCCAATTAATTAATTAATTTATTCAATCTTTTTATCGGTATATTTTTTCAGCTCTTTTTTCTCTCTCCTCTCCTTATGGTATTCCCATTATACATATGTTAGTGTGTTAATGGTGTCTCATATTTCTCTGAGACTCTGTTCATTTTTTCTTCATTCTTTTTTAGTCTGTATTCTTCAGATTGTATAATCTCTATCAATCTATCTTCAAGTTTGCTGATTCTTCTTCCAGCTCAAAATCTACTTTTGAGCCCCTCTATAAATATTTCATTTTGGTTATTGTACTTTTAACTGTAGAATATAAATTTTGTCCTTTTTTTGTAATTTCTCTTTACTGATATTCTCTATTTAATAAGACATTGTTGTAACATCTTTCTTTAATTCTTTAAACATGAATTTCATTTACTTCTATGAATATATTTATAATAGCTCCTTTGAACTTTTTTGATAAGTCCAACATCTGGGCCCCCTCAAAGGCAGTTTCTATTTTCTACTTTTTTTTTTTAAAACATGTACAAGGGTCACACTTTCCTGTCTTTTGTACGTCTCAACTTTTTGTTACAGCAGCTCTGGATACTAACGCCCCTCCCACACTCCAGGGCTTGTTGTTCTTGTTTGGTTGTTTATTTGTTTAGTGACTTGCCAGTTCAGTGCAACATCTGATGTCTCTCTTCAGAGGGAGCAGCCTTGAGAATGTGCACAACCTTCCTGACCGTTAGGAATGACTATGGCTTTAATTGGGCTCTCTTTGACACTCTCTTCCCCTGATCTCCCATTAAGATGATCTACCTCTTTTGGCATCACACTGTACTAATCGCTAGTGATTGCTCTATTGTTTTTGACAATGCCTTGTGGTATAACTTGCTCCATATTCCGATCCGTTAAAGTTGAGACCCTTGTCAGGGGAAGGGTTTGCTAGTCTGTGAGGCTTGCCATACACTCCCCTGAGCAGAATCTCTGCTATGGAGCAAGAGCTGGGTGGAAAGGGGAACTCCTCCTCACTGTCTGCTCTACCCAGATCCTCCCTATGGAGCAAGGCTGTACAGGATTTTTTTTTTTTGGAGGAGGGGATGTGAACTGGTGCTCCCTCCTGGCTGCTACTACCACTCAATATGGATCTTCCACATCAAAGCCATTGTTCACCAGATGCTAAGTGTACTTGGACTAGTTCTTCAGCCTAGGAAGTTGAAGGAGATGGGAGCTACCACTGGGCTGCCGAGCCCACCTCTGTGGCTCTCCTGCAGCACAGAGCAGTGCAGGAAAGGGGGACTGACTATACTCTTTACCAGCTGCCCCACCTGGATAATCTGTATTTAGCTGGAGTTGGGAGTGGGAAATAAGTGTTGCCATCCAGCTTCTACCACCCACTCAATATAGGCCTTCCACAGCATGGAACTGTGGAAAATGGGATTTGCCAATGTTTACCAGTTGTGAAATCCACCCCAAATAGCTCTTCTATCTCAAGGAGCTGATCTATACACAGCTGCTGAGCTGCTTCGAACAGTTCCTCCTCAGGCAGAGCTATGGGGCCACAGGTGCAGTCCCTATCCTGAATGCCACAGCCTCCCATTGTTCTTATGGAGTTTCTGTAGATTTTATTGAATAAGTGCTTCTCAATTTGTTGTAAGCCTTTTGGTCAATCTCCAGAGACTTTGAATGATTGTTAGTTTTGACCAGCTTAATATATGTCTCTCCACGGGGGAGGTTTCCCTGCGCTCACACAGCCATTCTGGAAGCCCTGCCTAGTCATTGTATTTTTAATGATTCTGCACCTTACAGCAAACTAGTTTTTCAAAGATATAATCAGGTGACTTGAATTGAAAGGACTAAACTGAGAATTTTTTGAAAGGTATTAGGATTTTATTACTGAAATTTGCTCTGATTGAACCTTAATCGAGACTTTATATTTCAGCTTTTAGAAATAATACAAATAGCTTAGCTATAAATTTCATCTTCAGAATTGAGTACTTGTAGACCTAAGAAGCAGTATAGCAGAGTGTTTAGAGCATAGGTACTGGGACCAGACTGCCTGGGTTCAAATCCTTGCTCTGCAGTTCATTAGTTCTGTGAATGAGTTACTTAACTGCTCTCTGCCTCAGATTCCCACATGTGTAAAATGAGTATCATCTACCTCTTAGGGTTGTTGTTAGGGTTAAATGAGTCCACACATCTAAAATACATAGAGTCTGACTCAGAAAATGTTAGGTGATGGTTATTGCTGTTGTTAGACATGTCAAAGGCAAATAATCTTCTCATCTGTGTATTATATTATGAAGACTAATAATATTATTTTCTATAGCCAGAGATCTTGATGATATTATTTGTCTAACTAGCTATAATATGATCTTTAGTGTCCTCTAGTGGAAGAAAATTAGATGTGCTCTTTTCATAAACCTACTTCTTTTGGAATTATGTGATCATTTAACCTAGTAAAATTACTCCTAAATAAATAACCAAAGGCAAGATCCATGTATATAAATGGACTTAAGAAATTGTTAAAATTTACATGGAACTTTAAATCTTAAGAATTCTTTCAAGAGAAGACTTTTTTGGCCATGTAATTTATAATATTAAATAATATAGTACATATACTCTACAGTGACATAGAAATGTTAGACATACATTACTTTTATTTTAAGCCAGTGTACTCAGTAGTGGGAGTACCTTGAAGTTTTTCATTTTAAGTTGTGGTAATACAATATACAGAATAACGTTAGCACCCAGTTATCTGCACATAGATGGCATTTTTTGGTCATTCTCTGAAAATGCTTTAGTCAGTATGTATATGCTACCTGGAGTAGAGTGTCTCAAATTTTGTAGAGGAGCATGTGACGGCTCCTTTACTGTCCCATTTCTTTTTTTAAAAAAATTTTTTTTAATTAATTAATTTGTTTATTTATGGCTGTGTTGGGCCTTCGTTTCTGTGCGAGGGCTTTCTCTAGTTGTGGCAAGCGGGGGCCACTCTTCATCGCGGTGCGCGGGCCTCTCACTATCGTGGCCTCTCTTGTTGCGGAGCACAGGCTCCAGACGCGCAGGCTCAGTAATTGTGGCTCACGGGCCCAGTTGCTCCGCGGCATGTGGGATCTTCCCAGACCAGGGCTCGAACCCGTGTTCCCTGCATTGGCAGGCAGATTCTCAACCACTGCGCCACCAGGGAAGCCCTGTCCCATTTCTTAACACTCTCTGATTCAGTGATATATGTGTGTGTGTGTGTGTGTGTGTGTGTGTGTGTGTGTGTGTGTATATATATATATGAGACAGAAGACGTAATAGACGTTGGCTGAGTGAGTTCTGTGTGCTTGGTGCTGCCTTCCATCAGGGTTGGCAAGAATATAAATCACCAGCAGTAGTACAGTTTGGGAAATGCTGAAATACTGAGGTGTGTATAGGGGCTGTTGTAAGATCACAGAGGGGTATGCCTACCTCAGCTGGGGAGACTGTTGAGGAGAACTTTGAGGCAAAGTGTGAACAGAATTTTGATGAATGAGTTGGTGTTTTTCAGCAGAGAAGGAAGCATACAGAGTATCAAACAGAGGGAGCAGCATTTTCAAGAGCACAGAGAGCATGGGGGAGGGGGCGGGTGGAGTGGGTGTTGCGGTAGCTGCAGGTAGTTCAGGATGGGGGTCAGGGAGGATTATGGGAAAAGTTAGAAAGGAATGTAATATGTGTGACAGCCTCTCCCCAAAAAAGGAAAAGAAAAAAGTAAACCTAAATTACTTGACTAAGAAGCAGGAGAACTAGGTTCCTTTCTCAATTATGTTGCTAAATAGCTCTGTGGACCCCAGTTAAGTTGTTTGACTTAAAATCATTTTTAGAAGGCTTTCCAAGTGGAGCTGAGGGATTATAACATCTTGATATATAGAATGGAGAGCAATGAAGTTTTTGGAGTCATATGGTAATACCTGTTTTATTTTATTTTATTTTTTAATAAATTTATTTTTAAAATTTATTATTTTTGGCTGTGTTGGGTCTTTGTTGCTGCGCACAGGCTTTCTCTAGTTGCGGCAAGCGGGGACTATCTACTCTTCGTTGCGATGAGCAGGCTTCTCATTGCAGTGGCTTCTCTTGTTGCGGAACAGGGACTCTAGGCACACGGGCTTCAGTAGTTATGGCACGCGGGCTCAGTAGTTGTGGCTCACGGGCTCTAGAGCTCAGGCTCAGTAGTTGTGGCGCATGGACTTAGTTGCTCCGCGGCACGTGGGATCTTCCCGGACCAGGGCTCGAACCCGTGTCCCCTGCATTGGCAGGCGGATTCTTAACTACTGTGCCACTAGGGAAGTCTGATAATAACTGTTTTAGAATAAAACTATGATGACAGTTTAATGAGTAGAATGAAAAGAAAGAACTGGAGGTAAAGAAACCCATTAGAAGATCTTTGCTGTGATCCAGACAAGAATCCATGAGGGCTGAAGCTAGGCTAAGTGCAGGAAGGGGCAAATTGTTTTGACAGGTGTTGCAGAAATAGAATGGGCAGGTTTGGGCAGCTGCATATAGGAAGTGGGGGAGAAGTAGTAGCTGGTGTGAGGATGACTCCGGGAGTTGTCTAGAAGAATAATGATGCTAGTAGTCAGTAGGTCACACACATGCAGCTATGTGGGTTCTGTTTTACTTTTGTTTTAACCAGTGTCATTATTAGACACTTCAACTATACCTACTTTTTACTTTTTTCCCCCCAAATAATTCTTTGGTCAACTTCAGATTCAGTTCCTTATGAGCTATATTACATGGTTTCCAAAAAAACTGTAGATGAAAAATTTCAAAGTAAAAGTAGGTTTAGAACTATGCAGTAGTGTGGTTTAGTAATTGGATGCTAACGTTGCCAACTTCTTGGCATCAAACTTGGTTTGATTGCCATTTGGTAAAGGTAGGAAAGAATTATTTCCACCAAAAATGGTCAAAGGGAAAGGAAACAAAACTTACTGTGCACATGCTCTGTGTCATGCACCATGGCAAGCACTTTCACATACTTTATTAATCATCCAGGGCTAACTACAACCAGTATGGGAGCTATTCTCTTACTTTTTCCATTTTATAGATGAGGAAACTGATGTTTAGAGTTATAACAGCTACTAAGTGATGGAGATAACATTTAAAGACAGGCCTTTTGACTACAGATCTGTTGCTCTGTTATATCATAACTACCTCCGGACAGAAGAGTGTTAGCATTTGAAAGGATAAGTGCTAGATCTGTGGAAATAGGTGACCAACCATCCCGGTTTGCCTGGGACTGAGGGCAGGTTCTTGGGACACAGAACTTTCAGTGCTACAACTGGAAAGTCCTGGGCAAACTAGGATGTGTTGGTACTCTTTCTGGAAAAGTCACTTACATGAAATAAACCATTATCTAGAATGACCTGAATAAGGAATTGTTTGTATTTGTTTCCCAAAACACTGAGACATGAATTAGGCCTTTTGTTACTAAGTGACAAATGATTAAGTGAAGAGGGATTAAGGCCCTACCTGACTTCCTTCTCTTGTTTTCACCGGCTCTGCCTTGCTGGGATTGCACTAAACTGTATGTGGATCAGATGCTAGAGGCCTCTGTTGCTATCTCAATTTTTAAGGAAACATTTGTTTTACCCATCCCAAGTCTGATGAAATGGCAAAAGAGCTATTGAGAAAAACATCAAGAAAAAGGTAGATTGATTGTAAATGTACATTCTTTAAAGAGTAAGGAAATACATATTCTGGCATTCAACCTACAACAAATAGGGAAACCCCTTAGCATAAATATAAAGTATATTTATTTTATGTGTGTAAACATTATACTCCAATAAGTAAACAATTTATACTGTTTTGATATCAAGATGGGAAACAGGAAATTGGGCCACATGGAATGTCCCCAAGAGGATGTTCTGTAATTTTTCAAAAAAAGAAGAAAAGCACACTTTGTGATAGTTTCATGCGTTTCACAGAGCTAGGTTTGGGGAAGAAGCTAAAATAATATGAGGGATTTACTTACTTTTTTATCTAAGTAATGGTTATCCTCAAATTGTGCCCATTATACGGGTGTACAAGGAGGCACTAGCTTCTATGGCTTTCCAGTCTCAGCAGTGCTCTTGTGGCCTCCATGAGATGGGTTAGATGATTACCTGTCATGATCTTGATCCTTGGACATCAGTTTCTAGATCAATCCCTTGGGCTTTTCCTTCTCTTAAATTTTACCACAAAATCTTTATCTCTATCACTGTAACAGATTTAGAAAATGGTTTCTGGCCAAATAAGTTAAAAATTGCTGATCTAGAGAGCTTCCACTTTTTCAGATACTTAAGTATGCTACTTCCTGGTTTTGTAGAAAAGATTAAATGAAGATAGTTTATTCTAAGGGTAAAGCAGTGTATTATTTACTTAAAATTTTATTAAAACAAGGAGAAATATGGCCTTTTCAGAATTCCCCATGTTTCCTTAGTCCAGAGTTTCACTGTGTACAGAAAGCATCCTTTCCTCTTTGCCACTTTCAACTACTATCAGTGATTCTACTACTATTCTTTGAAGCTGCTTGATTAGTTTTTTTAAATTAAGATTACAAGGAAACGATTTAAAGGTACACATACCCCTTAGCCATTTGCAGCTATCCATATAAATCTGGATTTGGGCAGTAGACCAACAAAGTAAAATATAGAAATAATTTTGGCAGTTGAGGTCATGAGTCTTCAGGGTTATGCATTATCCCGAATTTCAAGTTGTTATTTATCAAAACTATTAGCTAGTTGTTTTTATTGATCCTTTTCAAAATAAGTGTCATACATTTGTACTTAGTTTTTACTATAAATCTGGTTTTTTTCCTATCATGAGATTTGTTTACAGAAGGATTCTACTGCTGGATGCAGGAAACTCATATTATTAAACAAAATTTTTTTATGATACTTATTTCACTATGCCATAGAGAATTTTGGCCTCAGTCATTCTTTTATTTATATATTAAACACTATAAATTGCTTTCTGGGGAGAATTTTGGTCCTGCTGGCAGTATTTCCTCGGCAGGCCCCATTCTGCGGAAAGGAAGTGTGGGAGGAAGTGGGTAGTAAGGAAGCCTGTCCTACCACATATCCTTGTTGAACTCCTCAGTTAGAAATAAATAAAAATAGAAGGTAAATACAGGTATCCCCTGCTTTGTTGAAAGTTCACGTCACACCACTTTGCTTTTACAAAAGACCTACATTAGTACCTGGTTGCACTACTGAAAAAAAATCTGAAGAGAATTTTTCCTTTTATGAAAAAAGATAATTGCTTCTTCACTTCATGTAATTTTGGCATATAGAAGGTTTCATAGAAACACTCTACTTTCGGGTAGTGGGGGAAACCTGTGTAGATAACATATTTAGGAAAGTGTAAAATATAAGATATGTGAATAACATTTTTTTAGTTAGACATACTAGTTGAATTCCTATCTTACTGCAATACCTTTTTTGTTTTTTAAACTTTATTGAATAAAAATTTATTTAAGTGTACAGTCCAAAGACTTTTAATATATATACAGTGAGTTTTTTTAATTAAAAAATAATTTTTTTATACAGCAGGTTCTTATTAGTTATCCATTTTATACATATTAGTGTTTATATGTCAATCCCAATCTCCCAATTCATCCCACCACCACCACCCCTCCCCCACCACTTACCCCCCTTGGTGTCCATACGTTTGTTCTCTACATCTGTGTCTCAATTTCTGCCCTGTAAACCGGTTCATCTGTACCATTTTTCTAGGTGCTACATATATGCATTAAAATGCAATATTTGTTTTTCTCTTTCTGACTTACTTGACTCTGTATGACAGTCTCTAGATCCATCCACGTCTCAACAAATGACCCAATTTCGTTCCTTTTTATGGCTGAGTAATATTCCATTGTATATATGTACCACATCTTCTTTATCCATTCGTCTGTCGATGGGCATTCAGGTTGCTTCCATGACCTGGCTATTGTAAATAGTGCTGCAATGAACTTTGGGGTGCATATGTCTTTTTGAATTACGGTTTTCTCTGGGTATATGCCCAGTAGTGGGATTGCTGGGTCATATGGTAATTCTATTTTTAGTTTTTTAAGGAACCTCCATACTGTTCTCCATAGTGGCTGGATCCATTTACATTCCCACCAACAGTGCAAGAGGGTTCCCTTTTCTCCACACCCTCTCCAGCATTTGTTGTTTGTAGATTTTCTGATGATGCCCATTCTAACTAGTGTGAGGTGATATCTCATTGTAGTTTTGATTTGCATTTCTCTAATAATTAGTGATGTTGAGCAGCTTTTCATGTGCTTCTTGGCCACCTGTATGTCTTCTTTGGAGAAATGTCTGTTTAGGTCTTCTGCCCATTTTTTGATTGGGTTGTTTGTTTTTTTAATATTGAGCTGCATGAGCTGTTTATATATTTTGGAGATTAATCCTTTGTTGATTCATTTGCAAATATTCCCTCCCATTCTGAGGGTTGTCTTTTCGTCTTGTTTGTAGTTTCCTTTGCTTTGCAAAAGCTGTTAAGTTTCATTAGGTCCCATTTGTTTATTTTTGTTTTTATTTCCATTACTCTAGGAGGTGGATCAAAATAGATCTTGCTGTGGTTTATGTCAAAGAGTGTTTTTCCTATGTTTTCCTCTAAGAGTTTTACAGTGTCCAGTCTTACATTTAGGCCTCTAATCCATTTTGAGTTTATTTTTGTGTATGGTGTTAAGGAGTGTTCTAATTTCATTCTTTTACATGTAGCTGTCCAGTTTTCCCAGCACCACGTACTGAAGAGACTATCTTTTCTCCATTGTATATCCTTGCCTCCTTTGTCATAGATTAGTTGACCATAGGTGTGTGGGTTTATCTCTGGGCTTTCTGTCCTGTTCCATTGATCTATATTTCTGTTTTTGTGCCAGTACCATACTGTCTTGATGACTGTAGCTTTGTAGTATAGTCTGAAGTCAGGGAGTCTGATTCCTCCTGCTCCGTTTTTTTCCCTCAAGGCTGCTTTGGCTATTCGGGGTCTTTCGTGTCTCCATATAAATTTTAAGATTTTTTGTTCTAGTTCTGTAAAAAATGCCATTGATAATTTGATAGGGATTGCATTGAATCTGTAGATTGCTTTGGGTAGTATAGTCATTTTCACGATATTGATTCTTCCAATCCAAGAACATGGTATATCTCTCCGTCTGTTTGTGTCATCTTTGATTTCTTTCATCAGTGTCTTATAGTTTTCTGCATACAGGTCTTTTGTCTCCCTAGGTAGGCTTATTCCTAGGTATTTTATTCTGTTTGTTGCAGTGGTTAATGAGAGTGTTTCCTTAATCTCTCTTTCAGATTTTTCATCATTAGTGTATAAGAATGCAAGAGATTTCTGTGCATTAATTTTGTATCCTGCAACTCTACCAAATTCATTGATGAGCTCTAGTATTCTGATGGCATCTTTAGGATTCTCTATGTATAGTATCATGTCATCTGCAAACAGTGACAGTTTTACTTCTTCTCTTCCAATTTGTATTCCTTTTATTTCTTTTTCTTCTCTGATTGCTGTGGCTGGGACTTCCAAAACTATGCTGAATAATAGTGGTGACAGTGGACATCCTTGTCTTGTTCCTGATCTTAGAGGAAATGCTTTCAGTTTTTCACCATTGAGAATGATGTTTGCTGTGGGTTTGCCATATATGGCCTTTATTATGTTGAGGTAGGTTCCCTCTGTGCCCACTTTATGAAGAGTTTTTATCATAAATGGGTGTTGAATTTTGTTGAAAACTTTTTCTGCATCTATTGAGATGATCATTTGGTTTTTATTCTTCAGTTTGTTAATATGGTGTATCACATTGATTGATTTGCGTATATTGAAGAATCCTTGCATCCCTGGGATAACTCCCACTTGATAATGGTGTATGATCCTTTTAATGTGTTGTTGGATTTTGTTTGCTAGTATTTTTTTTAAATTTTATTTATTTATTTATTTATGACTGTGTTGGGTCTTCGTTTCTGTGCGAGGGCTTTCTCTAGTTGCGGCAAGTGGGGGCCACTCTTCATCGCGGTGCCCGGGCCTCTCACTATCGCAGCCTCTCTTGTTGCGGAGCACAGGCTCCAGACGCGCAGGCTCAGCAACTGTGGCTCACGGGCCTAGTCGCTCCGCGGCATGTGGGATTTTCCCAGACCAGGGCTCGAACCCGTGTCCCCTGCATTGGCAGGCAGATTCTCAACCACTGCGCCACCAGGGAAGCCCTGTTTGCTAGTATTTTTTTGAGGATTTTTGCATCTGTATTCATCAGTCATATTGGTCTGTAATTTTCTTTTTTTGTAGTATCTTTGTCTGGTTTTGGTGTCAGGGTGATGGTGACCTCACAGAATGAGTTTGGGAGTGTTCCTTCCTCTACAATTTTTTGGAAGAGTTTGAGAAGGACGGGTGTTAGCTCTTCTCTAAATAATAGAATTCACCTGTGAAGCCATCTGGTCCTGGCCTTTTGTTTGTTGGAAGATTTTAAATCACAGTTTCAATTTCATTACTTGTGATTGGTGTGTTCATATTTTCTCTTTCTTCCTGGTTCAGTCTTGGAAGTTTATACCTTTCAAGACTTTGTCCATTTCTTCCAGGTTGTCCATTTTATTGGCATAGATTTGCTTGTAGTAGTCTCTTAGGATGCTTTGTATTTCTGTGGTGTCTGTTGTAACTTCTCCTTTTTCATTTCTAATTTTACTGATTTGACTCCTCTCACTGTTTTTCTAGATGAGTCTGGCTAAAGGTTTATCTATTTTATTTATCTTCTCAAAGAACCAGCTTTTAGTTTTATTGATGTTTGCTCTTGTTTTCTTTGTTTCTATTTCATTTATTTCTGCTCTGATCTTTATGATTTCTCTCCTTCTACTAACTTTGGGTTTTGTTTGTTCTTCTTTCTCCAGTTCCTTTAGGTGTAAGGTTAGATTGTTTATTTGAGATTTTTCTTGTTTCCTGAGGTAGGCTTGTATGGCTATAAACTTCCCTCTTAGAACTGCTTTTGCTGCATCCCATAGGTTTTGGATTGTCATGTTTTCATTGTCATTTGTCTCTAGGTATTTTTTGATTTCCCCTTTGATTTCTTCAGTGATCTCTTGGTTATTTAGTAATATATTGTGTAGCCTCCATGTGTTTCTGTTTTTTACGGTTTTTTCCCTGTAATTCATTTTTAATCTCATAGTATTGTGGTCAGAAAAGATGCTTGATACAATTTCAATTTTCTTAAATTTACTGAGGCTTGATTTGTGACCCATGGTGTGATCTGTCCTGGAGAATGTTCCATGCGCACTTGAGAAGAAAGTGTAATCTGCTGTTTTTGGATAGAATGTCCTATAAATATCAGTTAAATCTCTCTGGTCTATTGTGTCATTTAAGGTTTGTGTTTCCTTATTAATTTTCTTTTTGGATGATCTGTCCATTGGTGTAAGTGAGGTGTTAAAGTCCCCCACTATTACTGTGTTACTGTCGTTTTCCTCTTTTATAGCTGTTAGCAGTTGCCTTATGTATTGAGGTATTCCTATGTTTGGTGCATATATATTTATAATTGTTATATCTTCTTCTTTGATTGATCCCTTGCTCATTACGTAGTGTCCTTCCTTGTGTCTTGTAACATTCTTTATTTTAAAGTCTATTTTATCTGATATGAGTATTGCTATTCTAGCTTTCTTTTGATTTCCATTTGCATGGAATATCTTTTTCCATCCCCTCACTTTCAGTCTGTATGTGTCCCTAGGTCTGAAGTGGGTCTCTTGTAGACAGCATATATATGGGTCTTGTTTTTGTGTCCATTCAGTGAGCCTTTGTCTTTTGGTTGGAGCATTTAATCCATTCACGTTTAAGGTAATTATCGATATGTACGTTCCTGTGACCATTTTCTTTATTGTAATGGGTTTAATTTTATACGTCCTTTTCTTCTCGTGTTTCCCACTTAGAGAAGTTCCTTTAGCATTTATTGTAGAGCTGGTTTGGTGGTGCTGAATTCTCTTAGCTTTTGCTTGTCTGTAAAGCTTTTGATTTCTCCATCGAATCTGAATCAGATCCTTGCTGGGGAGAGTAATCTTGGTTGTAGGTTCTTCCCTTTTATCACTTTAAATATGTCGTGCCACTCCCTTCTGGCTTGTAGAGTTTCTGCTGAGAAATCATCTGTTGACCTTATGGGAGTTCCCTTGTATGTTATTTGTTGTTTTTCCCTTGTTGCTTTCAATAATTTTTCTATGTCTTTAATTTTTGTCAATTTGATTACTATGTGTCTCGGCGTGTTTTTTCTTGGGTTTACCCTGCCTGGGACTCTCTGCGCTTCCTGGACTTGGGTGGCTATTTCCTTTCCCATGTTAGGGAAGTTTTTGACTATAATCTCTTGAAATATTTTCTTGGGTCCTTTCTCTCTCTCTTCTCCTTCTGGGACCCCTATAATGCAAATGTTGTTGTGTTTAATGTTGTCCCAGAGGTCTCTTAGGCTGTCTTCATTTCTTTTCATTCTTTTTTCTTTATTGTGTTCCGCAGCAGTGAATTCCACCATTCTGTCTTCCGGTTACTTATCTGTTCTTCTGCCTCAGTTATTCTGCTATTGATTGCTTCTAGTGTATTTGTCATTTCAGTTATTGTATTGTTCATCTCTGTTTGTTTGTTCTTTAATTCTTCTAAATGTTTGTTCTTTAATTCTTCTAGGTCTTTGTTAAACATTTCTTGCATCTTCTCAATCTTTGCCTCCATTCTTTTTCTGAGGTCCTGGATCATCTTCACTATCATTATTCTGAATTGTTTTTCTGGAAGGTTGCCTATCTCCATTTCATTTAGTTGTTTTTTGGGGGGGGGGTTATCGTGTTCCTTCATCTGGTACAAAGCCCTCTGCCTTTTCATCTTGTCTCTATTTCTGTGAATGTGCCACAGTGAGTTTAAATATATACATTCTATCATCCCACAAAGTTCCTTCAGCTCCGAACATATACTTTTTTTTTAAGACTTTAATATTGAAAAGTAATTGAGGTATAAACTGATATATCTCCAATTTTCTTTTATAAAGTTAGGAGTACCATTTTGAAATAGTTGTCTGGGTTTTATAAGAGTAAAATGCCCCCATCTTTCTCCCTTTTTGTAAAACTCTTTTGGTTTACATTTCCCAAAATGAACAGCAGCCCAGGAATTGTACCTTCTAGAGGTGTTTAGAACATTGTATTTCTACTTTTATCATGTGCAAAATATGATGTTAATAATGGTCTTTCATATATTTGAGAAAAACTCTAATGCTGGAACTTTATGTGGTTTGGATTTCAGTCATCTCTGCCTTTTTCCTTTATCCATGTAATTAACATCTTTCTATTTTTATTAGTTGAGTTCAGAACAGATTCTCACCAAATTCATGGTTGAGTAACTCCTTGAATAGATGACTCAGAGTTATATCTTGTAAGAGACAAATAATCTGGTTTTATTTTAACCTAATGTTGGCTCTTATGTAAGATAGTTTTGAAGCACATGTTCTTATTTCAGGATATTTTAACACCTCAGAAGATAAATATTATAAAGATCATTGAATTGGTCACCTGTAATCTTTATTAATATCTAATTAATAAGCTAAATGTATTATAGTACTTCAATATTGATTAAGAATGACCTGGAGTTGTTTTAAATGTAAGTCCCTAGGAAATAAATGACACTTTAGATAATTATTTACCAAACTCATCCTAATGAAGAGTGAGAAGGAAGACAAGTAGTCCTTACAGCAGTTGGCTTTATTATAATTTCCTGCTGATAGTTGTTGACAGTACATCAAATATAGTGTTGAATTTAGTTTAAATTTGGTATTCAACTGGGCAGGCTGCTTTAATAAATTTATTACACTTATGAGAACTGTAAATTCTTTGGGAAATATATTACCAAAACCCCATTAATTTGTAAATGCTTAATGTAGTCAAGATTGATTTGTAACTAATATATTTGCCTATTTAAGAACAATTTACATCAGTCAAACATCCTCAATTAATGGTATGCTCCTTCTTTTCTTTATCCACCTGACAGATGAGATTTTAGGCCATAAGATTGTATTAAATGGACAAGAATTCAAAGAAATTAGAAGCTGCTTGGATTTCTGTTTGTATGTGAAAAAAGATAATAAAATGTGCTAGTAAAATGTGTAAAAGATCAAAGAAATAATGACTTTCCCATTAACCCAGATTGGTGTGGTGCCCTGTCTGGGCCTCTGGTCATCCACTAGTTGAGAAGGTCAACTTTCTTGATTTATAGGAAGATGGCCTCATTAAAGCCAACCTGACCTGTATTATTGCCAAAGGCAACTGGGATCTTTAGTCTTCAAATTGGTTGTTAGATAAAGGTTGAGCTCAGCAGCAGAATTTGACTTGGCTGCTATAATCCTTCCAAGGTTCTGCTTGGATCCCTTTCTTAAAATATCACATGGTCATTAATTTCAGCACACCAAGGAAAAAATGTTGAATCAATAATGACTTTCATTTAGCTATTTTGTTATTAATATTGATTCAGATGAACACGTTAATACTTGTCCTAATTATTTTATGACTAGATTGGAACATTCTTTATGTGCATTTGGAGCCTGGGTCAGCTCTTAGTGCATTTTAACTATTGAGTTTCTAACAGAAAGTGGAAGTTCTTTGGAAACAAGTGAGAATACGTATATGTTTATTAGTAAAAAAAATCAGTGTCTAATTTCTGATTATCACTGGTGACAGTGCAGCTGAAATATGCTGGTTCTGTAGCAGTCTTGATAGCTTGTCACCCAAGTCAGTGTTACCACATTAACACTGTTATATGATTGGATCTTAAGGGCACATATAAAAACTATAGCCCCAGGAGCCATTGTGGTATCATGTAGAGAGCACTGGACTTCAGTTATTAGCTCTGCTTCCTCTACTTACTACTTGTGTGATCTCAACTGCTTATGTATCTCACTGAACCCAGGCCCTCAGTTTCTTCCTTTGTAAAGTGAAACTAGATATACTTACAGGGTTATTATAATTATTAAATGAGGACTTACAGAGGGACACTTAAAATCCCAGATATTGTGCTGCATAGTCTAAGGTCATTCAATAAATTTTGAAGGGTCCAAAGGGCTGCTATACAGTGGATGTTGACTACCCTTTTTGTGTTTGGTAGATTAAGCAAGATAAAACGATTAAAAACTACCAAACAAGTAAAGGATTTAGATTAACAATAGTGAAGAAATTCCAGATGTAGTTATTAAGTGATGGATTTGGGTTATTAAAAGCTGTAGAGTTTACTTCTATGGAAGTGCTTTTTAAAAACACATCTGTTTGGAAATAGACTTACAGACATAGAAAACAAACTTATGGTTACCAGAGGGGGTAACAGCGGGTATGGGGGGAAGAGATAAATTAGGAGTTTGGGATTAACATGTACACACTACTATATATAAAATAGATAAATAGCAAGGACCTACTGTTTAGCACAGGGAACTATATTCAATATCTTCTAATAACCTATAATGGAAAAGAATCTGAAAGAGAATATATATATGTAAATATATTTATAACTGAATCACTTTTGCTGTACACCTGAGACTAACACAACACTGTAAATTAACTATACTTCACTTTTTTAAAAAATGGTTTAAAAAATCTGTTTAGATTCTTTTTGGAATGACTGAATGACTTTACAGATAGTTGTATAAGAAACACAGAAGAACTCACAATTAAGAGGATAATAATTAAAGCAAGTCAATTTATCCAGAGCTGCACCATTCTAATTTGGTAGCCAGTAGCCACATGTGGCTACTGAGCACTTGAAATACAACTGCTCCCAACTGAGATGTGCTATAAGTATAAAACACACTGGAGCTCAAAGACTTAGTACAAAAAGAGAATGTAACATATTTCATTAATGCTTTTTAATGTGACTATATGTTGAAATAATAATACTTTGGATATATTGGATTGCATAAAATATGTTAAAATAAATTTCACCTGTTTCTTTTTACTTTCTAATGTGGCTACTGAAAAAATTTTAATTGTATATGTGGTTTGCATTATATTTCTGTTGGATGATGCTGAACTAAATCCTTACTGAATGATTCTGTGAAAGCTGACTCTTAAATTTGACCTTTAAAGCTCAGATATTAAGGATGAGATTGTTGCTCCAATGCTAAGAATGTCAGAAAGCATTCCTTTCCTCAGTCACATTTGTAAATACCCAACTTATTTTTGACCCCATGGTCAAATTAGCTTGCTACAGAATCGTGGCACTCTGAAAGTGGCATCTGACTTTTAAAAGGTAGCATGAAAAATTCTCCTATTCCAAGAACAACTAATAGTAAAATGAATAATAAATACTTTTCAGGAAAATTCTTTTTAAAACAGACCGTCTGAAACAGCTTTCCTAACTCTCCCTCATTTGAGGGGCAGACTGAAAGGTAGACCCTGGAGGACATAGTTGTTCTACTGTTGTTGGACAGCTCGAACATCTTAGGAAACTGGTAGGAGTAGTAGTTCTCATGCCATATAGTGTGTTGATTCAACTGAAGTGTGTTTCTCCAATTTTGATCAGAAGATCAAATATTACTTTCCATATTACTAGTGCCCCTTTTAAAATAAAATAAATTGATGAAATATAGGCACATAGTTAAATATAGGGGCACTAAACATAGAAGTAGATTATTTTGTAAATCTTTAAAAATTTCCCTGCAAAATTACAAAATGAAAAAGTACAAGGAAGAGTGGAGGAGTTACCAGTCACTATAGATAAAGTAGAACTTCAAAACAGCCATGGTAACTGTGGGTCAGGTGACTCATAGGAATGTTCTGAGCTAGTATCTATAAGCAGCCAGATAATCACAATTTCAAATCATATTATTATATTATCACCTACTTTCGAATGCCTTCCTAGTCTGCTTCATGAGATGATTTGTAGGAAAATACGTTTTTAGTTTGCTATATCAGCAAGAAGTTAATAGCAGTTAATACATACATTTTTAATTCACATTCACATCTAAAACAAACATTTTGAGCTTAACATTCTTGGAATCTATAGTTTGAATGCATATATGGTGCATTCATGTTTTGTAAACTGTGATTTTCTATTTGTGCTATTTAATACACCCATATAATTGATACTTGAATTATGGAAAATGGTGCCACAGCTATCCTAGATGTAGGCCATCTTTTGCATCATTGCCCTTATAAGTTCAAATACATTTTTATGTTGTTAGTTTTGTGCTATTCAATCAGTGTTCAGATTTTAGTCCCTGAAATGTCAGATCTGGTGATATTTAAATTGTTTTAATCTTTGAAGGCAGGGTCCCCAGCAATCCTTCCTTCATTTTGAGCATGGGTAAAATGATAAGAGACTAGACCAGGAGCATGTTCAGCTATATACCAAGCAGACATGTGCGTGTCAAAGAGAGGGATCTTTAGAACATCCGTTTCTACTTATGATTTTTCAGTATGACAAATGTGGCACATGACAAATGGTGAATATGCGGGTTGAAACACACTGTAGCTACATGAAAGGGGCAAAATTTAAAATAAACTGAAAAGAGAAGAAAAGACCAGTTTTCGTTGTGGCAAACACTAAATCTCTATTTACTTCTTGACTCCAGTGTCAGAGCACTGAATTAAAATCAGACATTTAGCAGAATAGGAAGGAATGGAAAGAGAGAAACTAAGGTGAAAACAGAAGATATGAAAAGGGTGACTTCCAGTAAAATGAGAAGCTGGAGATAAACATTAAAATGAGTACTAAAACTCCTAAGCTTTTCATAGAATCAGAAGGCAGAACAATCTTAAAGGGAGAGAAAAAACTGTGCAGGCATCTGAGTTATGTCGTCTGGCTTTTCAGCCTGGTCCTCCAGCGCACTTGTCAAAAGCCTTCCCCATAGTTATGACTTCCCAGCGCAAAAGCCACACCTATTCACACCTCTCCTCTCCTGGAGGTAGAGACCATGTTTCATGTGTCTCTCATTTCTTCCTTCACAATGAACACTGAGCCACCTTAACCCCCTCAGCCCCACAGTGCTGCACTCAACACAGTCCTTTCACATCCATTCTCTCATTTGAATCTTGCCGCTGCCCTCTGAAGTTGTAGACTGTGTAGGTCCTGCATGACCTATCACGTCCCCCATTTCATTTGCCATAAGGAAGGCATTTTGTAGAGGTTAACAGTCAGCTGGCAAGTAGTAGTGACAGGGGCTGGACTGGCACCAAGTTTTCCGACTCCAGATCCTATGGGATTTTCATCACTGCCACTTACAAACACACAGTGTTCTCTTTGAAACAACTGCAAAAACAGACAAACAAATCAAACCTTCTTTGACCCTGCTATTCCTTTCTTATTACCAGGATCATGTCTAAACACACCATGGCATCGTGGAAGGACTGACTTTGGAGTTAGACAGGCCAGGGCTCAAAACCTACCCCTTGTAATAGCTATGTGATCTTGAACAAGTTTCAAAGTCTCAGTTTCCTCATCTGTAAAATACCTACCTCACAGGCTTGTTGGGACATTAAATGACAATGACCATATTAAGTACTTAGACCAGTGAGAGATACAATAAATCTAAATTTATTATATAATTGTTGTCTGCATCCTGACTTTGAACCTGACCTCTCCACAGAATTTGATCTTAGAACATTTATGGTCTTTTCTGGTTGAATCTTACAGCCTTTTCTCAGCCTTCTCCAACTACTTATGCCTTAATTCTCCTTATTTCCTTGACTTTCTTAATATTGTATTATTGATTCTTCCTTTTCTGGTGGCTTCTCTTTTGTCATATTTACTGACTTCTTTTCCTCACCTATACCTTGTGTAAATTTTCTAAGGTTCCTTCTGCAGCCATTGTTCTTGTTGACAAGACTAAGTTGGATTAGCAAATCAGAGAGGAGATAATGTTATCTCTTCTGCTTTGTGCAATATATCCTTAACCTTCCTTCTTTACCTGTCTCCCTTCTACTTCCAAATATAAAAATGTCTCATTGGATTTTATTCATTGTCGAGCAGGTAAAACTCCAGCACTGTTAACACAGGAAGGCTTTAATTATCTCGTTCCATGTAGACATGGCAAGTGATACCTATGCCTAAACTATTTTTGTGTGATGGTGATGATGATGATGATAATGGTGATGAGCATGACAATGAGGATATTAACACTTTTATTTTCCAAATAGTATTGTGTAACCTACACAGTAGTCTTACCTACATTATCTGAATTTGTTCTTGAAAATAACACTGTGGGTAGTGTCCTGAATTATCCAGCACATTTTATAGATGATGTAAAAAAAATTCCGACTTTGACGTTGGGAGTAGTGCCTTTTCTGTTTAACCATACTATTTTTTTGCCCCCTATTCCATGTAACTTCCCTGATGTGTGTCTGTAAATGCTAGATTTTAGGCTAAAGAATAAACATCATATTCTTAGGCAATTTAGGGAAAATTAAGAAAAAGAAGTAAAATTCAAGACAGCAAATTGAGTTACTTATTAGCTGATCAAGAAAGAGTTATAAATTTTGAAACCTGTTTACAAGAGTTTGAGGAAAGTATTTGTGCTATTTACATTTCTTATTAATAAGAGCTGACTCTGTAATGTATATAGATTTAAGCTGGCAAGAGATACGAACAAGTTATATTGTCAAAGATTTTAAAGGGCAAAAAGTTAAGCTTAGCTTGAATGGGGGATTTCATCTCTATAGTTAGAGAAGTCTTCATGTTACCATAGATCACATCCATTCATTCATCATTCACTCTGATTGTCTTTTGATCCTACCTAACAAAATGTTATGTGTTTGTTTTGCAGATCTAAAGCGGGAAGCCAGTATCTGTCATATGCTGAAACATCCCCACATTGTAGAGTTATTGGAGACATATAGCTCAGATGGAATGCTTTACATGGTTTTTGAATTGTGAGTGTACATTCTCTTTTCCGAAGGGGCTGAAGTGTTTTTTTGTTTGTGTGTTTTAGGGTTAAAGTTTTAAGCAGTGTTGATCTTAGATAATGCTGATGCTTTTCTCTTAAAATTTAAAAATACTTGTGAACTCATCTGTTTAGAAAGACCTAAAGTAAAAAGAATAAAAGGAATATCTCATCTTAAGGTTCCCAATGGCTAAGGAAGCAAAAGTTGGGCATATTCAGTTACCCTCACAGTTTTGGTCTACTTCAGAGAAGAGGAAATAGAGTTCAGAGGAATAGGAGGTCCCAAAATATAAAATTCTGACTACAGGAGTCTTAGTGAAAAGGATTGGGATGGGAGTAGAGGCCTCCATGTAGCCAGCCTCTCTAGCAACTAAAAACAAGTAATAACAGACTTAACTTCCTCTTTTGATATAATCACCATATTGGCATATGAAGGAAATTCTGTAGACAACCATATATCTTGATTTTAGTAAGCCACTCGACATGTTTCTCACAAAATTTTTGTCAATAAGGTGGAGGAATGTGAGCTAAGGATAGTATAATTGGGTAGTTTCATAGCTGGTTGGATGATTGTGTCCAAAGAGATTGTATAAAGCCTTATGGGATGGCATACTATTCTGTTCAAAATTGTAATCAGTGACTTTGATTAGGGTCTCTCACAAGGTGGTAATCAAGGCGTTGGCCAGGGCTGAAGTCATTTTAAGGCTCCGCTGGGGATGGATCTGCTTCCAAGCTCACTCACATGGTTGTTGGAAGCACACTATCAGACTGAGGGCCTTAGTTCCTCATGTGCTGTTGGCCCAAGACCTCCCTAGGTTCCTTGTCACTGGGCTTCTCTGTAGAGCAGCTCCATGGCAGCTGGCTTCATCAGGGCCAGCAAGCAAGAGCACAAGAGTAGGAACAAGACAGAAGTCAGTCTTGTAACCTAATCTCTGAAATCACACACCATCACTTCTGCCATATTCTGTTAGTTAGAAATAAGTCACTAGATCCAGTCCACACACAAGGGGAAGGGATTACACAAGGATGTGAAGACCTGGAGGTGGTGATCACTGGGAGCCTTGTTAGAAGCTGCCCCCTACAGAGGGCTAGCTTAATACATTGAATATCTAGACCAAATTTTAAAATATTTTACAAGTTTGTAGCAAAGGAGCTGAAACAAAGAAGGTGAAATTTAAGACCAGTTAATGTAAACTCATTCATTCACATATATGAGTGCAAGATCACTATGAACTTAATTGTAACTGCTTATGTGAAAAAGATGTAAACAATTTAGTTAGTTGTTGCAACAGCTTTAAAAGCCTTGAATGGAACCTTCAGATACCTTAATTAGAAGTGTATGGTATTCAGAACCAAGCCATAGGCCCAGTGTGTTGTGTATTGCTCATTCTCCCTGGAGTGTTCCTAATAAGCAGGACACTGGCATGCTTCCAGAAGGGGATAGCCAGAGTGGGAAAGAGCCTAGAAATTCTGTCATAGAGTCACGACCTTCAAAATCTTTGTCAGCAATCCTGCTAAAAGATGTTTGAAAACTGTGTACCTCTACAAATATCTTTCAGTTGATATATACAAACTTTTATTGTAAGGATGTAATTTTTAGTGTTTTGTATATTTTTAAAAATATATTTTCTTCAAAAATCTCGAGCTGTACCTTTATCTCATTCAATTTATGGAAAATGTCTGCTATGTGACCTAAATTGCAAAGCTAGTCATCATTGTCAAACTAGTCAGCCAAATCAGACTTGCTTTCTGTCAGAAAAAAATCTGACTTCATTTTTCAAATAAAATTAAAGTGTTAATAGACATCACTGTGACAATCATCTTACTATTGATTTCTAATTCTAAACTAGATAAGGTTTTGCCGTGAATATATTATCTGCATGAAATAAGGTGGCTCTTCGCTTCCTTCTCAAAGCTGTTTTGCTCTCACAGATGGCTCCCTCCCTCAGTAGCTTTGCATTCCCCCATTGTCTTCTTGAAACTAGGCAGACTTTTCAGGATGGGTGAGTGGTTTGTCTTTTGAGATGGGTTCCTTTGAGTGGAGATACAGAAGAGAACTCAGCAGACCACAGACTTGTTTTCAGACAGACCAAATTATGGCAAATGTAGATATGGCTTAAATGCCTTAAAAATATCCTAATACACGTATCCCCTGGAAGGGCTTTGAGTACTCCCAGAGATACCCAAGTCCCACTTTGAAGACCACGTGGCATGGAAGAGCTATTGAAAAGTTGGGGAGACTTTAGTTACCCAAGAATCTATTGGTTTTCTTTTACTGCTATAAGAGTCCCCAGATCAGAAGCCCATGGCAGATCATAATGGATGTCTTTAGTTCTTTGAAATATCGTCAAGTGTAAGAGGATTATGTGTTTATTCAGTGTAGGGTGAGGAGCTGTAACTAGAATCAACAGGTGGCAGGTATGAATGAAGTGGCTGTCCACGAATGTAGCGGCTGTCTCACAGAGTCTGCTGTTCCTCACTAGAAATGCTCAAGCTAAAGCTGGATCCATCCAAAGGTCCTGGAGAAAAGGTTTTAATTTTGGACTAGAGAGAGCCTCTAACGTCCCTTCCAATTTTACGATGTTATAATTATTTTCATTTTATTCTTTATTCAAGAAATCTGTTTCTGTCCATATTTTTATTCACTGAGAAAACTAAAAACCAGATTTTGCCATATACTATAAAGTAATGAGCACAGAAAGCCAAATTTAAAAATTTACCTAAATTTCACATTTGCTGTCTGTTTCAAAGGGGTCTAAGTGACAGTATAGTAGAGAGAAGATGATCCTTGGTGTCATAAAACTTGGATTAGTATCCCACCTCTGTCACTTTTACTAATTATGTGACTTTGGCCATAATCTCTTAACTTTAAAATCTTCATAAGATTATGAAAACAAGATGAGAGAACTGTGTGAATTCACCTTATAAGGTGGTGACTTGCTCTACAGTGATAACGTATTGTTTCCAGTGGATTTAACAGCTTAGTTTTAGTTTCTCAGTGTTGAATTATATGGGATTTTTTATATAGCTAATTTTGTATGATTCAGTTGTGATTGGAATAATTCATTGATGGCTATATATGGAGAATAAGACCTCATTAAAGTTGCATATTTACCAGCCCCCTAATCTCACTGTTAACCCAAATCACTAGAACATGGCTTCCTAGTTTTTAACCTTTTATTTTGGAAATTTTCAAATAAAAGAAAATAGTATAATGAACTTCAGTGTACCTGTCACTGAGCTTCAATAGTTATCAATACTTTGCCATTCTTGTTCTATCTATCCTTTACTGTTGTCTTTTTTTTTTCTTGGCAATTTCTAAAGCAATATTTCACCTATAAATACTCCTGTTTGTATTTATAAGGACTCTGTGTGTGTGTGTGTGTGTGTGTGTGTGTGTGTGTGTGTATAAAATACTATTGTTATATCTAGTAAAATCAACAATAACTCCTTAGTGTCATGTCATAGTCAGTTAATGTTGCTTCCCCTGATTGAACATGAATTTTTTTTAAATTAATTTATTAATTAATTAATTTATTTTTGGCTGTGTTGGGTCTTCGTTTCTGTGCGAGGGCTTTCTCTAGTTGAGGCAGGCGGGGGCCACTCTTCATCGCGGTGCGCGGGCCTCTCACTATTGTGGCCTCTCCTGTTGCGGAGCACAGGCTCCAGACGCGCAGGCTCAGTAGTTGTGGCTCACGGGCCTAGTTGCTCCGCGGCATGTGGGATCTTCCCAGACCAGGGCTCAAACCCGTGTCCCCTGCATTGGCAGGCAGATTCTCAACCACTGCGCCACCAGGGAAGCCCAAACATGAATTTTTAAAGGACCTATTTCTCAATTTAGAATTGTTTTATTAGCTCTAGGAATCTGGAAGTAGATTATAAATTCACAGTTAAAATAGTTATTTCTCAAAAGGGCTAGAAACAATATAGAAATATAAAATTGTTCTTTTGTATCATCCTTTTTTGTAAATTTACCTTGACAGTTGTCCTTGCCCTGTTTTTTGCATTCCCTTTGATTTCCTCAGTTTAAAACAAATGAACAAACCCAAACCATACATTACTGTAAGATTTAAAGTCCTGTAGATCAAAGAGCAAAGCAGTAAGTTTGTGCATGTCTCCACCTACTGGCTAGGTAAGAGATTGCTTACATAGCTACAGTGTAGACAAGGCTACACCAGAATTTTTCTGGAAATAGATCTAATGACCCCTGGTATTCAGGGTCTCATTGCTCAGGTTATGGGTTATCTGGATCCTTTCCACAGTTTTCTGACATGACACCAATACAGAGTAGACAGGAAATGGAAAGCAAATGAGATAAGGTCAGTTGACTTTGCTATTTGTTGGCTGCTTGGAAATAGCTCTGATAATTTTGATGGAGAAAAGGCTAGACCAACCAATATATTTGGGTTATCAGTGAGTTTCTTATTATGGTATCCATATCTTTCTTTGCCACAGACTATCTATAACCAACTCTCCCTTTTCTTCCCTAAACTGAAGTCATGAAATTATATGGCTCAATCTTGTTGTTTATCATGTTAGCAAATCCTTAGAACTAGTTGATACAAATGATTTATAAGTTTAAAGCATACTCAAATACAGAGACAGAACCAAAATTTTAGCACTGGAAAAGATTAGAGCAGTAGATTTCAAAATTTAGCATTGGAAAATCCTGAGTAGAGCTCGTTAAACCAGCATGTACCCAGGCCCCACCCCCTAGATATTCAGTTTCAACAAATGTGGGTCCTGAAGTGAGAGGTCAAGAGATGATTGACCTTTAAAGTAGGGGTAATACTATTTCGAGACTATGTTGTCATTTTTCCCAACACACTCAGTAGTTTGTTACAAATCTGCATGTGTTTATACTATATCTATTGCTTTGGGATTATACTTAAATTAGGACTTGTCTGTAGCACTTTGCTGTTATTTTGAAAAATAAACATTTAAAATGTAGGTTCAATTTTAAAGACGGGGCTGTGTCATGTCACACACACACACACACACACACACACACACACACATACATACACCCGCACCCCACCAGAAATTAAATGTTTATTTCTAAGTCACACATCAAGGCTTATGTTTAGTAGTGTCTGATACTTGAATTAAGCTGTAAATCCTAAATTGGCTGGCCAAGAAATTTTAATTACCTTATTATAGAATGATTACATATACCACAGGGAGACTATACAGTAATTAAATATGGTCTTAAAACATTTCTGACATGAAAACAATAGTTTGTATCTTTTAAAATAATATTAACAGTTTGTACTTTTGAAGCTCACAAAGGAGATAGACTGAAAGCTCTTTATTTATTTAAATTTTATTTTTAGTCTGGTGTTTATGCTCAGGGAAGGGAATGTTTGTGAAATTCATTTATACTGATAATGTAGAACTGATTACTACTTACCAGCAAATTTGCCACTTAAGAGAAAATATATTTGTTTCATATCAAGCAAGAAAAATCTGGACTATAGCATTTTAATTTATATGAACATTTATACATATTTTTATAGCTAGTTTTATCTATTATGATTTTTTGTTTTTATGTGTAATGATAGAAATTGCTATTCATTCATTCAGCACGTATTTATTGAATGCCTACATAAGTGCTGGGTAATAGGAAATGGTTGGGAAATACTGTTTGGTCCTAGTAAACATTAGAAACTTGATACGGTAATTCAGTAAGCTAAGATACAAGAAAGGACCTAGCTGAGTGACTGTGTAGGCCTTTGATAAATGCTAGTTGAAAGAAAACAACTTCTGTGTCATTAACTTTTTAAAATTAAACATTTCTCTTGACTTAGGTTTACCACTATACTAAATGTTTAGTTGCATTTTAGTTTTAAGAACTATGTGTCAGGGATACCCAAGACCATTCCCAGGTCTGATGATTCATTACAAGGACTCACAGGACTCAGCATATAGGCATATTCACAGCTATGATTTATTAATAGCTAAAGGGTATAAAGCAAAATCAGCAAAAGGAGGACGTGCATGAATTGAAGTCCAGGGGCAACGAGGCACAAGCTTCCAAGGGTCTTCTGCCAGCAAGCATTTGTGACAACACATGTGAGATGTTGTCTATCAGGGAAGCTCATTAGAGACTCAGCGCTCAGGGTTTTTGTCGGGGGCTGGTCATGTAAGCACCCTCTGCCTGGTGCATACCAAATTCCAGACTCCCAGAAAGAAAGCGGGTGTTCAGGATAAATCATATTGTTTGCACAAGCAGTTTAGACACAGTGAGCCACTCTTTTCAGTTAGGAGGGGAGGAACCCCTCCAAGTTCCCAGATGCCAATCAAGAGCCAACCTTGTAGGCAGGCCTTGCAAGCCTTTTGAGAGATAATAGTTAGGCCTGGTTAAATAGTTAAATAGTTAACTCTTTTCTGCACAAACTAAAATAGAGATCAACAGGAAAAGGGTTTGAGTTAATAAACTCCTGGATCTGCAAACAAAATATACTTACCTATAAAGATAATTGCAGAGTTTGGGGTTTTTAAAAAACTTTTAACTGTAATTACTGTATCATTTTGATATCTATTGGGAAAAAAATGTAGGTGTCCCAATTTTTGTATAAAACAAATCCTAGATTGAGATGTTACAGTGTAGAATAGATTTTAAGCTTTGAATACTTTAGGAAACAAACTGCATTCTGACTCCTACTATCTTAGAAATGTATTTGAAGTTGTCAGTCTCGTAATTTTTTTGTATATGAAAGCTCATCTTCAACCACTAAAATAATTTTGAATAAATTTATATACATATAAAATAGGAAGAAAATTCAGTTAACTTTCTGTTATTTAAAAGAAGTAGTTCATTTAAAATGAAAATTATAAGTTGTCTTTAGTGTAGTATACATTCTTTGTACAAATTTAGAAATTATGGAAAATTATAATGACAAAAATAATACCATTTGCAAAAGGTAATCACAGCGAGCATTTCAGAATATTTCCTTCTGTGTATACTCATGATCACAGTTGCACTAAATTGAGATCATTTTATATATGCAATTTTGTATCCTGATTCGTTTAACTTAATAATTTTAAGCATTTTATTATACCATTAAATACTTTTTAGATACTGCATTTTAATGGCTGCATTAAGATGTCTGAACTATATGCATGTGCCATATTTAATATTTTCCCTAAAGTTGGACATTTACACTGTTTTCTGTTTTCTGTATTAGAAATAATGTTATGATTAATAATATTCTTGTACATAGTTACTTGTGCTCACCCCCTGATTGCCTATTTTCTCAAGATAAGTTTTTAGGAATAGAATTACTGGATATTAGAATTAGTGTATGAATGCATACAAACACCTACATCACACATAGATTTAACCTTTTTTAATAGAATGTATTACATTTAGAAAAATGCATACACAGAACTATACAAATATAAAGAATTATTGTAAACAGCCACGTACAACCCAGGTCAAGAAATTTAAAAACTGCCAGCACCTCAACAGCCCTCGAATTCCCCTTTCTGATCATAACCCCCTGCCTCTCTCAGAATTAACTTTAATCTAGACTTCACTTCCATGTTTTTATATCTATACCATCTAAATAGGTATCCCTGAATAGTGTAATTCAGTGTTTTCTATCTTTTTAATCTTTACTTACATGGAACCATAGAGTATACACGTTTTTTGGTCTGTGAGAATATCCAGGTTAGTTTGATCTCCTTCACTTTGTTGCTATATAGTGTTAGTGAACAAACATTCACAAGTTATTTATTCATGTAAATGTTAATATGTATTTGGGTTGTTTCCAGATTTGGCCTTTTGAACAATACTGTTGTAAACAATCTTGTACCTGTATCCTGGTGCACCTAAGTAAACGTTCATATAGGGTGTAGGCCTAGGAGTGGAATTAATAGGTTTCAGAATATGTACAGCTTCAGTTTTCCTAGATAATACCAAGCTATTTTCTAAAGTAGACGTATAAACTGACCCTTTACCAATGGTATATGCCTCTCTAAGGTGATCCAAGTCCTAGTTTTCCTGTCACTGCCCCTGTTTAAAATACTGTTGTTTGTCCTTATTCACAGTGCCTTCCTTTTATTCTCATGATTAATTACTACCTATGCTACACACCCTTGCTAATACTTGGCATTGTTGGAATTTTTGCCAGTTGGTGTGTAGTAGAATCTCCTTGTAGTTTTTCCCGATTATTCTTCCCTAATTGCCATTTAGTGACCTATCTCTTCATTCTTGTAATGGTATATTTTGATTAACAGAAGTTTGTGATTTTAATATAGTCTCATTTATCATTTTTTAATTTTATGGCCAGTGTTTTTGTATCTTGTTTAAGAAATATTTACTCCCCTGAGATTATGAAGATATTCTCCTATGTTTTATCATCCATCTGGAATTGATTTGGGGTACACTGTGAGGTAGCAGTCTAGTTTCATTTCTTTCCATATGGATATTCAATAGTCTCAGCACAATTACTGAAAACACTGCTCTGCAGTACCACTTTTGCCATAAATCAGGCATCTGTATAGGTGTGATTGTTCTGGGCTCTATTCTGGTCCCTTGGCCTGTTTGCCTGGCATTGTGCTGTTGTCTTATTTACTATGGCTTTACAGTAAGTCCTGGTAACTGGTAGAGCAGGGCCTTCCACTTTGTTCTTCTTCAGACATGTCTTGAGAGCTGTACTTGTCTTTGCATTTTCCATATACATTTTAGAATCAAGTTGTCAATTTACACACACACTTAAAAAACTGTTGGGATTTTGCCTTGAATTATTATATCAAATCTTTATAGCAACTTGAGAATAATTGACAGACTTATTATTGAGTCTTCCACTTTAGGAACACGGTGTCTGTCTTCCCATTTATTTAGATCTTTGATGTCTTTCAATAAAGTTTTATACTTTTCTCCATAGAAGTTGTGTACATTTTTTGTTAGATTCTTAGGTATTTGCTTTTAAAAGTAGATCAGTCTGGGGCTTCCCTGGCCGTCCAGTGATTAAGACTCCACGCTCCCAATGCAGGGGGCATGGGTTTGATCCCTGGTCGGGAAACTTAAGATCCCGTATGCTGCATGGCACAGCCAAAAAAAAAAAAAGGTAGACCAGTCTCTCTCTTTCTCTCTTTCCCTCCTTCCTTGTATTGACATATACTCCTTCTATTCATCAAGCTTCATCAATTCCAATAATTTATCTGTAGAACTGTTTGGATTTTCTGCATACCTGATCATATCATCTGTGTATGAAGAGGATTTTGTTTATTCCTTTCTAATTCTTTTACATTTTATTTCTTTCTCTAGCCTTTACTGCAGTGGATAAAATATCCAGAATAATAGTGATAGCAAATCTTTGTTTATTTCTGATCTTAGAGTTTGCTAAGCATAAATGGATGGTGAATTTTATCAAATGCTTTTTTTCTGTGTATATTGAAATGATCATATGATTTTCTTCTTTACTCTGTTAATACAATGAATTTCATTGATTCTTTGGTTAACCACACTTGGTCATGATGTATAATCCTTATAATCCTTTTTATATATTGCTAGATTTGGTTTGCTTATATTTTGTTTAGACTTTTTACATCCATATTTGTGGGAATATTATACTATAATTTTCTTGTACTATCCATATCAGGTTTTTATATCTAGATTATGCTAGACTCATAAAATGAATTGAGGAGTATTCTCTGTTTGTTGTTTTTCTTATGTGATTGGTAGAGCTCACTTATAAACCCATCCAGGCCAGACTTTCTTATAAGAAGTGTTTTCATTTCCGATTCAGTTTCTTAAATATTTATAGGAATATTCAGGTTTTCCAGTTATTACTCGGTCACTTTTGGTGAATTGTATTTTTCTAGGAATGAGTGCATTTTATCTAAACTTTAAACAATTTTGTCATAAAGGGGTTCATACTATCTCTGCAGGATCTTTTTCATTCTTGGTACTAGCAATTTATGCCTTTATTTTTCTGTCTCAGCCTTGCCAGATATTTACCAGTTTTATCAGTCTTTTAAACAATGACTTTTAGCTTTGTAAATCCTTTTTACTGTGTGTTTATTTTCTATTTCAGTAATTTCTGTTTGTTGTTATTTCCATCCTTCTACTTTGGGTTTAATTTTCTAGGATTTATTTCCTTTTTAAATTTCAACTTTCTCATATCCTTGGGTTTTAGATGCCTCTCTTGTTAAAGGCATATAGTTGTTTTTTTTATTCTAGACTGTCAATCTTTGTCTTTTAATTGGAGCATTTATTCCATTTACATTTAATTTTATTTTAGTATATTTTGATTGACATTGTGGTCTTATGTGCTTTCTATTTATACCACCTATTACATGTTTCTTCACCTTCCCTGATTTATTTGGATCAGTTGAATATTTTTTAATCATTTCATTTTTCTTCTATTAATTTGGAAGTTTTAGCACCCTTTGCTGAGTGTGTATCCCAGAAATTACAGTATGCCTCCCTAATTCATCAAATCCTAATATTATACCGTTACTGTCTTCCTGAACAGTACAAGCACTGTAGAACACATTAATTGCATATAATGCAACCTTGACTTATAGGCTATTGTTTTCATGTATTTAAATTATATTTGTGTGTATAAATGCATGTTACATGTATTTACATCACTCCAAGTTATATTATTACTTTTATTCATTTAGATTTACCTACACACATCCTTCCTCTGTTATTATTTATTCTTTCAGCATCTCTAAGGCTTTATCTGGATTCATTTTCCTTGTGTCAGTCTGCTGGGTGCAAACTCCATTTGTTTCAGAATTTCCTTAGATTCCCTTTAGTGTTGAGGGATATTCACTGAGTAGAGAATTCTAGGCTGGCATTTTCTTTACATTAGATATCATTCTACTGTCTTCTGGCTTCCATTGATATTAAGAATTCAGCTAGCAGTCTGTCACTTTTCTCTGAGGGTAGTCTGTCTTTATTTTTCAGGTTATTGAAAAAATGTTTTATTCATCTTTTGTTTTCTGTAGTTTTCTCTGTGATGTGGGGTGTGTATGTGTGTGTGTGTTTTAATCCTGCCTTAGGTTTTTAGGTCTCTTGAATCAGTGTATTGATATTATTTATGGTTAGGGAATATTCTCAGCCATTATCTCTTCAGATATTGCCTCTGCCTTTTTCTTTCTCTCATCACCTTTGTGACCCAATTAAGTATAGATATAGGCATACCTTATGGTATTCTCTATATTTTCTACCTTCTTTTCTGAATTTTGTGTTTTTCCTTTTTAAAATCTATATTTTTTCTCTTTTTTTGCAAAAAAAGTTCAAGCTCAGCTTTTATGTTCTGGGACACAGTAAACTTCATTATTTAGTAATCTATGTTGGATAATCTCAGTATATGAAATCCCTGTTTGTCTTTATTGTCTGTCATTTTTGCTGGTTCTTGGTCAAAATATCTTACCCCTTTATGTGCCTGATTCATTTTGACTGTGTGCTAGAAATTATTTTGAAAATTATTGGCATTGAACGATGCTTTCTTCCTCTAGAGAGAACTTTAATTTGCTTTTACTAGGCACCTTTAAGCAGTAGCAGTCTGGGACTATCTTAATCAAGGTTCAAGGCTTAGATTTTCAGGGCCATTCAGAGAGAAAGCCAGATTGCAAGTATGTGAAGGGGCTGATCACTTCCGGTTCACCGCTAGCTCTTAGGGTCCTAGCTCAACGTTGGAGAGTAGTTTATGATATTACCCTGAATTCTGACTTTTTTCCCCTTAGAGATCTGCTGTATAAGCAAATGTCCCCAGGACAAGAAGGACTCTGATCCTTGGCTTTACCTCTCTGAGTTCCCATTCTTTAGCCAATATTCCTGACGATTTGGTTAGTACTTTGATGCTTTCAGGAAGTTTTTTTATCCAACCTTTCTGTTGTCTTCACTGAGACACATCACCAATCAGAAGTCTAGCCAATAGAGTTAAAACTCCTTTTTACATAGTGTCATGTTATTCTTCATAAAGATTGTACCAATTTATATTCAAACCAGTGGTAGATGAGAGCATTCATGTTTATGTTTTGATAGGTCAGAATGACATTTTGGTTTAATTTGCATTTATTTTGTTGCTAGTGTGGTCAAATATTTTAAATGTATGTTTACCCATTTCTTTTTCATCTGTTCACTTTCTTCAGTTTTTTGTCATTTTGTATGAATTCTTTATTTACTAAGGATATTTACCTTTTTCATGTATTTGCAAATATTTTGCCGAAATTTGCCTGTTTAATTTTGTTTACATTATTGGACTTTTTTGTATATTGACTTTTTTAAATATGCAGAAGTTTAAAATTCTGTCAGAGAAAGAAGTTACAAATAAGCAAGAATGAAGGCTAGAATGAACCCTGTGGTGCTGGATTAGAGTTGGAGGTGGTGGAATGACAACATATTTAGTTTAATAATGCGTACATGCACACATATGTATAGATATGTGTTTGCATGTATATATACATATGTACTTATATATACATATGTACATATAGGTAGATAGATACAGAAATAAATATAGCTACATGTGAATGGGTTAGTACACATACATACGTTTCTGCCACTGAGAGGGCCTTAGAAGCAGCTACACTACAGTAGTAATGAGCAAGCCCACACCCACATATTCATTTCTAAATACATTCTCTAATAGAAGGAACTGAGGCTCTTTAGAGAAATTATTATTCTAGGACTGGGGCAGAGAAAATACAAGTAAGCCTGGAGCATTTTATAGTGCCTGGAAGTAAGGAAGTGCTCAAAAAACAAAAAGATGGGGACATGTGAAAAGGTCACAGGAACCAACCTGAAAGAGCTCCCAGTGGCCAAAACTGGAACAATTTGGGCAACAAAATAAATAGCATAGTACTAGACTATAACCCAAGGTATAAATTAAGTATATATGAGCCCATACCACTGTAAAGAAATTATTGAACAAATAAATAAATGAGAAAGAAGAGACAAACCTTCCTTACAGAAGAATTCCAAATAATATATGTAGTTAATCCCCTCCCACCTTAAGGGTAGACTGGACTTAGTGACCCCGCTTTTGAAAAACAGAGCATAGAAAGGGGAACATAGTAAGCTTACAGTGGAGAAACCTGGCTGACCCCTCTTAACCGAAGAATCAAGTTAACATCACTGATGATAAGTCATGTGGATATCACGTGCCCCCTGAGGTGGTGTTCTGAGAAGGGCACTTCACCTCTGTGGTAGCCTTCCCCCAAAACCCACAACAGTCTTCTAAAAATGAAAAAAACTTCAGAACAAAGAAAGTACATTAGTCAACAAACCGTGAAGTCCAAATACAATCTGGAGTTGAGTTAATAGTAGTGTACCAGTATTACTCTCTTAGTTTTGACACGTTTACTGTAGTTGCCTAAGATGTTAACATTAGGGGAAGTTGAGTGAGGGGTATACAGGAACTCTCTGTACCATCTTTGCAATTTTTATGTAAATCTAAAGTTATTAGAAACTAAAAAGTTTTCTTCGATCATAATTAAACAAGCAAACAAACATGAAACTATGAGTTTACACCATTATTTCCAGTATAAAGTAACAATTACGGATTTTTATTTAGTGAGACATTTATTAGATAATAAGGAATTGTTAAAGTCTTTAGTGTATGATTTTATAATTTTAGTTATTTTACAAAAAGAGTTTCTACATTTTGGAGATAAGTACTGAAATATTTATGCATAAAGCCTGGGATTTGCTTCAGAATCAGGTGAGGGGTGAGCAGTGGGTACTGGGTTGAAGTATAGGTAAAATAGGATTAGCCACTGAGTTGTTAATTGTTGGAGCAGGGTAATGGATATATGAGCCTTCATTACTCTGCACTTTCTACTTTTGAAATTCTCCATAATATAAAGTTTTTCAAAAGCAAGAAGGAAATTACACAGTTTTTCCTTAGTTTTTTTAATTTTTAAATTATTTTTTAAATTGAGATATAGTTGATATAAAATAATATGTAAGTTACAGGTATACAGTATAGCGATTCAGAACTTTTAAAGGTTGTACTCCATTTGTAATTATTATAAAACATTGCCTGTATTCCCTGTGTTGTATGATATATCCTTGTAGCTTATTTATTTTATAACATAATAGTTTGTACCTCTTAATCCCCTACCCCTTGCCCCCACCCCTCCCCACTGGTAACCGCAAGTTTGTTTCTCTATTTATATCTGTGAGTCTGTTTCTTTTTTGTTATATTCACTCCTTTGTTTTATTTTTTAGATTCCACATATAAGTCACATCATGTCTTTCTCTGACTTATTTCACTTAACATAATACCATAATATTTAGCATAATTTAGTAAAATTTTACTTAATTTTTAAAATTTTATATTTGTACATCTTTTCACTGAAAATCGGGGTTTCTTGCCACATTAACATACTTGCTTCCTCCTACTAGTTTAAATATATAATAAAAGTAAGACTACTGAATACAGATTAGGATTTCTTAGCCCTTCTTTTCATCCTTAGAGTGTATCCCAGTAGGGATGCACAATCAAAACACTGGATTTTCAAGTCACTTAAATAACTGTTCTCTTTGTGGTTATGCCACAAGCTTGACATAGAGTTAGGTTTAGAGATCCTTGTATTGGATAGATGTTGCCCAGTTTCTCCCAACATTAACATTTTGCAAAACTAGTATGATATCACAACCAGGGTATTGCACTGATATACTCTCCTGATCTTACTCAGATATCTGCATCAGTTTAATTTTAGGGATTGCTTCTTATTTCTTCTTGACTTAATTTTGTTTTTAGATTATGAAAAACATATACATGATTGGAAATTCAAACTTATGAATAGGGTTCATTCAGAAAGGTCTGGCTTGCATCCCTGTCCCCATTCACTTCCCACCTTAGAGGAAATTATTTTGTAAAATTAGTTTTAATTTTATTTTTCACTATTTCTGTTTGAAAATATAAGAAAATATGTATATATTTATGTTTTTGTACCACCCCCTTCTTACACAGTCTTATATACTCTCTTCTAAACTTTAATAATTTTTAGTTTAACAATATGAAAATGCCAGCAATCTCTCCATAGCAATATGTAGACATCTCCTTCATTCCTATTTATACCTGCTTAGTACTCCATTATGGATATAGAATTGTTTATTAAGCCAGTTCCCTATTGATGGACACTTGGATCATTTCCAGTCTTCTTCTTTTACATTAATAACCTTATGCATACATCATTTCATACTGTTGTTAATGCCAAATTCCTTCCATAAATGTTGTACCACCTTGCATTCCTACCAGCATTGTATGAGAATTGTAGACTTTAAATTGTAATCCAAAGAACTGAACTAATCTCTCAGTCATATTAATTAGTAAATATCTTATTTCATTCTAAAACTGACCTTACATGTATAAATCTACACAGAGTTATAGATAAATCCTGTTTTATTTTTATGGCCTTAGTCCATATCTGTGGACTTGACCAGAATGCTGTTAAGTAGAGTGGATTTCATATCATTGTGAGGTTACTGGCCCCAAGAGAATTTTTTGGCACTTCTTGGTTCCATCCTTTACTAAACTCCCTTATTCCTCAATCAATATCCAGTGCTCATGCTATGCATGAGCTCAGTTCTGAGATATGCTCCCTATATGCTATCTCTTGGTATCTCTTTGCTCCCATTTGGTATCCCTGTCTGGTAGCTCATTTCCTTAGTGAGAGAGATAGAGAGTGAAATATTAGAGGACTCAAAGTAGAGATAAGGTCATTTGTCCCTTTACTGGTTGTTGTCTTGAGTCAATAGCAGTGTCTTTGAATATTAGTATGAGGATATGAAAAATATATTCTGTCTTTTTGCCAGACTCTAGAAAGTATTGTTTGTCTTAAAAATACTCTTCATAATTCTCATGCACACCATAGAGGGCTCAAGCGGTTCACAAGAAATAGGGGCAAAATCTTGATGAGCTTTTTAAGACATGGCAGGGATTTTGGATTTTATCTTAAAGATGCGGATGCCATCATAAGCAAAATTATATGATCAGACTTCCATTTTTAAAGCATTCTTTGGCTACAGTATTGCTATAGGGTTGGATTTAGATGTGGGGAGAATTAGGAGGCCATTACAGTGATTTAGTATGAATGTTGACAGCTAAGATAGATCAGTGTCAGTGAGATGAAAGGAAGTGAGTAGAACCTGAAGATATTTAGGAATTAGAATGGACAGGATTTGATGATTGGATGAAGGAAGTAAGGAAGCAGGAGTCAAAGTTGACTCTCTGGTCTCTGGCTCGAGCACCTAATAAGATGATGGTACCTGGAAATAGATGGTGAAATATGTTTTGGACATGTTGAGTTTGAAGTTTCTGTGAGACATCTGAGTGAAGTTGCTAAAGATGAAGCTGAATATGTGGATTAGGAGCACAGAGAGAGATCTTTGATAGATACAGAGATTTGGGGATGGTTGCTATTTAGATGGTTTAGAAGAGTATATAGAGGGAGAGGAGAAGAAGGCTTGAGGACTGAGGGTCTTCCAAATTTGAAAGGGTTGGGTGTAGAACAGGAGGAATAGCTAGCAAATGAGATAGCAAAGGAATAGCTCAAGAGCTGGAAAGAAAATCATGACAACAGGATGTCACAGAAGCCAGGTAAAGACAGTATACTGAGAACAGTATTGTGGAGAAATGAAGCTTTTTGGCACTTCTTGGTTCCATCCTTCACTAAACTCCCTTAATCCTCAGCCAATATCCATGTGATGCATGAGATCAGTTCTGAGATATGCTCCCTATATGCTCTCTTGGTATCTCTTTGCTCCCATTTGGTATCCCTATCTGGTAGCTCATTTCCTTAGTGAGAGAGAAAGAGAGTGAAATATTAGAGGACAAATGGAGAGGCCTGTACTATTGTCCTAACTCTATCACCAACTGTATCCATTTAGTAATTTTTGTTTCTTAATGCCTTTTAAGAGATATAGCTAGAAGCTCAGGACAGAGATGGATGGACATGGAAACAATTATAATGAGAGGGACGAAGAGAAAGACCCCTCATAGAGGAGGCAATACTGAGGTTTGAAGGATGACCAGGAGTTTGCCAAGTGGTAATGGCAGGGACAAAACTAGACAAAAGTTGTAAAGATATAGGAATCTCATGAAATGTAAAGAAAGGAAACAGAATGAAGTCAGGCCTCATAAGAACGAGAAAGAAAAACCTCAGGAAACGGGTCACTACTCCCTTCATCCCTTGGGGTTTTGCATCTACTTTGCTCTGGAAAGACCAGCTTGCCCTGTTTACTCAAGGACTTGCACATAGCCCCAAACAGGCGCCCCAGTCCCCAAGTCTGCATGACCTGAAAGGCCAAGTATTTCCTTCTGCTTCTCTTACTTGACATTCCAGACAGAGAGAATAAGAGCATATGAATGAATGAGTGAATGAATTTATCTGATTATCTCAGTTTCCTCCTTCTCTTTTAAACCCTGAGTATCCTAAGGTATTGACCTGACCCCCTATGGATAACCTCCTTTTGAATCTGGGATCTGTTCCATGTCCAGCCAGGGCAAATAAAAGCCCTCTTCTGTTTCCATGCTTGGGCTAGGGTTCTCAGTGGAAGAGTTTAATAGTGTATGGGAGGCAAATTGACTGTATGAGTGGGAAAGGAGGTAAGCATTACAGGCAAGGCAAAGAGCATGTGGAATGGCCAGAAATGTGAGTCGGCTTATATGGTTGGGAAACTGTTAATAATAGTGGGCTGTTACTTTGGAACGAGGTACAAGATGAGAGAATGACTGGAGATGAGCTTGGACACGTAATAATAAAAACCTCTGGTGATGTGTGTAACTGCACTGCTACACTTTATACTTGTTTATTGTCTGTTAATTCCTCTCAACAACCCACTAAGGTTAATTACTAAACCCATTTTACAGATGAGAAAACTGCAGCTTAGGAGGTTGTGGCTTGCTCAAGGTCACAAAGTTGGTGTGCTGGAGCCAGGATTCCAACCTAGGCAGTTTGACTCTAGAGCCCTCACTCTTAATTGCTCTGATATGTCTAGGGCTTTTGCTGCCATGTTAAGGATTTTAATACATCCATTCACAAGTGTTTATTGAATGCCTACAATGTGCCAGGTACTGTTCTAGGTGCTGAGGATTTAACAGTGAGTAATTCAAAGTCTGTGCCGACATGAAACTTATATTCTAGTGGAAGAGACAAACTAACAGTAAATGTGTGGTAATAATAGCCAGTAATGATAAGTGCTATGAAGAACAGGGGCCACGTAAGGGATAGAGAGTGATGAGGATGCTACTTCAGATAGGGTGTTCACAGAAGCCCTTCCTGAGGAGGTGACATTTGATCAGACTTTAAAGTTTATTCCGTAGGTGGTAGAGCACATAGAAATAATTTTACCAAGGTAATAATATAATCGGATTTGTACACTATAGAGAGACCCTTAGACTCCATATGAAAAATGTAGTAGAGGGTCGAAATTAAAGTCAGTAAAGAATTCCAGCCAAGATGGGATTTTGGAGTTCAACTTCTTCATTGTAACAGAGACTGAGAAGCCCCTAAGGGGAAGGGAACTGGAGTCTAGCTCACCACATTAAATCCAGGGATGAGACAGAGACGCTCAGCCTTAAACAGTGGCTAAGAAAAGCTCTAGCCATCATATATAAAGAGATAGCTCAGGGGGACCGAAAAAGAAAAACAAAAACAAGAAATCCCCACTTAAGATTAGTGTTCAAATGAAATTTTCAAAGCACACAAGGAAAAACTAACATCCTGAAACAAACTCAACGTAGGACATTTGGTCTAAAGGAAATGGAAATAATAGGAAAATCTGAAAGGGACTTCAAAGTCCTCAAAAAGATAAAGAGAACAGGTAACATTCATAGAACAAGAGGCTGTTCTATTTGGTAAATGTTGAAAAATCCTTCAGAGAGCATGTGCATGTGTGTGTGTGCACTGTATGTCTGTGTTTGGAATCAATACGGCCAAGTCAAAAGACGTAATAGTGCAAAACGTTCCCAAATTGAAGAAAGACTATCCCCTTTAGAGAGAAATAAGGTTTGGGGAAGAAAATTACTAATTTACTTTTGGATCATCCGAGTCTGTGGTGACTGTGGGACACCTACCTGGTGATGTATGGTACACAGCTGCCCATATGAATCTGGCCCCCAGGAGAAGAATCTGGGCTTGAGGTGAAGTTGAGGAGTCATAACCATTAGAACAGGGCCCATTTCACCTCTTGGCACCTCAGTTTCTACCCTACCAACTTGTGAGAATGAAATGAAATGTGGGAGTATTCTGATAATCAAAACACTAGATAGTCTTACCATGACCTTCATTGTCATTGTCATAAATTCTGTTTATTACAGAGCCTCAGGATTAGAGGTTAAGAGCCAGGATTCTGGAGCCAGATTGCTTAGGTTCAAATCCCGACTCTGCTACTTTCTAACCGTGCGACCTTGGACAAGTTATATAATAACATCTGTCTTAAGCCTCAGTTTCCTCATCTGTACCTGTCTCTTTGTGTTGTTATGAGGGTTAAATAAGTTATTACATGTAAAGCTCTTAAAATGGTACTTGGCGTGTAGTTAAATGCTCAGTAAATCTTTGTTGTTAGCTATTAACATATCTGCATTTAACAGGAACCTTCAGTATCTTATCCCAGAGGAGTGACAGATGTGAAAATCATAGTTTATGAGGATAATAAATTTAGGTATCTGTGTCTTCCTGTAATACTCAAAGGATCTTTCTAGTTAACTGCTGACTTTTATTTGTCCACATACAGAGTTTTGTTGCTGTTTGCAAATTGGCCATGATGTTATTTGAACAGTCAAGAATTCCATTTTCTTTCTTTGTCGTGTTTGAAACTTGGAAATAATTCATGGGCATATGGAATCTTCTCGTGAGGGCATAGTAATTGTTCCATTTTTCTTGCTAAATTAGAACAATTTAATCTTGGGCAGACACCTATGATTATGCCTCTGTTTTTGTTTATATCTCTAGTTTTATAAGTACCAACATTAACATTTTCATGTTAGCTAGGAACTTGCCTAGAAGTAAGAATTATACCAGCCAGTTTGATTTCAGAGTACAAATGGTGGTAAAATGAAAACAAAATCAATAATTAACTGTGTGATTTTTTAATCCCTGGTGTGTTTGCTCAAGATGGGATCATTTTCCAAATTAGCCCACCTTCCTCATCTGCAAAACCACATCAGAGTGTGGCACGATTATTTACAGTTCTTTAAATGTTCTGTGAGACAGATAAACAGAGGACATGCCAGAAGTAGAACTGTCAAAGAATGACCCCGAATCCTTGCATTCCACAAATGGCTAGAAGGAACATGTTGCGGTTTTCATATCTACATCATTTGAAGGTGTGCTCCCTCCTATAGGCCAGGAGCTTTACTGCTATTGGTTGCAGGGACTGCATTGAGGAACCTGCCTCCCAGTGAAGAGAAGGCTTTAAGGAGCAAGAGGGAGAACTGTATTTCTAGAGAGAAGAGGTGGAAAGAGCTAGAGAGACTTACAAAGAATCATAAATATATTCCCCCATACCAGAGTTATAGGAACTTATGCAGGATAGAAAGTAAACTGATGCAATGATTATGATTGATTTGGTTTTGAGTGGCAGAGGTTCTATCTTGACTCTCACCTGTGAAAGTAAGTAGGACTAGATCAGAGGTCTAATTTTTTTTTTTTTTAGAATTAATGAAGTTAAAAGATCTGGGGAGGGCTTCCCTGGTGGTGCAGTGGTTGGGAATCCGCCTGCCAAGGCAGGGGACGCAGGTTCGAGCCCTGGTCTGGGAAGATCCCACATGCCGCGGAGCAACTGAGCCTCTGCGCCACAGCTACTGAGCCTGCGCTCTAGAGCCCGCAGCCACAACTGCTGAAGCCCGCGCACCACAATGAAGAGTGGCCCCCGCTCGCTGTAACTAAAGAAAGCCCGCACACAGCAACGAAGACCCAACGCAGCCAAAAATAAATAAATTTAAAAAAAGATCTGGGGAGAGTAGGCAGGATAGAAAAGAGAGAAGTTTGAGTACCTGGGTCTTTGGATACTTTGCCCTGTGCAAACATAACGGGGGCCATATAGTAACCAGTGTCTTAGATGAACTCTGTAGACCTCATGCTGGGAGCAGAAACAAGGGTACTTTGGAAACTTAGTTCCTCCCTAGCACCATGAAACCCTGGCTGTCTCCTGGTCATACAGGAAAGAAAGCACAGATGAGATTCTCTTCACTTGTGAGGATTTGCAGTAATTTTTTAAAAGCCTCTTAAAGAAGTAGAATATCACTATCCTTTCAACAAACCACAAAAGTCTATGTTTAGAGCAAGGGAAAAGTATAATCTCCTCCTTCAAAAAGGTGAGCAGGAAGGATGGGGTTATACAGGGGGCTGAGAGTCAAGAAGCTGAGGTTCTAGTCCCAACTGCCATGAATTAGCTACTGACCTAAAGCAAGTCTTTCAATTAAACTTCCAGTTGTAAAATTCTGTGATATGACTCATCATGATTTCTGCCTGGAGGCCCCTCCCCCCTTTTGGTTTTTCCTTCAGAGCTTTAACTGAAAGAGGAAGAAAGTGTGTGTGTATGTGAATGTTGGAGGTTGGTGGGGTAGGTATTTAGTAGTGAGGATTAGCGAGAACACTGAGGGCTAACAGTAAAGTTCTTACCTAGTAAACAGAACAGAGTTTGTTGCTCACAACTGCCTTCCTTTCTTTTCTGGGAATTTCAGAAAACCACACAGAGGGGCATGCTGCTCCTGTCTTAGGATCATTTGCTATCAGTTGTAGCTGGAGTTTCCTCATCCACTAGGAGGCACCATTGTCAAACAGCATTGATAAGGAGTCAAGAAAATGGTGACAAATCAACCTTTGATAACTAGACAGGCATTAGAACAATACTCAGTTTTTAAAACTTGATCAACAATATCTTATACTACATTTCAGTTTTAGAAGTGGCAAATTCTTTCAAGCCAGTCCTTTTTCAAAGAATCAGAATTCTGTGGGGGTATTAAGAGACTTTAGAAATTACTAAATTAAATCCCATCATTTTACTGAGGACTCATTGTCAACCCAGACCGGTTAAGTTGCATGAGCTAGGTCCCACAGGCAGTTAAAGGTAGACTTGAGAACATAACCCGTATGTAGGGGTCACTTCTCATTGGTTTTGGCTGTCCAATGTCTGAAACCTCTTCCGGTATTTGAAGAATCTCCCATCTTAAGAGTCTTGAGGGAGGACAAAGCCCACCTTCTACTATAGAAGCTAAAAATGCCAGGTATTTGCTCTCCTTGGCAGTTAGGATATGGGAATATGACATGGGTTTCATGAGTCAGACACATCCACTCATGATGTAATAGCTAGTGACAAAAAACAAGGACCATGTGGAACTCTCAGGTAATAGCAGGTACAATTACTGGGATAGTTGTAGTAACACTCTGGATGGTTTCCAACGTCTAGCATTAACAGAGACAGTGGTGGAAGCTGCTGCAGCTGTTGTAGAACAGCTGCAGTGGTGCCCTTGTCAGATCAGTTCATGGTTTTGTTTCTGACTGCATAGCACCAGTCTTGGTTTTATAGGCCTCCCTACCTACCACTCTGTGAGCAATCCAGTGTCCTATTAATAAACTCCTTGTCTGCTTAAATCAGCCAGAGTTGGTGTCTGTTTCTTGTAACTAAGAACCTTAATTGACCCAGCATTAAAGAATAAGAATGAGTAGAGGAGGGGGTGGCAGAAGACACCATTCTAAGAAGGGAAGTCAATGGTCTTGTTACATAGTTGTAAAATCTGTGGTTGGACCGGTACCTCTTGTACCTTGGGATATCAGTCATGGCATAGGAAGGCTGTAAGATTAGGCATGGAGCTGGGGGTGGGGTAAAAATGGAGGGCCGGCCAAAGGCCGGATATCCCAAGATGCCATGTTCTGGTAAGGAAATCTGAGGAACCCAAGAATTCTTAATAGAACCTAACCTTCTAGGTCCTTATGAATCAAAGATTAGAACATATTTAGCAATTTGTAATTTTGATGTATAACTTTTAAATATTTAGACATATGGTACCATGGGCTTCCATTGGTACACTTGTCTCAGGCCCTACAAATGCTCCAGGTGGGCCTAAACTAAGAGAGGTCACTGGTAGCATGTGAGCCAAAACAACTTTGAATCTGTACCCTGCTGGTCCCAGGCAGAGTTGTGAGGTAGAACAATTTGTGTGATGTGCTCTGTCTTCCCTCTTGATGACCATGACCTTTTCCTTCCTTTGGTGCTCTGTCTCCTTGTGTCTACTCATCCTCAGTTGAAGACCTTCTTGGTACATTCATTCCTTCAAGCAGCTATGAGAAATCCCCTTCAGATGTTACCTAATCTGCAGCACCCACCAGTGGTAGTCTTCTTTTTAGACACTACTAAACATTCAGACCCACAGAATACCACAGGACACCCTTGGCGTCCGATCCACTTAGAAGGATACAGGACAAGAAATACTGCTTCCCAGCCAGGCAGTGCCAGGCATTCCTCTTCAAAGGAGTCCTTTCAGCAGGACATACGATAAAGTACAGTAAATATAATAGGGAAAAGAAGGATTTTTAAGTAGTGTTGAGAAAACTAATTAGCAATTCAGAAGTCAATGTAGATCTAACCAGTCCCCCCAAAACAGAAAACCACAGACAGAATAGAGTTTATACAAACAAGTCAAATCATAGGAAAGCTAGCAAAAAAATAAAATTATTTAACAGATCTTTGGAGAGCTTTTATAACTTCAAAGGACTGAGATTCACAAAACATCAATAGATTTAACTAAAATTGAAAAAAGCTAGAAAATTAATTTGCTTCAATATTGACATATAAAAGGGTTACATTTTATATGGGTTACTGAACAGTGATAAAGAGAGTTCATGCCAATGGAAGGGAAGGTATTAAGCTTCATATACAAATGGGCAAGGACAAGAATAGACAGTTCCCACCAAAAGAAATACAACTGGTACATAGGCATACGGGGATATTCTCAGTCATTTTAATGTATTTGACAACAAATCAAAATTGCTTTATTAAGCAATTCCCGTTGCAGTGCACATCCCCCTTCTCTATTGAAAAGGTGAAGGTTTCTGTCTGCTTCCATATTACAGTTAACAAGCCTGTGTAAATACCTTCTCTGGTCCTTTTCTGTTCATACTAACAGAATATGACTGTACCTCATTTTCAAAATATGTGGGAGAGGAGAGCTTAGCTGAAATTATGACCTCTTGAATATTTCCACAATCTACCCCAAACCCACCTAACATGTTGATTCATTTCCTAGTGCTCCAGGCCTTACTGTTTGCTTGTCAGAAGAAATGCCTTGAGATGCTGCTCTCCTCTAAACTACCTTGTAGTTTCCACCACGCCCCTATTCTCTCGCTTTCTCTTATTCTCACGGCTCCTCTTCTCCCTTTCCCCTCTACTTTTCTTCAAGACCCATCTCAGAGGCTGCTTACTCCATGAAGACTGTCTGAATCCCTCCAAGATATGCCCTTTCCTTCCATCGGAACTCTAATATGCACTGTTCTAACTCCTCCGCAAAATGGCGTAGTTTAGATGGGGGAAGGGTTAAAAAAAAAAAGGTCTTGTGTCCATGACTTCTCTCTCTCTCTTTCAGAAATGAATTCACCACCAAGTATATTTAAATATTCATCAATATGTGGGATATTATGCTGAGATAAAAGGCCTGTTTATGCCCTCACGTTATTTATAGTCAAATTGTACAGACCAGTCAGGTCTGTACCTGACTGTATCCATGATACAGGTCTGTATCCATGAAATAAATAATAATAACTGGTAGTGTAGGTTTAAATGACCATAGAGAGGCACAGATTCTTAGGGCCCTAAGAGATCCGTGGAGGAAACATTTGGGAGCTGGAACAGGCAGGCTGGCTTGTATAAAGTTGATGAAGAGCATCAAAGTAAGTGTAGGAGAGAGGTGGAAAAGTGGAGAGAGGACATTCCGAGCAGGGCCATAAAGAGAGTAAAAGTATTGGGAAAAGATGATGGGACATTTGTGAAGCATCAAGACAGTACCACAAGCAAAGCCCTGAATTAGAAGAAAATAAAGCAGAATTAAAGTTGTGGTTTTTTCTAATCAATAGAGATTGATTTGTATATGCAAGGATTAAAGCATTTATCAGCAAACTTATTAAGTATAGAGAATTCATTTAAACGATATCAACAGTACAGTATTTACGTGTATCATCTGGGAAGATGGGGATGGAGGCGCTGCATTTCGAAGATTCCCCCTAGGTGGTTCTGGAGCATGGGGCCCCCATAACACCATGAAAATGCATTTGTTATACAGAGCCCTCCCTTATACTATGATTTTACCTTCTTAGCTGTAATCTCTTAGCTTGCATTAAGTGACTCAGAGCCTTGAACAGAAGTTAGAAGTTTCCCTCTTTGTGAACTGAACATTTGGTGGTGGGGGGGCAATGATTCATAGACTCTAAAGTCAGACTGCCTGAGTTTGAATCCTGGCTCTGCCATTTACTAGCTATGTGATGTCTTGGGCAAGTTACTTAACGTTTGCTGTTTCTCAGTTTTCTCATAAGTAAACTAGGGGTGGTAACAATACCTACCTCATAGACTTCTTATAACTATTAAATGAATTAAAGCATGTAAAGCACTTAGAAAATACCTCTCACATAGTAAGCACTCAATAAATGCTAGCTTTATTTATTACAAAGTAAGATTATTTCTGTTTTTGAACTATATATAAATCATACTGTGTTGTGCTGTGTCTGCTTCTTTTACTCAGTATTTTATCTTTAGGATTTAGCCAAATTCCTTTGTGTATGCATAGTTAATTTCTTTTTTTTTTAACTTTTGGGTTTATTTATTTATTTATGGCTGTGTTGGGTCTTCGTTTCTGTGCGAGGGCTTTCTCTAGTTGCGGCAAGCGGGGGCCACTCTTCATCGCGGTGCGCAGGCCTCTCATTATCGCGGCCTTGTTGCGGAGTACAGGTTCCAGACGCACAGGCTCAGTAATTGTGGCTCACGGGCCTAGTTGCTCCGCGGCATGTGGGATCCTCCCAGACCAGGGCTCGAACCCGCGTCCCCTGCATTGGCAGGCAGATTCTCAACCACTGCGCCACCAGGGAAGCCCGTTAATTTCTTTTGATTGCTGTTTAGTAGTCTATTTTGTGAATATACCAGTATTTTATCTATTCTACTACCAATGGACATTTGGGTTGTTGACACCTAGTGATTATTGTGAACAATGCTGCTGTGGACATTCAGGTCCACATCTCCTGGTCCACATAAGCACACATTTATTTGAAGAGACTGTCTTCGCCCAGTACTCTGCAGTTACCTTTTTGTCATAAATCAAGCATCCATATTTATATATGCATCTGTTTCTAGGTTTGCTGTTATGTTCTACTGTCCTGTTTGTCTGTCCTAGTGTCAATAGCATACAGCTTTAATTACTAAGCTTTATATTACAAAATTTTGAAGTCAAGTAGAGCAAATCTTCCCACCTTATTATTCTCCCAAAATATCTTAGATTTTCTTTTCCTTTTGCAATTCCATATACATTTTAGATTCTGCTCTGCAGTTTCTGTAGTATCTGTTGGGATTTTGATTGGAATTCCATTGAATTTATGCTTTAATTTGGGAAAGATGGGCCATTTACAATACTGAGTCTTCCAGTCTGTGAACAGGATAATTTTCTCTCCATTTATTTTAGTTGTTTAATTTCTCCTAAAAAATATCATATTTTCCTCCCTAGAGGTCCTGTACATCTTTTTATTAGATTTGTTTCTATGCTCTTTAAAAAAAAATTCTTTAAAATTTTTATTTGGTTTATGATAATGATTTTGCTAAATTCTGATTAATTTTAATTTTACCTTAGATTATTTTGAATGTTCTGTATATAGTTATACCATATATAAATAATGACAGTTTGTTTCTTCCTTTTCAGTTCTTATACATTTCATTTCTTTATGTTGCCCTTACTGCACTGCCTAGAGCCTCCACAATATTGTTGAATATAAATTGTTGGAGTGGACATTTTTGTCTTCTTCTTTAAGAATTTCTTAAGGTTTAAGTACATAGTTTTATTAAATGTTTTTGGCATTTTTGAGATGATCATAATTTTTTCTTCTTTAATCTATCTCAATGTTCAGAATCCTAGTAATTGAATTCCAAATGTTAAAACAGTTTTGCATCCCTCTGGTAAACCCAGCTTGGTCCTGATGTAATTTTTATTTTTTTTTTAAAAAATTTATTTATTTATTTAATTTTTGGCTGCATTGGGTCTTTGTTGCTGCACGTGGGCTTTCTTTAGTTGGGGCAAGCGGGGTCTACTCTTCGTTGCGGCGTGTGGGCTTCTCATTGTGGTGGCTTCTCGTTGTGGAGCACGGGCTCTAGGTGAGCAGGCTTCAGTAGTTGTGGCACGCAGGCTCAGTAGCTGTGGCTTGTGGGCTCTAGAGCGCATGCTCAGTAGTTGTGGCGCACAGGCTTAGTTGCTCTGCGGCATGTGGGATCTTCCCAGACCAGGACTCAAACCTGTGTCCCCTGCCTTGGCAGGTGGGTTCTTAACCACTGCGCCATCAGGGCAGACCCTGATGTAATTCTTAAATATTGCTCGGTATGGTTTTATTTGGCTTATTTACATCTATGTTCATTAGTGAGATTGCCCTTTAATTTTCTCATGCTGTGCTTAACAGGTTTTAGTATCTAAGTTAAGCTAGCTTCATAAAATGAATTGGAAACTGTTCCTGCTTTTTATTCATTTTATTTCTCCTCAGTAGAACATCTCTTCAGTAGAACTTGTCAGAAATGCCATCTAGGCCTAGAATTTTCTATGCCAGAAGGCTTTAAATTACTGATTCAATTCCTTTAATCAGTAAAGAATTATTCAGGTTTTCTAATTCTTTTTGTGTTTTGATGAGTTTTATTTTTCTGGGAATTTGTCCATTTTTATAAATTTTCAAATTTGTGGCATAAAGTTTTGATATCATCTTTTTAATATCTGCAGGATATGAAATGATATCTCCTTTTTCATTCTTAATATTGGCTGCTGTATATGTCTTCTCTATTTTTTTTTAATCAACCTTGCCAAAAGTTTATCATTTTGCAGGGAACAACTTTTAGCTTTGTTAATCCCTCCAATATCTTTTTGTTTTCCATTTCATTAATTTCTGTCCTTCTTTACTTCTAATTTATTTGAGTTTAATTTGATGATTTTATATAACTTGTGGAGATGATTGCTTATCATAAATTTTGAGCCTTCTTTTCTAATAAATGCATTTACAGCAGTAAATTTCCCTCTAAGTACTACTTTACCTATATTTTACAAGTTTTGATGTGTTTATTTTTGTTATTATTCAGTTTTAAATATTTCCTTATTTTCTAATGAGATCTGTGTAATAAAACTATATTGTTCAATTCTCAAACATTGGTGATTTTCTAGTTCAGTTTTATTAATCTTTTCGAAGAACCTATTTTTTTGCTTTGCTTTTTGCTCTATTTGTTTATTTGTTTTTTCTTCATTAATTTCTGCTCATTATCATTTCCTTCTACCTTCATTGGATTTAATTTGCTGTTCTCTTAAAAAATTTCTCCTGATGGAACGTCACTGACTTCAGCTTTTCTTATTTTCTAATATTTTACATCAGTATTTGTAATATTTATGTTAAATTTAAATAATTTTTAAAGTATTAAAACTGCCTTATAAATACTGTTTTAGCTGCATTCTGAAGGAGTATTTTTGCATTTTATTTTTTTAACATTTAGAACTGTTTTTAGTATGACAAAAATGGTAGTAGTGCCTGTTCATTTTTTAAAAGTAAAAAGAAAACAAAAAATCTAAACACAGTCCTATCCACTTACTCTTTAACACCCTGTTGTAATATCCAAAAATTTCTCAGTGCATAGATATGCATATATATGTTTATATATCTTAATATATTGTGAACGTCTTTCTATATCAATAAATATACTTCTATAGCATCATTTTAATGGCAGCATAATATTCTACTCTGTGGAGTTGCCACAATTTATTTGACCATTCTTCTATTGTTGGGCATTTAGGTTGTTTCCAACTTTTCCCTATTATAAATAGCCATGATAAACCCTTGCCATTAAAACTCGGCAAATATCTCTGATTATTTCCCTTAGAATGAAATTATTGGGTCAAAGGGCATGTACATTTTTAAGACCTTTGTCAAGCATTATAAAATTGTCCATTGGAAAGGTTGTATTGATGTATTCTTTTCATCAACAGTGGATTACCTGATGCAAGAAAAGTTTCTCCAACACTGAGGAGTGTGTGTTGGGGGCGGGAGCTAGCTAGCTTCTCCTACTGGAAGGTTGGACCTATGCCCCAAATGCTTCTTTCAGCCATTTCTGTATTTCTGGGTCTAATAATGGCAACACCCAAATCTTGAAATGTAGTGCCTCAGTCCTGCACAACTTTTGATATGTACTGTTTTTATTATCATTGTTAGAAATACTTTCTAATTTTCAATGTGATTTCTCCTCTGATTCATAGGTTATTTAGCATGTATTTCTCAATCTCCAGGTATTTGGGGATTTTCTAGTTATTTTGTTTATTTCTAACTTTACTGTGATTAAGAAAGATACTCTGAGTGCTTACAGTTCTTTAAATTTTGTTGGGTCTCAGAAATCCACTTGTGCAATATCTTGAGTTGTAAGCTGAAATAGTATTTTGCATGAGTGTGTGTGTAACATCATTTTTACTTGAAAGAATGACTAATAGAAGGACTAAACAGACTAACAGACTAAAACCACAGTTACTCAAACTTGAGTATGCAGCAGACGTTCAATAAAAAATGAACGAAGTGAGCCTGCTGCTTCCAGGGAAATAACTCACAGTAGTTGTCACTAGTGAATGAAATTCAAATTTTCAAGTGAAACTTAGAATCTTGGAAAACTTGTATCTGCCACCATGAGCTTAACAGCTTCTCAGGATTTAAAGAATGTTTCTAATGTAATCAGCAGTGATATTAATAAATGTGATTTTTGATATCATGTAATCAAAATGTGTCAGTATTTCGAAACTGCGTGACTCAGTGGACCAGTGTTTTTCAAATGACTAATGTGGAATGTTACAAAGTCATGCACAGGTAAAAGGTCTATTCAAAGAACAAGAGAGAACAATGGATTATATTATAACAGAGTACAAGTAGTTCATTGATACTGTTTCAGATTCTACATTGCAATTTCCTTTAAGAAACTACCCATTCTTGAGTCTTGGTGTGGTATCAAAGAAGAATATTCACAAATATCTACAAGGGCTACTAAAGCATGCCTTTTTCTTCCAATTATGTATCTGTGTAAGGCCCTATCTTCTTCATTTACTTCAACCAAATAACACTGTAACAGACTGAATGTAGAAGCAGATGTGAGAATCTAGCTGTCTTCTTCTATTAAACCAGAAATGAAAGAGATTTGCAAAATGTAAAACAGTACCACTCTTCTCGCTAAATTTATTTTGTTTTAGAATACATAGTTATTTTTCATGAAAAATATTATTTTGGTTAACATGTAATGGGTTAATTATTATTATTTTAAAATAAATGTTTTTTACATTTCTGGATTTTATTTATTTATTTTTTTAAAAATTATTTTATTTATTTATTTTTGGCTGCATTGGGTCTTCATTGCTGCACACGGGCTTTCTCAAGTTGTGGCGAGCGGGGATTACTCTTCGTTGCAGTGCGAGGGCTTCTCATTGTGGTGGCTCCTCTTGTTGTGGAGCACAGGCTCTAGGTACACGGGCTTCAGTAGTTGTGGCTCGCGGGCTCTAGAGTGCAGGCTCAGTAGTTGTGGCTCACTGGCTCTAGAGTGCAGGTTCAGTAGTTGTGGCGCACAGGCTTAGTTGCTCCACAGCATGTGGGATATTCCCAGACTAGGGCTTGAACCCATGTCCCCTGCATTGGCAGGCGGATTCTTAACCACTGTGCCACCAGGGAAGCCCACATTTCTGGATTTTAATTTTTAATATAGCAAATACTGATAGATACAATCCCCACAAATACAATCCCTTTGGGGTTCTCAATAATCTTTAGGAGTAGAAAATGGCCCTGACATCAAAAAGTTAGGTAACTTAGTGGTTGCCCTAGAAATTACAGTATGCCTCCCGACTTAGAAGTTATTGTTGTCAAGTATTTGTATTTAGAAATCAATCAATCCCCTCCCGTTCCCCCACATACCCCGTCCCCTCCCATCCCATACCTACCTCTCTCTCTGTCTCTGAATAGTAACAGTTTTATATGGTCTCTCTCTCCAGAGTGAGACTGAGAAAATAGTTGTTTTATACAGTCATTGTTCATTTAGATTCCCCTACATATTTACTACATTTTATGTTTTCCGTGCCTTGCTGAATCTCTGAATTTTCATTTGACTTCATTTTTCGTCTACCCGAAGAATATTCTTTTGTATTTCCTTCAGGGATAGGTATGCTGGTAGCAAATTGTGTTGGTATTTTGCTTATCTGAAAGAATTTTCTTTTCACCTTCATTCTCTAGATTTATTTAGTGACAAGAGAAGTTTATTTATTTTTTATACAGCAGGTTCTTATTAGTCATCAATTTTATACACATCAGCATGTACATGTCGATCCCAATAGCCCAATTCATCACACCACCATCCCCACCCCCCCGTGGTTTTCCCCACTTGGTGTCCATACGTTTGTTCTCTACATCTGTGTCTCAACTTCTGCCCTGCAAACTGGTTCGTCTGTACCATTTTTCTAGGTTCCACATACATGTGTTAATATACAATATTTGTTTTTCTCTTTCTGACTTACTTCACTCTGTATGACAGTCTCTAGATCCATCCACGTCTCAACAAATGACCCAATTTCGTTCCTTTTTATGGCTGAGTAATATTCCATTTTATATATGTACCACATCTTCTTGATCCATTCGTCTGTCGATGGGCATTTAGGTTGCTTCCCTGACCTGGCTATTGTAAATAATGCTGCAGTGAACATTGGGGTGCATGTGTCTTTTTGAATTATGGTTTTCTCTGGGTATATGCCCAGTAGTGGGATTGCTGGATCATATGGTAATTCTATCTTTAGTTTTTTAAGGAACCTCCATACTGTTCTCCATAGTGGCTGTATCCATTTACATTCCCACCAACAGTGCAAGAAGGTTCCCTTTTCTCCACACCCTCTCCAGCATTTGTTGCTTGTAGATTTTCTGATGATGCCCATTGTAACTGGTGTGAGGTGATACCTCATGGTAGTTTTGATTTGCATTTCTCTAATAATTAGTGATGTTGAGCAGCTTTTCATGTGCTTCTTGGCCATCTGTATGTCTTCTTTGGAGAAATGTCTATTTAGGTCTTCTGCCCATTTTTGGATTGGGTTGTTTGTTTCTTTAATATTGAGCTGCATGAGCTGTTTATATATTTTGCAGATTAATCCTTTGTCCGTTGATTCGTTTGCAAATATTTTCTCCCATTTGGAGGGTTGTCTTTTCGTCTTGTTTATGGTTTCCTTTGCTGTGCAGAAGCTTTGAAGTTTCATTAGGTCCCGTTTGTTTATTTTTGTTTTTATTTCCATTCCTCTAGGAGGTGGATCAAAAAAGATCTTGCTGTGGTTTATGTCAAAGAGTGTTCTTCCTATGTTTTCCTCTAAGAGTTTTATAGTGTCCAGTCTTACATTTAGGTCTCTAATCCATTTTGAGTTTATTTTTGTGTATGGTGTTAGGGAGTGTTCTAATTTCATTCTTTTACATGTAGCTGTCCAGTTTTCCCAGCACCACTTACTGAAGAGACTATCTTTTCTCCATTGTATATCCTTGCCTCCTTTGTCATAGATTAGTTGACCATAGGTGCGTGGGTTTATCTCTGGGCTTTCTATCCTGTTCCATTGATGTATGTTTCTGTTTCTGTGCCAGTACCATATTGTCTTGATGACTATAGCTTTGTAGTATAGTCTGAAATCAGGGAGTCTGATTCCTCCAGCTCCGTTTTTTTCCCTCAAGGCTACTTTGGCTATTCGGGGTCTTTTGTGTCTCCATACAAATTTTAAGATTTTTTTGTTCTAGTTCTGTAAAAAATGCCGTTGATAATTTGATAGGGATTGCATTGAATCTGTAGATTTCTTTGGGTAGTATAGTTATTTTCACAATATTGATTCTTCCAATCCAAGAACATGGTATATCTCTCCATCTGTTGATATCATCTTTCATTTCTTTCATCAGTGTCTTATAGTTTTCTGCATACAGGTCTTTTGTCTCCCTAGGTCAGTTTATTCCTAGGTATTTTATTCTTTTTGTTGCAGTGGTAAATGGGAGTGTTTCCTTAATTTCTTTTTCAGATTTTTCATCATTAGGGTATAAGAATGCAAGAAATTTCTGTGCATTAATTTTGTATCCTGCAACTTTACCAGATTCATTGATGAGCTCTAGTACTTTTCTGGTGGCATCTTTAGGATTCTCTATGTGTAGTATCATGTCATCTGCAAACAGTGACAGTTTTACTTCTTCTTTTCCAATTTGTATTCCTTTTATTTCTTTTTCTTCTCTGATTGCCGTGGCTAGGACTTCCAAAACTATGTTGAATAATAGTGGTGAGAGTGGACATCCTTGTCTTGTTCCTGATCTTAGAGGAAATGCTTTCAGTTTTTCACCATTGAGAATGATGTTTGCTGTGGGTTTGTTGTATATGGCCCTTATTATGTTGAGGTAGGTTCTCTCTATGCCCACTTTCTGGAGAGTTTTTATCATAAATCGGTGTTGAATTTTGTCAAAAGCTTTTTCTGCATCTATTGAGATGATCATATGGTTTTTATTCTTCAGTTTGTTAACATGGTGTATCACATTGATTGATTTGCGTATATAGAAGAATCCTTGCATCCCTGGGATAAATCCCACTTGATCATAGTGTATTATCCTTTTAATGTGTTGTTGGATTCTGTTTGCTAGTATTTTGTTGAGAATTTTTGCATCTATATTCATCAGTGATATTGGTCTGTAATTTTCTTTTTTTGTAGTATCTTTGTCTGGTTTTGGTATCAGGGTGATGGTGGCCTCATAGAATGAGTTTTGGAGTGTTCCTTCCTGTGCAATTTTTTGGAAGAGTTTGAGAAGGATGGGTGTTAGCTCTTCTCTAAATGTTTGGTAGAATTCCCCTGTGAAGCCATCTGGTCCTGGCCTTTTGTTTATTGGAAGATTTTAAATCACAGTTTCAATTTCATTACTTGTGATTGGTGTGTTCATATTTTCTATTTCTTCCTGGTTCAGTTTTGGATGGTTATACCTTTCTAAGACTTCGTCCATTTTTTCCAGGTTGTCCATTTTATTGGCATAGAGTTGCTTGTAGTAGTCTCTTAGGATGCTTTGTATTTCTGCGGTGTCTGTTGTAACTTCTCCTTTTTCATTTCTAATTTTATTGATTTGAGTCCTCTCCCTCTTTTTCTTGATGTGTCTGGCTAAAGGTTTATCCATTTTGTTTATCTTCTCAAAGAACCAGCTTTTAGTTTTATTGATGTTTGCTCTTGTTTTCTTTGTTTCTATTTCATTTATTTCTGCTCTGATCTTTATGATTTCTTTCCTTCTGCTCACTTTGGGTTTTGTTTGTTCTTCTTTCTCTGGTTCCTTTAGGTGTAAGGTTAGATTGTTTATTTGAGATTTTTCTTGTTTCTTGAGATAGGCTTGTATAGCTATAAATTTCCCTCTTATAACTGCTTTTGCTGCATCCCATAGGTTTTGGATCGTCATGTTTCCATTGTCATTTGTCTCTAGGTATTTTTTGATTTTCTCTTTGATTTCTTCAGTGATCTCATGGTTACTTAGTAACGTATTGTTTAGCCTCCATGTGTTTGTGGTTTTTACAGTTTTTTTCCCTGTAATTCATTTCTATTCTCATAGCATTGTGGTCAGAAAAGATGCTTGATATGATTTCAGTTTTCTTAAATTTACTGAGGCTTGATTTGTGACCTAAGATGTGATCTATCCTGGAGAATGTTCCGTGCGCACTTGAGAAGAAAGTGTATTCTGCTGTTTTTGTATAGAATGTCCTATAAATATCAGTTAAATCTATCTGGTCTATTGTGTCATTTAAAGCTTCTGTTTCCTTATTTATTTTCATTTTGGATGATCTGTCGATTGGTGTAAGTGAGGTGTTAAAGTCCCCCACTATTATTGTGTTACTGTCGATTTCCTGTTTTATAGCTGTTAGCAGTTGCCTTATGTTTTGAGGTGCTCCTATGTTGGGTGCATATATATTTATAATTGTTATATCTTCTTCTTGGATTGATCCCTTGATCATTCTGTAGTGTCCTTCCTTGTGTCTTGTAACATTCTTTATTTTAAAGTCTATTTTATCTGATACGAGTATTGCTACTCCAGCTTTCTTTTGATTTCCATTTGCATGGAATATCTTTTTCCATCCCCTCACTTTCAGTCTGTATGTGTCCCTAGATCTGAAGTGGGTCTCTTGTAGACAGCATATATATGGGTCTTGTTTTTGTATCCATTCAGCAAGCCTGTGTCTTTTGGTTGGACCATTTAATCCATTCACGTTTAAGGTAATTATCGATATGTATGTTCCTATGACCATTTTCTTAATTGTTTTGGGTTTGTTTTTGTAGGTCCTTTTCTTCTCTTGTGTTTCCCACTTAGAGAAGTTCCTTTAGCATTTGTTGTAGAGCTGGTTTGGTGGTGCTGAATTCTCTTAGCTTTTGCTTGTCTGTAAAGCTTTTGATTTCTCCATCGAATCTGAATCAGATCCTTTCTGGGGAGAGTAATCTTGGTTGTAGTTTCTTCCCTTTCATCACTTTAAGTATATCATGCCACTCCCTTCTGGCTTGTAGAGTTTCTGCTGAGAAATCAGCTGTTAACCTTATGGGAGTTCCCTTGTGTGTTATTTGTCATTTTTCCCTTGCTGCTTTCAATAATTTTTCTTTGTCTTTAATTTTTGCCAATTTGATTACTATGTGTCTAGGCATGTTTCTCCTAAGGTTTATCCTGTATGGGACTCGCTGCGCTTCCTGGACTTGGGTGGCTATTTCCTTTCCCATGTTAGGGAAGTTTTCGACTATAATCTCTTTAAATATTTTCTCAGGTCCTTTCTCTCTCTCTTCTCCTTCTGGGACCCCTATAATGCGAATGTTGTTGCATTTAATGTTGTCCCAGAGGTCTCTTAGGCTGTCTTCATTTCTTTTCATTCTTTTTTCTTTAGTCTGTTCCGCAGCAGTGAATTCCACCATTCTGTCTTCCAAGTCACTTATCCATTCTTATACCTGTTATTCTGCTATTGATTCTTTCTAGTGTATTTTTCATTTCAGTTATTGTATTGTTCATCTCTGTTTGTTTGTTCTTCAGTTCTTCTAGATCTTTGTTAAACATTTCTTGCATCTTCTGGATCTTTGCCTCCATTCTTTTTCTGAGGTCCTGGATCATCTTCACAATCATTATTCTGAATTCTTTTTCTGGAAGGTTGCCTATCTCCACTTCATTTAGTTGTTTTCCTGGGGTTTTATCTTGTTCCTTCATCTGGTACATAGCCCTCTGCCTTTTCATCTTGTCTGTCTTTCTGTGAATGTGGTTTTTGTTCCACAGGCTGCAGGATTGTAGTTCTTCTTGCTTCTCCTGTCTGCCCTCTGGTGGATGAGGCTATCTGAGAGGCTTGTGTAAGTGTCCTGGTGGGAGGGACTGGTGGTGGGTAGAGCTGACTGTTGCTCTGGTGGGCAGGGCTCAGTAAAACTTTAATCCGCTTGACTCCTGATGGGTGGGGCTGGGTTCCCTCCCTGTTGGTTGTTTGGCCTGAGGCAACCCAACACTGGAGCCTACCTGGGCTCTTTGGTGGGGCTAATGACAGACTTTGGGAGGGCTCACACCAAGCAGTACTTCCCAGAACTTCTGCTGCCAGTGTCCTTGTCCCCAAGGTGAGCCACAGCCACCCCCCACCTCTGCAGGAGACCTTCCAACACTAGCAGGTAGGTCTGGTTCAGTCTCCCTTGGAGTCACTTCTCCTTCCCCTGGGTCCCAATGTGCACACTACTTTGTGTGTGCCCTCCAAGAGTGGAGTCTCTGTTTCCCGCAGTCATGTTGAAGTCCTGCAGTCAAATCCCACTAGGCCTCAAAGTCTGATTCTCTAGGAATTCCTCCTCCCGTTGGCAGACCACCAGGTTGGGAACCCTGACGTGGGGCTCAGAACCTTCACTCCAGTGGGTGGACTTCTGTGGTATAAGTGTTCTTCAGTCTGTGAGTCGTCTACCCAGCAGTTATGGGATTTGATTTTACTGTGATAGCGCCCCTCCTACCGTCTCATTGTGGCTTCTCCTTTGTCTTTGGATGTGGGGTATCTTTTTTGGTGAGTTCCAGTGTCTTCCTGTCAATGATTGTCCAGCAACTAGTTGTGATTCTTGTGTTCTCACAAGAGGGAGTGAGAGCATGTCCTTCTACTCTGCCATCTTGGTTCCTCCACCAGAAGAGAAGTTTAGATTGGCAGTTATTTTGATTTAAGATACCTTTCCACTGTATTCTGGCTTCCACTGTTGCTACTAAAAATCAGCTATCAGTCTAAGAGTCCATTGTTTTCACTCTTTGTGAGATTTTCTTTTTTCGTTTGGTTTCCTGCAGTTTTCACGGATATGTATCTAACTATAGATATCTTGCTTGATGTTTAGTGGACTTTTCAAATCAGTGGATTGGTATCTTTAATCATTTCTGGGTAATTATCAGCCATTATATTTTCAGTATTGCTTCTGCTTCATTTTCTTTTCACTGTTTAAATTAAACTTCAATAAAATACATGGTGACCTTCTCACTGTAATCTTTTATGTTTCTTATCCTCACTTATATTTTCCATGTTTTATCTCTCCTTGCTTCAATCTGATTGTCTTCTGGTTTACTAATTTTCTCTTTGACTATCTAATCTGCTCAAATTCTTAATTTTGATTTTATGTTTTTCCATTCTGAAATTTCTTCTTGCTACTTTTTCAAATCTGTAGTGTCACTTTAGATGATTTCTTGTTTCTTACTGAAGTTTTTAAATTCAGCTTTTATCTCCATGGTAAGCATTGGGGTTTTCCTATGATACCAGTAAGACATACCAGAATATATTCTATACCCCAGTTTTCAAAACACAGGTCTTTATGATTCCAGCCTGGGGCATAAGGTATTTTATCAGAGCCTTAGCCTTTGGTGGGCTCTTCTGAGGTGTGCCAAAGGAATAGCTCTGTCTCTCCTCTTGGATCACCCTGCTGCAAAAGAAGTTGGACCCTGTAAATCTCCATCTGACTGCCCCCTTCCACTTCTCTAGAGCTCCCCAAAAGTGAAGCCTCCTGCCTCCACATCTGCCTTCTTTCCATAGCCCCTCCCTATCCCCAGGGCAGAAGCAGCTCTTGCTCACCTCTTTGAGCTCTAATCCTTTCTCTGTTCTCACTAGGTAGTGCTGGTGATTCTTTAATGCTTAAAAAACTTTTTTTTATTTCATCCAGTCTTTTTAGTTGTTTCTGTCACCTTCAGGGGAAATGCTTGTCAGAGAAATCCAGATTTGATCTGTCCTTTACAGTGTTTCTCAAAGAATAGTTTGCAGGCACATTCCAATCTACCAGCCATTTACCCCTCTATAATGAGATGAGAACAGAAATTGAGACTAAATGTCTAGAAACTGTTAGAGTAATTTGGCATTGCTGTGAAATCGTAGCACATGATTTTGTATGTTGTAAAAAGTATTAGTTCTTAATATACCTGAGGGGGGATAAAGCTAGTCCTTCACCACAGTTAATTTGAGAAGCACTTCTTCATACAATCAGGTACAAGTCTCCTACAAGCCTCCTCTTTCTCTGCTTTTGCAGAATACATTGTAGAGGAGGGAAAAAAACCTTTCCTCTATACTTTTAGGTTAATGACTGAGGCCTGCAAATTAAACTGGCAAATGACAGATTAGCAGGAGAAAAGATTTTCATTCGCACATGGGGGGTGGGGGACATGCTCACGGAAAAAAGTGAAAGCCATAGAGACCCAGAGGCTTATATACCATTTTAACAGTGAAAGTAAAGAGACTAGACAAGGGAAGGGGGGAGTTTGGGCATCTGGGGTTGGGGGTGAATTGTGGGAAGGTGATCAGAAAATATATGGTAAATAAGAGTTATTTAGTAAGGTTTATTACACAGGTAAGAGTAGTTTTCTTCTTCCTGGTACATGAGAGGGGAACACCTTTACAAAAGGAAATTTCTGTCACCTTTACAAAGGGAAATTTATGTCCTGTTTTTAGGCAGAATGGAGGAGAGTACAGCATTCTTCCTGTATCTGCTGATTTTCGATTGCCTTCAGTTCAAAATAATCCTGTGCTAAAGTGGCATATTTTGGGTGGCATATTCTGATTCCCTTCAACATACAGCCAGCCATACCTTGTGCCTCTAGACCTGTGATCTGTTTTGTTTGGAGCATTTGTTTATGGACAGTTTGAAAAAATTTTATAAGTAATGCATGTTTATTACAAAATTTTAAAAATTCAGATAGATGAAGGGGGGAGGTTAAGATCATTCATAATCCCATCACTTTTCACAATTCAGAGTAAACCTCCCATAGTTTTTCTCTGTGTATTGTATAGAAGCGTTCCCCATACTCTTCCTTAGCAGGGTTTCTTCTTCTCTGTCTCATTTACTTCCTCAGAATGGAACCAACTGGGGAAATTCAGAACATGCTTCTTGAAGCTTCTTGGCAGCTCCAGAAACACACTAAGATGGGAAGCCAAAGCGAAAAACAATAGAAGAAGCCTTATAATTGGTGTTTTTTAAGTTTATTTATTTATTCATTATTTATTTTGGCTGTGTTGAGTCTTCTTTGCTGTGCGCGGGCTTTCTCTAGTTGCAGCGAGTGAGGGCTGCTCTTCGTTGTGGTGCGCAGTCTTCTCATTGCGGTGGCTTCTCTTGCTGTGGAGCACGGGCTCTAGGCATGCAGGCTTCAGTAGTTGTGGCACACGGATTCAGTAGCTGTGGCGCACAGGCTTAGTTGCTCTGCGGCATGTGGGATCTTCCCGGACCAGGGCTTGAACCCCTGTCCCCTGCATTGGCAGGCGGGTTCTTAACCACTGCGCCACCAGGGAAGTCCCATAATTGTTTTTAAAATCATATTATCAGATAAAGTTTATCAAAGAATTAAGACATTGAACTTTTTGTTCAAGGTTATTGTATTAGGATTGTATGCATTATGAATATGTATATTTTAAGTTTCTGTGATGAATAAAATTTGCATGAATAACAGTATTTTTAGTTATTTCTGTATCTCATAAAATTTAAAATTAATGGATTGCCTCTTTTACTTTAATATCAATTAATGTTGCAATTAACTAATCAAATAGCTTTAATAATAGAAAATTACTTTCACAGTAATGACTTACTTTCAGATTAAACCCTCATAGAGCATGCCGGCATGTTTTAGAAGTTCCATAGGTGTTTTTTTTTGTTTGTTTTTGTTTTTGTTTTTATTTGTTTGGTGTTTTTTTGGTACCCCTGGTTATGAACCATTGTATTAAAAAAATGTATAATAGCCAAAAGATCCCATTTATAATAGCAACTAAAAATATAAAATGCCTTGGTGGGGGGGAACCCAATAATCAATATTTGGAACTAATGTGAAGAAAACCTGAAAACTATAACTTAGAGACATGAAAGGAAATGGCGAGGCATATCATGTTCAAGGATGAGAATATTAGGAAAATGTGAATTTCTACTGGTTAATCTATAAATATAATATTATTTCAGCCAAAATATAAAAATTTTTTAGCATTTGAGAAACTGATTTTAAAGTTCAGCTGGGAGAAAAAACTCATAAGAAAATGTTTACAAAGAATAATAATGAAATGAGACTTATTTTGCCAAATATTAAAATATACTATTGCAGAATTAAAAATGGTATGGGACTAGATACAAAAATAGTGGAAAAGAGTAGAAACCTAAAAATACCTTGGTGTGTGTATATGTAAATGTAGAAATTGTCATTTCAAGTACTAGTGTTTCAGATATGTCCACGAAAAATGAGTCGATTCATGCTGGTGATTGTAGAACAGGGCAGTAAGCAATTTCCAGTTATTTCCCACTGACTGGTTCCCTCCTTAAGTGTTGGCCTCTCACCACCTTAGTACCTTCTCCTACCCTTAAGATTTTTTTCCCCCTTCCAGATCCCTCCAAAAAAGCCTTCCTCTAGCTCTAAGGATTCTTATTGCTTTATGATGCAATCAATTTAGCTCTCTCCTTTGCCTAACTCTTCTCTCTAAGTTGAATAGTGCTTATCCTCACATTTCGCAATTAAAAAGGAAAATGCCTAAACAAAACTGTAATTCCCTCACTATGTGTTTTTAGTCTTCACAGATCAACCAACCAGCTTAAACTGCAGCCAGCTTTAAAAATAGTGCCTTTTTTCTCCCCACAACACAAAGAAATGAGAAATATTCAGCCTCTCTAGTAGTCAAGGAAATGTAAATGAAAGCAATCGTGAGTGAATTTTTTTCCTCCTATCTGACTGACAAAGATTAAAAAGAATAGTCATCCTAGTAGAGGCAAGGTATAGGAAAGAACACTTTCACACCCAGTAGTGGCAGTATAAATTGTTAAAATTTTTCCAGTAGTGTATGTATCAAAAGTATTATTGTCTGTGCCCCTTGACCTAGGAACTCTGCTTGTAGGACTTATACTACAGCAGATGATATGGGCTGGTCACAAAGATACATGATCGTGTTCATCTGGGCTTTATTTCTGATTGTGCAAAATGGGCACTGCCATACTTCAGAGTAGACTGAGCCATCATAAAAATTATTTTGGAGAAGAATCCTATTTGACGTTGGAAAATGTTCGTTGGCTGTGAAATGAAAACTAGGTAAAATTTGTAAAGCCTTGTATAAATGTGAAAGTATTTTCATTTACGTAAAACCACACCAAGATTTAAATAAACTATTCATTAAATATTTACTGTGTGCATAGTATTCTGCCAGGTTTTGGGTGGGAGTATGTTGAAAATATAAAATAAACTTGTTCTTTAGGACTTCACCCTATTTTTGAACTGTTGAGCTTGAATGTGTACATTTGTTCCTTGCACACCTAGTAGGTATAACTGTAGATAATGGAAAGAACATTAAATATAGATAGGGATTTGAATTCTGTCCCTGTAACATACTTGTCTACTCACTTAGACAACTTGTTTGAGAACGAGAAGGATGCTGACCTCATGGAATGATGGTAAGAATGAAGGGAGATATAATAAGGAATGCTTTCCATGATACTTGATGAATAGTAATATTAGTTAGTAATGTTTATTAATTATTATTAATGGATTAGTTATTAATTATAGGTAATAGTAATGAATAGTTCCTTTGCTTTCCCTTCTGGAAGTCTCTATTTCCTCAGTATAAAACCTGCAACAGGTATTTTGGTGCCTGAGCTACTAAATAAATGAATGAATGAGGTACTGGATTTGAAAACACTTTATGAGCCTTAAAGCATTATGAAAATGTTAGCTAACTATTCATTAATATATGTAATGATCTGGCAAAAGTTTCGTGTATACACATAAATATGCTTCTATGTAAGTGCTAAATGTTATAATATGGGCTATATAGAGTTGTTATAGAATTTAAGTCAAAGAAGGCCTTAATGTGGCTGGTAATCGTTGAGGGGCCTTCCTGGGGAAGGTGAGATTGGAATGGAACCTTGAATTAAGGTAGGTTTTGAATGTGAGAAACAATATATGCAGAAGTGTGTGGCAGAAAAATAAAAAAAATGGTATATTCAGGGAGTAGTGTAAGACTAATCTGCGCAGAGAGTGAGTTATTCTTGAAAAGTCATTAGACAGGGTAGGTAGAAGAAGCAAGGTATGGCTGAGACAACAAGAAGCCTTAAGGATCTGTTGAGAAATAGAGAACCATTTTAAGTTTGGAGGCAAGATAGTAACCCTGCGTCACCAGCACATCAGTGTGTTAAGAGTATGTTTGTAGCAGTTAACTTTGGTAATGGAAGTATAAACAAAAATAAATTATGGATTAGCTAATTATTTTTTTCCTTTCACAGTATACAGCTTGAATTCCCTTTTAGTGGTGATAGCTATAGCTAAATGTTTTAGAATCGTTGTTGTATTCTTAAAATATTACATGGTGTGACTAGATACAATTTCGGAACTTGATTCAAAAATATGCCACAACCCCCAACATTGCCCTTTTCTGAGACTTTTTCTTGTGATAACCTAAAGAAAATTTATAGGCAATTTCCCACACTTTATGTTATTTGATGCTACCATTTGCTTTTTCTTCCTGTTTTTTTCCCCTGTAGATTTTCAATGTTAAGATGGTTATAATGTCCTTTATAATTTATGTCTATTTTTCATCAAAAGAAAGGAGATTTAAATAATTTATTATAATCTTTAGCTGTAAGTCAACTAAAAACTTAGTTACAATGTATTCACTTTCAATGTTTTCTTCCTGAAATTTTCTCTTTCCTTATATTCTTTTTCACATTTCTCTACAGTATGGATGGAGCGGATCTGTGTTTTGAAATCGTAAAACGAGCTGACGCTGGTTTTGTATACAGTGAAGCTGTGGCCAGGTATGTAATTTGTATGAACTTCCCAGAAGTAAAGGTAGAAGTAAAAGAAGGAAATGACAAGGAAATCACATGAAGTGGCCTGCTCTTTGAACTGGTGACGAGCATATTGCCACTCTTTCTTACAGGGAGCATCTCTCTTTTAATGTGCATTAGTGGAACCAAACAGTGACTGGAAATGCAAAATATTGAACAATTAATTGATCTATTTATATGGATTTACAGTTGAACATCACTACTGCTATCTTTTCCATTTCTGATGACTTTTATACAAGGAGGAATTTGATAGCTCAGGAACCGTGTAGAATTAAACTTGGGTTTTTTTGTGTGTTTGATTTTTGCTTTTTAGCAGATGTGCCTCATTAGTTCTTCAGTTTGCCTTTTAGTGATAGCAAATTGTTAGGTGACCAGTTAATCTGAGAAAAAGCATAGAACAGTAGAAGGAACAGAAATAAAAGCACAGTTTTTCTGCTGAATATATTTGCTTCAGGCCAGTGTTTGATCTCCCAATCAAGTAGCCACCATTGTTCCAAGTGTAGGAGTTCTTGTAAAGAACTGATGACTCAAAATAAGGATTTAATATGAAAAATCACAAGAGCCATGCACTGGGCCACTTGCTTGTAGATTTGAAGCAGTACAGCTTTCTGCTTTGGTGACAATCATATCATAAATACCCACTCCAATGAGTTGCCTTTTTAATACCTGGGGTACAGCATCTCTCCTCAGTCACTAACCATAGTATGTTGAAGGGTTCAAACCCACAAACCCATTAGGATTTATTAAAACTTTCTACCATTTGAGAAATAGTTACCATTAAATGATTATAACTTTCTCCCTCCTATCATTCTTTTTATAATTATGGCACAATGGACAGATATGGCTGAAAACAGCTTAGAGACTACCTCATGTGACTTCAAGCTTAGAATGGCTTGACTTTCTTCAAATTCTTTGCCCTGCCTTCTCCTGACTGAGGAGCAAGGTCCCCAGTCTCAGGAGATGGAGCAGCCATAGCTATAACACAAGATAAAGAATATACTCAATTTTAGGTAGCTGCTGTTTTGTACTCCTGGAGCTAGGGAGAAGAAGCAAATGAGAGTTTATATATACTAACTTTAATTCCTTCTTTTAACTCCCGATGTATTCATGGTAGAACTGAGGCTAAATATCCTTTTTTCTTTTGTGCCGTGTTCACTAAAGCATATTCTAGGGTTTTCTTTTTTTTTTTAATCCCATTTTACTCTTGTTTTGAATTCTTATCACAGTTTAAAATTTTTACTTTGTATTGTGTTTCAGAATTAAAAAGCATTCTTTAATACCAAAGGTAGTCAATGCTGTCTTGATTTTTCTTATGGCACAGTGGTAAACCACTTTCTCCTACTAAATGAAACTCTCAGACTTTTGCATATCATTGTCCATATTTATTTCTTTAAGAATTTGAGTTTTGTATTTTCCCATATTGATATCTTTCAACAGCAGCATCAAATAGGGAAAACTAAAAATTCTAGATGTTGATTTTATAAAACAGTGAAGCTTGATGGAGGAATATGACCTTTTCCTTTTGGAACCACAAAAACACTGGGGTACCTGGCATATAGGCTGTCAGAGTTGGTGTTAAACCAGTACCACATTTACTCTGTTCCCTACTCATCCCTATCACTTTTCCTTAACTTTGAGCCTGTCTCTGCCACTGGACTATGTGTTAGGATAGGGGGAATAGTAGTGTTGTAGAGGTGATGTCATACAGTGAAATGACTTGAGTTCTCTCCCAATCTTGAGATTTATAGAAAAGTTAGATGTTTATATATATCAAGATGATTGTATATCAATCAAGCCTGTTGATTTTAAGATCTACCTATATTGCTATTAAAATGGTGATTTTATGAAAGGAACTTTCCAGAATGGACCAGAAAAGAGTAGTATTGGGATCAGTAAGTGACACTGCATAGAGAGGGGTTTGGCACAAGTTATTAAAAACCCTTCCTAAAAATGACAAAAGGGAGTGGCCTCAGAAAGTATGATTATGTATGTCCCCTATTGCAGAGTACCAATGACCATGTAACAAGGGCACGTAAATCCTTCCTTTGGTTTAGAGCGTTCAACCAGATGACTTCTACCTTCCTCCTCTCTGATTCTGTGATTTGTTGTTGGAAAATTCAGCTTGCATTAGTTATTCTAGTGAGACCAATTGCAAGAAGACTCTGAGACACCAAGTAATCATATTGATAATGTTGTTTTTCTCCAACTGGCTGAGCGTCAAGAGGAGTAGCAAAGCATGACATGAAAGAAAACTGCGTTCAGTCCTTACAACCCAATTAGTGATCACCTCTGTTCTTTCAGAGGTGGTGAGTTGTGGAGCAGGCTAACATATAGGATCAGATTATCAAATCAAACTCTTACAAATCAGAGAGATATTCTTCCCTAGCACCAGGCTTTACTAAACAATTATAAGGATACAAGCAATCAAAAGGCTCAGCTGAAGCAGACAGAGATCTGGGCCTTTTAAGGGCAGCTCCTCACTTCATTCCTTCCTGCATCAGAAATGCACCTCTGGCCCAGAATAGATGAGGTCTCTACATGAGGTTTGTGAGATTCCACACACAGAGGGGAGCATTTAAATTATGAAACATCTCCATTGTGTATCTTGGAGAGTTGTATAGCTTACATGACATCTTCCAGGAAGCCATTCATGCCTCAGAGATCCTGGGTTCTGTTTATCATAGGTAGTCCTTAGCCAAGAACATTCTGTTAAGGGAATTCCAGAGATAAGCTTTCTTCAGCCTAGCAAAGAGCTTTTTTAAGTGTAGTCTTTTTACCCAGAGTTGCCAAAGAGAGTAGACTGAGTCACCTCCCTTCTTTTCTTCCACCCCCAAAATACCTCCTTCCAAAGGAAGTGAGAGGATTGCTGGCCAGCTCTTTTCTTTCCACGCAGTTATCATCATTCCTGATCCTTAGGGATGGAGACAAACATAGATATTGATGAGTTCTCTGAAAGTATAGGCCACCATGATGCTTCATGAAATGAAGCTTTTTGATTAAAGTTTAGTCAGCAACTCTCTAGAATGTATATGGGTGGATTTTGGTTCTGTAGTCTGCTTGCACACTATTCACATGCACAGCCTCCCAAGGGTCATGACTGGGAGGGTGGAGAAAGATCAGTTTAAATATGTTATATTTGGGGGAAAAAATTCTACCCTGCCCCCACAGAGATTCTAATATGTATGTATATTTAGGTTAAATAATTGAGTATTCGGATTTAAAAATGCTCATTCATTGAGGTTTTTTCTTTTTAAATAAAACTTTGAGATAAGAATTTTTTTTTTTAGAATTTTCTTCAGGCTAAGGATAGAAGTGGCTGTCCTAGTGCTAAGTATCCAAAGTAGTCATGCTGTTAGGTATAAGCTAGGTCCATATTACCTAACTTAAACTTACCTACTATTCCAATGTTCACACCTAGATGCACAAATAGGCTGTTCCTAAATCTTGACTAAATTTGATAATAATAGACTTAACCTTTGTAGCATGCTTTAGAGTTTTTAGAAACTAGAGTTTTTCACACTTGTTATCTCTGCCATTTCGGGGGGTCACAGATCCTCCAAAGCATGATTTGAATCAGGAAAGGGCAACAACACCAAGTTAAGAACCCCTAACTTAAACAGAAACTTAATTTCAACTGCACTGGCCCAGGAAAAGAGTATGTGACCATGACCCGCCATGTGTGCATTTGCAAAGTAAGAAAAATTGAACATCACAACTGCAGGAGCCTGGCTCCTTCTGCTTAGAGCCCAGTTGTGAGGAGACAATGATAAGTACAGGAACAAAGCCTGGGTTTTTTTTTCCCCCCTGCCTTTCATTTTTAAACTAGAACCTTCTGATCAATTCTAATACATGAAATAATGCATATGCTAATTAGAGGGACATTGATGTGAGTTTGGCTAGATAGTAGCATACCAAAGAGGGAACTCAATGGAAATGTCTTTTAATTTTAAAGCAGGAGTGGAGAAAATTTTTGTTGATCTTGAGTCACAAGCACACACACAAGGTCATTTGTAAGTACCATTAAATTATTTAGTTTTTATTTTAAAGTGTGGGGAATAAAAGATCTGGATAGAAAAAACCAAAATGCAATAAATACTAAACAATAATTAATGTTAAGTATATTGCATTTCTGTGTCATGGCTAGTTGGGAAGGAAAAGGGGAAAGTGAGAAAGGAAGAGGGATAGTAGGGGAAAAACGACAGATATGAAGGGAATAAAATTCAGAGGAAGAGAAGATGAAAAAGACCCTCAAAGAAGAAACAGTGGGATTACAGAAGAACTTCAGAATGGAGGGAAGGAAATCGAAGTAAGTTCTGAAGTAATACTGAATGAACTGCTCTTGTCACACCCTGTGGCTATTTGACCCTGTTACCATTTTTAAGGACTGTTCTTTAAAATGCTCGCTCCTCTGTTCTTCACCTGGACCCAGTGCAGAGCCTCTGTGGACCCTGCTGACCTTGTGAGGAGTTTGACTTCCTAGGACTTAGGCCCAGAAGGAACTCTGCTTTGTTCAAGGATGCCCCAACTAAAACTTGATTATGTTGCAAAAAGAAATTGTAGAGGCATAAGAGGGTTCTTCTTTCTTGTTTGTCCTTAGAGCTAAATGGAAATAAGACAGAGAGCCAGCCTCTGCTGGCAGATAAAAGGTTCCCACCCCTTTAGTCAGAATCCTTGGTGTACCTCTGAGCACTGGTCACTTAATAGCAATCCAGTGTAACTAAGTAGAATTAACTGAGTGTCAGAAGACTTTTTTTTTCATGTTTTAAGCTTGAATTTTTAGTTTGCAGAGCTATTTTACTTATGAACTGTGTGAAATTCCTTTGACTTAGATATCTCAGAAAATACAGAACACATTAATTCTTCATAAAGCTCATAAACTTATGCATCTAACAACTTTTTCATTACTAAGCTGCACATTCCACCAATCTTGTCTACTCAAATGAAAAGTGTCCGTGGGCAGTGAGTATGAAGGTGGGAGTTACAAACTAGGGACACTGTACATTAAGTTTTAAAAATATAAGGGTTTTTTTTTACAGTTTTAGATTTCTTTTGTTTTTCTACAGTCATTACATGAGACAGATACTGGAAGCTCTACGCTATTGTCATGATAACAACATAATTCACAGGGATGTGAAGGTAAGTCATTTTTATCACTAACTTTAATATTTGTGAATAGAAACTTATAGCAATGATAAGAATCAGAAATTTTTCTTTAATGTCTTATAAAGAGTATCTTAAAGTTAATTTTACTTACAAATAAAAATTTGTTTAACTGGTTTATATTTGGAGAGTTGTACTAGTTCTTAATAGGAGCACTTTTTTATCATTTCAATTTCCTTATTTTTATTAAAATGTACACGCATTCTAAAATTCTGTTATTCCTCCTTTGCCATTATGTGTGTAAGAGAGAAGTGTGAAAATCCAACAAATAGAAAGAACCAAACAATATCCTATACTAAGTTAATTGGGGGGAAATTAGAGTTTGGTTTATATAGTAAAAGTTCATCACACACTTACATTTTCTTAATGTTGCAATGTAGAATAGTCAGCATTTTATTTTCTTTGCAGAGAGTTTTTTAAAATAGTCTGAAATCGTAATTATAAATGCAATATAGTTTGTACCCTTAGGAATATGAATATTACCATTATTCAATCTTTGTGCCTGTTTAATCCCAGTATCAAGTTTATGAGAACTGTCGGTCCCTGGCTTATAAGGTGTCAGGCAGGACATGGAGGCATGCAAGAAAAGAAATCATGGGCCTTCCTCCTGATGCCTACCCCCTTTCAAGGCCTCGAGTCACTAAGAGCCCCTGTGGTCTCTCTGGCCCTGTTGTCTACTTTCACGTGCTCCTGTTTTGTCACTGGCCTCTCTCTAACCCGCAGCATCCACAGATATGGCGCTCTCCTTCCCTCAGGATGTATTATCAAAGGCCTGGCTTCTTTAATGTATTTTAATGGTTAAGAAAATTAAGTAGAATTTAGTTAAATTTTCTATAACGTTTGGGAAATTTTAACTGAAATTCTTGTGGTTAAAAGCTGAGGGAAAGCATGAGCAATTCCAGATCAATCTGGTGGAATGTTATAATAGCAATGAAAAATAATTGGAGAAATGCACAGAATACACATTAGTGTAAATTAGTTGTCAAATGTCTTATTCTTTTCAAATGTGGTGATAGGAAAATGATATTATTATCGCCACTCAACATTAAACAACCCAGTGGATACATAGCACTTTTATAAGGAAGTATTCTTCAGTTATGCAAACAAAGAGAGTAAGAAGTGTAGAAAGATAAAGGGGGGAGGGAATGGTCAATGATTGCAACGTGCTGTGTCATTCTTTTGCATTTAATTAATGTAAGAAAATGCATGTATACAGAGTGAAGTATATCTCCTTATATATAGTGACAAAAATGACAATTTGAGGGACTTCCCTCGTGGTCCAGTGTTTGAGACTCCATGCTTCCACTGCAGAGGGCGTGGGTTTGATCCCTGGTTGGGAAACTGGGATCCCACGTGTCGTCCGGCATGGCCAAAAAAAAAAAAGACAATTTGAAAACTTAAAATGTGTAAAACAGATTCTTAGTTCATAGAGTAGCATTGTGTTAAAAACACTTTTGCTCAAGAGGCAATTTTTTTAAATTGAGATATAATTAACGTTTAACATTATATTAGTTTCAGGTATATAGCATAATGACTTGATATATGTGTACACTGTGAAATGATCACCACAGTAAGTCTAGTTAATCTCTGTCACCATACAAAGTTACAAAATGTGCAATATAATATTATTGACTAGTCACCAGGCTGTACATTACATCCCCCTGACTTATTTATTTTATGGCTGGAAGTCTGTACGTCTTACCCGCTTCACCCATTTTGTCCACCCAACCCCCTTCCCCTCTGGCAACCACCATTCTGGTCTCTCTGTCTGTGAGTTTTGTTTTGTTTGTTCATTTGTTCTGATTTTTAGATTCAGCGTGTAAGTGAAATCATAGGGTATTTGTCTGTCTGTATCTGACTTATTCACTTAACATAATACCCTCAAGGTCCATCCACATTGTCACAATGGCAAGAGTTTGTTCTTTTTTATGACTGAGTAGTATTCCACTGTGTATGTATGTGTATATGTATGTGTGTGTGTGTGTGTGTGTGTGTGTATACACACTACATCTTCTTTGTTCATTCATCCATCAATGGACACTTAGGTTGTTTCCATATCTTGGCTATTGTAAATAATGCTGCAGTGATGTGGGGGGTGCACATAGTGTTTTTTCTTCTAGCGTTTTCAAATTAGTGTTTTTGTTTTCTTCAGATAAATACTCAGAAGTAGAACTGCTCGATCATATGGTAGTTCTGTTTTTAGTTTTTTTGAGGAACCTCCATACTGTTTTCCAGAGTGGCCACACCAATTTACATTTCCACCAACGGTATATGAGGGTTCCCTTTTTTCCTACATCCTCACCAACACTTGTTATTTCTTACCTTTTGATGATAGCCATTCTAACAGGTACGAGGTGATATCTCATTGTGGTTTTGATTTGCATTTCCCTGATAATTAGTGATGTTGAACATCTTTTCATGTACATGTACCATCTGTCTGTCGTTGGAAAAATGTCTATTCAGATCCTCTGCCCATTTTTTAATCAGATTGTTTGGGTTTTTTGTTATTAAGTTGAAAGAAGCACTTTTAGTTTGAATTCTGTTCTTGAAAGGTAATTATATCAATATCATATGATTGACAACAGTACTGTAATACTTTCAATAATATAGTTAGCTTTTTGATTAGCCATGGTATTTGATATAATGACAATCCAAAACCAAATAAAATCCCAAAGTAGTTATGTTTGAATGCTGTGCTTCACCTTCTAACTTACATTCTGATTGATTTATTCAACAAATATCCGAGTGCCTACTTCATGCAGTATACTGTGCTTGGAGCCCTAAAGGCATTATTATGGTCTCAGTAGAGAGATGAGATAGTGTATCTGTTACCAGCTTCTACAGAATAACACACAGTGACTTGCAACGACAATCGCCATTTATTTGCTCTCAGTTCTGCAGTTGAGCAGAGCTTGATGGGGACTGCCTGATTCTGTTTCACAGGCTGTTGGCTAAGGCGGCATGGTTAGTATCCACAAAGGCTTCACTCACTTTTCTGGCATCTCAGCAGAAGTGAATAGAACAGCTGGAAGCTGGCTAGGCCCTCTTCATAGTCTCTCATTCAGAACATTTCTCTCTTTCTTTGTCTTTCTCCCCCTTTCATGGCCCACTTTTCTAGCAGGACAGTGTCTCATGGCGCCAAAGGAGCAAAAATGGAAGTTACCAGGCCTCTTGAAGCCTTGACCTGGAATTGGCACTGTGTCCTGTCCTCTGCGTTCTGTTAGTCAAAATGTCACAAGAGTAGCCTGGATTCAAGAGGAGGAAAAATAGGTTGCACCTTTTAGTTGGAGGAGCAACCTATGTGCACAAGAATAGGAGAACTTGTTTGTGGCCATCTTCACAGATAGACAAAACAAATAATTATCGTCCAAGGTACGGGATGGGAAATATAATTAAAAGACAGAGTCAGAGAAACTTCATGGAGGAAGTTACATTTGAGCCTAGTCTTGAGTCATGGGGGAGTTACACAGGGATGAGAGGACGTTTCAAGCAACAGGATAGTGTGTGCAAAGGCTCAAAGTTAGTTTTGTATTGGATTTTAATAAATTTGTTTACTGTGTCTAAGGCACATGCCAAATAATTTTGAGGAAGCATCCAGAAACATTCTAAGGAAGGGAAGAGAGAAGTGATTCTGAAACTGCAAGTTAATAAGAAGAAACCACCAGAAAAGGCACCATTGTTGAGTTGGGAAGCAGACTCTCAACACAGAGCACACATTATTGTTGATATTCTTTATATTTCAGTACCTGAAATCTATACATTTCGCATGGGTAAATGTAATACTCACATTTAGCTAATTGGTAAATTTGAACTTGGGTGTATTTTTCTTAAGACATGCATCCAAAAATATGTATCGAGAGCCTACTATGTGTCAGGCACTATTCTAGGAACCGGAGCTACATCAATGAACAAAACAGACAAAATCATTGCCCCTGTGGAGCTGACTTTCTAGTTCAGGGAGACAGACACTGATCACTGAGCATAAGTCAGTCAACTGTATAGTAGGTTAGAAGGTGAAAAGGACTACAGAAAAAAAGAGAGCAGCCAAGGGGGTAGGTAGGGACTTCTGGAGAAGGGGTTGCAATTCTAAATAGGGTGATCAAGCAGGCCACATTGAGAACCTGACCTCTGGCAAGGACTCGAAGGAGAGAGAGAGAGTGCACTAACTGACATCGAAGGAGGAGGGTTCTGGGTAAAAGAACAGCCAGTGTAAAGGCACTAAGGCAGGAGCATAAGTGCCCTTTTGAGCAAGAGCAAGGAGGCCAGTATGGCTGAGGCGCAGTGAGCAAAGGGGAGAGTGGATAGTAGATGAGGTTAGAGAGGAAAGGAGGGAAGGGACTTCGACTTTTACTCTGACAGAAATGAGGATTCACCAGAGAGTTCTGAACGAAGATGAACTATGATCTGACTTTCCACGGTAACAGGACTACGTTGCTTTGTTGGTGATACATTGAATAGGGGCTCAAGGGTGGAGCTTGGGAAACAGGAGATGGTCCTGCCTGGCAGGGCCAGAGTGGTAGCAAGGAGGTGGTAAAAAAGTAGATTTCCAGATATATTTGAAGGTTATGTCAACAGGATTTGCTAATACAATTTCAGTAATTTAGGTAACCCAAAGTAGTTTCGTTCAAGGCCTTATTATAGGGGTTTTCCAATGTAGTGATCTTTAATAACAATACATTTCACATGGCTAATAATTTAAAATTTCACTTGATGTGTTGTTACTGTTTTTGCTAATAACAACTAATTTTTCAGCCTAGTAGCTTTTCTTCACATTCAGATATTGTATATTCAGTGACTTGTCTGAATAGATTTCTTCTGTATGTAGATTTTGGTTTCTGTAGTTTTTGTCAAAATTTTCTTCCCTTGTACTTAGTAAAGAAAATAGAAGACCATTGCAGCATTCCATTCCTTTGAGAAATATTTAGATTATTTAATCATCTGTTTCAGCTAGCCAAGAATATTCTCATTTTCTCCCTGGTTCTGGTTCTCTCTCTCTCTCCTTCCCTCCCTCCTTCACCTCCCCCCCCACCCCAAGTTCTTGATATTGATCCAAAAGCATTGGGTTTCCCAAAGGTCCTAACATTATATTAATAATACTTTTTTCTTTACTTGGTACACATTTCTTTTTGAAATCATAATACCTGAGTCTAAAAATGTTTGGTTATATCAGGTTAGATTTGAGTATATGGTGCCATGTGACCTGTAGTGGAAACTGCTCGCTTTCGAGAAGCAGTTTCACATGAAATTGTGTAAAAAATAACTATATAATCCTTTGAAATTTGGGAAGGCGTGTCATCGTAGTACAGCATCTCCCAACAGCCATGCGCATTTGGGGCCAGGCACTTTGTTGTGGGAGGCTGTCCTGTGTGTTGTTGCCTCTACCCAGCCTCTACCCACTACATGCCAGTAGCATTTCCCCCCAGTTGTGACACTCAAAAATGTCTCCAGACATTGCCAAATGTCCCCTGGGGCACAAAAGTCACCCCCAGTTGAGACCCACTGTCATAATGGCATATTTCTCATGTTTTGACTCCCTACAGGCACTAATTAAGGCATGTATTTTATTCCTTTTTTTCTTATGAAAGGATGTGGTAACTTTCATTATGTTTCAGTGTTTTCTTCCTCTCACTCCTAAATTAAAAGTACTTTAGAAAGAAATAGAACAGTTTTCAAGGTAAATGCAACTCCTGGCTCCTTGCCTGCCTTCATTTGCTCTGTTAAGCAGTGAAAGTTGAAATTTTCTTGTGTCTCCTGACTCCCAGAGACAGCCTCACAAAGCATCACCTGGGCGTGGAGAGACAAGCAAGCCGTAGACCTTTCTGTGGCTCTGACCTACTGATGTACTGTTTTAATAAACGAAGTTGAAGTTAAGCAGCTTCTTTGAGAGCAAACTGCTGTACACACAATCACTTTCTATTCTGAGTAGGGCCTGTGCCCAGGAGGTCTGGGGGCTCCGTTTTTAGTTCTCAGAACTGCAAAACCCCAGTCTCACAGCCGCTCAGCCAGGAGCCTCCGCCCAAGCATTTCTGTGTGTGCTTCCTTTAAATGGTTTTCCTCGCTAACCCGTGAACACGCCTGGCTGCTCTCTGGTCCCCTTATGGTATCAGTTCTCCTTTCACCAGCTTAAGGCCAGACTTCACTATAAATGGGTGTTCATCAGATCACGCTAGTTGCCATAGCATTGTGGATTTCTTACGGTATTTCTTCCTCTATTGCTCTTGACATTTCTTTTACATCTCTCACCACAACTCCCAAAAGTCCCTCATGTTTATATAAAATATTGAAATTCTCCTTAAAATGAAAACTTACTTATTCTATTCTTTATTATAATAAGCACACAGGCTTACCTTCTGCGTTACTTTCGTAAGGTTGTTGTGAGCATAATGTACACGTTCAGCTTGAAAGTGGGGTTTTAATACTTAGAAATACAAGATAAATTTAAGATGATTTTGCTTCTCTTTTTCCACCCACCCCCCTTCAAAAAAAATCAACTCCTTGATTTGAGAAGAAAAGAATGACTGTTTCTTTTGCTTAACAGATGTGAATCCTTTCACTGCTCCTTTCCTTTTTAGCCAACGGTAGCAAGCATGTATGATACAGCCAGAGCATTTGTGCTGTCAGGTATAAAGCCTTTCTAGCTGTAGTAACTCTTGCCACTGATATCAACTCACTTTGAATTTGGGGGCGGTCAGAGAAGGTTCATGGCATTGGGCTGCAGGATTGAAATGCTTATTAGCAAATTACCAGTGTCCCTCTGTGCTCCCTTTGTGGTTTGCCAAGCAAGATTTCCTTTCAACTTGTCTTCACACATTTGTTCATAACAACTTCCACCCTGCAGACTGCAAAGCCAGGGGTGGGCTGCAGTCGTCCTTACCAAATCAGAACAGGGTTGACATTGTAGGGGAACAAAACTTGCCACCCCCAAAATGTATCTCTTTGGCTTGAAGATTATTTGGGGCTGGTTGTTTTTAAGAAACAAGATTCAGGAAGTCTTTCTTTTTACCTTAAGCGCCTGAAAGGATTTAAAGGGCCTGGTCTAGGAAGAGTACTATCACCAGAGATGTCTGCAAAGAATATGGGCTGGTATGGTGGGGGAGCTGAGCAGGCTGGGGACACCAAGGTCCTCTCTGTGTTCCATTGTCTTTGCATGGAGTAGCAAGCACTTGTTTACCAAACATTTGTTTTTCTATCTCCGTGTGAGTTGCCTTCCTCCCCTTTGACCCCTTTGAAGTCCCAAACCCCTACCTCCTTCTCCTTCTCTCAGATGGCATATAAGTTCCAATTGCCCAGCTTGTCCTTGGGCCTCATATTCCTATGGAACCTCCATAGGTACATAATTTAATTTGTTTTTTCTCCTGTTAATCTGTCTCATGTTAATTTGACTCTTAGACCAGCCAGGAGAACCTACAGGGGTAGAGGAAAATTTTTTCCTTCTTCAACATCTTCCTCTTCTACTCACAGAATAGAAACTCACTTTCAGGTTGAGTAGTACATCCTTAATTTTGCTGGTCTAGTCTTAATGGTACGTATTCCTGATTAATAGTTTGCAAGTTGTCTTGATGGGAGTGTATGTATGAAAGGATAAAAGGGGAAATAAACATTTATCATGCCTGTTAAGATATAATCTTGTTGATCTTTAAGTCAAAATTTGAGGTTTCTGAAATTGTGTTTGACTATAACTCATGGACACATTAATTAAAAACATTGTTTTTCTGAAATTCACACTTTAAAGTTAGGGTAAATTTAGAAAGGGATACCTTATATAAAATATTTGCCATGACATTAAGTAGGCGGTACTTCAATTACACAAAAAGTTCAACATAATTTACAATCACCTATTCACGAAAGCATCTATGGTGTAAAGATAAACATGGTGATTAATAAGCTCAGTACAGAGAATTAAAACAGAAGTTGTCTATCAGAATGAGTAACTTGAGAAATTGCATATCTCTTTTCCTGCCTTTTTTAAATAGGAAACTTTTTAAGTAGGAAACTCTACTTTGGTGTAATATCTTTTATCTTTTATTTAAATAGTGGTGATATAAAGTGATTTTTTTAATATTGATTTTTACAAGTTACATATATCTTTAGAACTCCTAAGTGCAGTGAGATTTGATACAGTACTGCTTATGTTAAATGAAAGCTGTTGATCATCTTCTCAATTCCTCTTAGTCTAATGAGTTCTGGTTTTAAAACTTATGTAAGAATAAAAGTATTGCTGTAACTGTGGAGAAAGCTGGATGTCTTGGGAAGTCTCCTGGTCGACTTTGAGTTATTATGTGATTCTCATGTCTATGAAATTACTAGATTGGACACCCCTGTTTACAGCCAGCACTTAGGGAGTCACCTGGAGTTCCCAGGTCTTCCTTCGTCTCTGCAAATTAAAAATAATCAGGCAGAAATAAGATTGCTACTATAAAAGAATAGTTGTATACTGTAAATATTTGAAGCCAGCATGTGTTTTTTCTGATGTTTCTCTGAACATTTTCTTTTCTCAGTTAAACATTGAAGTAAAAAAGGAGAAAAAATATTTACTGTTTTCTATTCTTTTTTAATGAAAATTGCACAGATGTGTTGGAAAAACCTCTAGTGATTTTGAACACATGACTCTTGAGGAATCTGTATAGTGAATTGTTTCTGTATTTTAAATTCTAGAACGGAAACATGCTATGAGATTAAAGACTGAGAAGTGCCATGTGAACGTTAAACTTTTTGAGCACTGAAGAAATTACCATGTAGAGAATAAATGAGTCTTTAAGCAGTCTCTAACGAAGTAACAGCTTACAGTTAAGGTTTATTCAACTTCAGTTTTATTCAGCTGTTTGTGTTTGGTTCTTATCTGAGCAGAGAGAATGCAAGTACCATAGGAGTAGAAATAGAAAAGAGACTAAAGTTCCAAAGGTGCTTATGATCTCTTTAGGAAGATAAAACACACATTCTTTTTTATTTTAAATTATAATATATATAATACAGAATACAGCCATCATCATTTGTCTTACTGTGACAAGGTTGCGTGGAAGAAAGAAATGACCATTCAGAAAGGCTTCCCCTTTAAATATTTACTTAGATATTGGAGAAAATTTGGGTGACTTATTTAACTATGCACTTCAGTTTTTTCATCAGTAAATTGGCATACGTTAGGGTTGTGATGATTAAAATAATGCATGTGAAGCATGTAAGCAGAGTGCCTGGCACAACAGCAAGTACTTAGTAAAGGATAGCTACTCATAATAGTAACATCATCTGGTTTAATCATAGTACTTATGAATTACATAGTATTTTTTCATTCTACAAATGAAGAACTTAACACTTAAAGAGGGTGATTTGCCTAAGATTGCCCAGCTAAATAAGAGGTGGAACTAGTACTGAATCTAGGGACTCTAACTCCAGAGACCAGTCTTGCAACGACGATACTGTTATACTGCCTATCATTCATTCATTTATTTCACAGAAATTAATTAAACATATTTACATGCTAGGTACTGTTTGTCATTAATAACATTATTTATATTGAATACAGAGGAAAATATACAAAATGTGATGAAGATCAGCATGTAATGACATTATATTCATTTTTATTTTGACAAAGCCTAATCCAAATATTTAAGCATATTTATAAATAACATCTACTTAATAAATACTGGAATCAATGAATATTGCTTCTCCCAGGATCATGAACCAGATAACACCAAATAAATAATGTGTTTATAAAATAAAACCTTGGATTTTTACAGTACATTATTCATACATTTAGATAGGACTTAAATGAGGAAATTTCTTATTCACTTTTTTCTTTTACTCATTTTTAAAGCTACCAACAAGACATTACCCATAGATGGACCCTTGTATTCTAACTACTAAAAAGTAGAAAAGTCATAAACCATTTGCTTCTTTATCCTATAGTTGTGACGTATTTTGTTTTGAATAGAAGCATCCATGGTTGAGTTTAAACAAAAAATGGTCTGTTGGTTTCATATGCAGTGGGATCCTTTCAATATGCTTGACTTTTGCCTCTGTTAACTCTCTGCCATCTCAACTTTCACTATAAGTAGAACCGTAAAGTGAGTTTTATGTTTGCTTGTTTGTTTGTTTATTTTTAAAAGCCAAAGAGATTTTCTTGGTGCCTATTATCAACCAAACTATGACCTGTTAATCATGTAGTTTAGGGTCCCTAATAGAGTTACATGAACACTTTTCTGTTTGGTGTTGTTTTCCATTCAGAAATCAACCAGAGGGTTGTATATGTGGTGACTCAGATTTTGTAAAGAGATCATATAGTGTCTTCTTGAATGTTTTATCTAAAAAAAGAAATATAATGGGGTCTGTGCTACTTCTGGCTGATGCAAGACAGGTGAGGATGTTTTTTATCTCAATTAAATAATTCAATTGCTGACAGTCCGCTCCTTCGTGTAGAACAAAAAAAATGGGTTTAAAAATGCCGTATGGAAGGAAGCAAACTATTAGTAGAATCTGGATGACCAAAAGGTGCCTTTTCACAGAGCTATAAGTCAAATCTTTCTCTGTAATGGATGTACAGGTCCTTATTTTTCTCAGATGGTTGACAAAAGAGTAATATGATGTTAGTACGACTAAAAATGAAAATCCAATAAATGTGGTTCCAATGAGGCCTGCAGTCTGAGAGATCGTGGCTCCTAGTTCCATCTGCTGATTGTAGCACAGGGTCTCTTCTCCTTCTGTGGCCTCCACAACTGAGTAGTATATGATAATTGGAATAATTATGCCTAGAACAACTACCCATATGTAAACACATAGTTTTCTAGCAAAGTTGGGCTGGCGAAATTTTTTCAGTAACTGGCCATAAAATATTTTCTCATAGCATGAAGTGGTCTCTTGCGTGGAATCCTTTTTCATTAAGGTAGCATAGCGGCTTATGGCAATCCAACTTAAAATTAAGAGGCTGACAAACATACTTACATGCATGGATAGAGTTCCCAAAAAATTGACCACCCTGCATCGCACAGATTGATATTCCCATTGAAAACCTTTCAGGAAATAGATACCCATGAAAGGCATGGCACTGCACACAAGCAAGTTTGCAGTCACAAGATGTGCTAGGTAGATGTGCGTTGATGTTTTCTTAGCTATTTTTGTTAAAAATACCCACTGAGAGAGAGAATTTCCAAAGAGGCCAATGATACAAAGGAAGATATAAATGATCGGTAAAGCCATGGAAGAGATCATGGATGGTTGAATACATGTTGAGTTGTTACTCATTTATATCAGATTTCCTTGAATTTTGCCACAGGAACTAGAACAGAATTGCAGATATTTAGTATTAAAATTATAGATTGTATTTCAGCTAAATAGTTTTTTTATAAAGCATTGGATAAAATAGTAACAAATATATTGGATGAAAAGGGAAAGTATAGATGCCTTCTCACCTTTTCTAATCACGATTGTCCAATTGAAATAAAAGAAAGTTGATTATTGTGGATGGTGCCTTTGTCTAAAAAACAAAATTTGATAGAAATAGTTAAATGCCTGAGATTTATTATTTTATACTAGAGAAATTTATAATTCTTATATTAGATTTTAAGGCAATTTGTAAATGACAATTGATTTTTAGCCTAGAAAGGTAATTTAAAAAATTTTAAGGCACATACTAGCCAAAGGAAAGTGTTGCAAAAGTATTTTGTGGCCATGTTAATAGAAGACCGATTTTTAATTACCACATTAATGGTACATAAATACTTTTCAAAATGGTGTCTTTTCATGGCTAAAGAACTTCTCTATAATCTAATACTATTAGAAAAGTCATTTTTCATATTTCAGAAGTAAACTTAATTCTACATAAACAGTCAGGCAAGATCCTGAATTGAACAGAAGGAAAGTGTAGTGACCAAGGATAGACACCAGAATCCCAGGGTCCTTACCAAATGGCATCAGTAATTTCTTGTTTCAAATATTTAATGCTAATCTATCATACTTCAATAAAAATCTAGTTTAAGATTCTGTGTCAAAACTATAGTTGCTACTGCTTGTTGGTTAGAGCACCCTCATGTGTCTTTGTGTGTAATTTAGTATCTTGGTTTTTCAGAGAAGTTTTTTTTTTAGAAGATATTTTAATCAGTATAAATGCAGGTGTGATTTTGCTTTTTTAATGTCTTATTTTTAAATATTTCTTGCTTCAAAAGGTATACATACAAACTCCTTTTCATTCTTATTTTTCTCATGCCTTTACTTCTTTCAGGTGGAAGTAAGAAAACTTTTTGGATTCTGGTCAAATAAAAATCATGAGCTCTATTCAGAATGTGCTTCATTTCTCTGTATTTTTCACCATACCTTTCTAAGTACCACATTCTCCACTCTTTTATAATCTAGAATAGGGATTCTCGATCTTTTTCTTCTCATTCTCTCTTTTGATAAACACAAAACTTTTTACTACCCACCGCCTTCTGAGATTCTTGTATGCCCCCAGCCCCTCAGGAATATTTTACTCTCTACCCCTCTTCAGAATCATGATTATATTTTCTGCATCTTAGATTATAGAAATAGGGATTTTTCCCAAAATATACCATTATAATTTTGAAATAACTTTTTAAACCAATCTTCACCCAAAGGCTTGAAAGCTTGAGTATCTCTAGGTTCAAGTACTGAGACCCTTAATGTCTACCAGTGTCTTTATCATTTTATTTTGTTGCTTTGCAATTTTTATTTAGAAAACGGTCGATATGCTTCAGAGTGAGTTTGTATCTGAATCCAGTACAGCCTGGCAAATTGGAATTGATTTAAAAATCAGTCAGATTAAAAAAAAAAAAGGTTCTGAAGAACCTAGGGGCAGAACAGGAATAAAGACACAGAGGTAGATAATGGACTTGAGGACACGGGGAGGGGGAGGGTTAATCTGGGACGAAGTGAGAGAGTAGCATTGACATATATACACTACCAAATGTAAAATAGATAGCTAGTGGGAAGCAGCCACATAGCACAGGGAGATCAGCTCGGTGCTTTGTGACCACCTAGAGGGGTGGGATAGGGAGGGTGGGAGGGAGACGCAAGAGGGAGGGGATATGGAGATATATGTATATGTATAGCTGATTCACTTTGTTATAAAGCAGAAACTAACACACCATTGTAAAGCAATTATACTCCTATAAAGATGTTCAAAAAAAAAAGATTGAGGCTGAAATGAAATATTTACAGATAAACACCACCTGAGGGAGTTTATCAACAAGAGACTATCACTAAAGGAACTTTAAAGGATGTAGTTTAGGAAGAAAGAAAATGCTCCCCAAAGGATGGTCTGCAATGCAAAAAGGAATGATGAGCAAATAAAATCGTAAACATTTATGTAAATCCAAACAAAAATGGTCACGTATTTTAAGAGTAATTTCAAATTTGTGGATTTAAAACAGGATAGAACGAAAGTGCTGGACAAGAATAATATGCAAGTCAAGACTGGGATCTAACTTGATGTTCCAATGTCTTTGTACTCTTTGGGAGTGGGAATAACATACTGTTTCACTTTAGTATATGTCAAGTTAAATACGCATGACAAAATTTCAAGGTAACCACCTAAAAAATAGGAATAGAGTGCTGAAATTCTAATTTACTGGGGGGTGGGGAGATGGAACAAAAATGAAAAAAATCAATTAAAATATGGAATAAATATTTTTAAAAAGCAAGATTATAGAAATCATCAAAATAAATATTAATGGACTAACCTTGCCCATGAAAAGAGCAATCAGGGACGCAGTGAGAGAGTGGCATGGACATATATACACTACCAAATGTAAAATAGATAGATAGTGGGAAGCAGCCGCATAGCACAGGGAGATCAGCTCGGTGCTTTGTGTCCACCTAGTTGGGGGGATAGGGAGGGTGGGAGGGAGATGCAAGAGGGAGGAGGTATGGGGATATATGTGTACATATAGCTGATTCACTTTTTTATACAGCAGAAACTAACACAGCAATGTAAAGCAATTATACTCCAGTAAAGATGTTTAAAAAAAAATCAGTCAGAGAGTGAAATTAGCCAATTTTTAAGAAAAAATTATCTGATCAAAGTAAATTTTTATATTACATAAGGAACGGAGCTTCCTTTTATGATGATGTTAAAGAAAAACACTAGCCCCTGCCTTGTGTAGATAATGCATTATGTACTAAAATCTATAAAGGTGGTGCTTCTGTATTAATGGATAGTATTCCTTTTTTTTTTTTTAAACGAGACCACCACATAGAGCATCTGTTATCTCATATTATTCATTACCATTGCCTTGCTTTTCTACTAGCAAATGCTTCAGAACAGAAGAGGGGTAAAAAGACTTTCACAGAGGCTAGCTTTATCAGACAGATGACATCGAAACTCTATAGGAACCTTCACTATAACAAACGACAACTAGTTGACCATCTTTAGCTTCCCAAACATCAAATTTGTATCTACTGTGTACCTCTCCTTTAAAAGTAAAGTTTGATTATAAAACTGCTAGATAATTATTTTCTAAAATTTAGAAAATACTCTAAAGCTTAAGAAATCAAATAACAATCATGTTATATATACAGAATTGCTCTCTAGAAAATGTGTACAAGTCTGCATTCCCCTCAGCAGAATGTCTTGTCTTGAATCACTCCTGTAACACATTGTGCCTCTGCTAATTTGACAAATGAAAGAAGTCTACAATTCTAACTTCAGTTACTAACAATTATCTATATAATTAACATGCTGACCTTTCTTAATGATCAGTTTTCAAAACTTAAACATTTTAGTCCTGTTAGAGTTTTTATAGAGTTAACTTTTAAGTTAAAAGTGATCAGTCTTACCTTTATGAGTAGTTTATGCCAACCAAGGCTCTGTTGTTCAGGGTGATGATGCTAAATTTCAGATTTTAATTTCTCTGATCATCACTCTTCCATTATCTTTCAGTTTTAGTCAGCGTGAATAGATTCTTGCATGACACGAACTGCAGTGGGAAGAAAAGGAAATTAAACAGAGTATTGAAGAAATTCAATAGTTACGGTGAATGTAGCAACTACCTTCTCAAAAAAAAAAAACCAAACTCATTTCTCTATCTCTATAGTGGGAGGAAATTAGTGGACAGTATATATACTGTGCTTCCTTTTGATTATTTCATGAACCGGTTACACCTCATTTAACTTCATTAGCATGCTTGGCAGAAGTTAAGTTCAAAGGTTTAATCCCCACGACTAGTTAGTTTTGTACAATACAGTGGTAGAGGGAACCACTCCATAGTAACCCAATAAAATATTGGTACAAACTTGTCTGTAAAATCGTTTGTGGATGGCTTATTTGCAATTCAGCTTTATCACGAATAAAGGGAAACTAAATGCAAAGTTTTCTTACTTGTAGCAGGTTACTGGAATCAAATATAGAGCTGGGGGATAAAGAAGTGAGGCCCAGAGCAGTACATTCAGGGGTTTGGGTCTCATCTTGGTTAACTAATGAACTAACTTATTCTACTTCAAAGTGTCCTGTGCTGCCTCCATTCAGCTTCAAAGTAGTACATTGTTTGGAGCATTTCATAATGAATTTGGGGAGTCCTGGAAAGTGCCAGAATCCGAAGACCAAATATGCCTCAAATAAAATCAATAGTTATATTACAATATAAAGAATTGTGAAACCAATTTTATGTATAGTATTGTTTAATCAGTCTATGAACTATTAACTAAATGAAAGCTAAGTGTGTACAGCTGAGGAGCCAGACCTGCATCACACATTACCCTTCCTTGGGTAGTTAAACCAGTGGGAGTCTGAGAATGGGAACAGAAACCTAACTTCATCAAGCTCGAGCACTTTAGTTATCAGTAAATCTTCATTTAAAATTAATAAGCATACTTTGCCAGTTCTCATAACCCCTGATGCTTATCTTATTTCTTGTTGATTGCATAAATCCTTCCTAATGTTTGCTAATACTTCTCTGTAAAACAAAAGTGAGGACTACCTGAGTGTCTGGATTTTGTTCTGCTGTTATTCATCTTTGCATTTGCAGTGCTTGCCATCATTTAATTAAGAACAGTGACTCATCCAGGGGTACATGGCCATTGATTGCAGAGTAATTTGACCTCTGGAATTCCTATCATTTTTACTTCAACAATTTTTCATGTTCCAGGAAGGAATTATTTAGAACAAAAAAACACTTCAAAATAATATAGAGAAGAAAGAATGGAAAAGGAATCCTGTTTATAAGTGATTGAAAGATAATTTTAGTATTACCTGTTTGAGGCTTAAGTACCTTCGGTCCAAGAAAAAAGAATGTCCTTACTCTCCACAACTTATCTTCTATTGTCCCCAAAGTCAGTAGATGACACCATCACTTCTTCAGTTATTCAAGCCAAAAACCTAGGAATCATCCTTGATTCCTCTCTTTCCTTCACATCTCACAGCCAATCAATTGCTGCTACTGCAGTTTCTACCACCACCACACCAGTATTAGCCACATTTAATGAAAGCCTATTATGTGCCAGGCATCCTGTTATGTGCTTTATATGCGTGTCTTATTCAATCTTCACAATACCCTGTTAAATAAATACTATGAAATAAATATCTTCATTTTAAAGGTGAGGAAAAGTGAACCTCAGAAATGTTGCATAAGTTGCCCAAGGTCATGCAGCCATCTGTCCTCACAGAGCAAGTGATTAAAAAGAACAAGGCCATAGTTGCAATGCCTGTTTTTGATCTAGCCTCTAAAGTCAACACTGTCACTTCTGCAGTATTCTGTTGGTCACCCAAAGCCAGCAGTGATTCAGTGTGGGAGGGATAAATATCAGGAGGTGATGGTCATTGGGAGCCATCTTGGAAGCTGGCTACCACAGATGTCAATCAACCATTGAACCAAAGAAGAGTCAGAAGTACTGCTCAAAACGATGGTCAGATGACTGATAATTTATCGGGCAAGAATGCCTGGATAGGTGTAATTTTCACCATTTCTTCCTCTATTTTGATTTTTTTTTTTTAGTGCTCTGTAGTTTTCTTAAACAGTGCAATTCACAAATATTTATTGGAGTTCCTACTGTGTTTCTAGTGGCATGTGGAGGTCACAGAAGTATATCAACCACAAGCTAATTTAGGGTCTCTGGAAATTCAAGAGCGGTTCCAGAAGCAAGCCAAGATTCAGATTAATATGTGATGTGTGGTACAGACTTTAAGTGCTCTATGAATTAGAAAGGGAGAAAACTAAATCAGAGTGGTTCTTACAGTCCAAAGGAACCGAAAGGAAAGAGAAGAGAATGCATGGTGAGCAACAATCCTCTGCCAGTACCAGGCAGAACATTTTACATGTAAGAGCCCTAGTGATGGGTGGTGGTAGCCCCGTTTTACACATGAGGAAAATTGAGTCTCAAAGATGTTAAATAGCATGCCCAAGGTGACACAACTAGTAAATTAACTTCAAGGCACATGTTTGGTTTTTTTTCAACCTCACCCTCTACCTTAGCAGAAATTACTGGTTTTTCTCTAGAGTCAATAAGGGTACCTTATGGTAAGTAAACTGGAATCAAGTTTTGAATACTTTTAATTTCATTCAGACAGGGTTTCTAGACTCTAAGTAGCAGAATTGACTGGAAGAACTCAAGCCCAATTTTTTTCTTTCTTTGAAAACTTTGGACTTCAGTAAGCTTATTTTTATCCCATCGATGTCAGTATAAATTCTTTATGATTTAAGTGATTTTGAGTTCCCTAATTGAAATATAAGGAAATTTTTATTTATATTTTCCTAACATACTGGGAAGTATTATTGCAATTGGTAAAAGGTGTAAATGTCAGAGGATACAAGATTAACAGAAATACAACTTGTCAGGCAGAAATTTCAAGAATTGCAAGTTCTGTGTAAAAGTGGCCCCTTGGACTTTTCTCATTTAGGTCACCTACAGTTTTCTTTGGTTCTCATTCATCTTTCCCATGCTTCCTCTCTTCACAGTTCTGCTTCTGTTTCAAGTCTAAATGCTCTTGCCTAACCATTCTAATTACTTCCTATATCATTGCCAAATACTGGCTTCCTAAGTGTTCTGCTCTGACCCTTATGATTTACTCCTTGAGGTGTTAGAGTAGTTCCCCAGAGGGTAAGTCCTGCCTTGTACGAAGTTTCCTGCTTTTTAGATGTTTGAGGTTCAAAGGGCGGGCATGCTATAATTTACTTTGACAATCCATGGTGAGCTGTATTCAGCAGGGGTGCATGAGAGCTTTCCTGACAGATTACTGGGGTTAGGATAGGGTCCCTTTTCAACTTGCCTCGGAGCCAGAACCCAGAAGACACAGGACAGCTCAGTCATACCTGAACCATTGTGCTTCAACTAGACAGTTATTTTGGGCTACCCAAGCTAGTGTCTTCTAAAATGGCGACAGTTGGCCTTTTAAGCACTCTATTTGACCCATCAGAAGTTCAGAGCGTTGGGAGGCTGGTGTGCAGGAAGAGAAGACATGCCTTATGTAGTCCACATTAGAACTTCACATTCAAAAGATAATTATTTCTTCAACGGGGAGTTGGGGTTGGGGTGCAGTGGAAGCCTTTATCCAGTTCATTGCACACCCGAGCCAGTAGTTACCTTTAGGAGGAGTGAAGCAGAGACCTGTTACTCAAAGCTGTGGTTTGTTCAAGGTTCTCTGAGTCCCCCCTGCTCTCTTCAGGATGTGGTGTCTGGCCACAGCCCTGTCTTTGTCTCCAGTTGCACTGTGCTCAGGCCCTTGCTGTCTACCACGAGCAGCTATAATCATGGCTGTCCCACCCTTAATCAGGGTGTGGAGATCCTCTACTTGCTGCTACGAGCTGGTTTCTCAGCAAACCATGGGAGTATTTTCCTCAAGAACTATTAAAAAACAGCAGAAATTACAGTCCAAAGTTTGTAAATTTATAATAGCACAGAAAAGTGATTAGCTTTGTAAGAAAGGTCTAATGACTAAATGGACCTGCCAGAGTTTCACTATACTTCACCTTTGGCTTTTGTCTTTCCATATCGGCTTGAATGCACTGGATAGACATTTTCTTCTAGAAATGCACACCATAGAAACATGGTGACAGTCATTAGAATTGGAATGACCTCAGAAGTGGCAGTTGGAAAACAGATGGGAAATTAGCAGGTTTAGGGAAAGGGAAATTTTAGCATTGGATTAGATAGATGAGGCAAAGATATTTTTGAGGACAGTCAAATTTTGAATTTCAACGTCTTTGAGTCAGTCAAGTTTGGTTCATATCATGCTTCAGAACCTACCTTTTGTTTTCAGGTTCTTTGAAAAGCCAAAAGTAGATTAAAATTTCTGAAAATGAAGCATTTGATTTTAGAATTCTAAAAATAATTTAAGCCATTGTATTGCCACAGGTACAAAACACATACATACACGTTGGATTATGACTTGCAATGAGATTTAGGGAGTTAAAAAGACATCATATATCAGTGCCCAGAAACCTCACCACTGCCCCTTTCTTCTCAAGACCATTTCCTGGACATTTTATTACCAATCACTTCTTTGGAATTTCTAGATAAAATTGTCTTGAGGTTAAATCTCCTGCTCCATGTCACTATCTTTATTCAAGGGGAAAAAAAAGAGATGTCAAAGGAAGATGAGGAAGAGTTGGGTATCTGAGGTCTTACATCCTGTACCTGTTAGTATCTATATTTATTTTCTCTTATTAAGAACCCCAAGTATTGAAGTAACAAGCTTTCCTGAGAACCACTTTTAGAAAATGTATAATAAAAATAAATGACAACCACTGAAGTGCTTTTATATATATTCACTTAATTGTTAAGATATTTAATTAAGATATCTCTCAGATGGATACTATTATTACTATCATTTTCTAGATCAGAAGATTTAGGTCCATGGAGGATAAATAACTTGTTGATGGTAATGTAACTGGTGTATTGTAGGGCCTATATTTGAACCCAGGTAGTGTGACTTCAGATCCCATATTCTTAGCTACTACCAGAATCTGGATTATTGTTTTAGATAAAGGTGACCAAGTGTCCCTGGTGACCAAAAATGTATCAGTTTTCAATCTGGAAATTTATTAATTACTTATCAGTTACAGAGGGGAAAAGTACTAGTACAGTGGAGAGTTGGCAGCAATCTGGTGGTCATATTTTGAGACTCTCTGAATATATTTTTTCCACTTTCACCCAGTGGATTTTAGCATTCATTGATGGTCCTTGCCTGAATCATTGCTTATATTGGTGCTTGCGTCTTTATAATGTTTTGACAGAGATATATTAGACTTGAAGTAGTCATTTTAAGGTGTCACTCTAAACAAGTGTTGGTGTCTTATTAGATATTTCTCAAATTGTACTATATGTGGTATAGTTTCTAATATTACCATGTGGTCTCTTCTTCCTCCTCCATCAAAAAGCCAGCCTAAAATCTATTGTTTTAATAAACCTACAAATAAAATATTGAAGCCAGGAAATATAAGTTCTCTGGAGTTCCATATCGCCAGAAGTATCTGGTAGAGAAAATTGGAAAGAAGAAACCACAGTTACATTTTAACACAGAAAAAGTCTGTAGAGAATCATTTCTTTGGCAACGCTTTGACCAGCAGAGGGCAATCTATTACCAGCCCTAGTTAAACCTCTTTTGCTGTTAAAGGCTGAAGCATAAGCTGCCCGCCTTGCACTATTTTCCAGCTAGAAACTTAGAACAATTTAAAAGTTTAGTTTTTTTGGGCTTCCCTGGTGGCGCAGTGGTTGAGAATCTGCCTGCCAATGCAGGGGACACGGGTTCGAGCCCTGGTCTGGGAAGATCCCACATGCCGTGGAGCAACTCGGCCCGTGAGCCACAATTGCTGAGCCTGCGCGTCTGGAGCCTGTGCTCGGCAACGAGAGGCCGTGATGGTGAGAGGCCCGCGCACCGCGATGAAGAGTGGCCCCCGCTTGCCACAACTAGAGAAGGCCCTCGCACAGAAACGAAGACCCAACACAGCCATACATACATACATACATACATACATACATAAAAAGAATGTAAGCAGACAAGAATAGCATTAAAAAAAAAAAAAAAAAAGTTTAGTTTTTTTAAGCTCTAACAAAATGATTCTTTATCTTAGTAGCTGAAAAAAACGTGATAGAATAAAAATAATTGTATGGACAATGGATTTCTGTCCTTAAGCTGAAAACCCATTGACACTCATCTGCCTTTAATAGGCTATGTCCTTTGGAGATTTCGTTTTGTTTTGTACTAGTGATTATCACAAGGGTCACCTTTGTAAAATCATTCAGAACTACAATTATCCTAGCGGTAAAAAGAAAGTCTGACCTTTTAGTATGCGAAAGTTTTTCTCATATCTTTAGTTTTTCTTAACTTTTTTTTTAATCATAGCAATTTATGGACATAGTTTTTAATAGTCAAATAATACTAAAAGGCTTGTAATGAAAACGACATGTCATGTCTATCAACAAGTGTAATTTAAAGTGTATTTTACCTAATGAAAGCATAGGAGAAATCACCTTTACCCTCCACTGTAGTCACTTCTTCCTGTCAACTTAAACTACACAGATCCCCTCCTGTTAAGATACCACCTAACCAGTTGCCTCATCATGCAGCATATGCTTGTTATCTCTGACAACTCATGGTTCGTTACTAAATCTTCAATAACCCTGCCACTCTCCACTCTGCAGTGGTTTGGAAAATAAATATCTCTCCCTCTCTCTTTCACACCCAGATACACACACAGACACACACACAGCTTTTAAGCAAAACAGAGGCATTGTCTTTTTTGTTAATGAAATTACTTACTATATTTGTTGTCACCTTTTTAGAAATTAATGGTACACATATTTTTAATTTAATTTTATATGCATCATTTACCTATTGCTGCATGCCAAACCACCGCCAGACTTGGTGGCTTATGACAACAACCATTTGTTCGTTCTCAATCCTGCAATTTGTTCTGGGCTCAGCCAGGCAGTTCTACTGTCAGTCTCTCCTGGAGTCATTCATGCAGCTTCTTAGTTATCTGGCAGCTCAGCTGAGGCTGGATGGTCCATGATGGTCTCTCTCATGTCTGGAGCCTCAGCTGAGATGGTTGTGCGGGCTGAGTATCTCCATGTGATATTTCATCCTGGGTTTATTTACACCGTGATGGTCTTGGGGTTCCAGGAGCACAAAACTGGAAGCTGCAAGGCCTCTTAAGGCCTTGCTTAGATGCCATACAATGTCCACCATGTTTTATTGGTCAAAGCTAGTCACGATACCTGCTCAGATTCAAGAGGTGGGCAAAGACTCCACTTCTGGATGGGAAGAGCTGCAGAGAATTTATTTTTTTTTAATTTATTCATTTAATTTATTTATTTTTGGCTACATTGGGTCTTCTTTGCTGCGCGTGGGCTTTCTCTAGTTGCAGCTAGCGGGGGCTATTCTTCGTTGCAGTGCGGGGGCTTCCCGTTGCGGTGGCGTCTCGTTGCTCTCTTGTTGGCGGAGCACGGTCTCTAGGCGCACGGGCTCTAGAGTGCAGGCTCAGTAGTTGTGGCGCACGGGCTTAGTTGCTCCGTGGCATGTGGGATCTTCCCGGACCACGGCTCGAACCCGTGTCCACTGCATTGGCAGGTGGATTCTTAACCACTGAGCCATCAGGGAAGTCCCACTGCAGAGAATTTTAATCTACCACATTTTCTTTACGGTGCTTGCAACAGCAGTGTTCTAACTAGATTTTTATATTTTTTTCCTCAAAGTACAGTACATTGGTTCTTCCTTTGGGATTAATATAGTATGTGTACCTCAGAGTCCATTGCTTCTTGGATAACATCCAAAAAGAAAAGTTAAGTTTACTTTGCAAAGGGATACCCACTGTGCCTCAGTTCAGTCATGGAGCTGTCATTTTCTTTTGATTATTTCTTGTATTAAAAGGTGTACTGAAAGTATCAGGAATCCATGCTGTTTCCTTTGTACTTTTCATCCTCTGTAAATAGCCCTTTTCTATTTCCAGAACTAATCTAGCTTTTCAGTAAAACTAGAAGAAAAGTCTGTTTCTGCTTATCTGATCCTAAGAACTGGATAATTAATTGAGATCTCCAATACTAGAGCCTAAAAGGATACAGAGGGATGCTTAGTCTAGCTTGCCCCTTTAGTAGCTTTTCCCCCCACCGTGCTAGGTTGTACTTATTACTGGAGGTTTAGTTATTTGCAGGATCACAAATGCCAACTATCAGAGCATGAGACCATCAGTTACTTATTTAGCTGACACCTCTCACTACTTGCCACATATATTTGGAACTCTATAATCAGTCCGCACAAGAGCTGACCCTGTGTGTTCCAGTGTTTTTCAAGTCTCACTGGCCACAAAGGGGAACTGAATATGAACATGCATGCAAACCTCATCAGTTCCCTTTGCAACCAGCTGAAAGTTGTTTTTAATATAGCGGAAACAGTGTTTTTCTTTTGAGTACAAACGAAATTTCCACCCAAATAATGAAGCATTTCTGCTTCTGACAAATCAGGGAACACATAAGAGGACACTAAATTGCGAGAAAGGCAATTAAAAGAGAAAGTCAGAAAATAAAGAGATAAAACTGAACTGGGGAAGAGAAAGAGGTGCTGCTGAGTACAGGAAAGGAAAAAAAATAGAGGGGGCAGTATTGAAGATCTTGGTAGGTGACAACATGAGAAGAGGCAGGAAACATAGAAAGGAAATGTGTATAACAGGAAAGGGCCTGTAACAGTATTGCCAGCAGTGTTAAAGGAAGGCATTAAGATTTTTTTAGTCCAGAAGTTTGCCATTGGATAAAATTTGAAAATATCACACATCAGAGGGATTACCATTCCCACCTGAGTTTATACTATTGAGCCAGTTTTACAGTGAAGGTGCCTTGACCCCGCTTCAGGATGCAATGCAGTAACCTGTTTGACCACTCTGATTATGCATAACAAAACCAAGGATCAGTAAGAAAGCGAAGAAATGAGCACCTAACATAACAAATGTCACAAAACTCCCAGAATCCATCAACTTATTTTAGATAGAGTTTAAACAGTCTCTGTAGCAGTAAATATTAATGAATGCCTGTGATGTGCTGAGCAAGGGACATGGGACAAATCTGCTACAAAAGAAGATTCTGGGAAACTGCTTGGGGACCATTGACCATACAGCAAGCAGCCTCCTTCCTCTGCCCCCTGGCCGCACACATCTGAATAGCCCTGAGGGCACGACTGTATGGGCACAACATGATGGGGCAACAAGATCACAGGTGGCCCCTGGTTGCCACTCATTATTAAGGTATTGAATGTTCTGTAAAACCCAAAACTTCTGTTAAAGGGATCTAAAGAACATCTAATCCAAACTTTATTAAATGCTCGAAATGCTTTGCTGCCTTTCCAGCCTGCTGAGGATCCATACTATATTGAAATAGTTCTACTAGCAAATAACTCACTGGCTTTCTATTCCATTTGAGATCTGCAGTTGTTAGAAAAGCCTCTTCTACAGTCTGGTGAAACATGCTGCTTGCAACTCCCATCCTTCACTGGTCCTCTTTCTGCTTGCTGTCTGAGGCTACACACACACACACACACACACACACACACACACACACACACACACACACATTTTTGCTCTAATGCCTTTCTTTTAGTCTTCTGCTTTAAGGCTAAGTAATCCCATTCTTTCAAACTGTCCCTCTTCTGGCATCCTCTCCTCTTCTACTTGCTCAAGTTTCAGAGTATGGTTCTGACAGCATGGGTCTGCTGTAGCTCCTGTCCTGGACGTTGCTGTTATTAGTGAAAGCTAAAGTTAAATTACCCTTTATGAGTGCTTTCCCCACCTCATTTGGTCCAGGTCAGCTTCCACTGTGTATCTTCCTGGTTCTGGTGTGTACCTTCAGCTTCTGACCATTCCATTTTATATATTTCCCCTGTCTTTCCTTTGGCATTTGAGTATTTCAGTAACATATATTGAATGTTTCCTAATGGCCAAGAACATTTATTCACTCGTTTAGTCTCCATAACACTATGAGTTAGGTGTTCCTATTATTTTTGTTTTCTCAGTAGAGGAAAGAGAGCTTGTACAAAGTTACATAGTAAGTGGTGGAGCCAGAAATTGAACTCAGGCAGTCTGGTTGCAGCAGCTGCCCTATTAACCTGTCCATTATGCTGCCTCTCAGTTCATTATTTAATGTTTAATGTCAGTAGGCTAAGAAGACCTATTGGATGCAGCGCCACCATAATCCTCCCCATGGCTTTACCAGTGGGATGGTAATACTCTTGGTCCATTGGTTAAGACTGTTCCCCTGGACTCTGTCTGGGTGGGCAATACCAACATCTTCCTAGTCTCCACCCCCCTTTTTCTAACAAGTTTCCCTCACTTACCTGCTAGTGAATGGCCAATTCTTTCTTTAAATATGTTGATACACTTAACAGGTCAGCTCCTGGTCTAGGAGACTTTCTATCCCTTTAAAATCGTTTGCATATCTGTAATACTTAGATGTTTAATTTTGTAGGTTAAGTCTGAGAAAACATTTTTGTTCTCAGGGGACACCTCGTTTGCACTCCTATGTACTATACTATTTCTGACTGAAATGCCAAGCTGTCTAATTATAAGATAATTTCATCTGCAAATTCTTTAGCTTGGTCCTTGAGGGGTGTATATATTTCAGAAGGCCAGGGTTCATCTAGATTTATTGATTAGAAAACGTCTTCCTTTCCTTATGGTGTCTGGCAAAAGAAACCATAAGCAAAGTAAAAGACAAGTCCCATACTGGTAGAAGTTATTTGCAACCCATATAAAGAACAAAAGATTAGTATACATAATATATAAAGAATTATTTCAACAATTTGAAAGAAAAAAAAAGAATAAAAGCAACTCATTAAAGGGAAAAGGGGAAATGGTGTAGATATGAATAGATGATTCACCCAAGAAGAAACATGAATGGGCAAAAAAGAAACATGAGGTGATGCTGCTCCATTTCACTGGCAGTCAGGGAGGCACAAATTAAAACCACAGGGAGATGCCATTTCACACCTCCCAGATTGGCAAAAGTTAGTAAATCTGATAAAACCAAGTATTGGTGAGGATGTGGGTAGAGGAACTCTTATCTTACTAGTGGTGAGATAGGTGTATAAATTGGTAAAATCACTTTGGAGAGCAGTTTGTCACAACTGAAGTAAACTGAAGATGTTTATACCCTTTACAACCAAGCATTTCTACTTCTAAGTGTCAGCCATAGAAAAATTCCACACATGCACACAGGAGACTTCTCTTGAGCGTGGTTTCTAATAGTGAAAAAGTGGAAACCACCTAAAGGCCCATTGTTAGGAGAAATGGAGAATTGAACTGTTGTTTATTCTCACAGTAAAACACTATGCATCTGTTAAAATGAATGAATCTATCAACACAAACATAATTTGAGTGAAAAAAGTTACAAAAGGATGTATTAGTGAGATACTATTTGTTAAATTTTAAAAACAAAAACTAACGCACATTGTTATTCATGCCACTTACGAATGTTATAATAGTATAAACATGTACATCAAAATGATATACACTAACTTTAGGCAAGAGGCTACCTCCGGATGAGCTTTAGTATATCTTCTTGGATTATGTATAGGTACAAGGGAACAGTTAAGCAAATAGGGCCAAAACATTAACATCTGCACAATTTGGGTGATGGGTGCTTAGCTGCCTGTTATGTTGTATTTTCACTTTTTTGTATGTTTGAAATATTTTATACCTAAAAAATGATTATATGTGGAATTACCAAACCAGAGTATGACTGTAACAGTTAACTGTTGCTCCTGGAATAACTTGCATGGCTTACTAACACAAAAAGAGATTCTATGCATCATCAATACCTGTATCCAAACCACAATTAGAAACCTTTTCCAAAGCTCATCTTATGATGGTTCTTTATGCATTTCCTGGGCTAGAAGCAAAATTAATAAGGGTGAGATGCTCTAATTTGATTTCTTTTTTTTTCTCCTTCTATTCAACCTGTATGCTTTTGTACTGCTTTATTGTCCATGTTTCAGGCAGAGCTTTCACAGAGTGTACAAATGTGTGATAGCTAGAAAACTAGTTCTTTAAGATTTTGGTCTTTTGACATCACACAGTTTTGATGAGTAATAAGCAGAATTTTTTGCCCTAAATACATATTAATACCCATTTATGGTTTTTTTTAAAAAACAAAAGACATCACAGTAATTACCATTGTGCTTGGGCAGAATGAAATGAAAACGAAAAGCAGTGTCTTAGCAGAGACAATGCCTGTGGAATAAAAGTCTACCAACTTGCATCCCCTCATATGTAAAATACAGAAAATACTTCAATCATGATGCAATGAGGAGTAAATGATAATAATGCATTGCGAGCACCCAGCACAGTAAAAGGTACATAAATATATTTTACTTTGCTTCCCATTCCGTTGCATGTAAACTTGAAGGGGGGAAATAAGAGGCAAAATAGAAGTTTAGGACAAACCTAGCACTTCCATTTTAGCTCTGAGTCTATTGTTACCACCACGCAAGCAGTCCTCCATGTCTTAATTTGAAAACCAGACTGAACTGAGGCACTATAGCAGCCACTTATAGGAATGTGTTCTCAACTTGGCCATGTAGCTACGAAAAAGGACACTGCATCATCCATCGTGAGAGTTTCTTATCTCATTCGAGTTGTCATAGTTCAGATTATATTCTGAGATTCAGATGCTTTCTTCTGATCAAAAATACAAGTTTCTTTAGAAGTTTATGGTGTCCTTTGGTGCCTGACATAGAAAACTCTCCAGTAAATGTCATATCTGTTGTGAATATTTTTCTCACTTTGTGCTTTTGCTTTTATTTTTGTTTATGGTTTTTGACAAAAAAATAGTCTACTTTTAAAAGTCAAATCTATGCATCTTTCCCTGTGCTTATTTCTATTTTATTAATAGGAAGTCTTTTCCCTTCCACAGATGAGTTAGTCACATATTTTTAAGTCTTTTAATGCATTCATTATTTACATTTAACTCTTGATCCAGATATAATTTTTTTTTGGTGTGATATGAGGCGAGGCTATAAATTGGCTTTTATTTTAAATAAGCACAGCACTATTTATTAATTCATTTCTTCCTTCCCCGATGCTTTTTATGAGGTCTCCTTTATTTGCAGTGATTCTCTTTGAAGGAAGAAAGTGTATCAGAGTCACTCAGAAAACTTTTTAAAACTTCATTTAACAGCAGAAACTAACACGCCATTGTAAAGCAATTATACTCCAATACAGATGTTTAAAAAAAAATTCACTGAACCCCACTTTGCAAGCTTCTAGCACATCTTGACTAACAGAATCCTAGGTTGCCCTCTGATTTGTTCCTGCTCCTACCCTGTTGAGAGTGATTAATTTGTCATATAATCTTCTCATGTATCGTTGAGGGTCTGCGTAGAGCTGTGCATTCTGTTCCATTGATAAGTTTATCCTTGCATGTGCTCCACAGTGTTATCCTTAATGAAGGATAAGAATATATTTTAATATCTGGTAAAAATAAGTTTCCATTCATACTTCAAAAGGCTAAAGAATAAGTAGCCTGTTAACATGTTTCTGCAAAATCCAGGCTGCCTGTTGAGAGAACTCTATTTCATGCTGTTTTTCTCTTATGGATAACTTTTCAGTAAGGCTTTGCTTCACAGAGCTGTAATTATATTAGTTCTACTTTCATATCAGCAGAACTGAAGAATCCATTTTGAAAAGAAGTTGAAAACAAAACCTTCTGTACTAGAACAGAATTTTCTTTTTCTATTGACCTGATCTTAGAAATTCAACTGCCATCAAACCCAGCTCTGCACAGAATACTTTTCCAAAACTAACAGCAAAACTCAGCATTTAGGTCTTACTCTCGCAACCAGGCAGTTAATTATGCCTTTGTTTGGTTTTGCATATGTGAGATGTTATTTAGAAACTTGTTCTCAAGATCTTTTGCAAGGTGAGGCTATGTATATACTTCTGAATTTCCCTTTTCTGTATGCTTCTAGAACTAAATCTTGGCTTGGGGGAGGTAGGGACAGTGTTTCCTACTTGTGTACACCAATGCTCAATAAGAAATAAAAGATTATATGTAATAAATAGCCTTAAATTTGGTAAGTTTAGCAAATTTTTCTAAAAATTTAGAAACATTCTCAGGATTCAGGTTACTCTAAGGTATGTTATTAGTGAAACTTCTGTCGGTAAAGAAAATCTGTTAGGAGCTTATGGATAGGTTGACTTTTAACAAAATTTATTTTATCACAAATATTATAGCAAGAATTGACTCAGTGTACTTTTTTACTTTTTTAACAATGCCATTGTGCAGGGCTTTATAGGGATCATCTCATTTAATATAAATAATGAGAAAGCTTCTAGAATTATGAGTGTATATGTGTTTCTTTTAATGTTCCATAAAACTACTACTAGTAATAATAATGTAATTTAACCATTCAAACTGTATGTTTACAATAGACACATGTAGGGATATAAAATGTTTACCAATAATGTAAAAAAGATTTTAATTTTGAGAACATGAGAGAAAATCAGTATTGTCATATTTTTAAATTATACAAACAGAAATACTGAATTTCAGTTTGGTATTTGTTAACAATTGTCAGAGCAGAGTAATTAATATAAAATTTATTACTTTTTTCTGAGCCTCTGATTTTTCTGCAAATTTCTATTTTTATTCTCAAATGTTTCTTGTTTTTTAAATATAATTCTGCTTTGACCTATTGTTTGTTCAACCATTTGTGTACACTTATTGAAATACAACTAACTGAACACTAACTGTATACAGTCCAAATCTCATTAAAATAAATTCAGCCCTAACGAAATTCTTCATACTCTTTAATATTGATTTCCCAGTCAGTGGCCTACCTGAAGTTTGAAGAAGTATTCTGACTATAAAAAAAAAAAAATTCTCATACTCTGTGACAGAAACTTAAGAATGGATCCTTGCAGTTTGTCATAACAGGCTTTTACATATTAAGTCAACAGCATTCTGATTCTGTGTGTAATCAAAAAACTGTTATAAAGCAAAAACTAACACACCATTGTAAAACAATAATACTCCAATAAAGATGTTACAAAAAAAAGAACAATGCTGGCCAAACTTTTGAGAATGGTTGCCTTAATGACATCTCCTGATTACAATTGTATGACGTTTTCTGCAGCTATATCTAGATACATTGACTAGGAAAAAAACAAAATAACCTACTTTTTCAGTTCTGTTAAGCACCCCTTCCCTCCCTCCTTCCCTTCTCGTTCATCCATCCATTCATTCACTCGTTCATTCAGTTATTCAACAAATATGTATTGATCTTCTTCGTGCCAGGCAATGCAACTATGCTCTGGGTAGTCAGTGATGAATGAGGGCCCTTTTGAAACCCTCTTACACTGTTGGTGGGAATGTAAATTGGGGCAGCCACTATGGAAAACAGTATGGAGGTTCCTCAAAAAACTAAAAATAGAGTTGCCATATGATCCAGCAATCCCACTCCTGGGCATATATCCAGAGAAAACTATAATTCAAAAAGATACATGCACCCCTGTGTTCATAGCAGCACTATTCTCAATAGCCAAGACATGGAAACAACCTAAATGTCCATCGACAGATGAATGGATAAAGAAGATGTGGTATATACACACACACACAATGGAATACTACTCAGCCATAAAAAAAGAATAAAATAATGCCATTTGCAGCAACATGGATGGACCTAGATATTATCATACTAAGGGAAGTAAGTCAGAAACGGAAAGACAAATATATAATATCACTTGCATGTGGAATCTAAAATATGACACAAATGAATTTATCTACGATACAGAAACAGACTGACAGATATAGAGAACAGACTTGCAGTTGCCAAGGGGGTTGCCCTTAGGATGAGGGAGGGCTAGATTGGGAGTTTGGGATTAGCAGATACAAACTAGTATATATAGAATAGATAAACAACAAGGTCCTACTGTATAGCACAGGGAACTACATTCAATATCCTGTGATAAACCATAATGGAAAAGAATATGAAAAAGAATATATATATATATATATATATATATATATGTATATATGTATAACTGAATCACTTTGCTGTACAGCAGAAACTAACACAACATTGTAAATCAACTATACTTCAATAAGATAAATTAAAAAAATAAAGAATACGAATAAGGGCCCTTTCTCTTAGAGCTTACTCTCTAGTTATTTTTGAACACACGAAAATTTCAGAATTTGCTCCTTTTAATTCTAACCTACAGGTTTTCTTTATTGTTATGAAATATTTCAAACACTCAGATATATACCAAAAATTACATAACAAATACCCATGTATTACCACACAGGTATAACAGACATTATTAATATTTTGCCATGTTTGCTTCAAATCTCTCCAGATGTAACCATTAACCTTAAGTGGGTATATATGTTTGTGTATATTATGACGTATGTTTTATATTTTTATTGCATATGTATAGATGTGTAAAGAATACGGTATTGTTTTATGTGGTTTTGTATTTTACATAAGTGATTTCATAGGGTACATACCCTTTTGCAGTTTTTGTTTTTTATTCAACATTATTTTTGCCAATTCTCCACGTTGATGCATGCAGATGAAGTTTTTTTCTCCATTCCTTTGCTGATGCATACTCATACTTAGGTTGTTTACATTTGTTTAGTATTGTGAGCAGTAGGTCACTGAGCATCTTTACACATGTTTTCTTGTATACATGTTTGAGTGGTTCTGTAAGATGTATACCTAGTAGTGGACTTGCTGGATCATAGGGTGTACACATCTTCAATTTTGCTTTATCAAAGTGTATGGTCCAAGATGGCTGAATTGTTTATAAATCTGTTTTAAGTAAGGTGCAGTCTTAAGTACTGTCGCTAGGCTATTGAATTTTAGCTCGCCTATTGTACTAAGCAGTGATAGATAGTGGGTGATTTCATTTTTTATTAGAATTTTATTATTTCATCTGTTAATAGAGGTTTAGACATAAGTGAATACAGTGGCAAATTATACAAGCTTTTTAAATGACAATGAACATATATTTTCTGACATTTTAAGTTGGTCCTCAAATCAGTTAACTTTTAAGCACACTTTAAATTAGTATTAGGTACTTGATTTTGAATAGCTACTTTAGTGACTTGAGAAACTATAACATTTTCTTTAATTATTCTGTGGTTAAAACCATAAATTTCATTTAATTTTATAATCTATGTTAACAGTGTTAGCCTAAAAGATTTTATATACAGATTTAAAATCTAGTGATGAGTGTAAGCTTGCACTTAAAATATTTTATAATTAAGCAAATGAAATATCACAAATAAGCAAAGGACTTTGGGAGGATCTAAGCTTTGTAAATGCTAGAGCTTTGTTTCATAATTTTTTGTTCTTCAAGGAATTAGGCTGTATTTTATCATTCTTTTTAATATGTTTACCGTAAGTGCTTTAAGAAGTAGACTGAATTTTAGCTGCAGCAAATGTATCGTGCAGGGAGTATCCTGGTTTAAATTCTGAAGTGCTTTCACTCCTGCTTGCTTCCCCTTGAAATCGTCTGGAAAGAAGTTGGCACATTATTTTGCGAATGTTACTGGACATCAGGAAATACATGACTGGATCTAAACAGCTATTAAAAGATGAGAAAACCAGCATGATCTCATTGGTTTTGTGAACGATTTCCTTCCAATCGCAAGACGACATATTTAGCTGTGAAGAAATATAGACAAATCGGAAGCCATGATAGGGAACAAAACATACAGTAAAAATGATAAGCACAATAAAGGAATTCCGGGCTGTAGTGGCATATTTGCCAGAATTAGGAAATTTTGACCTCCTTTTAGAAATCCTCAATAGATTCTTGCCAATCTTAATATATGAAAGGATTATTAGTAGGAAAATTAGCCAGAACATTACCACAAGAATGTAGTTAAAAATTGCTTCTCCTTTTGCATTATGCTTATCTCTATAATGGAAACACATTGTGGAATTATGACCTCCTTTCTTAAGGGTTAAAATAATCATAGTTAAAAATCCAGCAAGAGCAATTATCCATACTATACAGCAAACATAAATACTCTGTTTGGTTGTTATCGCCTTCCGTTGTTGTATAGACCGATTAATTTTTATGTAGCGATCCAAACTGATGAATCCAAGCAAAATAATGCTAATGTACATGTTCATATAAAATAGTGTTCCCACAACCTTGCAAAGAATCACACCTAGTGTCCACTTGTTTTGGTTAATGTGATACATTATTCGGAAAGGGAGGCAGAAGATAAGTAAGAGGTCTGCAATGGCTACATTGAGTAGGTAAATCTGAATGGAATTTCTTTTGCGGTGGATACCCAGAAATACATAGAGGGCAATTATGTTTCCAACGAGGCCCACGATGAAAATAACAGAGTAGAATGTTGTTAATACACTAGAGAGTAATTTTTCATCCATGGAACAGGCAGTAAAATTTGATGCTCCTGAGAAGTTGTGTGGCCATTGGACGCTGTGATTAGTTATAAAGTGCACTCCCTGGGAGGAGCAAGGCCAGCTGCTGACTGAAGTTGTCGTCATTGTTACCATCTGACTTCTCGTTGTCTTCTGTAGAGATCAAAAAGTGAAGGTGCTAAATGACATGTTCCTTGACTGTAACTTTTATGTCTTCAGATTTCTCCTACAACAGAATGCCAAACATTGAGTGAGTCACTTGTTATTTTAATAACAATTACTTTAGCTCAAAGCACAAATAGTAAATGATTTATTTTCAGACATTGTGAGAAGCTTTCCTTTTATCTTACTTTGGACCATTTGGATATCTACACAATATATGTAGCAGCATTATGGTATCACAAAACAAGCAGCACATATAGTAGAATCTTGTGGAATGTCCTGATCTAACCTTTTCTATGCTATGATAAATGTTCAAGGTGTTTCATTTATTATATTAAAATAAATATCTGAACTATGGAATCATCTTTTCTTAGGGAAGTTTTTATGGGAATAGAGATGGAGGTGAAATGACAGCTCATATTTTTCGAAGATGAGTGTCAGTTTCCCTAAAGGTAGTTACAGACATGAGTGAGCTGGGCCCACTGCTGGCCCCTGTCCAGCTTCCTGCCTTGACTCTTTCCCTCATAGGTGGCATTCATTCATTTTGACACGTGTTGCCACATGGTATGTGACAGATAAACTGTGGCAGTCTCTCATTCCATGGTGGGAATTGGGGAAATGGTCCTAAATTTCTTCCTTTTCAACCTAACACCAAGTTGAGGGTATTAAAATCACTTGCCTACGGGGGCATGCAATTACCGTAACAGACCAATAGAGCACAGCACTTGCCTCATTAGGCAGGCTCGTAACACTGCACAGGAGAGCAAAGTAGCCAAACAAAACCAAGTCAGGTGGTGACAGCCGCCAGTTAGGCACCTTGGAGAGTCTCCTTGACCTAGAAGCATAGAACATAGAGTGATAATGTAGATGGGAAAGAGGATGTGTAATCCAAGATTTTGGAAGGAAGTAACTGCAGCTGAAATATTCCGTGGGCTAGGTCATGTGAAACTTTGTAAAATAGTGTGTGAATTCCACTTGTTTGTGGCAGCAGAGAATGTTAGCAGTGCTATTTGTTACTGGCTGTTTGCTGGGCATTGGCTGCTGTGAAGAGCTCAGTCTGAGAGGCCATCATAAAGAGAAGATGTGAGGAGAGGATTCCAGGGGGTCTTGTCACATTCCTTTCTTAGAGTGACTTCCCTATTTCTTTACAGAAGCTTCTTAGCAGGTGTCATAAAGACATTCAGGACAAGGTTATCAAAATCAGACCTAACTAACTCTGTGACCTTCGGCCAACAACTTAATCTTTTCTAAGCCTTAGTTTTTTTGTTTGTAGAAATGGAAAAATGCATTCTATAAACAACAAAACTGGAACATAACAAGTGTTATGTTTACATAACACCTGGAACATAACAAGTGTTATGTTTACCCTGGAACATAACAAGTGTTCAATGACAGTTAGCTTTAAAAAAAATAAAACACCTTTTGATTAATTTTGTTTTAGTGAATATCTCACACTTGGCTAAGTACTGCTTGGAAAACGAAGGTGAAAATGACAGAGACCCTGCTCTCGGTAAATATTTTTTCAGGAGTGTGCATTTAAACTTTGAATGCTGTACAGTGGATTTGAATTACCATAATTAATTTTCTGATTTGACATTATACACAGAGAAAAGCATTTGGAAGAACTTAGCCTTTCTTAAAACTACCTATAATTTGATCAAGAAGAAACCATTTTAGTAGAGTGTGAAATTCTTGTTTAAAATTTTGTCAAGGGGGGAATTTGAATCCTTGGTAGAGGAACTGACTGGTGAAGAGGAAGTTATGTAATCCCTGGTAAGAGCCTGTCGCCAGAGCTGAGGACAACGGAGGGAGGGAGGCAAGAGGACTGAGCCTAGTCTGTCGTGTGTCTCAACTGCACGGAGACAGATTTCACAAAGCTTATAGAAACTTGCACGCATGTTTCTGGTGATCTGAAATTCTAAAAAGGAAAGGGCAATCCAGGAAGAATGGCAGGCTGCCAAAAATGGAGCTGATAATGCAATGTAGATTACCAGGAAGAGGAGAAGGGCCCCTGTAGAGGGACCTGTGTTGCGTGGTCACATAGGGAACTGGCTGACGCTCAGGTAGAAACATCTCATAGCCATTGATGAAAGTGAGCTGAGGCATGACAGGTGACACGAGTTTGAGAGCTCAGACAGCTGAAATGACTTTAAAGGTCATAGAGTTTTTGTTTTGTTTTGTTTTTCTTCTCCATTGCTATATTTTAAACTCCATTAGGGTTAGGAAACAAGTCTGTTTTGTTTGCCTCTGTGTACCAAGTGTTTAGCACAATAAATGCTGTTGAATGAAAAAGGGAATTTAGTAGAAAAGTATGTAAAGTCCTACATGTGGATATTAAAATAAACTATTCAAGTACAGGAAGGGCTTTAGCTACATGAACAGAAACACAATTGTGATTGACTGCAGTTGCTGTGCCTGCAGTGTGACGTGGCTGCAGCAAAAACTAACCTGTCTTTGGTTGACTTCGTACCTATGGAGTGTCTTAAACGAAGATTGTCACTACTAATCGGTACTGTCCTAAGCTGGTAGGGTTCCACCTGGAATACAGTGTTTCATCCTCAGCAGCACACTTAAAAAAGGCCACAGAGCCAGTGAGGGGGGGAAGAGCCCAAATCATGTCAGAGGAGCAAGTGGAAGGAAACAGGCACCTGGAGATGTGAACACTTTCAAGGCCATGGAGAAAAGGATTTCACCTCCTGATGTATGTCTTCCGAAAGCAGAAGAAGGACCAGTGAGTAAAAATGCAGAGACAGATGTTGCCTGCTTTTAAGGAAATGCTTTTTTAGAATGAAACAATCTATTTGGGGAGGCAATAAGGTTTTACCACGGAAGATTTTTTTGAGACTGCCACAGTTGGATACTTTGTAGAAGAGACTCTCAGTGGCTCTCAATCCTGGCTGCATATTAGAATCCTCTTGAGGGCTTTTTAAAGATACCAATGCCTGGCTCCATCCCCAGATCTTCTGATTTAATTGGTCTGGAATGGGCTCCGGGCAATGGTTTCCTTTAAAAGCTCCTCAGGGGATTCTAATGTGCAGTCAGAATTGAACCCTTGAGCTAGATGACTGAACCAGTAACTAATATTTATTTAGCATTTGCTGTGTACCAGACAGTGTGTTAAGCACATTTATATTATTTCATTTACATAATCCTTATAATAACTTTGTGAGGTAGGTATTAATGAAAGATAAAGATGTTATGATCGTTACCCATGACCACACAGCTCTTAAATGTCTGTACCCAAGTTGAGACTCAGATCCGTCTAGCTTTTAGAGCCCATGATCCTTTTCACCAAACCTCACTCCTCCTAATCACATATGATCAGCATTTTCTTTATTAATGATGAGTTCTGTCAGCGGCATTTTGACATGATTCCTTTAGCATTATCCACATTAGCGATTTTAAGAAAAGATTGTCATCTAGCTTTACCTCCCTGGAAAAGGTACTAACCTTTTTATTTGCTATGTCCATTATAGTAAGTAAGTAAGTCCAGAGTTTACAGAATCACAAATCATTCATCAGAATGTTCAGCATATCCCCCAGAGCATATCTTTTCAAACTTATTTCTAGGCCTGATTGTCATAATCAAGATGTTTCTAGAAAGCCATTAGCGCAAAGCACGTAGCCTGAAACCATTTGCCTCAGCTCTAATCTGCAAATAAAATAAATAAATAATAGTTGTACAGGATCACCAATAAACCTTTCTGGTTTTGCTTTATTTTCAAGCTCAAAAAGAACAATGTATTTGTTTAAACAGTAGTAGTAGCTGTCATTTAGAACCCTGTATTGAATGGCTAGTGTTCAGTCATTTATTAACAAATTAACAGATTAGATTCTGTTTGGAACTTAATGGCTGATTTCTGCCTCCTTTACAATGTGTCAATCACTCGCTGTTCCTAAGGCCATTTACTGATGTTTTAAAAACCACTTACTTGATTTGTTACGAATGGCCAGTGAAGATAAGAAACAAACCACTGCATTCACATAGGGACCAGTTTCCCAGGGGACATTAGTTGTGACTGGTGTGAAGTGGTCACAGTGGTTTTCTGATAGTAGATGGTTAATGGTTTTTAATGTTGTTACTTGACAAATCCTGAAGTTCCGCAACCCTGTATTAGTGCTGCATTGTACCCACCAGCACCACCCTCCCCTTGCCTGTAATTTTTCAACTGGCTCCTACAGGAGCTTCTGTATTAGAGGGCAGGACCCGACAGATTCCACTGTGGCCTCCAATGAGCAAAAGCTTTTTAAATGCAGTTTGGGTATGTTTGTGAAAACATCACATTGCTATGTTAAAATACATACCTAGTTGGCAGTGGTAGCAGCCGTTTACATTTGTAGTTTGACTTGACAATCACTGAATCATTCAGGCCATGCTTTAAAAATTGCACTAATTTCTGCATACAAAGTGAAAATTGAAAGCATGTTACTTTGGAAAGAATATTATTAGTAGTACATTAGCTTTTGTTTTCAATTTAACTGTGGCTAAAACATTTTTTAATTTTAGGTGAATTCACTAAAGTGTATTTTGCTTTTTCTTTTCTCTAATATTCACCATATTAACTTCTGAAATGCGAAACTTAAAATTTAACAGATTTGGTAAATTACCATAAAATAGAAATCATATAATAAAGAAAATACTATTATTGAAAATAGGGAGTCAGCATAACTTAATAAAGTTAATAAGTTACAGATCACTTATAATACACTGGAAATAAAATTTGTTGCATATGAAAATAACTTTTAATTGATTCAAGTAGATCTGCAAGTCTTTGTGGCAGTATCCAAAATACAGTATAAACAATGTGATAATATTGATAGTATGAGCGTAAATATCTCATGTCCTAAAGTACTTCAAGTAACTAAGAAGACAGCCTCATTTTAAGTCAAGTCACGGCAGAGGTATCATTCAGTTTACTCAGGTTTCTAGAAGCAAAGTGTTGCTAGTCACCATGAAGCAGGTTTCATTTATATTACTCAGATAATCAGAATGTAACTTAAAAAATGGATCATTTATGCAGTTGAAATCAAGGCATACTCACAGTTCAGGCTCTCTTGAAGTAAAAGGAGCTGAACCCCAAGATTCCCTAGACACAGAGATTCGTCTTGGTGTGTCAGCTGGGTTCCTCCATCCGGTTGTGGTGCAATTGGTTGGGGTTGTCTTTTTATTTTTTATATTTGCATGTGGTGGTAGGTGTGTTTTTTCTCTTTTCTTTCTTTTTTCAATATGACAACCCTTAGACTCCTTGTGAAAATATTTTTAAAACCCTACCACTATGCAACAACTTTATCTTTAAGCTTAATCAACACTTAACTTTAAGAAAATATTTATATCTTTTCTATGAATACCTTCCACTTTGACAATTGTGAAAAGTTTTCCCTCCTCCCCCCCGCATAAAGTTTATAAATTCTAAGCAGAAATATGCATTTTTTTGTTTTTCCTAACTAATGATACATAATATGCTATATGTACTTTTAAAGCACAAGCATTTAATTTCTCTTTCTTTCTGGATTCATTTTAGAAACTAACAGTCACATAAAATGGCATTCCTGTGTCAACAAAAAATTGGTATTTTCCATTGGCACTTGCCATCTACCCCTACAAGGATTAAATCATGTGCTGCTGCAGCTGCTGACTTTGAACACGCCCTGAAAGGAGTTCAGGTGGCGAGCAGAAATGAGGCACTCTGTGCTCCGGAAAAAACTGGCAGAACAGGTCTTCAGATAGTTAGATATTTTCAGGAGCTGATTTTATGAGCCCAATTCTTGCCTCTCCTCATATCTAGAGAAGCACTAAAATCCTTCATGGTGACGTCTGTTCCTCGTGACTAGCAGTAACCTGCACGAGACTAGCAGAAACCTTCTGTAAAAAATATGTGCTTGATTGCACGTATTCCCCCTTCACCAAAATCACGTATATACTGATCTTCCCCCCTGTCTCTTTGGAGCAGTTTCTCAGAGCTATCTGGGATGCTGTCTCCCAGGCTGCAGTCCTCATTTTGCCCCAAATAAAACTTAACTCGCAACTCTCACGCTGTGCATTTTTTTTTAAGTCGACACATGTATTGCATTATAGTAACATGAGTAATGAATTATTTTATTATTTAATTTTTAAAAGGTTTATTTGATCTGTGTGTTATTTTAGTATGTTTTCATGTATTCCCTTAAGACCTTGGATTTATTTTCTAAAACAATCTTATAATTTTAGGATTAGATGAAATTTGTGATAGTATTCTCTCCTTTTTAGCACCATGATGAACTCTCCCAAGTAAATTAAAATATCTCCTATATTTTAAAGAAAATAATGAAGTAATTCTGCAGGGGTTTTTTTTGGTCCTAGTCCAATATTTAACCACTACCTGTCCATCTGTGTAACTGTTGGCCCTGCAGTTTAATGTCATTTCTTCTTTTTTGTTGTCATCTGAAATGAAGAAAAGTCAGTTATTATCCTCCCCATAATTGTTACCCTTTAGCTTTGTTTACTTTACACTAAATAATATTTAACTCATTGGGCTTTATCTAACATTCTAATTATTTCTGGGTACATACACTCTTCTAAACATCATATTCTCCAGAGCTTTTACTTTGTTATAAATATGACACATGGGACAGAATATTTTTAAATTGCCAGAATAAAAATATTTTGTAGCTCTTACTTCACTCTAGAACTTCTGAGAAGGAAGATGATTACTGTATTGGTCTAGGAGGAATTTGTGTGTGTGTGTGTGTGTCTGTGTGTGTGTTTGTGTGTTGTTAAAAAAACACATAACATTAAATTAACTATCTTAACTATTTTAAAATGTACAGTTCAGTAGTGTTAAATATATTTATATTGTGCAAGTATACTTATATTGTTATATTTATACTTTATAAAGTATATTTACATTGTTCAGTAGTGTTAAATATACTTATTGTTGTGTTTATATATAGAAATTTTTCATCTTGCCAAACTGAAACTCTGTGTCCACTAAACATTAGCCCCCTCTCCCTCTTCCCCTACCCTTGGCAACTACCTTTCTACTTTCTATGATTTTTGACTACTCTAGGTAATTCATTTGAGTCAGATCGTGCAGTATTTGTCCTTTTATGACGGGCTTATTTCGTTTAGCATAATATCCCTGAGGTTCACCCATGTTGTACCATGTGACAGGATTTCCTGCTTTTTCAAGCTACATAATATTCCATTGTTTGTATATACCATATTTTCTTTATCCATTCATCTGTCAGTGGGCATTTGGGTTGCTTCCACCTCTTGACTATTGTGAATAATGCTGCAATAAACATGGGTGTGCAAATATCTTTTCGGGATCCTGGCCGGATTTATTTAAATGACTAAATAGTGTTTATCTATTATATGTTCTATTTCATAAAATCTAATATAAAATTTTTATCATGCTAGCTATTTTTCCACACCTAAGCCATCCCTTTTCAAAACACTGATTCTGTTTTAATCTTCAGTTCCCTGATGACCCTACTGTGACCAGATTTGAATGTAAGCTTTTCTTAGTTCTTCCTTTATATGAGCTTTTTCCTGTTCATTCTGAACTTTCTGCTTTTTGTTTTGGTGTTCTCAGCTTATTCCCATACATCCTCTTCTGCTCACCCTTCCCCTTCCTCAAACTCTGTTGATATCTTAGCTTTTTATTTATACAAAAGATAGAAGTAGAAAAGAAGAAATAAACAGATATGCTTGTTTGGTGCCATCCATTTATGATATTACCGGCCTCTCCTTATCTAGATCCCAACCCTTGTTAAATTCAGCTCACCACCCACTCCAGGCCTGAACCTCACCAGCTAAAATGAGGACTGCTGGGTACAAACACAGAATAGTGCTGATTGGTCTCGCTTCAAACTCATGACTACAAACCTCGAGTGGGCCCCTATGCTGCCAACAGTCCTGCTATATTTCCTTAGTCTGGCGGTTCTCAAAGCATGGCTCCTAGACCAGTAGCATCAACATCACTCAGGACCTTGTTAGAGATGCACATCCTTAAGCTCATCCCAGACCTTATGAGTCAGAAACTCTGGGGATGTAGGCCAGCAGATCTGTGTGATTATGATACTAAAGTTTGCCAACCACTGTCTTAGTTCATTTTCATGTTCTTTGAAAACCCGTTTCACACCTTCACTCTTCTGCCAACGACCCCCTCTCCTTCCTCACTCCCACCTGCTGATCACTTTTTATTTCAAGTAAATGGAAAATAGAAGTGCTCAGAAGAGAACTTCCTCATCTTCTTACATCCACATCTGCCTGCATCTACAGGTGCCCCTGTATCCTGCCTTCTTCGCTGTCACTAGGGCCAACCCCCTTCCCACTTGCATATTATATCCCATCCCCTTTCTCTTCTGGGGTTGTTTTTTCCTTTCTACAGGATCTTTCCCATCAGCGCGCAAATGTCTCTCTAAAAAAACAAAACAAAAAAACAAACCTCCCTGAAGATGTCTAGGTAGTGCTATGGAGTCATCTAATGCACGTGTTGTTATGTGAAAATTTTGAGTATTTGTATGTATTGTCTCATTTTCAAAACAAAACCAAACAATGGAAGGATAAACCAAAAACTAATGCCAATGAGGTGAGAGAAATTGGGCACGAGGAGAGGGGACAAAAGCTAGGCCTCTCTGAAAGGTATTTGTTTATGGTTTTGCCTTTGGAACTTTGTGTACGTGTTTTGTATAATTAAAACCAAATTAAGTCAAAATCTAATTAAAACAAATTGGCCTCACTATGTAACAAATTGAAAGTATAACCACAAGGAGAATTCTTTTAAGTGACTTTAAAATAGGGTGGGTGGTTTTGTTTTGTTTTCATTTTACATAATTTTAGATTTACAGAAAAGTTATTGTACAAGAAAAGTACAAGGAATTCCAGACACCTTTCGCTCAGATTCCCCATATGTTAACATTTTACCTTTTGTAGTCAGTAAGTATCCTGTGGGGAGCTACTCTGAGATTATACAAACATCCTGTCACTCTTCAAGCTTTCACCCACTAGTTTAGAACCCTTTGCTGGTTCTTATCTGACTCAGTTATTACGATGATAACTGCCAAATGGTGATTTTCTAATGCCAGAATTTCTTCTACATTTATGAATTGATTCTCTACTTAAAGGAAAGCTTTTCCTTCTCCCCATTCATTTACTTATTTATTTACATCAGCATAGACTCATGAATTCTTACTTTGTTGAATAGTAAAACAGTATTTTGATACATCTCTGACAAAAAGAATCACGAAGAAATCCTAAACAGCATACAGTGGTTTTGTTGTTACTGGTAATGGAAATGTTGTTATTTTGAAACTTTTATACACACACATTAAAGGAAAAAGCAAATGAATGATTATGTTAATGTCATTAGGTACCAACATTATCTGACAAAATCGAAGAAGTAAAATTAAAAACTATAATTGAGTAGGAAGAAGCATCAGTATGAATTGGTGATTTATTTTTTTTCCTTCTAAAAAATACGTAATTTTTAGCTATGTCCACTTGAAGAGTCGAAGCAGCGATAACCTAATAGCAATACTATACCTAATATCCATATTGTGGATTTAAATACCTTTACCCACTAAACAGAAATGGGGCTGTTTGGAGAAATGGTCAGTTCCAATTCTGGGGCAAGAAATGAAAAAGACAAGCCTTGAACACCTTGTGCCTGAAAGCAAGGAAGTTATCAGACTCCTAGAGTCTTAAAAAAGGACGTAAAAGCTGACTTAAGTAGGGGCTCTCACTGGCCAAAAACAGGACAATTCGAGCATCAAAATGAATAATGACTGCAATTGATTAAAACGCATCAAAAATATTAAAAATCTATAAATCATTATAGACAACCGCAGAAGCCTCCTACCTGGTCTCCTTTCTTCCACTCTTGTGCCCTTGCAATCTCTTCTCCACGCAGCAGCTCAAGTGATCCTTTCAAAACCTAAAACTCATCTTAATGCTCTCCTGCTCAAAACTTTCCAGTGGTTTTCCATCTTGCTCAGCCTAAAACCCAGAGTTCTGGCCTTGACTTCAAAACCCTAGACCATAGGGTCTTTGATCATCTGAATCGCGTTTCCCACCACTCTTCCCTTTGTTCATTCCTTTCCCAACACACTGGCTTCTTTACTCTTCTCCAAATATACCAACCCCCTTCGTGCCTCTGGGCCTTTGTACTTATTATCCTCCACACCAAGATCTTGCTTCCATGTGGCTTGCTCTGCGACTTCATTCTGGTCTGTGTTCACATATTACCCTATTAGAGAGGCCTTCTCTGACACCCCTTCCCTTACTAAATAGCAGCTCCCTAGTCTTCAAACCTATCACACCTACTTCCCTACCAGCCTAATTTTACCTCATAGCACTTAACACTACCTAGTCTTGTATTCATTTACATATGTTGGTTTCTTTGTTTATTCTCTATCTTAAGTTCCAATTTTATGATTTATCTCACTTAAGGGTTTGTTGAGAGTGACTGAATCCACGCTCTGATGGATACATAGATCTCAGTGTAACATTAACTTAAGCATAAATATAGTCAACAAACTATATAAAGTGTGTACTCTGGGATTCTGATTTAAGCTTCTACTACTCCTTCCTAAGAAGGTGATGAAGACACTGGCCAGGAGACCCTTTCTGGGTCTAGTTTGTATTTTCTTCTTCTGCATCATGGCCATCCTTTTCTAGGCTGGTTCATTTGCTGTGCCCCACACTAGAATCATGCTAGGGCTATTGCTTTTTTCTTCAGGTCTGTTGTCATTGATCTCTATTTGAACCAGCTGAAAGTTCTCATTGCGGGAGAACACTCTTTATCAGTTGGTTTCTATAGAGGTTTGCTTGTTCTTCCATAGACCCTTCTGGCTACTTTGTGTCTTCCTGCAGTTTGCTCACCATTCATGTACACTTGCTTTTTCTCTCCTCTCTTTCTCTAACTCATACACACTCATACATACATTTATGTTCAAGGGCTCATCTTTCTTTGTGCTAGACTGTATCGTAAAGGTCTTTAAACAGCCTTGGACAAAAAGTAACTTCCAAAGTGGAACCCTGATGCTTTCATTGGGCAGAGTAAGGATCCCTCCCACTTTTGCGTATCCATCATCAAACATCTCTCCGGGTGTACCAGCTCAGAGTTTTATTGCACAGGTCTCTTCATGCCCATTCTCATGCAGGCTAAACCTGAACTAAAACTGTGTCATTTTATGTATGAGCAAGTATAGGACAGAATAAAAAATACTTTTATCTTCCAAGCCTGAAGAGGCTTGCCTTTTTCACTAACTGGCATTTTAAGAACAGGTCATAGCATATGTAATGTTAGTCATGTTGGAGAGCATAGTATTTGAGTAGAGACCAAAGTTCCCTACAATTAAATGCTTCCGTGACACCAGCCCCAGCAAGGTCCCAGAAAGAGGCAGATGCAGAGGACAAGCTCCTACAAAGAAACTCTCATTGTGACCACAAAGCATATGATTCTTAGCCCTGGTCAAGCAGCTACTCCTCGGGGAGTTTGTCTTTACCCTGGACTAGAGGCCAGCCAAGTAGTCTCCTTTCCCCCTTCTCCTTTCTCACCTCCCATTCCCACAGAGAGGAAGGGCAGGTCCAGAGAAAAGACCCCAGGAAGAGCATTGAATTCCCCAGGAGCCAGGCTCAGTTAAAGGCATTAAATCTGACTCTTCTTACTTGGGGGTGGAATGAATAAAGAAAAGAAATAGGATGGTGGGAGAGTGGACAAAGAAAGGGCCATCAACATCCCCTAAGGGCCAAGATACAGTGGCTCTGTAGGTCAAGTCAGAGGTTACAAGAAACACAGGTATAAAATATATTTTTCCTTAAACAAATGTAGAGTGTCACTCAAAGGAAGAAAATATTGCATGAAAAGGCAGAAAACATGTCTGTCTTGAACATCCATGCTTCCTAAGTAATTCCTAGCACCATACCCTAGTCTTGGAAACAAATAATTCCTGAAAAATATTGGATAAAACAGGTAAGTCTTTGGAGAAATCAGCCAGAAGTGAGAATAGAGAAATAATTCAAGTATCCAAAGTAATTCCAGGAGTTTTTAAAGTGTTACAATATGGTCATGTTATTCGGTTTTGTGTAAATTGAATTGTTCATCTTCAGTTAATCCTTATCTTTGGTTTGTTTGTTTGTTTTTCTTTTCAGCCCCACTGTGTTCTCCTTGCCTCAAAGGAAAACTCGGCACCTGTTAAACTTGGGGGCTTTGGGGTAGCTATTCAATTAGGGGAGTCTGGACTTGTAGCTGGAGGTAAGAACACTATTTTTAAAATTTCCTTCAAAACCTCGTCACTTTCAGGCTGGTGTAAAACTTTCAAACTAAATATTAGTCCATCCTCAGTGTTTCATACCGCATTCCACCTCACCCTAACCCACCCACAAAAGTGCCATAATGTAGTTTTGAATTTAATAATTCTGTAGTCATAATTAGAATTTTAGTCCCTTAAGATAATAGACTCTGTCTTTTTACTCTTTGTATCACCAACACTTAACAGGGAAGAGACCCAACATACAAAGATTAAAACAGTATTGGAAGAAGATGATATTTGAGGCAAAGTGACTTTTAAAGATGAACTGGCCAAACGAAGTCAAATCTAAAATATGTGGATTAACTACTTTCAGGTTACATCTATGGCTAATTCTTAATTTCACACTGTTTTCCTCTTTCCGTTTGTGAAAGAGTCCCACTCAAGCCATCAATCTGTGTATTTGGGAAGAGCAAGCAGATGTGAGTACAGACTGATTTTATTATTAGCCAAAACAAACATAATTAGAAAATTCCCATGCCAGAAAAAAAAAGAAGAAAAGTTCAAACGGAAACTTTCTTCACCAGTGTACAGAGGTGGATGCTAATTACAGATTCAAGTATTTGGTTTTATTTATTCCTTTCAGTAGATTCCAGCGCAGAATGCTGCCCTGTTTTTAGTTTTGTTCTTTAGTTTTGCAAATTACTTAGTTCTCTCTTCTGCAGACTACCAATCTTCTAGTCATTGCTTTCTATTTTCCATCTCGAAGTACTGCCAGCCTTCACAAGGAGGAAAAATATCAACAGTATTAAATTCAAATACCTAACAAATGATAAATATCAAAATAATAATCTTTTACACAGGATATTTCATTTAATTCACTATTACTAAAACATCGAAGCAGTATTAACATAGACCATCTTCTGAAAAATGAGCCATGAGTCATAGTTGTATTCTTTAAATCATTATTTTACCACATTGCCCTCTAAAATTAAATTGTGTTTAGATTTTCTTCTAGTTTTGCGTTTTCTTCTAGCTAATCATTTCCAAGAATATGAGAAACTGCAAGTTGAGTATAGTTTTGAAAACTGATTTTTTTTTCCTTCTAATTCTAATGAACTAGTGAATTCAAAACTAACGAAAAGTTTTGAAATTTTTCATCTGTGATTAGAAGACTGACCATAGGGTCAGGTAACAAAGAACAGTTTAATCACAGAATCATTGAATCTCAGAATTCGAAGGGGCCTTAACTTCTCCAGTCTTGTAACTAATGATTGAATTCTCTCATAAAATTCCCAGCAAAGGGCTGAGCTCTAGTTTAATTCCTCACGTGGCAAAGAATTCACCACGTCCCAGGACAGTTCATTCATTTTTGGAAAGCTCCTAAGTATTGAAACGTTCATCCTTGCGTTGAACGGAAGTCTGTCTTCCTGTAACTTCCACCCAGTGGTCCTAATTCTGACTTTTGGAGGCACAGTAAACAGTTTTAACCCTTCCATATGATAGTCATTCAGATGCTTGAAAACAGCTATCATGTCCCCCTAAGTCCTATCCAAGTTAACTTGCCTAGGTTAATTTAGCCATTCCTCACATAAACTGGTTCAGAGTCTCCTGACTGTGCGCCAAGTACAGAGCCAAGACTGAGCACAACTACAGGTACTTCCAAGCACACAGAAGCTTGAGGTTATCACTTCTTTTGCCGTGGATCTTACATTTCTGTCAGGCTCCCCAAATTGCGTGAGCTTTTTGGACAACCCTATAACACTGCTGGCTCATATTAATCTTGCAATCAACTACAAATCCTAAATTGTTGTTTTTAAACAAACGTTGCTGTTAAACTAACTCTCTCAAATCCGGTATTTGTACAAATCACCCCCATGTTAAGACTACACAATTAAATAACACATAATTTCTGACGATTACATCCTCAAGGTTGATGGGATGATACGAAATAAAACGAATTCCTTTTATATGCTATATACTGGCCATTTATAGTGTCTTTGTTTCTCTTGATCTGGATCTTCATCCTGTTAGTATTAAAAATGGTATGGGCTTCGTATTTTACTGTGCATCTCAACTGAAGGGGAAAAATGGATTCATTCGATTTACCCAGACATTTTTTACATGTTAATCTGTTTTCCTAAAGTCCATGAATCTTTCCCCTAAATTGTATATTTTTAAAGCTGATTTTTAACCCACAGTGTGTCAGTTATGCAAAATTTATTTTTCTCAATTCTTCTAGAATTAAAATACTTTGTGATGGTCAAAATATTGTCGTTTCTTAAACATACCTTTCCTTGCAGTCTTGAAATACCTACTTCAAGCATTGCAATGTCTTTTAAAATACAGTCTACATATGTAGATAAGGGATAAATGATTTCTCTTATAAAAAGCTTTCATGTTGTTTAAGGTATCAATACTTTTGAAAATTTTACTATTTATCAGCTCATTTGCTAATATTTAACAGAAAGCTATTTTCCCGTCAGATTAGAATCTTTGATCACTCAGTCCTCCAAATAGAAAGGAATTCTCTCCTTTATATGTTCCATATAGTAAAAACCATTTACGTATATTTACACTTCCCCTATCTGAAACTCAGCTGTTAGGAAAACTCACTTATCCAGAATATATCTAGGAACCTAGGAAATAATTATAATAGCAGCAAGACATTTCCTGCCCTTAATACCTGTTCATGGTTCTCTCAAGTGAGCATCTAAAGACACACTCTGAGGCTGACATGCTTCCATTTTTCAGAAACTTTTGTGGATTCGTGTTCCTTCATACCTTGCACCTGCTCTTCCCTCTGGTTAGAATGCCTTTTGTCATTTTATGTATCTAGTTAACTAAGTATTCTTGAAGGCTAGCTAACAATCATCTCTTAAAAGCAGGCTGATCTTCACCGTCCCAAGTGAGGTAACCCTATTCCTTCTGTCCCATATTACCATAGCTATCTGGGCTACATACCTCCATGTAGCATTTGATGCAGGGATTTGTAATTATATCAAAGACTGAGGTTTGTGAGGGCAAGGGGGGACCATGGCTTATCTCTTGTACGCCCACAGTGGTCCTAGATTGTGTCTGGGACCTAGCAGGCAGTTAGGAAATTTTTCTAAATGAAAGAATCTTGTTTCTAATGAGATTACAGTTTATAGCAGATTTTATGCAAAAATTAGGAGAAGACAAGGCTAGAGTAAGCATAGTGAAAGAAAAGAAATGAAAGCCTGACAGAAAGAAATACATTGAGCAGACACCAAAAGTTGGAAAGCACAGCAGCCTTTTGGTACTGAAGAAATCAACCCTTGCATACCTCTGAAGTTCCCAAGGGCGATTTTGGTTCCATACCAGAGTTCTTTCATTGGTATCCACAATGATAATTCTGAGTCATCAAGAAGAAGTTAAATTATGTGCAGCATCTTGTGTAAGAGAAGTCAGGAAATTGTAGAAAGAGAGCCATCCAAAATTATTAAAGTAAAAAGGTTTGGGTGCGTAAAGATCCAGGTCCTAAAGTATTGAATATGTACCTATTCAGAACAACTCTCCCCACCCTGAGGTTCTAGGTAATAAGCTTTTATTATATTATCAAAAAAGCTAACATTTAAATATGTAAATGTACATCGGAAGTGTCTCATATACAGTGACATTTAATTTGGCTTGGTAATTGGCTTCCCGTTCTTAGAATTCTGTGGTCAAAGTCATAAAAATCAAGTGACCACAAAGAAGGAAAAGTCAAGTGATCACGAACCAGGAAATTGGGGAGGTTGGTGTATGTTAAAGGTTAACTCCAGTCCTTTCACACCTACCGATCTTCATGAAATAAAAGACTCATTCCTATGTATTCTTTCTACCAGGGTCTTTTCCCCTTTCATCTATGAGCAAATTCTTGAACCAAAAGACATGTATATTCCTCAAGGATGAACCCTAATTCTCCAGAACCAGGGTAGTCTTCAATCTGGATAAATGGAAAGAACCTCCCCTGGCTGGCCGGGGCTGGCTGTGGTGGCTCTGACTAGTCCCAGATTGAGGCCTACATTTTGAGATGCTTGGTCCTGTCTTGTAAGGGAAATAGTAGGAGTCAAGTTGAGTTTCAAAGCAGTATCCCAGCCGTCGGCAGGTACCTGGCTGGTGCCCTGGTACCAGTACTCTGATCTCTTACCCTGCTTTTCCCTACTTTTACCAGCTCCTGTCCATCAGACCAAGGCAAATTCTCCAAGGGCACTGCCCTATCCAGGCTATTAATGAAGTAGAAGGCTTAGTTCTCATCATTTCTACTTCTCTTTGTTACTTGAGGGAACCAAATGGGGCAATATGGAAATAAAAATCTTTCCTTCCAACCAGTAGAGTTTTCACTGATCTACTATACATTTTAAATAAAAATATTTTCACTCCCTGAGCCCTGAACTTAATCTCTTCTATTATGGGGGAAGGAGAGGAACCATTATGATCTGCAGCAAAGGAATATTCCCAGGACACAAGCCAAGAGCTGCTTTATCCTTCTCATCCCAACCAGGTTTGACAATCACCAACAAGACTTTTATGATATATTCTCTCTAGCTGGATTAGAAGATCTCTGAGGTCTTTTTTTAAACTCCGATCACAGTTCTGAGCTCTACGTAAAGTTTTGTGCAAGCTTCAAAATAAAAATTATATTGGACTCGTGATGATGAGGGTGGGGCTGTAAGGGAAAGGGAGGAGAGGAGGGGCCTGCATAGAGCTAGAAGAGCTGCCAAGTCTGGTGGGCAGTTACCCTCCCACAATAATTTCCCTACAGGGTACAAGCCTTTCGTTCTCCAGTAGAAGAAAAGACTTCTTTTGGGATGCTGAGTTAAAGATGGTTACTAGTGTACAAACAACTGCTTTCAGATTCCTTCCTGAAACCTAACTTTGATAGGAAAAAAAGAAAAAAGCGCTTCAAAAAAGATAGAAGTCAAAGAAGATTGAATGGGAGGAGCTTCATGATTTTACTTTGGTTTATGTCATATATTTGCTCTCATTCTGTTCAAATGTTAACATTTGGAGGAAGCTAAAAAATCTTATTATAACAAAATATTACTAACCATTGTTAATTGCTGCAATTAATTCCTAAAATCAACTGAACAGGATTTCAGATTCATATTCCAAATAAAAGTTCTCAGCATTAGGTTTAATTTGAGAGTTTCTATTTGGCAGTCAAAAGTAATCTTTTTCTCTACAGATATTTTCTCACTTGCCCCCCCTCTCCCTGCCCCTGCCTCTGCTCTATATTTTTAGTAATTTTCAAACTTGTGAAAATTAGAAAATTTAAACAACTTCTTCATGAAGCAACAAATAGGTAAATACTTACCATGCAGCCTATGGAATTCAATAGGAAGTAACAGTGTTAGAAGACAAAGTACCTCTCCTGGGCTCAATATTTTCAAGACGTGATTAGATAAATAATTTTTTTCTTTCTGCCTTTTTTCCTTGATTTTATAGAGGAGGGGAGAGGTGGTAAGAGAATATTTGCATTGTTAACCTTGTCATTCACACTGTTATTGTTCTATTATTTTCAGTTTTCCAATGGGAAACAAAAAGCCCATTTTATGTAAACATTTTTCCTTGATGTTGTCATTTTAAATGTAGGACGCGTCGGAACACCTCATTTTATGGCCCCAGAAGTTGTCAAAAGAGAGCCTTATGGAAAACCTGTAGATGTCTGGGGTTGTGGCGTGATCCTTTTTATCCTGCTAAGCGGTTGTTTGCCTTTTTATGGAACCAAGGAAAGATTGTTTGAAGGCATTATTAAAGGAAAATATAAGGTAACATATTATGAACGTTTTATTTTTCCATTGAGATTAAATTATTCTGAAAAATGTGTTTTGAAGTTGCTGTCTGTCTTTGGATTACTTACTGGTTGTCACATAGTCACCCAGTCAGAGATGCTTGCATCATTGATCCACCAGCCTTGTTAGGCAACAAAGGCCTCAAGTAAATTTAACCCTATCGGCCGAACTGTCATCCAGATGACTGGCTTTAAAACAACCATTGCCTCACCCCTCCCTTCTCATTCCCTCTGTGCTGCCCCTAAAGTCTATCCCATGTATTTGGATTCCAACTCTGTGTTCAGTCCAGAAGACAGGGTCCCCACTCGTCTTTGATACAGTGTAAAAACCAGAGATCAGATGGATGTCCCCCTTTTCCTCCATGTGCTAATCAACAGTGTAAGAGTCCTGGGCTCTCAGAGTCATAAAGCCACACTACAAATCAAATTTTTTTACCACAAGTACATTCTAGCAAAACTGCCTCTTTAGCTAAGTCAAAGTAATTGGTTAGTGCCCTACTTATTTCAAATAAAATTCTAGCTCAGGGAAAGAATTTGGACTGCTCCTTGGAATTTATTGTGAGCAAATTTGACCTTTTATTTTACCCTGGGTAAGGTGTTTGTGACAAACCTGTGCCCAGATTTTATAGTATCCATTAGCTGTCTGGTGACCGAACCCATTTATTCAGGCTAAGCTGGAAAATAAACTTCTTTGGCCCTTCTTTGTGTAATTTGAGAAAAGGGCTTTATTTTTATTACTTTTTGCTTGATTTGTAAAGTTAAAATGGAAATTTCATCCAGGTAATTAGTCATTCTTTATCTTAATTTTAGATTTAGTGTCTATTAGCCTTTATTTGATTTTGCTTTATCATACATGTTATTTTATTATTGCATTTTATGCAGTCAGCCAGCACAGCTGAAAAATTTGCCGTTTACCTTCCAGGATAAACTGAAATGCCAGTATCACAACGGCATTTCATAATATAATTTAGAGCCATTTTGGTGTGATTTAAATATTTATATTCATCTTTGGCTACTGTGAATTGGAAACTGCATGTACTATTCACAGACTCCTGATTAGTACATTATTACTTTCATTACTAAGTAATTTAAGAAGTCATTACTGACATCATGAGTGGCTATACCAAAAAGACCTAGGGGATTCTTAGAAATAAGCTTAAGGTTGGTTTCACCACCCGAGCTCTTATACTTTATTGCCCTGTACTAGCTTGTATGGCTGACGGAGTAGGATGCTCTGTATGGGAAGCACAGAGGAGTATGTGTCTGGATATCAAATCAGGGCAGCTTATTTTGAGGCAGTTCTTTTTCCTCCCGTTATTATTAACACATGTACTTTCTATTCAACAGAATCACTGTTTCATTTTCAGCCATGCCTGGCAACATAAAACGAAACACACAGGTTTATATAACACTACACTCCAAAACTGTGAGGCCCCTAAAGTTGTTTTTTTTTTTTCAATTCCTCAGTTATGTTAGAATTTTATATGGGACTTGAAACAAATAAAGAAAAAGAAAAAGAAAAGAAATGAAAGGTAAAGTAGTTTCAGAGTTGTAGCCTTATCCTTTAAGCCATAACTGAAGCTTGTGGAAGTGAGAAGGTGAGAATGGTCTGTACTTTTTTTCCCTTGGGCTTTATGTACCATCAGCTTATAAAGGCATACAGGTTTGTCTTTTATTTTATTTGGATTAAGATATATGCCAAAACTCTGTTAACAGAGAAAGATGTTTTAAGAATAGGTTTTTCTGCTTCTCTTAGAGTCAGTTGACCACTGGGGAATAAAATCAATCCTTTCAAGGTAACTAAAAGTCTCAGGAAACTGCTTGTAAGTAATCATCCCCCTCCAATCCCTTGAAATTGTAAGTGGCTATGAGGAATGCACGGTTATAGCTTTCTGGTTGAATTTTGCCAAGTGAAATCACAGATACTAGCATATGAAAATAAACACAGTAATGCATCAGCATAATAATAATACTAGCAATAATGATAGCTAACTCATACATAGCACTTACTATGTTCCAGGAACTATTCTAAGCACTTTACTTATATTAACTCTTTTCATCCTCACAGCGACTTATGACGTAGGTTCCATATAATAAAATCTCCCACCTGCCTTTTTGAGTTATAAGCATTCGCTAATAATAGAATTCTTCCTTTGTGTTTGTTCAGTTGCTAACTTCCTGGTTTCCAAGGCAATGTGCTTCATTCCAACAGCTTCTGGTATTTGATTTTGTCTATTTTTAAAGCATTGAACAGTTATCTTTGTTTCTTTGTTTAAAAAAAAAAACTTGGACTGTTCACATATGTCCAAAAATTTGTTTGAAAATTTCCTATTCTTAGCATTATAGTATAATATAGTCAGATGGATGGTGGCAGCTATACCATAATTTCTGTACCTGGGGGTTTGAAGCTTTGAGGTTAATTCATATTTACTATTACTTGGCTAACCTCACCTCTCACTTATATTCATGGCTTTCCTTACAAAAGCCTCAGGTTTTCAGCATCTTGAAGTATAGATCCATCTCTACCATCAGTGATGAACCTATTGGGCCTTTAAAAAAATACTGTGCTGTGATTGTGTCAGCATTTATTTTTACATTTTTTATTACTGAAAATTTCTAACAAACAAAATAGTAGAGATAATAGTATAATGAACCCCCAGCTTTAACACTTATCAACGTACAGCCAACCTTGTTTTATCTATATTCCACATGCTACTAGATTATTTTGAAGCAGATCTCAAAAATATTTTATCACTCTGGTGGTCCTTAACAAAAAAAATAGTAAAATCCTTGATCTCTATGAGTATTTTCAGGAAAATTTTGATGACATATTTTAAATGTAGTACATTTAAATTGTCATAGTTTATAAACTACTACTGATCTTAAATGATTTTAATTTAACTTTTTATCCTTGTTTACTAGCTTACTTGATCTTTTAAGGTCAATATGGGAGAATACTATTTAGCTAAAATATGTGCTAACATTTAATTTCAATTAATTTTTTTATAAAGGACAGAAATATATTTCACAAAGTCTCTAAAAGATACAGTGTCATCTTATATTACTTATTTCTGGATAGCCAGTTGGTATCTACACAGCAGGAGTTCTTAGCTGCCTGGCTTTAGTATTCAAATAAGTGAGACTGTTTTATAGCCCTGTTTTGTTCCCCCTTATGTACTCAACCTCCCAAATTAATTTCAACTAGTCTTCTCTGCCAAAGGAAGAGAAAACCCTGGATTGGGCTTCCTCATAAAAAGGACTGGGGAGTATACTTCTCAACCTCTATTCACTTCAGAAATCTTACCACCATTTTCAGATGATTTCTCAACCCCTTTCCTGAGGACAGATCATTCAGACTTTAAAAACTACAACATCAGCCCCAAGATGGGGAAGAGGAAACAAGACTATCTAAGCCCCATCTAATCACTTACCTCCTTATTTCAAACTCGTCAACTGATCACAATTTCAGTAGGATGACAATATTTCAACAGTCTCATGGCATTCATTTTTTTTTTAGAAGAAAGTAGAAGCCTAGTGCCTTTTTTTTAAGTTGTTTATTTATTTATTTATTTATTTATTTATTTATTTAATTTATTTTTGGCTGTGTTGGGTCTTCGCCTCTGTGAGGGCTCTCTCTAGCCCGCGCACCGCGGGCCTCTCACCATCGCGGCCTCTCTCGTTGCAGAGCACAGGCTCCAGACGCGCAGGCTCAGCAGCTGTGGCTCACGGGCCTAGTCGCTCCGCGGCATGTGGGATCTTCCCAGACCAGGGCTCGAACCTGTGTCCCCTGCATTAGCAGGCAGATTCTCAACCACTGCACCACCTGGGAAGCCCCTGGCATTCATTTTAATTAAGGGATCTGACAAGAGAAGTGACTATCGTTTGGAATTCTGCCTGTTAGAAAAAGAAAATGGAACATTTTCCATTCCACGTCTACTAGAACAAAGCCTCACGTTAGCCAGAGCGAAATGTCTAATACTAACCCTTGGCGAGATCATAATGATTCATGTGTACTGTGATGCAAGTTGTGATTTCATTTGCCTTTAACCTGTTGTGGACTTTATTCTGCATCTTTCTCCCTTAGGAGGTGACAAAGGTCTCTGCCAGTTAAAAGCCATGACATTGCTTAAAGCTCCCATTGCCAGGCAGCTCCCATGAGCTCACCTACTCCATCTCTACCCTCCTGTCCCCACTTACCTTCCCAACTCCAAGCCCTAAGCATTCCTTTCCATTTTTTCCTGGTTCCTGGTCTCAGACATACCCCTTTTCCCAGGAGCCTTCCAACTCTTTTCCTCATAGATCCACAGCCTTTCTCACAAGTCGTGTGTCTTAGGAACAACTCATAATTTTTTTGTTTGACTTTAGTTAATTTACCTTGTGGCTTAGTTGTCTCATCTCTAAAAGAGAAAGAAAAGTAACTTCTTTAAGAACAATATACAAGTGAATTGGGTTTTTTGTAGGGCCTATAATAATGGTATATTTCTTCCTAAATACTGAAAATGACATACAGTGACCGAAGTCTCCTATTAATAAAAGCTACTTTGCGTAGCTTTACAATTACTGCTAATTCCAAGTTTTAAAAGCAAAATATTAAAAATATTTCTTCAAAATTTTGAATTTTTAAATTTTATTTTAGTCCTTTCTGGATCAAAGTGTTCTAACCTTTTTAGAGTCTACATTCTAGACTCTTTATTTTAGCTGAGGTAGAACCTGGAATCATGAACATTCTATTCTTCAATTATTAAAAATATTATTACATATATAACAACAAGAACATGTATAGCGAATATTTACTGCTGCAAATTCTCATGTATTGAACAACAACAACAGAAAAAGAATTGCATCTGTCCTCTTCTTCCTTAGAAAGCAAGCCTTTAGAATCAGATTTCTCCACCCTGCTCCAAGAATTTTATTCACGTTGAAACAGCATAGGAATATTAAATAACAGAGAATGTTAACTTCTCACTGGACATAACTGTGTAATTTTCCTTTCCCCCTCTTCAGATGAATCCAAGGCAGTGGAGCCATATCTCTGAAAGTGCCAAAGACCTAGTACGCCGCATGCTGATGCTGGATCCTGCTGAAAGGATCACTGTTTATGAAGCACTGAATCACCCATGGCTTAAGGTACATGAGCTCATAGGTGGCCATCTATACTTTGTTCCAGTGACAGGAATGCATTGCTCTGTCAGGTGCCCCTTTCCACCCTTTTTTTTCTCCTGAGCATTTTTTCGTTACAGTTTTGTTCATCTTATTTGCTGTTTCTGTACATCCTCTGTAAACATCTAAGAGGATGTACCATTCGAGTGACATTCAGCTCTCATCACAAGAGGGTACAAAAGCGGATTAAGGCAGAATCCATCAGGGAGGAAGGCCTATTTGTTCTCTACCAACACATGTTCCAAAGATGTGCAACATGAACAACGGAAATAGCACTCAACTGTGTGATAATTAAAAAGTGATTATCGTTATTTTGGGTGTGAATGTATACTTCATAGCATTATTTTTATTTCAGTAGATACTAGATATGGGTTTATCGTCTTAGGAAAAAGGCAGATTTTAAAAGTTCTTTTTATATCCCATCCTGCTGATGAAGTATTAAAGGTATAACTTGGGACTTCAATGAGACAGTACTATTTGATGAAGACATTACACTGCTCAACAGTTCCAGGAAATTCTCACTTTACATGTGAGAAAACTAAGCCTCAGAGAGGTTAAGAATCTTGCCCCAAGTCACAAAAGTTGTCAGTGGTGGAACCAGGATTTTAATTCAGCCTGCCACACCCCCTTCCTTTGTACTCAAGATCCTATCCAGTTCACTTACTCAAGGTCACCGCTCTCACATTTGTCCGCTTCCCTGCATCATCAACTTCCTATCTCTGTTGGATCTAACAAGCTACAGTTTATTTTTATTACACACACACACATCTTCTCCTGACCTAGCCACCCCCTCCAGCTTCTACCCCTATTCTCTGCTCTCCTTGACAGCAAAACTCCTAGAAAGATTTATCTCTACTCACTTTCTCCAGTTTCTCCCATCTCTTTGTCTTGAACCCACCCTAGTCAGGTTTGCAATCCTACCAACTCCACTAAAATAGCTCTTGTCAAGTCACTGCTGACCTTCACATTGCTGAGTCTAGTGGCCAAATATCAGGTTTCTCCCTCTTGGCATATCAGCAACATTTGACAGCCATCCTTCCAAAACACTGTCCTCCCTTGGCTTCAGGACACCTCGCTCTCCTGGTTTCCCTTCTACCTCTCTGGCTGCTCCTTTTCAGATGGTGCTGATTCTTTCTCATCTCCCCCAACCAGGTCTTCACAGTGGGGTGCCACAGCCCCTCCTCCTTCTATCTACACTCAGACCCTTGGAAACCTCATCTAGTTTTAATGGCTTTAAATGCTATCTGTACACCCTGAATTTATACCTTTAGGCTAGGCCTTGTCCCCTGAGGTATTCTTAATTTAGTTTACAGTTTTGCTCCCCAATACCTCTCTGATTTCACCCCTTACTACTCTCCTCTTCTCACTTTGTTCCCTCACGTTGGCCTCCTTGCTGTTCCTCAGCAGGCCCATACTTGCCTCAGTGCCTCTGTGTTAGTCGTGCCCTTTCCCTAGAATACTCTTCCCCAAGGTATCCTCATGACTTATTCCCTCACCATCTTCAGGTCTTTGCTTAGACATCAGCTTCTTAGTAAGATCTTCCCTGACCACCCAATTTAAAATTTGAGAGAAGGAATGTTCCCTGCCACCAGTATTCCCTATCCCCCTTCCCTGCCTTAGTTTCTTCCATAGTGTTGGTCACCATGAGACATACTTATATTTTACTTATTTGTTTATCTGTCTACTCCCATAAAATATAAGCTGCATAAGAGTGGGAATTTTTCGCTGTTGTTTCACCTCTGTATAGAACCTTTGAAAGTGTCTGACATGTAGTAGGTGCTCATAAATATTAGTTAATGATTTAATGAGTGAATGAATGAATAAATGTTCATACTACTATACTATGCTACCTCCCCAGAAATTATGCAAAATAATAATGTATATTTAAACATAGATTAATAATGTATCTTAACAGCGATGACAAGGAATAATAATATTATCAAACAATGTTGAGATTCCAGTGGATCTTGAGTCTCCTTAAGAATATTACTTCTCACATCTGCATTCAACCCTCTGATACTTGGTTCTAGTTATTCTTGACTTGAATTTCCCCAGTTGTAGCTATTCCTGAAAAGAGTAAACAGTTCTGAGATACTTTCTTGTACTTATTTTCTCCCAGAAATAAACCACTTGGGGGGGACGCCTATTTTTCCTTTGCCTCAGTTTCTCATAATGGGGATCTTTTGTTTGTTTGAAGCTAGTTTAAATGCCAAATAACAGTGAAAATGGCAGCCATATTAGTCATTTTTAAGATCCTTTAGAAAATTTGGCTTTCATTATCTTGCATATCTTGACTAATAACATTTATTTTTGGAAACCCTTATCCCTGCAATGATTATAGTTCTTTTTCCAAATAATCTGAGCTTAATACACAATAGATTTCTGGCACCAGAAAGACAAAAGATAAAAAGTGTCCGTAACTTAAATGAAAAAATTCCAGGAGGCTGTTTGAGCTTAGTGTCACCTGCCATGTCTGAACTACAGTTTACCTTCACTGCAGTGTGTTATCTGAAGATGGAAGAATTCAATGAGAATATTACCTAGCTGATGAGAACAGGCTTATATTTCAGTACTTTTCCATGTATACTTCTAAATCATTTCTGTGCATGTAAGTGGTGGTAATTTAGCAATGGCTAAAATTTAAGCTATGGTTTAAATATGAAAAACTCCTGAATAACTGCAATGTAGAGAAATAAAATGATGAAAATCCTTGTAATGAAGAGTACTCAAAGTCATGATACCGTTGTTTTATGTCCAAAAAAATTATTTCTTTGGCAAACCACAAAAAAAAGTCCTGTTCAATCATACCATCTCAAAAGGGAATTTGAGTAAATAGACCAATTAATATGTGAATGTCTTGTGGTTGTTAAATTATACGTATTTAACACTTTTATCTAAATTAGTGCTGTTTGCTGTAAATATTCATTCCAACAAAAGTAAGACCAAATAAGATTGTAATTTTCTTATAAACGACTGAGCTCTTTTCACACCCTTTGTAACCTTAATATATATAGACTTCAAGTATATTGACTATAATAAAGATGAAAAGGGTATTTATATTAGGCTAATCAATTTGAATTTTGGAAAAATCAATCAACACACCAATTAAATGTATATTCAGCATGTAGTGTGCACAAGGGACAGTGAGTCAAGTACTTCATTAAAGTGCAAGACACGTTGCTATAGACATTTTTCTGAATTCATATCACATTACTATTAGTTTCAGGTAGGACTGTTTGATCCAGAAAAATATTATTTTTTTTCTTTTGTCTCATTTTTATAATGCTTTGAGGTTGTTATTATTTACTTGTTTTCTGGTATGAGGTACCTTAACAGACTTTTTTTTTTAATCTTGTGATTTCATCTGCTTAGAAAATATCAGGAATCATAATTTAAGCATAATTTTATTAAAAAAAATTTTTTTGACTGTGTCCTTCTCTCTCTCTCCACTTCACCTTAGTGAATGGTGAGCAGAAGAGGTGTTCACTAGAAATAGAGTTCACAGTCTGCTATGCACTAAACTTCCCAACCTATTAGAGAGAGAAAGGCATAGTCAGCCCGTGAAATGAATTTTCAAATGCTGTTAATACAACATAAAGAAACAGAAAGATAACCTCAAAGAAGTCACACGTGAGAAGCACCTCACAAGAATACAGAAGTATGAGCCCAGGAAGACTAATGGGGGGCATGAGAGGTCACTGTAGGCCAGCGCTCCAGAGAGGGCTGCACGTAACATGTTAGTAGGACTGAAGGGGGCCCATGTGGGAGGTACAGAGGAGCACAGGCAAAACATTATAAGTGTTCAGGGCATTCAGGGATGGGGTCAGGGAACACTGGCATAATACAAAAGTCAGCTATTTGAAGGGTTGTGGTAGTAGTAGCCTGAAAATTTGGTTTGAGGGAAGAATATATCTAGAATGCCAAATTAAGTACTTTAGACATTAGGGTATAGAGAGTTAAAAGCTACTGCAAGCTTTTGAGCAATGATACAGGGCAAGCAGTATGCTCATATAATTCCTGTGGACACTGTGCACAGGCGGGTTGCCTGTCAGGATGCAAGCAGTAGAGGCAAAGAGATCCTATAGAAGCTGGGCTGTCCAGTTAGGAAGCGACAGGGGACTGGAGCAGGGAGTAAAACTGGGAGCGGGAAAGAAATACCCAGACCAAGAGTGATTAAGGAAGGAAAATTGATGAGGCTCAGTTGAGTGATTCAAGATATTCAGAATTAGGAAGCCTGTAGAGGGGTTAAACATGTAGAGTGGAAGTGATTTATTTTAAACTTTCAAAATTTAAATTTAATTTAGTTGAGATTTTCTTGGTTCTTAGTATGAAGAGTACTTCTGGATATTGTGCTGCACATTTTTAGTAGTATTACGTTATGAGGCTATGATTCTTATTTAAATCTTCTATTTTGGTAGGCAGTTAACCCAATTAGATTCAGAACACATGTCCTAGTCCACTTCTATGGGCTGTGATTCAAATGCCAATTTCATTTTCAATGCCTTTGCAATACTCCTCTAGTCTCTCCCACTTGTATGCTACCCAGAGGCTCATTTGGAACCTGGGAGGTACTTCATAAGCCATAGTTTAGTCTCAAAGTTCTTGCTCTGTTGGTTGTCATTGGTTTTACACATGGGTATACTAGGGATGTGCCAAAGCCCCTCCTTCCCCAGCTACCTCCTCTTTGTAATCCTGCCCCTGTTCTCTAGGGGTGGGGTGCCACCTCTTTGCTCTTCTTTGCTTCAGGCAGGGCTGGTTTGGTGGAAAGTGTTCTGAGGGGGAGGAACTTGGCTTCTTTCATGGTGATCCCCTGGAATGGAGTGGGTGAAGTCAAAAGGGTTCTGTCCTGCAGAGCCAACCTCTTCTCAGTCCTTTGGCTAAAGAGAGGAGGCTTTTCTTGGGGGTCATTTTGTCTGCGCTCCCCTGGGAGTTTCCAGGTTGTGGGCTGCTCTCACACCCAGGTGAGGATATGTTAGGAGGCCAAAAAAACACCCCAGATATATCACCACAGGATCACACCTCTGAGTCCTAGGGTCCCTCCACTGTCGGACTTCTTTTCTCTAGCTTTCAATCTTCTGTTAGCTGCTTTCACTTTTGAGTCATTAATTTCCTTGTTATCAAGAACTCTTAACTAAAAAAAGTAGACTTTGGAAAAAGAAGAGTTTATTCTGTGGATTGGGGAGTGCTTTAAAAATCAGCTCCAATGCCTGTTTCTGGCTGTAGAATCCAGACATGACATGTATCTTTCAAGCCGCTTTCCCCAGGCCCTGTCTCTCTCTCTCCCTCTCTCTCTCTCTCTCTCTCTCTCTCTCTCTCTCTCTCTCTCTCTCTCTCTCTCTCTCTCACACACACACACACACACACACACACACACACACACACACACACACACACACACACACACAAGGCGTCAGCCAGAGACTTGATCTCAGTTCTACTAACTGCAAAGACTACAAAGGGCTTGAGAAAGGGAATGAAACCCCCCTTTTTCTTAAAAAGCAATGGAAATTTTTTCTGTTACATATGCCTAAAATGTTGAACAATTTCATTTTAAGTGAAATTTAGTTAGATTTTAGCCTCAGTTCAGTAGTAGTAATAAGGAAAGACCCCCTACTAGCTCTGTCCAATAAGAATTTTCTGCCATGAGGGCAGTGTTTATATCTGCACTGTCCAATGTGATAGACACTAGCCACATGTTGGCTGTTTAGCGCTTGAAATATGGCTAGTACAACTGAATATTTAATTATATTTAAATATTTATCATATTATTATATTTAAATTATATAAATATAAAAATATATCTTACCTAGTGGCTACTGTACTGGACATAGCAGCCTTAGACTCTCTATTCAAAAACATGCTGTAACTAGGTTCACCTTTTTTGGAAATGAATAAAGTGAGTAAGTTTTAAAAATTAAAAATGGGTTACAGATTTGTTCCTCTGTAATTCTCACTGTTCTATTTTTACCTTTTTTCTTATGTAATAGGAACATGTTTTCAGTTAGAAAATAGCCATTATTTAGTAAACTATTTGTTCTCACACACACACTTTAAAAAGCTCCTAAACTTTTTTATGTCGGAGATTTCCATGTCTTGACTAATAAAAGTGATTATTAAAACTCAGGGAAACCAAACATATACCTATACAGCATCTCATTTAATCTTCATAACAATCCTGTAAGATTAGTTTGCAAAAAGGCACAACTGATACTGAGAGAATGTAAGGTCATACAGCTAGACCTAAATGACCCAGAATTTGAACAAAAGTCTTTCAACTCCAAGGCCCTTGTCTTCCTACTATACCATGCGGTACCTTTTTGTTTGTTTGTTTTCTTCTTGTTGTTTATAAAACCTTCCCTGGGGTTTTTTTTTCCCCCTGTATTCTATCATGATACAAAATAATTTTTATTCAAAAAATAATGTAAAACCCATTTTGATGTTTGTTCTTCAGTGTACATTAATTAAATATCACCAGACCTAACACAATTAAAATTTGTAATCTACAAGCAATAACAGAAATCCATGAAAAGATTCCATTGCTTGTTCTAAAATAGTAATTTTATCCTTCTCTCTGCTAGTTAATTATTTGATAAATTCTTATGTCTTCTGTATTGGTGAACCTATTTTGGCTCAGTGCAGGAAAAGGATGTTAAGCCCCTAAAGATAATGAAATTATTTCTAAGATGTTTAGCACATGGAATCTAGCAGAAATAAAAATTGGAGTCATTTTGACATTTGAGTGCTGTATGTGTACTCAAGATTATCATTTTGCTCTCCAGGGAACTCTTGTTACTATTAGTCATTAATACAGAAAATAAATTTTCAAGTGTTTGTATTCATTCCTTAGGAATTTTCACTGATAATAAGGTGAAGCGTTGACAGGACTGACTGTAAAATCCTACTTAAATTCAAAAGTAAATTTTGTAAGTACATGATACCAAAACATTTGATTTTAGAAGTAGTTCACATACAAAGAGAAATTTTAGTTACAAAATAATAATAATGTGATCTTGGACTTAATTTGAAAATATTATATGGTATCCAGATGGCAAATAAACACATGCAAAGATGGTCAACATCATTAGTCATTAGAGAAATACAAATTAACACCACAACGAAATACCTATACACACATATATCAGAATGGCTAAAATCAAAAAGACTAAAACACACCAAGTGTTGGTGCAGATGTTGAACAACTGGAACTTATACAATGCTATGGGAATGTAAAATGGTACAACCACTTTGGGAAACTGTTGGGCAGTTTCTTAAATGTTAAACATACTCTTATAAAATGACCCAGCTATTCTACTCCTTTTACCTAAGAGAAATGAAACATATATCCATACAGAGACTTGTACATTAATGTTCACAGCATCCTTATACATAATAGGCAAAAATTGGAAACAACCCAGGGTCCATCAACAGGTGAATGAATAAACAAGTTTATGGTACATCTATACAATGGAATACCCCTCAGCAATAAAAAGGAATGAACTATTGGTACATGAAACAACATGGGTGAAGTTAAAATATTTAGGCTGAGTGAATGAAGTTGGACAATAATTAACATGTACTGTATTATTCCATCTATATAAAATTCTAGAAAATGCAAACTAATCTAAAGTAACGGAGAGTAGATCAGTGATTGCCTGGGGTTGGGGAAGGGGATGACAGAGACACAAGGAAGCTTTTGAGAATGATGGATATGTTCATTATGATTGTGGTGATGGTTTTATGTTTATATACATATGTCAAAACTTATCCCATCGTACATGTGCAGTTAATTGTATGCTAATTATACCTCAGTAAAACTTTTTCGGGAAAACAAAACAAATTACATTCAGAGTCTGTCTCCCTTTCACCCTTTTTACTGTTTCCATCTGGTTTCATCTACCATCATCTCTCCCCTGGATTACTACAGTAACCTCCTAACTGGTCTCCCTGCCTTTTTTTTTAAACCCTCGCCCCCTTCCAATCTATTCTCAACACAACAACCAGAGTGTTCCTCTAAACTTGTCAGATCACATCACTCCAGCTCAAAAACCCCCCAGTTGCTCCATCTCCCACTCAGAATAAAAGCCAAAGGCCCTTTATGCCCTCCACCAGCCTTGCCACTTCTCTAATCTGATCTACTATTTACTCCACACACGGGTCTCCTTGCTATTTATTGAAAATTTCAGGTACACTCTCTCCTTTGAAAGGCCTTTGCATTAGTTGTTCTATCTGCCTAGACCCACTCTCTCACCTCTTTTGGATATCACTTTCTCAGTTGAGCCTACTTTGACCATCCTATTTTAAATTGCAGTGTACCTTTACCCTGCCTTACTTTTTGCTTTATTCCATAGCACTCTTAACATACTCTATAATTTACCTTTTTTTTGTATTTTATCTTCTCCCACTGAAATATGAGCTACATGAGGGCCAGAATCTTTGCTGGTTTTGTTTACTTGTTAATCCCAAGAGCATAGAACAATGCCTGGCATATAGTAGGCACTCAAGAAATATTTCTAAAATAAATACTTGTAGCATAAAATCTTCCAGATACACTGACAAATTAGACTAGAATCAAAGAGGGAGACAAGGAGAATGAAACACAGATTGAAATATACATGAGAAGTTGAGGCAACTGGAGATGTTATCACAGAGAGGAATAGATTTAGTGGAAGCATGATCCCCCTCTTAACTACTAAAGGGGTATTATATGGAAGAGGTAGTATGTTTGCTCTATGATCCCCAAGGAGAAGAGCTAGTCCATACAAGCCAGATGTGGGACCAGGCTGAGTAAGAATTTTTTCACTTTCTTAAAATTGTAGTGGGCTGCCATAAAGTAATCTGTTGTATGAGGTCAAACAGAATGATCATCCATCAGGAATTGCAGGGGATCCCACGTGGGAAGTGGTTGAATTAGATGGCCTTGAAAAGTTTGTCCTAGTTTGAAGATACTGTGACTCTTTTAAATCCAGTTATTCCTGACAACTTAGAATGCTAAGTTAGTTGTGGAGTTAATTTTTTAAAGGCTCATTTTGCCTGACAAGATTGTATCAAAGGTAACTTCATACCTTCATAGTAATTATGATTAATTGTTTTAGCCACATAGCCATATATCTGAAAATTACATGGACCATTATTTTAGCCCTTTGTTATTGCTGAAAATGAAATAATATTTTACTATCAGTTTTGACCTTCATATCCAATTTGGGCTTACTGTTTATTTAGATTAAGCTCCTTCACCCTTTTAAACAGTTATGTGTGTTCATTATCTTTCATCTTTTATAGGAGCGGGATCGTTATGCCTACAAGATTCATCTTCCAGAAACAGTAGAACAACTGAGGAAATTTAATGCAAGGAGGAAACTAAAGGTAAATTAAAGAAATCATCAAAAAGCCAGATAGAGGCAGTTGATGATAATGTTTTTATTCTGTTTCAGTGCCCATAAATATTATCCTGGTATTGGCTGTTGCTTTCTTACAGCTAAATTCTTATTTCCAAAAGTTACCATTATTTCAATAAGATTTTGGTTTTTTAAGTCATTTAAGGTAATATCTAAGTACAAATCCAAACAATAAGTTATAATAAATGGAAGATTAATCATATTTTAGATTTATGTTATCTCTAAAATTCATAGCAGAGATATAATTACTTTAAAAATAGTAATTTGCTATTATTATCCATTATTGTTGAATTTTAATCTAGGCCATGCTTTCTCAAACTTAAATATTTTGTCAGAAAATGTGAGTTTAGTTCAATGGGAATAATACCAAATTAGAATTGGAACTAGGGTTGAACAGCCATCACAAAGCAGTAAAAATCCCCACTACCTTAGTCTACTAGAAAATATTTTCAAATCACTTTTCTCACTTTTTCATTATTCTTCCTAGGGTACCTTTCTCCCGTTTACCATGCTCCCTATCCTCCACCCCACCAAAAACAGACAAATAAACAAACAAAACACAGTATTTACTTCATATGGAGGGCCCATTTGACTTTAAAAGGTTTTTGAGGTTTTTGAAAAAGACCCGGAATAAAATAATGGAATCTTTCAGCACTGGGCAAAAATCTTATGGGACAGCATTTCCCTCCTCCCCCCAACAGAGGAAACTATTATATTATGGTCTTAAAGTTAACTTATATTTGACTTACTTTAATTACTATTAAAAAACTTAGCTCTATCCTCTAAGTGGTTGATTAGATGAGTCCTCCTTAGCCATGTGACTCCTGCCAACTATAAAACTTCTCTTCATAAGTATTTTCAGATATGTCATAAGTTGCAATAATATTATTAATTCATTGTTATTTGACTCCTGAAATATGTGAATGATTGTATTCAACTCTAGATTTATAAGAACATTTATATGAATTTTCAGGAAACTATGTAGGCTACAGTATTATCATATGGAGCTGAACTGGCCAACATATTAGCCACTAGCCACATGTAGCGTTTTAAATCTAAATTAACTAAAATTAAATAAAATTAAAAGGTCAGTTCCGGGACTTCCCTGGTGGTGCAGTGGTTGAGAATCTGCCTGCCAACGCAGGGGACACAGGTTCGAGCCCTGGTCCAGGACGATCCCACATGCTGCGGAGCAACTAAGCCTGTGCACCACAACTACTGAGCCTGCGCTCTAGGGCCCGCGAGCCACAACTGCTGAGCCCACGAGCCACAGCTGCTGAGCCCGCATGCCACAACTACTGGAGCCCATGTGCCTAGAGCCTGTGCTCCGCAACGAGAAGCCACCTCAATGAGAAGCCTGCGCACCGCAACGAAGAGTAGCCCCTGCTCACAGCAACTAGAGAAAGCCCGCACACAGCAACGAAGACCCAACGTAGCCAAAAAATTAAATAAATAAATAAATAAAATTAAAAAAAAAAAAAGGTCAGTTCCTCACTCACATTAGCACATTCCAAGTGTTCAGCAACCATATGTGGCTAGTGGCTGCCATATTGGACAGAGCAGATATAGGACATTTCCATCATTGCAAAAAGTTCTATTAGAGAGTGCAACTGTAGAGTAAGGGAAATTCTAACATGTCACTGTTGGTGATGATTATTCCCAGTTAAGCCTTTTTCCTAGTTGTTTTTGCAGTCAGGGGTACAAACTGGCTCTTCTCTATTTAAAAATCCTCGGCAAAACAATAATTATTAATGACATGCCATTATTGAGATGGTGCCCAAAGGAGTTTCCCAAGACTTTTGGTTTTTTGCTTTGCTATACACCTGAACCAGTATGGCCTACAAAAGAAAAAGAAAATCTTATCCAAAGTGAATGGTTAGCCATTTTTGAAGTTAATTTCTTTCCCAAAGAAGCTATTAATTATACTTCTTTCTCAGTTCTTCCCTAAAGTCTTTTTAACTCTATTGTTGCTTTGGCCTGTGTGACATTACCCTGCCTGGGATTGAACCTTTCATTGCCCAAATAAAAGCCGTTTACTATAGGGTTCAGGCTTGCCCCCTCACAAGAAACACATGCTGTATTTCTCCCAGTGCCACTGAATCAGACTTGGGCCTAAAATAGCCAAAGTGGTGACTAAGATTCATTTGGACAGGAGCAAGCTGTCACAGCGGAGAGGGATCATGTGAATTTACCACATCCCTTTGCAAGCCTCTTTAAAATTTAAGACCCACCAAACAACCTAGAATTAGGAGCATCAGCAGGGTTATCACTGAGTTTTTTTTCAGCTTCTGGTAAGGCTGTATTCCTTTGTGTATTCAGCCACCCTGGTTAAAGCTTGTTATACCTACTCTCCTCAAGAAACTAATTCTCATTCTGCCATTTCTGTGAGCTTCTAGAACAGAGATTGCAACTTCCCTGGCTTTCAGAGCTCACCACACAATTTATTTTCACAAATGAACAGCTAGGTACCCATCCTTCTACCTAGACACTGTTTTTAAGCCCATCAAATGGTGGGAAACACCCTAATTATTATGATTCCCTTTGAAGTTCACACAAAGCAGTAGAAAATTGATTTTATTACTAAGTCAGAGGTAGGAAATTTTTATTGTCAGTGGCAAGAAGAAAGTGAATGAGTACAGTGTTATGGGAAAGAGTGACCTCTAGAGCTACATCGCCTTAGGTGAATTCTGACCCTGACACTAGCTGTGTAACCTTGAACGAGTTATTTAAATTTTGTGTGCCTCAATTTCCTTGTCTATAAAAATGGGGATAATGATAATAGCTAACTCATAGGGTTGTAAGGATTTAATGAATTAATATAGCAGTTAGAATAGTACCTAGCAGTCATACGTGCTCCATAGATATTATTTTCTATTAACATTTTATTGTTATTGTTTTATTATTATTTTAATATTTAATACCTTTGATTTGGTCTCTATTTATTAACAACTGTAATTCCTAAATGGACGCTCCATACCATTTTAGCTTTTCCCCAGTAACATCATTTACATTTTTGAGATTTTTAAAGGCTTTCAAAAAATTACAGAACACCAAAAATGTCGCTGAATAATCCCTATTTATGTATTTCTTCCAAAGTAATGATGCTTAGACTTTTCTGACCATTTTGATCATCATTTTCCTTCACAGTATCTAGAAAGAAAGGATCTTATACCTGTGGTATATTGTAATAGTCACTCCCCTTCTAGTGACTCTAGTATCTTTCCTCTAGTGTCATATCCATCCTGTGATATACATTCTTTAGAGCAGTGGCTCTCCAAGTGTGATCCCCAGACCATCAGCATCAGCATCACCTGGGAACTTATTAAAAATACAGATTCTCAGGCTCTAGTACAGTCAGGCAAAAAAAAAAAAAAAAGACAATTCCATCCACAATAGCATCAAAAAGAATGAAACACTTAAGAATAAATTTAACAAAAGAATTTTAAGACTTGTAAACTAATATTGCTGAGAGAAATTAAAGAAGATCTAAATAAGTGGAGAGGTATTTAATATTCGTGGATTGGAAGACTCAATATTGTTAAGATTCTTCCCAAATTGGTCTGTAGGTTGAACACAATCCCTATCAAAGTTTTAGCAGAAATTGACAAACTGATCCTAAATTTACATGGAAATGCAGAGGACCAAGAATAGTCAAAACAATCTGTTGAAAAAGAACAAAGTTGGAGGACTTATATTTTCCAACACTTACTATAAAGCTATAGTATCTGTGGTACTGGTATGGTATAGGGTTAGACGTGTAGATTGGTGAAGAGAATCAAGAGTTCAGGAATAAACTCTTATATTTATGGTCAGTTGATTTTCAACCAAAATGCCAAAGCAATTCAATGGGGAAGGAATAGTCTTTTCAACAAATGGTGCTGGGACAATTGGATATTGACATGCAGTAAAAGACATAAACGGCCACGTATTGGATGGTTGCATTTATTTGCAGTATCTCGAATAGGTATTTACGTGTGTAAGTCCATAGAGACAAAAAGCAAACTGGTGATTGCCAGGCACTGGGTAGTGACTGCTTAATGGGTATAGGGACTTTCTGGGTTGGGATGAGGATGTTTTGGATCTAGACAGAAGTGGTGGCCGCATAACATTGTGAATGTACTAATTAGCACTGAATTGTACACTTTAAAATGGTTAGTTTTATGTTATGTGAATTCCACATAACCTACTTTTTTTTTATACCATATGACAAAATAGTCTTCTTAAATACTGGCTTTCACTTTGGCACACTTGAAGGACATGACACATTCACATAGTAACAGTAGCTCACCACACCAGTCAGCTCAGCCAAGACACCACCCATCCCTCCCCCCCTCAGCCCCAGGCATGCAGGAGGTTGGAGGGGCATACGTTTATTGAAAAAGCCCCATGGGTGATTCTGATAAGTTTACCTTATTGAGAGTCATTACTCTAAAGCACAAACTTGTAATTGGTCTACAAAATTCCGTCATATGTACATATCATAATTTAATTAAACAGCTGTTGGACATGGACATTGCTTCCAGTTTTCCACAACCATAAATACTATTGCATTGACTCTGTTTTCACTAATCTTTGTACACCTCTGATTATATTCTTAGGGTAAGTTCTTTGCTACTGGAACTTGTTGGCATCAGAGTGTATACATGTATTTAAGATTTTTGATCTCTATGAATAACTTACCTTCCAAAAGGCTTATACCTGTTTATAAATTTTAATGTATTTTTGGTAGTGAGTTTATTATTTTTGCAGTTGAACCTTTTTCCCATTCTGAAAGTTTTGTGAAACTATTTTATGCCAGAATATAAAACATTATTCATTTTACTCTACTGAAATTTCAAGACTATTACTCATTATTGGTTATAATAGTGTCAGTACTCAGCAATCAGAAAGTGTTCCTTTCCATATTCATACATTCATTTTGGCATTTAACCTATTCAGCAAGCTACAGGACACAACAAATACCTAATGAGAAAATTATTTGGACAAGTATAAAGCATTGACATCATTTTCAGACTATCTTTCGAACTGTAGGTTTTAAAAGTTTATAGAACCCTACATGTGATTTGAATTATCACACATTTCTTTTTATTTTCCTTTCTTTCTTTCATTATTTTATTTTACACCTGTGAATGATGATGGAAAATTTCTTTTCACCATTTTGGTTATCAGACATTTCATATGTTGAATTTTTCCCCTCCTTTTATTTCATACCGAGCTCTAGAATTTTAATACTTCAGTTTTTTCACATCCTCTAGAAATAATACTTCTTATATAAACTACATAGTCCTGAGTACAGGACTAGATATGAGGATTGTATTTTCTCAGACTGAATATTAGGATGCATGGGACAGAGTGTGTGATCCAGACTGTCTGGAAAATCTGTGCTCTATGGGTATGTGTCTCTTAAGGAGGCATACCTGTACTCTAACTCTGGGTGCCATTTACATGAAGGAGTTACTGTGCAAGGGGCCGAGGTGGGGAAAGGGGCTGTGGGTGTCTGAGCTTGTCTATCTAGGGAAGAGGCTCAGCAGGAAATCTGTTCTAGAAATCATTCCCTTTGCTTCATGAATTAGAAAGCAAATTTCCCTATAGTGAAGTATGTCAAAGTTATTCTGTACAAATAGAAGCAATATTCTGTATTTGGGTAAGTTTATTGCAGTCACTTCAGGAAAGGGTGAGTTGAATCCGTGTAATTCAATTTAGAGGATAAAACCATTTATTCCTTGTATATACAGAAAGTGAGGGAGATTTCTGATAACTTCCTATAATTTTCCTTTATTGATTTTGCAAATTGCAAAAATATAGCCTGCATTACTTCTCTGACTTGGGTTCCTGCAGTTTGTAGAACTAGAAAAAATTTGTTTAGGAATGCCGTTTTCCGGTACTCACTATCCAATACAATAGCCACTAGGCATATGTGGCTACTTAATTTTTAATTTTAATTAATATTAAATGAAATTTAAAATTTGATTTCTCGGTTGCACTAGCCACATTTCAAGTGCTCAGTACCACATGTGGCCAGTCGCTACAGTATTGGTCAGTACAGGTATAGAACATTTCTGTCATCACGGAAAGTTCTGTTGTACAGCACTGCTATCTGCAAGAGTAATGCTACACCTAAGCAGCACCTTTTGAGAGGTCAACCAGGAAGCTTTAATTAGCTGCCTTTTGTCAGTCTTCCCCCTTCTACCAATTCATCAACAGCTAACTTAAAGATTTATCGAGGACCTTTGTGCCCTAATGAAAACCAGCACTTACCCAGAGTCCTCTAATTACAGGAGAGAACAGTAAATTAGCAGAGAGGTTGCAGGCTCCAGCTCCTCAGAGCAGTAAATCTGGTATCCAAAAGGCACCTTTGATTCTAAACCTGAAAACGGTTATTCTGGTATGAACAGTTACATAAATAATAATTGACGTGAGTTTGACCTTATATTTTATAAAGCAATTCTATTAGTTGCTGATTCTGAAATACAGAGTTTATTACTCTCAAAGTTAGACAGTCTAGCTTTTGAAAGTTATTATATACATTAAAAGACCATCTTTATGAAATACTTTTACACAGACCCAAAAGGATTCCTAAGATATCTATTCCATGCAATTGCTCTGAAATATAGCCATATCTACTACACTAACAAGTCTCATTTTTAATCTTCTTCAGAGAAGATAGCACAGCCTCCTTTAATCATATGCCCTGACTTAATTTTGAAACTCTAGCTTTTAGACTTTTGTTTAGATTATGCTTAAGTATCAAATACATATAGGCCATGCTGACTAAACTGAATGATAACTTTGGTTGTGACTATATGGAGAGAGATGGGAAGTTCTGATTTAGTTAATGATCTTACCTCATTATCATCTAGGACCTAATTCTTACATGTAGTCAACATAAATCCTTTAACATTTCTGCCTCAAAATGATTTTCTAGCCTTTTGGTCAGCCTCAACCACTCCAAATTCTCCACCCTTTTTAGGGTTTTGAGTTGTGTTCTAAGTCTTAGTAAGATGATCCTCTCTCAAATTCTTAAGTCACACTTGAATTTGTATGTCCCGGTGATGCGTTTTGCCCCCCCAGTATATCACAAAATGATTGTGTGACCTTGCCACTTAGGTGCAAAGCCAGTATTCTATATCTCATACTTCTGTGTTTTGTATTTAGACTTTTAAAAATATACCTCCCTACCCTTGTGCCTATCAGCCTTCATGGTACTTGTTTCTGAGCTCAGTTAGGGGGCACCAGAAAGGGGGTATTGGCTTTTGACTCTGTCTTCAAGTCAGTAATTCATCTGTGTTCAACTCTCCTGTTCCTTACTTAATAACTTTGTTGTTTCCCTAAGTGCATGTACAGTAGTTTAACTTAGCAGAAGTCTGAGCTAACCATTTTCTTTGTTTGTTTTCCACTTCCTTAAATGAGACACAGAATCATCTAGTGGGGAGTGTTCCATTTTGATGTTTGACATATTAACTACAATTATGATTGAGCTTAATTACTTGTAGTTATCTTTTTCTTTGAATTTAAAATCTGCCTTCTCCTTTCTAGGTTAATTTGCTTAGTAGAAAGTTGCATCATTAATATTAGTAATCAGATTGTGAATGGTCTTCTTTTTTTAAAAAATAAATTTATTTATTTATTTGTTTTTATCTTTGGCTGTGCTGGTTCTTCGGTGCTGCACATGGGCTTTCTCTAGTTGAGGCAAGCAGTGGCTACTCTTCGTTGCGATGCGCAGGCTTCTCATTGTCATGGCTTCTCTTGTTGCAGAGCACGGGCTCTAGAGTGCAGGCTCAGTAGTTGTGGCGCACGGGCTTAGCTGCTCCCTGGCAAGTGGGATCTTTCCAGGCCAGGGATCAAACCTGTGTCCCCTGCATTGGCAGGCAGATTCTTAACCACTGCGCCACCAGGGAAGCCCGTGAATGGTCTTCTTAACTCAAAATCGTTATGTTTTACTCTCAAAACTTACTGAAGTATAAGTAAGATATACTGAAGTATATCTTCTAAACTAAAGTAGATAGAAAGCTTCTTTACGAAGGATTTAATAAACTGGAAAGTTTGAAGAACTACTTGTATAAGATCTGGTTTTATGTTGTTATATCCACAGGCTCTTCAATAGCGACAGTGTAGTAGAGGGGTTGGCAAACTACAATCTGGGGACCAAAGCACTCACATAAGAGCTTTACGCTTTCACAAATTAATACATCTATATTTCTATTTTTATATATAAAGTTTTATTGGAACACAGTGATGGAAATTCATGTACATATAGTCTATAGCTGCTTTCACGCTAAATGGCAGAGTTGAATAGTTACAACAGAGACCATATGCCCTGCAAGCCTAAAATATTCACTCTCTGGCCCTTTACAGGAAAATATTTTTGACCCCTAGTACAGTAAAAACCCTTGAACTGGGGAGAGTAGTCAGAAGACCTCCATTCTGTCTACTCTTGATTCTATCTCTAAGTTGGCAGCAACCTTAATAGGTTACTAAGCCTCTCTAGGCCTCAGTTTCTTCATCTGCAAAATGAGTCTCCTAGAATGAATCATCTTGCAGGTTGACTCTCCAACTCCAATAAAATTCTATAAATCCATAAACTGTTTTGAAACCATTTTGCTGTTTTACATAATAGCTTTGTATTGAATTTTTGAACCACATGCAGTCACTGAGTTTAGAGAGCTAAATAAACAAAACTGCTAACCATAAGACAGATAAATTAGGAACTTGCTACTATTGTTTCAAAAGAATTTACCTCTCAGGGCTCTTTTAAATAGTGCTTTCCCAGTATAAGTATTTCTAGATCTTTGACTATAGTGGTAACTAGAACAGGCCTTGAAACATAAAACTAACATATTAAGAAACTCAGCTGAACTTCATTTGGAAATAAAAATAAAGCATCTCTAAAATTTTAGTTTCAGTGTATGAGAAACATGTGCTTTGATCTATAAAAATTCCATTTTCATCCAGCTTTTAGGGAACATGTATAATATGTAAAGTGAAATAAGCTTCTACTACAGAAAGAAGAACTCAACATTCAGTACTATTTTTTCATCATGGTAGCGGACCATAAAATTCTGCATAAGAACCTCTCATGCATTAACCCTGGACTATTGGAAATCTAAAAAAGTTGCCTGGAATGGTATCATCAAGATCACTTCTCTACTTTTTGCTCTTCCCTTTCTGTTTATATTTGCTCTTTTTCAGTTTATATTTGTAGAAAGAAACCCTAACATAACCACCCCCCAAAAAAATGAACCTTGTAGAAATGTGTTTCCATTAATAATGTTATTAGAATTATTAGTAATTATTAATAATTTTATTATTATTGTGATTATTAATGAAATTTAATAAATACCTGTATACACAAAAGATTGATCTTTCTTTTCAGAAAAATCTAAGAGTTCAATATTTAAAATTTAGACTTAAGCTTCTTTACACTTAGACTACTAGGGTGATATGATACTTAGACTACGTAAGTGAGCAATTCTCCCTAAAGCAGCAAAGGCTCTACTCAGGTTCTAGCTACATATTAGTAGGGTTAGTAATAATTTGCACTTACAAAATGCTTTATGGTTTGCAAAGCACTTTCATAAACATTACGACTTTTGACAATCACGTAAGGTAAGCTATGTCAGTTTTAATATCCTCACTTTACAAATGAGAAAACCTCAAGAGGTTAAATGATTAAATCAAGTAAGGTCATGCAGATGGAAAGTGGCAGAGCCCAGGAACACACCTGGATATTCTGACCTGCACCTAACACTCACATGATTCAACACATACAAAATAACTTTTATCGTTCTTATTGTTACTGAAACAATAATTCCCAACATTTTTCTACCCAATAATCTTAAGGGATATCATGGACTCAACATGACAGTGTTTCTCAACTAGGAATCAAGGGAGGCTATGCATGTGGTTTAGAAGAGTCAACATGTAGTTGATTCTGCTGGGTGGCCTGAGTGAGAATACTGTACAAGAGTAACACATAGTCATTATTAATATCAAAAAGAAAGGAAAAAAAGATTTAAAAAAAGAAAAATGACTCACATTCCTACTACCCAGGGATAATTAATACTATTAACATTTTGGTATATATTCGGTCTTTTATATCTTTATTAACTTTTTTTCAAAAATAAGATCATACTACTACAGATTTTTTAAAACCTTTTTTTGTGTAATTCATCACAGACACCTTATCATTTCAGTAAACACTCTTCTGCAGCATCATTTTATAGTGACTGCAGAATATTTCGTTGTCTAGTATATGTTTAAGTTCACGATGTAAATGGTTTCATATACTTTTACAATCCCCAACAGTGTTTGTCTGGTATGTGCGTGTGTGATTTATCTAAAGGAATCCAAAATTATTTAAAACCACCTCTTTTCTAGCTATCATCTCCTATATATTTGACCTTCTGAATAATTCTTAAATAAATATTTGGTAATTAACTTTTTTGTATTTATGTATTTCTTTTTTATCAATATTTTTTATTGAAGTATAGGTGATTTACAATGTGTTCATTTCTACTGTACAGCAAAGTGATTCAGTTATACATATATACATTCTCTTTTTTTATATTCTTTTCCATTATGGTTTATCTTAGGATATTGAATATAGTTCTCTGTGCTATACAGTAGGACCTTGTTGTTTATTGTATTTCTTTTAATAATATCAATATATATTTTTCGGGACTTCCCTGGCAGTCCATTGGTTAGGACTCCACACTTTTCACTGCCAAGGGCCTGGGTTCAATACCTGGTCAGGGAACTAAGATCCCACAAGCTGCGCAGCATGGCCAAAAACAAAAACAAAAACAAAATTTTAAAAAATATATATATATTTTTTCATCTCTTTGCTTTAGGGTGCAGTACTAGCAGCTGTGTCAAGTCACAAATTCAACTCATTCTATGGGGATCCCCCTGAAGAGTTGCCAGATTTCTCCGAAGACCCTACCTCCTCAGGTAATTGAATCATTCATTCATTCACCAGTGTGAATCATTTAGTGTCTACATCCTTTCTCTTCCATTATGAATAAACTTTTTCTGTGAATCTAGTCAGATCCTCCATGGGATTCTAAGGAAGTGTCAGCAGCCAAATTCCATCCACATGTGTCGGATTCCTTTTCATTTTAATACTGAAATTGCTTTCCCCTACTGCTCCAAACCGACATTTCACTTTTTTTTTTTTAATCTCGGAAATACTTCTTCCCCTTTCCCCCCTCCAGACCCAACACTGCACTTCATCCAATCCAACATTTGTAGTCAGTCTTTCTGAATCTTTGTGATTACCTTCTACCTCAACAAAAATTTCCGATGTAAGATTTTCCCCATGTCAACTGTAGCAGATCAGACTTTGGAACAACGCTGCTTTTAATTGAATCTTTCAATGTAAAGCTGTCTTGTGAATTATCTCTAGAAACAATTTACAGGTTCATCTCTTTTTATAAAGTCTATAGCAAGTCTACACAAGCATTCAAGGGAGAGGAACATAGAAGAAGAATTGCCTATTTTGATGAAATGTATATAGGTACTCCTGAAAAAACCCACTAATGTTCACAAAATTATTTTATAAAATGCTCAGATTTCCATCTTACCAGTGAGGTATTCTCAAGGATTATTTACTAAAAATACATAGGACCCATTTATATGTATATGTAAATGCATGTATATGTGTTACAGTTTTAAATTTTTATTTGCGTATTTATTTACTTAACTCCTATATCATATGTCCTCTGGCCTCAACTTTTCTTTCTTTCATTAGAATTACTCAGTATTTGTCATGTGGTTGACTTTGCGCTAGTGATTTGATTTTTGTACTCTCGGACTGGCTCATTCAATATTCGTGCATCAGCATTGGAATCAAGGCCCAGGGCCCTTCCTAAAGCATGAGTTGTTTGTCCTTCACCGGTAGCCATATAGGAAGAATGGATGTGCTAAGCTTCTTACATGTTGGAACCATGAGCATTTGTCAGTATTTATGCTTCTTCCTTCCTCTGTTATACACGTATGTGCACATACCTGCTCACATACGCATACACACACAGAGAGTTTCTTACCAATTGGTATGTGCTTATACCTTGTGCAAAATAACAGGATCAAATTTCCCATTCCAGCAGCTATATAGTTCCTTATTTTGACCTTTACCAATTGGGATGTGAATCTTCCTCTTTTGAGTGAAGGTGATTTCCAAAAGCATTCATAAATGGGAATCTTAGAGAAGAGACTCTGAGGAGGACTTGCTCTTTTCCTCTTGTGCTGACTTGGTCATTATCCAGAGTCCTTCCCACAGGAAAGGCAAGGCCGTAGTTGTGTTATAGGTATATTCCCCACCGCTCCCTATTGTTTCACATCTGTCTTTTTTTCTTCTGGTCCATTTTGTTCCCTCCATTTTGTAGCTTTCTGTTATTGTTAGCTCAAACCTCCTTCTTCCTTCCTCACACTCAGATTACAGTTAACCCTTTCTAGGGGGAGTGAATCTAGTAACAGTTTTATGTTGTACTGTGGCTACATGATATAGTCACATACTTGGAATATATTTAGAGATTTTGGGTCAATATCTCTAATACCATTTTCATCTTTAGAAATGGGAAGAGAGCAGGATGGGCCTTGCAACAGCTTCAGAGACCTAATCTTTAATGTTGCCCCTTAATATTTACCTCTGCTTAGCAAGACTTTAATGAGCTCTTAAGTATTCCTTTCTGTGAAGAGCTGGATTTTTCTTTTAGGAAAAGGAATTGTCTATAGTTATGCTTATTTTCTGTTAAATACATTTTTATTGCCCAATTTTTTTCTGTTTTTTTTTAGTACAGTCTCTAAACGATATGGTTGAAATAGTTTCTGATTACAGTACTTGCTTTTTAAAAAAAGAAATTTCTCACACTGTCTTGTGGGTAGCCTGCAAACCCTCAAATTAGTTGTTCACAATTTTGCATATATTGCTTCCCTTTCCTGTAGTCTCACCCTATGCCTTTTTTTTTTTTTTTTTAAGTTTCTGGATCTTAACGATCCTGCAAGCAGTCTGTATCTTCATTCGATGTGCTAAATGTCTCTAAAATATTTTTGAGGGCACTGTCCAGCTGCTATCAATAAAAGATAAAATTGTTATGCAGTGTAAGTGTCTGATTACCTACCCTAAATGAAGGGGAAATTTTTATATAGTCAGATGTCAAAGACAAAGGAAATTTTTGAAGAAAATTTTAATGTTTTCCTAAATTTCACATGGCTATCAGGAATTATCATATGTTCCTAAAATTAACTTTTAATACTAGGCCATTTAAAGGGAGGCATTATCTATTATTGTCAGCATTATTTATCAAATATCTGTCTTTGCAAATTTCCTTTACTGCAACTAACAGCAATGGTTGTATGGTTAGTTGCAGAAAGACTATGATGTTTTATCTAGACTCATATAAGGGCTTTATACTTACATAAGTTAACACATCTATATTTTCATTTTTCAGTGCATTTTTATTTTTAATATTTTCATTAATTTTAAGCCTAAATTCTTCTCTGTTTAATCCTAGCCCTTTAATTCTCCATCATTTATTTTAAGTTCCCAATGTTATCCTTTCCACTGCCTTTCTGTTCAAATTTGCATGGGTTTGTTTTACAGTACAAAACATAAAGCACTTTTCATCTTTACCTGAATGTTCTTCCAGAAAGCCCATGTCAAAAAGAAAAAAGTGATCATAAAGCATGTGCTTGTAGGGCAGGGGTGAGGGAGTGGGGAAGGAGGAGTTAGAGAGAGAACAGTATAAGGTCACCAACTGTCCTTTCTTGAGATGGACTGTTTTTCATCTTTAGATAATGCCTTTTCTATTCTTTCTGTGAAATGATAGTAAATGGTAGTTTGTTAAATCTTTTTTCTTAATGACCTTGTTTGACAAAATTAAAAACTGGCAATCCTATTTTCCTCCCCGCAAATTCTATTCAAAATCATAATTTTAATTTTTAAAAAATAATTTAACAGAGCCTTTCATTAACAGTGGAAAAAATAATTTAAAATGAATCAGTTTGTCATCTAAAGAAGAGTTTAACATATTTAGTTATGCTGTTTACATTGTAAAATAATGTTTATATAAGAGATTTTTTTCCTATTTTGATTATTGAAATTAGTCCATTATACATTCTCTAGAATTTGTTAGGTTTAATCTTAAGATAAACAGTGTATTGTTGCTTTGTTACTTAACAAAGTGGAAATATTCTGTTCTTGTCTTTCAAATCAAAGAAGTCAGAATCAGAACACAGGGGATGTTCTCATGGAACACAAGGGCTCACTTTGGGCTCAGCTAAGAGACCATGCTTCTTGTGGCTCATCTACTGGGCCCAACTGTGGCTTGATAACCCGCTTGCTCTAAAATCATACTGTTTGTTGTTTGTCCATATGCTGCCTTCCTCCTAGGACTTCTAGCAGCAGAAAGTAGGTATCCCTTTGCTTTCCTCTAAGGTTTATCTTTTATGCAAAAGTGTTTGGCTTTGCATGGTTCATAATCAGCTTGACTTTTTCCTTGGCTGTTTCTGCTTAGATGTTTATTTATGAATTTTAACACTGCTTGACCATACAATAAAAACTTGGATATATTGATTTCCTGAAGCATTGTTACACAAATAATACTAACTTCTTACTTCTTTCACAAGAGGAAAAAGAGGCAGTGTTAAAATTTTAAGTGCACTTAATATTATTTCACATCTGAATTTCAAGCACAAATACATTAATTCCAGGGAAAGGCTAACAATTTATTTTATAGTTTGCTTTCAAGAAAACTTTCAGGGTAAGTGAACGTTCCTTTAACAGTTATATAATCTATAAGCAGTTTTTTTTTACTCTGTTACTGACTCTATTTTTAGCTTATTGACATGGAGCTGTGAAATAAACTCCTGGATTCATGTCTCTTAACAACTTCTACCATCAGAAAGAACATCTATAAAGAATAATGTAATGGCTAGATTTTCATTACAAAGGGATATAATTTGAGTATGTGAGAATAGTAAAGTAAAAAGTATGTAAGAAATTACATACACACAAATGAGTATTAGTAAAACTAAGGCAATCTAAATGAGATGGGTGGATTGTATCAATGTCAGTATTCTGGTTGTGATATTACACTATGTTTTGTAAAAAGTTACCAGTGAGGAAACCGAGCAAAGTATGCAAGGGATCTCTGTATTATTTCTTACAACTGCATATAAATCTCCAATTATCTCAATAATAATTTCAATTAAAATAACAGAATAAATCTTTACCTCAACATTGTGCTTACTGGGGGGAAAGTATATAAGAGACAAAGATAAATAGAAAATCTGGGTGCTACTAATTAAATTCATTGCCATACTTTCTTGCATTAATTACTTGTACCTCAAATTGCAGCCAATTTAATATAAAAATCTCACAGTATGTTAGTTATCTGTTGCTCTCTAATGAATAAGCTCAAAACAGCATTTATCATCTAACAGTTTCTATTGGTCAGGAATCTGAGCATGGCTTAGCTGAGTACCTCTGGCTCAAGATCTCTCATGACACTGCAGTCAAGATGTCATCCAGAGCTGTGATCTCATTTGAAGGCCCAACTGTAGGGGGAATCCTCTTCCATGCTCACTCACATGGGGGTTGACAGGCTTCAGTTCCTCACGGACTGTTGGGCCTCTCCATAAGGCTGCTCACAGCCTAGAAGCTTGCTTACCCTGTCACAGATGATCAAAGAGAGAGGGCAAAAGTAAGAGAGAGCACCCAAGACAGAAGCCATAGTCCTTATAACCTGATCTCAGAAGTGACATCCTATCACTTCTGCCGTCTTGTGCTTGTTACAAGTGAGTTAATAAGTCCAGCCTACACTCCAGGGAAAGAATTGATTATACAAGGGCGTGAATATCAGGAGTCAGGGATCTTGGGGGCCATCTCAGAGGCTGCCCACTATGTACCAGTTAATGACCATTGGAATGTAAGACACTTCCCATTTGTAACTGTTTTTGTTTCTCCAGATTTAGTATCCCTCTCCTTTTTTTGTTTTTCAATCAGCAGACCTATTGTGTCATTTGGGAATGAAAGCATCTTGGAGGTATCAAGTAGTGCTTTTCCTTAGTTGTAAGGCCTTATATGAATGGGCACTTAACAACCAGCAGAATGTTATTTAAAGTACTTTGACAAATTTGTGCCCAACGATGTTGCTATTTGGAAATATAGATTGTTTTAACGAGTAAAATGGCATTAGAATTATGGTATCTGTACTCTGATAGAATACATTTGCAGAGTTTTTACTTCTTTTAACTAATAAATTTTAAGGCATCTGCACTATAATCTATACATAAAGAATCTAAAGCATTTATCACCATGTGTAAGTTTTCATAACTTGAATTGGATATAGCACAGATGCTTAAGTCCAAAATACAATTTTCATTACAGGATTCACTATTGCTTATAACTTGACCGATAACCAGGATTTGCTTTGTACAGTGGGAATAAAACCTGTTGTCCAGGGGTAGGGGTAGGGGGAAGAGATTGACTGCAAAGGGACAAGAAGGAACTTTTGTGGAGTGATGAAAATGTACACCTAAATTGATGAATTTTAACTTAATTCTACCTTAGTAAGCATATTTTTTTTAATGCTACTGTGCTTGCAAGGAAGGGCTTTGATTGAGTGGGTGATATGAATGTATGTGTACTGATTCAGTGTTATATAAATAGGACTGCTAATGTAATAGGAAAGAGAGGTTATTGATAACTCTTCAGGAGAAACTAGACTAGATTGAGATCCTGAATTTGCTCAGTAATATTAGGTTTTATAGCTATACATATAACTTTTTAAATATACACATACAAATCTTTGTTGCTGAAATAACTGCATACATGGGTGTATATGCGGTTTATCAGACGTATGCAGTGTATACATTTATCAAAACTCATTGAATGGTACACTTAAGATTTGTGTATTTCACTCTATGTAAATTTTATGTGAGAGAGAGAGGGAGAGAAGTATTAAAATCTATGCTGATGTACTTAGAGGTGAAGTGTACTGATGTTGACCATCTGCCACTTATTTTGAGATGAATGAAAAATAAGATGAATTGATGTGTGGATAGATATGTGATAAAGCAAATATCACAAACTGTTAATTGTAGAATCTAGGTGGTGAGTACAGTTCTCTCAACTTTCCATATGTTTGAAACTTTTCATAGTAAAGCTAGGGGGAAATAGTTTTAAGACAGACTCAACCTACTTTGACACTGAGAACGTTTTAAACATTCTACTATTTATTTTTCTGTCCTCCTTTCAGGTTATTTTTACTCAGTCAACTTTTTTATGAGACTTTTCCACTCTTGTAATGAAACTGTTCTAGACTCAAAGTTTTATTGACCTTTAAAGCATATTTCTCTTTAAAGAAATAGACTCAGAAAACATTTTTAAAACAGGTGACGTATTTATGCTTCTTTTGATTATTACTTCATAACAGTAGTAGAAAACTTTTTAGAAAGTATCAGTGAGATTCTTGGAAAAAGTAGAAATGTTCAAAGTTAAAATGTATGATTATCAACCTAATTTTTAGATACAAACTTGATTACCAAATGAATTATGCAAAAGTTAAAGCAAAATACTATTCTGAAGACAGGGCTTGATTACTTTCTAATAAATTTATCATTGTGAAAGTTTGGACCAAAGCCTAAGAAAATAAACCTTATATGGTAAACAAAATTCAGATCAAAAAGAAAATAGAAATTGGATATCATCTCATTACCAAATGCACATTATTCAGGTGTGTTGCTTAGGGTAAAACATGGTTTCAGGAGGGACCAGTCTGTAGTGGAAGGACTAGGTGTTAGAGACCTGGGTTCTAAGACTCACTCTCGTACTCACTGCTGTGGCTCCACAGTCATTTAACCCCAATGAGCGTCTGATTTTTCAAATATAAATACACTTGTCTACAGGACAGGGTTATTGTGGAATCACATAAGATAATAAGTGTGAAAAGCACTTTGGAAATTATAAACTGTTACACAAATATAAGTATTAAAATAATTTTCATTGTGACTTGGAGGAAACTGCTATAAAATAAACTGTTTTCAGTGGTTACATATTTCTCATTATAATATTTTATTTGCAATTCTTTAGAATTTGCTCAGAAAACAATCATTTTAATCGAACCTATTTTATTGTGTCTTTTTGTACAAAGCATGCTGCAAAATGCAGCCTGGAATACAAAAGTGAATAGAATACCTACAGTCCTGCCATTAGATAAATTGCCCTCTGAGGTGAACTTGTGTACTATTGTGTTTTTTTTTTAAGACAGTTACAAGTTTATTCAGTGGTTTTATAGAGAAAAACATCCTTTTCAGTTTTTGAGGAAAGTCAATAGCTCTTTCAGATATGACAGTATTGATCAGCAAAATAAATACTAGTAACAGCTTAAGAGCTTGTGTGTGTTGTGTTGTGTTGTGTTGTATTAATTATTACTACTGCCTCTGTGTTTAAAACAATAGCAATGGAAAAGCCCCAGAAATGTCTTTGTGTACATTTATATTTTATAATGAATTGAAAAATTATGAGATTTTTACATGGGCTTGGTGTGTTGAACTGCGGATATCAATCGTACGCATCTGTGAGATATGGTTCTGCTGGTCATACTCAAGGAAATAACGAAACCTAGAAGAGGTGTCAGTAGGAAGTGTTAAAACGATCAAGGGTAAAGAAAGATTTTGAGGTTAGACCAAATATATATGTTTATTCAATATGAGAAGACAAAGGAGAAATTGAATAAAAACTGTAATTTTCCTAGCTAATTCCAGAAACTTTAAATTAGGGGCACTTTTCAGAGCTTGAAATAGGCAACTTGAGTACACCTGTGGAAATGCTTCCCTTCATGATTGAAAACCTACAAAGTTAATCACATTTGGGTACAAGATAAGACTATAAATCAGTTCAGAAAAGGTGACAGATCCAAGGAAATTAAATAGACCTGTTGACCTGGTGGGTCTTGCCTACTAGAGACACAGGCAATAGATGCCTTTGTGCTTTCCAGCAAAGCATCCACTGGGTCTGCCAGAGCAGATTGGAAACCTAGGTGGAGGTGTTGAATTCCTGCTAATCCACCTCTTCTCTGAGACTGTCCCAGCTCCTCCCTGGGCAGCCCTATTTCTGTACCACTTTATTTTTTATCTCTCCTCTATTGTTTGCTTCAGGGTATAGTATGCCTACTTCACACACCAGCCTGAGAGCCCTTTCCTTGAGACCAGGGATCATACCTGTTTTCCCTGAAGCCCCTGCCTCACACCTGGCAAAAAGCAGGAACATTTGGTAAAGGTTTTGGTTATTGTCTGGCCCAGTAGGGTTCAAGTTCTTTTCTAACCTCCATAACCATGCATAAACCACACGTCACTTCTTGTTGAAGGTTCCCCCTATGTTTCCTAGTACGGCCAGTTACTGTAGTAAGTCAAGAAGAGCATACACTTTGGATCCAGACACACTGGGGTTGAGTCCTGGCTGTACCACTTCAGCTGTGACCTTCCTTGACCTCTCTGAACCTCAGTTCCCTATCATCTGGAAAGGTCAGGTACTATATTTACTTTACTGTGTTGTCCTGGGGATATGCCTGACCCATAACAAACACTTACTAATTGGGAGCTGCTATTATTGTTTCTTTGGTACTTAATTAATTCAAGGCATACTTTGTGGATGTAATAAAATGGATCAAATATCCACCTGCCTTAAGGACCTCACAGCACAGAAACGAAGAGTGAGCAAATGCAAAGGTAGGGTAGTGCTGGTAGGACAGGAATTGCAGAGCTTTGGGAATTCACAGACCAACAAATGATACGTCCCTGATCGGGTACAGCCAAAATTGCTTCCCAGTGGTTAGACTTTCCATCTTAGTATTCGCTAGATACAAGGTTGTTTTATTTTAATCTTATAGTATTAATAAACTACTACCTCGATTATATATCAGCATAAGCAGTGCTGGATAGAGACAATAAAAACTAGATAAGATTCCACTAAGGTAACTAAGTGAAAATGATCATTAGCTTTCTGTGCTATCTGTTGAATTTTTTTAATATACAAAAAAACCCCACATTTCATTAATATTTTTGTTGTTGCAGTTAATCCAGAAGCTTAGAACTAGCTTTAGTAACTTTATAAACCTGGCATCATTTAATTCTCCTGTTGATGATGTGCTGGGGTCAGGGGCTCAGTGGGATATTTGGGACTAATATCTTTACATCATATCTTGCTTTCCAAGGCTTTTAATAAGGGACAAGAGAGCTGACTTTTAACTAATTTCCAGATTTTTTTTTTCCTACTCAGAACAAAGTAAAAGTCCTGAGAAGAGCAGGTAGAAGGAAGTGGATTAGGTTAATACATTTTCAGGAATAGCAGGGGAAATGAGGACTGGTTTCTGCCTTGTACCTTTTTTATTCCACTTAGTATCCACTTAATATTTTCAATGAAAGAATACCAATAGCCTGGTATGTGTAATTATTCAAAATTTAAAAGTATCCACAGCCCCATCAACAGATGAATGATCAAATTGTGGTACATCCCCACAATGTTCATTGCAGCTCTATTTACAATAGCCAGGACATGGAAGCAACCTAAGTGTCCATCGACAGATGAATGGATAAAGAAGATGTGGCACATATATACAATGGGATATTACTCAGCCATAAAAAAGAAACGAAATTGAGTTACTTGTAGTGAGGTGGATGGACCTAGAGACTGTCATCTAGAGTGAAGTAAGTCAGAAAGAGAAAAACAAATACCGTATGCTAACACATATATATGGAATCAGAAAAAAAAAAGGTTCTGAAGAACCTAGGGGCAGGACAGGAATAAAGACGCAAACATAGAGAATGGACTTGAGGACACGGGGAGGGGGAAGGGTAAGCTGGGATGAAGTGAGAGAGTGGCATGGACATATATACACTATCAAATGTAAAACAGATAGCTAGTGGGAAGCAGCCGCATAGCACAAGGAGATCAGCTCGGTGCTTTGTGATCACCTAGAGGGGTGGGATAGGGAGGGTGGGAGGGAGACGCAAGAGGGAGGGGTTATGGGGATATATGTATACGTATAGCTGATTCACTTTGTTATACAGCAGAAACTAACACACCATTGTAAAGCAATTATACTCCAATAAAGATCTTAAAAAAATAAATTAAATAAAATACCCTTTTCCAAAGGTTGGGTGACGATGGGGGGGGGGGGGGAAGAAATTGTGGTACCTCCCTGCCATGGAATACTACCCAAGAATAAAAAGGATTAAACTATTGATATATGCAACAACCTGGATGAATCTCCAGAGAATTATGCTGAGTCAAAAAAGCCAGTCCCCAAAGGTTACATATTGTATTGTTTCATTTATATAGCATCCTTGAAATGACAAATTTATAGAAATGGAGAACAGGTTAGTAGTTGCCAGGGGTTAGGAGGGGGAAGGGCAGGAGGGAAATTATTGCAGTTATAAAAAGGCAACATGAAGGATCCTTGTGGTGATGGAAATATTCTGTAGCTTGACTATATCAATGTCAATATCCTGGTTATGATATATGACAGTTTTACAAGATGTTACCATTGGGGGAACCTGGGTGAAGGTTACATGAGCTCTTTCTGTACTATTTCTTACAACTGCATGTTAATCTACAATTATCTCAAAATAAAAAGTCAAATTTTTAAAAAGTTAGCTACAGTAATTCCCATGTGGATAATCACTTGATGTGTGTCTTAAGCCCCAGATTTTTAACGTAATTAAATACTGCAAAAAGCAGTTGCTTATATAGCAGCTTTTTTTTTGTCCATTGTAGAAACCTTGGAACATATGGACAAAAACAGAATGAACTATAAATAGGAAAATAAACATAACTACTATTACCTTTTCGGTATTTTTCATTCTGTTGGGGTTTTTTTCTGAATTTGTAAATATATTTTTTTCACTTATAATTGGGGATATATAGTTTATGAGGTTTTGCATTCTGCCTTCTTGAATTTTCTATCATGCAGATTTCTCTGTCTTTAAAATTCTTCAAAAACAATTTTCATGTGGCTATATATTCCATTATATGGATGTTCTATAATTTATGTAATCATTCCCTAATTATTAGATATTTATCCATTTTATATGATAGATATCCTTACACATAAAGCTTTTTCTACATTTCCTATTTTTTCCTTAATGTAGGTTTTTGTAAATGGAATTACTGAATCAAAGTGCATGAGCATTTTTAAGGCTCTTTGATATAAATTACCAGATTGCTTTCTGGAAAAGTGGTACTAATTTACATTCTCACCAATAAGTGCATGTGAATGGATGAGGTCCAAGACCAAAAGTAACTAGAAACAGCATAGAGTTCCAGAACAGAAAGATTCAAAATTTTTATCTTTATGTAAAGCAGTTTCTCTACTTCAGCACTATTGACGTTTTGGGCTACATAATTCATTCTTGTTGGGGAGCCATCTTGGGCATTGGAGGATGTTTAATAGCATCCCAGGCCTCTACCCACTAGATGACAGTAGCACAACCTATCTCCTCACTCCGACCACCACCACAGTTGTGACAACCAAAAGTGTCTCCAGACATTGCCAAATGTCCCCCTGAGGGGCAAAATTGCTTCTGGTTGAAAACTATGAATCTAAGAGTTACATGTGCAGCGAGGCACTTATTGTTAGAATGTCCCTGACACTGTGTACACTAAACGTTCTGAAGCGTAGCCTCTCAGGGTGCTTTTCTTTCTCTGAAGTGTGTATGTGCATGTTGTCTGCAAAGTAAAATTGGCTAATCATTTCTTTAAGGCTAAGTGACTTTGTTACTACTCAGTGTGTATTTCTCCCTGCTGCTACCTCTCTGGATTCCTGGTTATTAGAGGAAATTTAAAGAAAGTGACCACACTGCCCTGCAAAAATGATTTCCCCTAGTATCTAATATGGTATTTGAAAGTGTCAGTCAGTATACCTACCCTTTGTCTTTGTCCTCTGAATAAAAAGGGGCCCAATAGACTAAGAACAACTTGGTTCCCTTGACTTTGTATGTAAAGGAAGGAGAAAGAGTGGAGTGGGATTTTTGTTAACTTAAGTTTGAGCCTTAAAAATCCTAAGAAGCCTATTTTACACAGCAGGAGCTCCCAGTTGAAGGTTTGTCCCTCAGATCTACAGCCAACTTTGCCTTCCGTTCTTGATGGAATGCACCTGTGTGAAATGGCCACCTATGTTACTTCTGTAATATTTCAAAACATCATGGGGTCATTGGAACCCACACTCTGTTTCTGATGTATTGATATAACGTTCTGCACCCAGATCTTCTAGTAGCTCAGTTACAGTTGATGAATTTCCTTAATTCAAGTAAGACAAGATTCAATTTACTTTGAAAAATGAGGAACACACAAATACATTGTTAAGAACATAAACTCACTGCAAATACTCTATCCTTAAGTGATAGGAAACGCATTTAAGTCTATTTTTCAGTAAAGACCTGAACCTTTGAAATTCTGTCTGTTAGCCCACAGTTCTGAGGTGTAACATTTAGCTTATGAAGGTTAGTTTGACATTGACTTTCTCTACTGGCTGTTTCTGTTTGTTCCCCTTAGGAGCAGTCTCACAGGTGCTGGACAGCCTGGAAGAAATTCATGCACTTACAGACTGCAGTGAAAAGGACTTAGATTTCCTACACAGTGTTTTCCAGGATCAGCATCTTCACACACTACTAGATGTAAGTCTTTCTTTTTATTAATTTTTTTGGGTAAATTGAATATTTACCATACCGTTTTACTTTACATGAATATCCAAATGTCCATCATAACAGTCCTTTTTCAGTTGCCTTGAGTCTGTGAGAAATGTGGGAAGTCATCCATCATAGATTCATAACTGAAATATAGTATCTTATATATGGTACAGATGCAGTATAGCCTAACAAGTCACAGTGGAAAAAGTTATATATTTTATATATGTGTTTGTATTAGAAGAATCCATTGATCTTAGCTGTGATTACCTTTTATTGCTTTTAAACATTGTTTTCAAACATTGCACCTCAAACATGAATATAGGAGAAAGAAAAGTAAGATATTGTGCAATGGACTGTATTCACATACACATTTCATACTTAACGTTGCTGGTTTTCATAAACTCAGTGTCTTCTCCTTAAAACATAAGAATATATTCCATCATTAAATATGACAGGCTCCACTGACAGATACAAGGAAAAGTCAGGAGCTGACAGTTCACATCTGCCTTCATTTCAGTCACATTTTAAGTAAAATACCTTTCTTATAGAACTTGCTTAACTTCAGCAGTGAAAACTTTCTTAGCGTACATATTAGTCTACTAGTACATATAAGTCTTTTTACAAGAAAAATCTTCCCTTAATAAGAGAATTATTTTGCTTTGGGATGTCTAGAACTTTTTGGTGCTCACTCTGATTAATCAACCATATGACACGGATTAAACTAAAGCAAAATTTCCCAGAATGTATTCTACAGAGCATTGCTCTGGGAGGTAGTGGTGGGTCTTGCCATTCGAGAGCAGGGAGTAGATCTTAAATTTATTGGTTAAATTATTTATTGACTATATAAGTTTGGAAAATGCTGCATTCTTTATTCCTTTTATACGAATTCACAATGGGTGTTAGTATATAGCAGCTCTAAGATGTCCTATAGCAAAGAAACCTGATTAACTCTAATAGCATTTCTCAAACTAATTTGGGCAGAGAACTTTTATTCACAATCCTGTCGAATTGGTAAGGACCAGTTTGGGAAAAGCTAAGCTAAGAGTGTCACAGTATGTTTCAACTTCACACTAAGTGCAGTCATAGGTATCTAACAGTTGCTTCTATCCATAGATTTGGTCAAATCAAATTAATTATTATTTTTTAATTAGTTAGGCTTTTTAAATAGTGTATGTATTAATTCAGGACTAACTGCTACAGCATGCAATCCTAAAATTTGAGTGGCTTACCGGAATAGAAGTTTATTTCTTTCTCACATCACAGTCCAATGCAGGTAGATGAGGAGGGGAGGAGCAGGAAGAGTCTCTTCCACAGAGGCATTCAGGGATCCAGGCTTCTTCCACTTTGTGATTCTGCCGCCTCTCAAGGTTTTGGAATCTTCCACTGCATCCTTTGCACCCAGCCAGCAGATGAGAAAAAATGGAGAATTTTGCAGGGTCAAGGTTGGAAGTGGCCTGTATTACAGTTGTCCATATTCCATTGACAAGTACTAGTTACATGCTTACCTAGATGCAAGAGAACTGGGAAATAGTTTTAAAATGTACTAAGTGAAATAAGCCAGATAGAGAAAGACAAATACTGCATGGTATCAGTTATGTGCGTAATCTTAAAAAAAAGTCAAACTCATAGAAACAAAGTGGAATGATGGTTGCCCAGGCTGGGAGGTGGGGGAAATTGGGGAGAAGTTGGTAAAAGGGTACAGACTTTCAGTTATAAGATAAATAAGGTCAGAGGATCTAATGTATAGCGTGGTGACTATAGTTAACATCGCATTTTATAATTGAAATTTGCTAAGAGAATAGAACTTAAGTATTCTCATCAAAAAAAGATAAATATGTGAAGTTATGGATGTGCTAATTAACTTGATTGTGAGAATCCTTTCACAATGTATACATTTATCAAATCATCATGTTGTATACTTTAAATATATTACAATTGTATTTGTCAATTATACTTCAGTAAAGATAAAAAATGTGCTCAGGAAGATAAGGAAATGGGTTTTCTCTTTAGTGTAATTTATCCTAAGTAATTTGAGGACGTTTCAGATTAAGTTTATTTCAGGTAACTTGTTACTTTCCTTGGACACCAAAAAGCCCTTGAAATTCGTTCTGTTTTGTGGATAGCTCCTAGCCTTCCATTTTCTCCTCCTTCGTTGTCATCATTATTATTGTTAATGTGTTATTTGAATTAGAGTTTGACCTCTTTTCATTGGCTATTTAAATATCTACTCTTCTTTATCATTGTTTCATATGATGCAGAAAGGTTTTTTTTGTTTTTTGTTTTTGTTTGTTTTTTTGGCCGCACCACAGCACGGCATGCGGGAGTTCCCCAACCAGGGTTCGAACCTGCGCCCTCTGCAGTGGAAGTGCGTAGTCTTAACCACTGGACTGCCAGGGAAGTCCCAGATGCAGAAAGTTTTGACAATTGTGAATTTTCTGCAGAAGTCACAGCCTTTACTAGAACTAGTAAGTGGGATATATGAAAGAAGCTGCAGCAGAGCATGGAGATTTGGTTTATTTCAGTGCAGTCAGTGGTTGTCATTGCTAAGATTTACTGGCCTTTAGATCAAGGACTTTTTGTCATTTAAAGGCTAAGAGTAGCCCAAATTAGTTTTCAAAGTTGTGTTTTTCTTACTTAATGTAACAAGGTATCTGAGCATACCAAGCTTGAGACTGCAGGGGAAATGCAAGAACATTGCTAGTTTCTACAAGGAGGGGCAGATATTCAGACACAGACTGGACTTCAGAACTGAGCCAGGCTGCCAGACCTCACTGAAAATAATTACTTTGAATAACTGCTGCATTCTTGGGTAGACATTGTTACAACTTCAGAAGAGATTCATAGATTTTAGTGAGGAAGAACATGTTTAAAAGTTCCTTTGGATTTTTATTAATTATATTTATATTCCTTTGTAATTTTTATTAATTACACTTAAAGAAGTGTCTGTAGTATCAGTATGTGCCCTGCCAATGCATCTCGATTTGAAAAGGAGTTGGTGGGCTGAAAATGAGTTGTGCCCAATAAAAAGACACCGTGTTTACAGAATTTTGCAGACAAGCACTACATGTGAAGCCCAGAACTCTCCTGAAATGACTGACTATAAGGCCGACCCTGGGCAGTGTTGGGATGCGTTTGGTTCTGAAGATCCAAACTGAGCCATCCTTCAATGAAAGCTTAATCGTCATGAATGAGATAATGCCCTCATGATCTACAGCCCTTAAATATGTCTCCGTAAGCTCTTGTTTCAGAGTTAACAGGCTACATTTCAATAATGTGATCAGTGAAGTGTTCAAATGGCTGCCATGTAGAGAAACCTAACTATTAAAAAAATGTTTCGGGCTTCCCTGGTGGCGCAGTGGTTGGGAATCTGCCTGCTAATGCAGGGGACACGGGTTCGAGCCCTGGTCTGGGAAGATCCCACATGCCGCGGAGCAACTAGGCCCGTGAGCCACAACTACTGAGCCTGCGCGTCTGGAGCCTGTGCTCCGCAACAAGAGAGGCCGCGATAGTGAGAGGCCCGCGCACCGCGATGAGGAGTGGCCCCCGCTTGCCGCAACTAGAGAAAGCCCTAGCACAGAAACGAAGACCCAACATAGCAATCAATCAATCAATCAATCTTTAAAAAAAAATGTTTCAATACTTCAGTACTTATGGTATGCATAAAAAAAAAGGATCATGACCAACACTTGAGAAGAAGCTTTTCAAACTTTGACCATTCATTCTTCTTTCTTCTAGTGTTCCATATCCCATGCTTGGATTTGGATTGTATTGTTTTACAGAATCATTGTTGGTTCCTTTTCAAGAATTCCAAGTAGTGACACCTAGTGGCCTAGTTTTGTGGACCGTGGCTTGATTGCTACTTAATCCCACTGAGCCATTTCATGAAATATCTTTATTATATTTAAATAATTCCTATTAATTCAATAACACTAAAAATCGTTAAGTTTGCAGCCATCATTTTTCAGCTGACAAAAAGAAACAAGATTAAGTTCCTGGGGAAGATAAAAGATTATGTAGTACTTTATTTTTTCTAGTCATGCCTTTAAAATAGTAACAAGCTCAGAATTCAAAGAAACGTTATTAGAATTGGTTTGGAGGAAACAAAACGTCTGTCACATTGAAAGAATTTACATTAAAACAAAAGGAGAAATACTGTGGTTCCACTGAGGGAGGAAATGCTTTCTGATTTGAATTCTAGTAAAACACATCTAGTATAATCTGTAGTTAGAAATAGTTCTAGAATGTCTAAATATTTTCTATTCAACCAGTTCTACCTGGCACACATATGCTGCTTCTCATTTTGTGGGGAGAAATAAAGAGGCTTGAGGAAGAAGTGTGCTTGGTCCAGCTTGTTCCAATATGTCTACTTTCAAAAATTAAAAGCAGTGGTACAGTGATGGTCTGTATATGAAATATATAGCTCAATTTTAATAAAATACAATTTGGAGTGTGTTTACTGAAGCTGCCACAAACGGGGTGGCTTAAGATAACAAATTATTCTCTTACAGTTCTGGAGGCTAGAAGTCTTAAATCAGGTGTCAGCAGAGCCATGCTCCCTCCAAGTCTCCAGGGAAGAATCCTTCCTTGCCTCTTCCAGCTCTGGTAGTTGCCTGCAATCCTTGGTGTTCTTTGGCTTCATTACTCCAGTCTCTGACTCCATCTTCACATGGCGTTCTCCTCTGTATGTGTGTGATTCTATTCAATATGTCTTCAGTCATTGGATTTAGGACCCACTCTAATCCAGTATGACCTCATCTTAATTAATTACATCTGCAAAGACCTGATTTCCAAATAAGGTCACATTCTGAGATTCCGGATCGACATGAATTTTGAGGGGACAATATTCAGCCCAGTACAGCATGGAAAACTAATTTTGCCCAGAATTGATTTTTCAAGTATGAGTGCAGATTACAAAAATCAAAACTAAAATAATGAAATGTTACCCTGTCGTTCATTAATTAGGCTTTCTTGGGAATTGGTGTTAAAGTGTAATTATGTCTTTTACTAATATTTTGAATCAGTTTTGGAACTTCTGTGTGATAACGTTGGATGGTGAGATGATAGAGGTGTTTTTGATGGGCTGAAAAATCAAGAGTTTTTTTCCAGATAAAAAGTATTTTGCAAATGTTATTTGGTGGTGATTCTCAGTCTTATTAAGTTTTTGTAGAAATTTTCCTATTACAGAATTAATGTTTATTTTGTAGGTCAACAATGTTACAAAACATTGTTAAATTACACATTTATTTCTCTCTGCCAAACTTTGACAACTAAGTTTTAAACATTCACCCACCATCTGTCATACCTCTGAGCAGCTGTTAGCATTTGTTACAGACTGCTGTTTCCATGGTAAATGTGATGCCCCACTTAATTAAGATCATTTTTCTGAGAAGTCCTAAAAAATAATCGGTGATTAGATTAATAAAGCAAAAACTAACTGCAATAGCAACTTAATTTAGCAGTTTTTATATTAATTTATAAGCAATTTTTATAATAGAATAATATTTTAAAATATTGCATTAGAAATAAATTGATGTCCTTAATCCTCCATATTTTATATTATTGACATCTTTATTATGACTTTTCTGCTTTTTAGGGAGAGTTAGAGAGTTTTTCTATCTGACTTGGAGTTAACACTGGAAAACTACAACTCTTGATTTACTATTTTGCTTTTTTTAAGATGATATTAAATTAGTAGTCATATTTGGGAATAGCTTATTTTTAGAACTCAGAAGCTTCCTAAAAGGGAAAAAATGAAACTTCTGCAATAATTTGATGTTTTTGAGCAATTTGGGGTCTGAGAAGTAAGCTGATACAGTGTTAAGTTTGGATGTTTAAATAGGTTACCAGTCAGGAAATGCCAAAGCTAAGTTACCCATGAATTTGTAGTCTGGTCGATTTGCACTTATATGTCTGGAATAATAAGGCCTATTTGAGGACCTTCAGAGGCTGAGCTACTGGTACCTTCTCAGGGTCCCATGTAGTCTTTTTTTTTTTTTTTTTTTGAGGCTGGAAAAGATAGGAGTATTTTAATAGCATTTTCCATTAATAGTGGGTATTCTTTTTTGTCACTACACCAAACCTTGTAGCATGGTAGTTTCTTAAAGGTTATTTCCAATGTGGAATCTGAAACCATATCAATAAGCCTTTTGTACTCTGGTACATTAACATCCAGTATCTTGAATGGTATATAACATTGTATTTCTGTTTTCCAAATATTTGACAATGAGCGTATGTTACTTTTATGGGGGATGGTGCTGATTACATTTTGAAATTTATATACAGTACAGTTCACTCTCTGGTGTACAGTTCTATGAGTGTTTACAAATGCATAAGAGTCATGTTACTGTTACCCCAATCAAGATACAAAACACATCTATCACCTACACCCCCTTTCCACAATTCCCTTGTGCTACTTCTTTCAGTTGCACTTTTTTAAAAAAAAATTTATTTATTTATTTATTTATTTTTGGCTGCATTGGGTCTTCATTGCTGTGCACAGGCTTCCTCTAGTTACGGCGAGCAGGGGCTACGCTTTGTTGCAGTTCGTGGGATTCTCACTGCGGTGGCTTCTCTTGCCACGGAGCAAAGGCTCTAGGTGCGCGGGCTCAGTAGTTGTGGCTCGCAGGCTCAGTAGTTGTGGAGCGCAGGCTTAGTTGCTCCACGACATGTGGAATCTTCTCGGACCAGGGCTTGAACCCGTGTCCCCTGCATTGGCAGGCGGATTCTTAACCACTGGGCCACCAGGGAAGTCCTCAGTTGTACTTTTAAAATAAGTTCATTCAAAAGGCTAACCTCACATCATATGCTGAGTCCTACCACTTTTGCTTATGAAGTGTCATGTTTTCCATCCATGGCATTATCTTCCATCTGGGACCCACCCCTCACCTCCTTACGGAATATGCTGCCATTCTCAGAGATGTGCAGAATGAAACTTTGTAATATATGTGTTTCTTTGCATAGCTAGGAGTGGGTAGGTACTTGATCTGTGAATATAAAATTAAATTCTAAGAACAACTCCCCCCACAAACAACTCTGAAGAAAAATTCTAACATATCCGTTGGAACTTCATCAGAAGAGAAATTTTAGATCTGAGGATTTGAGAAAGAAAATTAAGTCATATCTTCAACTCAATTACTTTCTTTTTTTTTAACATCTTTATTGGAGTATAATTGCTTTACAATGGTGTGTTAGTTTCTGCTTTATAACAAAGTGAATCAGTTATACATATACATATGTTCCCATATCTCTTCCCTCTTGCATCTCCCTCCCTCCCACCCTCCCTATCCCACCCCTCTAGGTGGTCACAAAGCACCGAGCTGATCTCCCTGTGCTATGTGGCTGCTTCCCACTAGCTATCTATTTTACGTTTGGTAGTGTATATATGTCCATGCCAGTCTCTCACTTTGTCACAGCTTACCCTTCCCCCTCCCCATATGCTCAAGTCCATTCTCTAGTAGGTCTGTGTCTTTATTCCCATCTTGCCCCTAGGTTCTTCATGACCATTTTTTTTTCTTAGATTCCATATATATGGGTTAGCATACGGTATTTGTTTTTCTCTTTCTGACTTACTTCACTCTGTATGACAGACTCTAGGTCCATCCACCTCACTACAAATAACTCAATTTCGTTTCTTTTTATGGATGAGTAATATTCCATTGTATATATGTGCCACATCTCCTTTATCCATTCATCTGTTGATGGACACTTAGGTTGCTTCCATGTCCTGCCTATTGTAAATAGAGCTGCAGTGAACATTTTGGTACATGACTCTTTTTGAATTATGGTTTCCTCAGGGTATATGCCCAGTAGTGGGATTGCTGGGTCGTATGGTAGTTCTATTTTTAGTTTTTTAAGGAACCTCCATACTGTTCTCCATAGTGGCTGTATCAATTTACATTCCCACCAACAGTGCAAGAGGGTTCCCTTTTCTCCACACCCTCTCCAGCATTTATTGTTTGTAGATTTTTTGATGATGGCCATTCTGACCGGTGTGAGATGATATCTCATTGTAGTTTTGATTTGCATTTCTCTAACGATTAATGATGTTGAGCATTCTTTCATGTGTTTGTTGGCAATCTGTATATCATCTTTGGAGAAATGTCTATTTAGGTCTTCTGCCCATTTTTGGATTGGGTTGTTTGTTTTTTTGATATTGAGCTACATGGGCTGCTTGTAAATTTTGGAGATGAATCCTTTGTCAGTTGCTTCATTTGCAAATATTTTCTTCCATTCTGAGGGTTGTCTTTTGGTCTTGTTTATGGTTTCCTTTGCTGTGCAAAAGCTGTGAAGTTTCATTAGGTCCCATTTGTTTATTTTTGTTTTTATTTCCATTTCTCTAGGAGGTGGGTCAAAAAGGATCTTGCTGTGATTTATGTCATAGAGTGTTCTGCCTATGTTTTCCTCTAAGAGTTTGATAGTGTCTGGCCTTACATTTAGGTCTTTAATCCATTTTGAGTTTATTTTTGTGTATGGTGTTAGGGAGTGTTCTAATTTCATACTTTTACATGTACCTGTCCAGTTTTCCCAGCACCACTTATTGAAGAGGCTGTCTTTTCTCCACTGTATATTCTTGCCTCCTTGATCAAAACTAAGGTGACCATATGTGCATGGGTTTATCTCTGGGCTTTCTATCCTGTTCCATTGATCTGTATTTCTGTTTTTGTGCCAGTACCATACTGTCTTGATTACTGTAGCTTTGTAGTATAGTCTGAAGTCAGGGAGCCTGATTCCTCCAGCTCTGTTTTTCTTTCTCAAGATTGCTTTGGCTATTCGGGGTCTTGTGTGTTTCCATACAAATTGTGAAATTTTTTGTTCTAGTTCTGTGAAAAATGCCAGTAGTAGTTTGGTAGGGATTGCATTGAATCTGTAGATTGCTTTGGGTAGTATAGTCATTTTCACAATGTTGATTCTTCCAATCCAAGAACATGGTATATCTCTCCATCTATTTGTATCATCTTTAATTTCTTTCATCAGTTTCGTATAATTTTCTGCATACAGATCTTTTGTCTCCTTAGGTAGGTTTATTCCTAGATATTTTATTCTTTTTGTTGCAGTGGTAAATGAGAGTGTTTTCTTAATTTCACTTTCAGATTTTTCATCATTAGTGTATAGGAATGCAAGAGATTTCTGTGCATTAATTTTGTATCCTGCTACTTTACCAAATTCATTGATTAGCTCTAGTAGTTTTCTGGTAGCATCTTTAGGATTCTCTATGTATAGTATCATGTCATCTGCAAACAGTGACAGCTTTACTTCTTCTTTTCCGATTTGGATTCCTTTTATTTCTTTTTCTTCTCTGATTGCTGTGGCTAAAACTTCCAAAACCATGTTGAATAATAGTGGTGAGAGTGTGCAACCTTGTCTTGTTCCTGATCTTAGTAGAAATGGTTTCAGTTTTTCACCATTGAGGATGATGTTGGCTGTGGGTTTGTTATATATGGCCTTTATTATGTTGAGGAAAGTTCCCTCTGTGCCTACTTTCTGGAGGGTTTTTATCATAAATGGGTGTTGAATTTTGTCAAAAGCTTTCTCTGCATCTGTTGACCATGTAGTCTTAAAGAGTGAACTTCAGCAAATATGAAACCATCTGGGTAGTAGGGCAGTGGTGGTGGCCTTTGTGCTACCTGCCTCCTGGGGCTGGAGATTGAAGTACCCTGAAGCTTGCTTTGGATATGGGGGTCTCTCATTCCAGTGTTTCTAACTGGATGGGCAAAACTCCCATGTCTGTTTCCATCAGAGTATCAAAGTATTAGTGTCAATAGGAAAGTATCACATGAAACAAAATTCCTGAAATAGAGCTAGAAATATTATATGTCCTAAATATTTTCAAAGTAGTTTTTCTCCATTCTTAATGTAAATATCAATAAACTTAAAGGGAAAAAAAAGCTACTAAGAATATGGTCATTTGTTACTCAGCAATAGAAAACTAATGTAACTAGAAACAAAGCAAGGATTGTCCACTATTACCACTTCTATTCAACATTGTTATGGAGGTTCTGGCCAGTGCAGTAAAGCAAGAAAAAGAAATTCAAGGCATGCAGATTGGAAAAGAAGAAGTAAAACCATATTCTCACAGAGATATAGTCTTGCATGTAAAAAATCCTAAGGAAACTACAAAAAAATCTGCTAGAACTAATAGGCAAGTTTAGCAAGATTGCAGGATACAAGATCAACATACAAAAATTAACTGTACTTTTATATATAAGCAACGAATAATGTGAAAATAAAATTTTAAAAATATTCACAATACCATTGAAAAGGATAAAGTACTTAGTTAATTAAACAAAAGAAGTATAGGACTCATACATTGAAAACTACAGCTGTTGCTGAAAGAAAGTAAGGAAGATCTAAATAAATGGAGAGAGATAAAATGTTGGATTGGAGGATTCAATATTGTTAAGATGGAAGTTTTCTTCATATTGAGCTATAGATTCAATGCAGTCCTTATCAGCATCCCAGCAGAATTTTTTTTAACAGAAGTTGACAATCTGATCCTACAATTTATATGGAAATGCCATAAACAATTTTGTAAAAAGAACAAAGCTAGAGAACTGACTTCAAAGCTTGTTATAAAGCTACAGTAATGAAAATAGTATGGTATTGGTGTAAGGATAGACATAAGGATCATAGCATTCAGAAATAAACCCTCATTCATGTCCAGCTGATTTTCAACAAAGGTGCCAGGGCAATTCAGTGGGGAGGGGATAGTGCCTTTTTAAAACGTGGTGCAGGAACAATTGGTTATCCATATGCAAAGAAGTAAACTTAGACCCTTACCTCACACCATTACACAAAGATTTCCACAAGATGGAAATTGTAAGCTTAAAACTATAAAATTTTTAGAAGAAAATATAAGGAGTAAATCTTCATTACCTTGGGTTAAGCAAAGCGTTCTAAGATGCAACACAAGAGAGCGCTTGAGGGTGAAGAAAATATTCTAAAACTGGATTGAGATGATGGTTGTACAGCTGTATGAATTTACTGAAAGTCATCAAACTGGACACTTACAATGTGCAGACTGTACAGTTTATAAATGATAGTAAAGCTTTTAAAAGTTAAAAAATGAGAAGTATTTTTATTTTAAAAAATCTATTTTACCCTTTTTGCATTATTTTAAGGTAAAGCACTGTTGGAAGTTCCTTCCATGTGCTATGGGTTATAGTATACTGTGGATCATCCCAAAATATCATTTGTATGACACTATGACAGCCGTTTCCAGTGTCTCCTAGCATTGTCCCTGTGTCCTAACACCAATCTAGCAAAGCCAAGCTGCCTACTCTCTGCAGTGCCCAAAGCCCACTGAAGGGATCATCCCAGTAGATTTCACAGCATCATTACACTGATTTCCCCATCTCAACATTTAGCTTTATTGCTAAGAATTTACCTTTAAAATTTAACATTTTAAAGTTCATTGACTTTAAAATGCTAAATTTGTTTTTCTCTCCCAAGAACTGTTTTATTAACCAATGTGTGGTTGTGACTTGTGAAAGAAGTCCAAATTGTCTTTTTTTTGTTTAAAAACATTATGAATTACATAATTGTACGTATTTTTCAGTAAGGGAGGGGGCACCTTTGCAAAGCAACATGTTTTAGTTTATTCTTTTAGTTCATTTCTTCTATATTCAAATGCATAGTCATTTCCCCAAATTCACACCTTCATGGCAGATTTTATGTGACATAATTTCTACTTTTTTGGTCTCTTTACTGTGGTAAAATATACATAACATAAAATATACCACTTTAAGCATTTTTAAGTGTACCGTTTGGTGGAATTAAGTACATTCACGTTGTTGTGCTACCATTACCACCATCCATCTCCAGAACTTTTTTCAGCTTCCCCAACTGAAACTGCACCCACTAAACAGCAACTCACCATTTCCTCCTCTCCTTAGCCCCTGGCAGCCACCATTCTACTTTCTGTCTCAAGGAATTTGACAACTGTAGGTTCCTCATATAAGGGGGATCATACCTTATTTGTTCTTTTGTGACTAGCTTATTTCACCTAACATAATGTCCTCAGAGGTTCATCCATGTTGTGGTATGTATCAGAATTTCCTTCCTTTTAAAAACTGAAAAATAATCCAACTTATGTATGTACCACATTTTGTTTATCCATTCATCCAATATCAGTGTTTTATGGTAGACAGTTATATACTAGGAAAAGCCAAATTCTCCAAATAAAACTATCCAATAGTAGGGAATTCAGCCTTAGTTTCATCCCCAGGCAATTGCTCTATCTGGTCTCCTTTCACAAAGATGTTATACATCTTTGTGAAAGGAATGTGTGGTTTTCACTGAAACTATTATTAACTTCAGCAGTCCCTCTCATTCCCTTATTTGTTCAGGTGGATTACTTCTTAAAACAGTGATTGGAGTTTACTCTAAAATACCAAGAATCAGCTTCTCCCCAATACCAGTGTTTCCCACTGAGTGCCCTTCTCTTTTTATAGCACCATAGTCAACTTTACCGGAAGGCAGAGGAATGTTCAAAAAGCCTTCCAAGTGCAGCAAGCTCTGATTCTTCTTCATGCTATTCTCAAGGAAAGGGGGGGCTCCCCGCAGAAAGGAATGTGATATGCTCAGTTGAAGAATGTTCGATGGGGTTGGCTTGCAGCATTCACATCCAAGAACATAGTTGCCTTCTTCTCTTTGTGGTCCTTCAAACATTATTTCATAAAACCACTTCTGCCAAACTGTCTTTTTTGTTCTCTTTTAACTTCCCACAACAGAAATTCATTTTTGCTACTGCTACTTGTACAAATGCTTGGTGTTTATTTATACAAAATAATTCATACCCTAAGTCAAAACTTACTGAATTGCCTCAGTAATTGCATATCATACGACACACCTAATGTAAATGTTTTCTTTTAAAGCGGCAAATTAATAATAGGATATTCATTTACTGTAAATATTATTTAACTATTAATGTAGATGCTTCAGAAGAGCACCTTAAGAAATGAGGTTTTAACACTTTTTAAAATTTTTAGTGGTTTTTTTAAATGGAAAAGAAATTTATATCATAGTGACATTTCTCACATTTGGGCAAACTCTTAGATCTAGTATTCAAATGTGCCCTATTTCATAAGATTTAATTAAAAGCAAAATAAAGCTTGCCTGTATCATCTAACTGGTTGTTTTTCCTCATGCTTTCTTTTGCTTGCTCAAGAATAGGCATTATGATTTGTTTCTTACAAGGCTTCATTTTAGAGTTATTTGCCAACTGAAAAAGGCCTAGAGAACAGTCAAGTCAGGTCATCTGAGGCCAGTGTTTGAGTTTCTCAGAAAGAGCTGCCAACTGAGCAGAAATCCACCACAGTGGCCTATGTTGTTAGGCCACCGACAGTCTTTTTAGATTGAACTAGGAGGTCAAGCAGGTCTTAATTTCTTGGATTCAAAAATAAATCCCTGTAAGAGCTATGTTCTAATGGGATTGAAACAAAAGCAGCTCTGTACACAGAGAAGTAAAACCTAAACCAAACAAAGGCCTCCTTAGGGTTACTTTTGCTGTCAAGATCCAACGTATTTTGCAACCCTTTCAGGAAATCTTAAAATGGCCCGGATATACTGATTTTTAATTTCCTATTTGCCGTCAGAAGAAAACTTTCATAATGGATTTAGGTAGAGTAGTATATTACTAGGCCAGCTGAGCCCCTTCTTAAGACTTGAAAGGATATATACCCCATCATGATTTTCGAAAACTTGATCTAAGCTAGCATTTCACTGCTATACTCTTAGGTTAAAGCTTTCCTGGGACATCTAACCCAACGGCTTCCAGCAACATTCTTATTGGCCATTAAGTACAGTATACAGTCCATCGGATATCCATTTCTAACTCGCGTTACCCTGTATGAACTGGGCCATAGTATTGGTAGCAGCCCTGAACCTTTTTCTCTAGGAAAAATTGAAATTCCAAGTTGGGACTCCTGCTACTTTATTACCATCACTAGATTTGTGGATTTGATACACTTCTTTTTTAGGTGAGAAACAAATTTAGTTTAAGATTTATAAAATTTAGCTACTTCCACGTTTTCTGAACTTTTAGAGGGAAAGTTAGCACATAGTACAAATTGTGAAGGATAATGTACAAATAATGAAAGTACACTCTTCAAATGAATGGAGTACATTATCTCCATTCAGATGGAGAGCCATCTGCATGACTAATGTTTGAGTGCTTTCTTCAATTATTTTAATTGAATTGATTTTTAGAAATTTTACAGAATATAAATTTTTAGGCAAAACAATTTTTAGCACTGATAGAATAGGCATTTTTTATCCTGTAAGAGAATAATGCCCTAGGTGATTTAATTTCTTTTTCTAAATCATAATATCCCAATGGTGCATAATCGTTCTTAGATTTGTAAGATGGACAGGTTATATAAGTTCTTCCCAAAGTATAATTGTAGTTCCTTAAATATTTAAAAATGCCATTTTAAATTTTGTAGTGTGTTTCTTTGACACTTAATGTTTCCCATCACACAATCTTTAAACCACTGTTAAATATACTTGCTCTTTTCCAAGTTTGGAGTATGTCATTCTTTTTAATTGAAGTATAGTTGCCATATAATATGTTATAGGTATACAATTAGTGATTCACAATTTTTAAAGGTTATACTCCATAGTTATTATAAAGTACTGCCTATATTCCCTGTGTTGTACAATATATCCTTGTAGCTTATTTTAAACCTAATAATTTGTACCTCTTAATCATCTTCCCCTATATTGCCCCTCCCCCCCTTCCCTCTCCCCACTGGTAATCACCAGTTTGTCCTCTATATCTGTGTGTCTATTTCTTTTTTGTTATATTCACTAGTTTGTTTTACTTTTTATTTTATTTTTTAAATTTTATTTATTTATTTTTGGCTGCATTGGGTCTTTGTTGCTGCCTGCGGGCTTTCTCTAGTTGCGGCGAGCGTGGGCTACTCTTTGTTGCGGTGCGCAGGCTTCTCATTGCGGTGGCTTCTCTTGTTGTGGAGCAGGGGCTCTAGGCGTGCAGGCTTCAGTAGTTGTGGCTCGCAGGCTCTAGAGCACAGGCTCAGTAGTTGTGGCGCACGGGCTTAGTTGCTCCTCAGCATGTGGGATCTTCCCAGACCAGGGCTCGAACCCATGTCTCTTGCATTTGCAGGCGGATTCTTAACCACTGCGCCACCTGGCAAGCCCGTTTTATTTTTTAGATTCCACCTATAAGTGATATCATACAGTATTTGTCTTTCTCTGACTTATTTCACTTAGCATAATGCCCTCCAATTCCATCCATGTTGCTGCTATGAATATTGGGGTGCATGTAGCTTTTCCAATTAGTGTTTTTGTTTTTTTTAGATATATACCCAGGAATGGAATTGCTGGGTCATATCATATGGTAGTTGTATTTTTAGTTTTTTGAGAAACCTCCATACTGTTTTCCACAGTGGCTGCACCAATTTACATCCCCACCAATGGTATATGAGGGTTCCCTTTTCTCCACATCCTCGCCAACACTTGTTATTTCTTATCTTTTTGATGACAGCCATTCTGACAGGTGTGAGGTGATACCTCATTGTGGTTTTTATTTGCATTTCCCTGATGATTAGTGATTCTGAGTATCTTTTCGTGTGCCCATTGGTCATCTGCATTTCCTCTTTGGAAAAATGAAATGTCTATTCAGTTCTTCTGCCCATTTTTTAATTGAGTTGTGTTTTTGTTTGTTTGTTTGTTTGCTTTAGATGTTGAATTGTGTGAGCTATTTATAAATGTTGGATATTAGCCCCTTATCAGTCATATCATTTGCAAATATTTTATCCCATTCAGTAGGTTGTCTTTTCATTTTGTGACTATGTCATGTTTAATGACACTAAAGATTGTTGAAAGGGCATTTCCATATTTTTAACCTAAAGACAGTAAGTTTATATATAAACTTGAGCAGGAAAGATAGATTTTTAGATCTCAGAAGATTTTCTCTGATCTCTAACTTCAGAAAACTGGCTCCAGTGCAGTAGTTGAATATCAGTTCCTTATATTTTAGTATTAAATCACCTTTCCCTAACATTTTTCCAGATTTCAAATGTATTTTTTAAACTACAATTGGATATCAATAGCTGATCTGCTGGGTTCACTGAAAAGATGTGACACTGGAACTTTGTTCCTAATCACCCAGCTTCTGCAGAGCAACTGTAAGGAAATTCTTAATACGATAGTCTGTTTCCAGAGCGAGTCATTTCAATTCCCATTATTGTTGTGGAATATAAACTTGTGAACACTGTTATTATCTTTTACTAGGATCACAGACACATTTCATTACATACTTTGCAGCTAAATATTTGACTCTTGAAAACTTTAATTCTCTTCCAGCAGGGAGCTTCTTTGGTATCTTTGATTTAGGTGGTAAGATGATAGTTGCTAATATACTTCTGTGTTCCCAGCAACTCTACAAACCCATTCATTATTTGGCTCATGTCTGTAGCCTAGTTGCAAAAGTTATAATCTTTCTCAACTAAGTACATTCTGGTCCTTAGATTTGGTTTTCTCTGTGCTAGAAAGTTAGTGGGACACATAACCCAGTGATAGTAATTTTATAGTTTCTCCACCAACCACTCCATTTTAAATGTTGATATCGCTAAGTGCTGCATATAAACTATGAGCAAAACAAAGATTTCTATTTGAGGATAAAAATCAGAAGAAAGTGAGGTACCATGGAGTATGGTAAAAAAAAAAAAAAAAAAGAAACTTGATTTAGTGTTTTGAATGTAAATAAAAAATGACATTAACTTGTTAACTTATGCTTGAAAGTACAATCTCAGGAGAGTTCAGTTTAATATTACCACCAACTTTATTCTGCTTTATTTAAAACAACCCATCCCAAGTATAGAATGTGGCCTTTTAACAGAACTGTGCTTTTCTACTCCTTAAGACAGAAAGATGAAGCATGTCCATGTAGCCGTGTGGGGTCATATCTGACCCAGTGCCAGAGACTGGCAGTGAGCAGGCCTGTCTGTGAGTGAGACAGCGTGAAAGAGTCTGTTCCCCTTGCAGCTGTTCACATTTCCTCGTTTTGCCTTGGGCTCTGTGTGTGTGTGTGTGTGTTTTAATAAAAAGTGCTGAACTTGGGTAACTATAATTTCATTAGAAAGAGAAAACAAACAGTAATACAGTCATTCTTGTTTTCTCTCTAGGAATAATTTATTAACAGTCTTCCCTCCCTCTGCCTCACCCTCTACACCTCAGCTTTACAAATACACTTGAAATCTTCAGATGGCAGGAAAGCAAACAACAAACGGAAATATATTTTGTCATTTCAGTTTGCCTTGAATTTGAGCTTCTAGACCAAGTGTTGGCAACTACAGCTGTCAGGTCAAATCCAGCCAGCTACTTGCTTTTGTAAATAAAGTTTTATTGGAACCCAGCCATGCCCATTCATTTATGGACTATTAATGGCTGCCTTCACATACATAGCAAGGTTGAGTGGTCGTGACAGAGTCCATATGGCCCACAAAGCCTGAAATGTTTATCATCTGGCCAGGCAAGGATTAGGATTCTAACATTCTTTAATAGGGCAAGGCTTGTAGTTGATTGCCTCATGTCTTTCAAATCACATTTAGGGACTTCCCTGGTGGCACAGTGGTTAAGAATCCGCCTGCGGATGCAGGGGACACGGGTTCGAGCCCTGGTCCGGGAGGATCCCACATGCCGCGGAGCAACTAAGCCCGTGCGCCGCAACTACTGAGCCTGCGCTCTAGAGCCCGCGAGCCACAATTACTGAGCCCACGTACCACAACTACTATAGCCCGCGTGCCATGACTTCTGAAGACCGCATGCCTAGAGCCCGTGCTCCGCAACAAGAGAAGCCACTGCAGGGAGAAGGCCGCACACCGCAACAGAGTAGCCCCCGCTCGCCACAACTAGAGAAAAGCCCACGCACAGCAATGAAGACCCAACGCAGCCAAAAATAAATTACTTAATTAATTAATTTTTTTTAAAATCACATTTAGTTACTTTTTTTCCCTACAGCCTATAAATGGCATTTTCTACAGTTCTTTTCCCGAATATTTGCTGAAGGTGTCTCCCTGGCATGAGACCATGTTACTGAATTCTAATACAAGCCAAGGCACTCTGGTATGAGAGAAAGGACAGCACGTGTCAGGAAGCCAGTCTAGTCCCTGCTACTCTGGCTGTAGGACCCTGAGTGCATCCCTTCATGTCACTGGTCATCAGCTCTCTCCTTCTCAAAGTGGAGGAATTGAATCATGTTGATATCTAAGATCTCTTTTACCTTGAAAATTTTTTGAAGTCAGACTTGAAACATAGCAAAAAAAGAATTAAATGTGGTCAAACTGTATTTCTTAATTTTTTTTTTTATAAAAGCCAACTTCTTAAATTTATTTATTTATTTATTTATTTTTGGCTGTGTTGGGTCTTCGTTTCTGTGCGAGGGCTCTCTCCAGTTGCAGCAAGCGGGGGCCACTCTTCATCACTGTGCACGGGCCTCTCACTGTCGCGGCCTCTCTTGCTGCGGAGCACAGGCTCCAGACGCACAGGCTCAGTAGTTGCGGCTCACGGGCCCAATTGCTCCGCGGCATGTGGGATCCTCCCGGACCAGGGTTCAAACCCGCGACCCGTGCATCGGCAGGCAGACTCTCAACCACTGCGCCACCAGGGAAGCCCCCTGTATTTCTTAATTTTGAGGGAAAGTTTTTAATTGTGCAAGCAGGACAGAAGATACTGTGATACCTGGTTCCTAAAGAAACAAGGTAAAATAAGTATTCCTACTCTGTTTATTTTTATATTACTCTGATTTTTAAAAAAATTATCTACAGTTCCTGTGCACCAGTTAAATACTCATTTATTTTTTTAAGAAACATTTATTAAACATCTACTGTGTACTCAGCCTCATGCTACATGCTGTTACTGAATGTCAAAGGACTCAAGAGTCTGATCATGGAAAAGAGAAAGAACCACTTAAACAGCATGTTCTGTACTCGTGTCCCTCAGGCAGCCAGTGCCCTCTTGGCTGTTAATGCCCGGGGTGTGGCAGGTATCCAGATGTTGTCTCTGTCCTGGGTTGCTTCTGCATCATCATGTACTCTGCAGCTGGCCTCAGCAGCACTCTCAGCTCCTGCCTTCAGCTGTGACCCCACAGCCACTCCTGGGTCCCCTTGCTCTGTGCAGACAACCCTCTTGGTCAGGGTTCTGCCAAGATGGCTCCAGCCAGATTACATTCTGAGGCAGCTCCTTGACTCATGGGAAACACACAGTCTTGCCATAAAATACACTCCAAGTGTGGGCTGCCCTGCTGTTGGCCTCCCACCCTGCCATCAACCAGGAAAGAGGCTCTTTTCACTTGAGACCCCAAACACCACATGTCAAGCCACTCTGAAGACTCTCACACAGCGCTCTTCTGGGTGCACCAAGATGGACCTTGTAAATTGCTGCAACTCAGGAAGCATCCCTGCAGAGCATGAGATAGTGAGCTCTCCTTGCTGGCACCTCTAGTTTGTGTACATGGGTCTTTTGGAGCATCTACCATCCTTCACTTTGCATGAGGGAAGAAGCAACTCCCTTTCCTTTCCTCCCCAACAGGAAGGAGAAGGGAAAATCAAATGCTTCCTTGCCTCAGTCCTTTAGCTTCCACAGATTCCAAGCATCTGTCACTATAGGCAGAATAGGGTGCTAGGATGAGCATGGAAGGACCATTTTAGCTACCTTTCAGCAAGCCCTGGAAGGATGGTCTGGCAGCTTCCTAGCAGACCACTTACTTCCTATTGGCCTTAGCTCTGGGCTTTAGCTGAAAGTCCAAGACAGCAGGCCAAGTCCCAAAGCCACATCATTCTAAGAATTCTTTGTATATGATAGAAGGGGGACAGGCAATAAAGGGTGATAAAGGAAGAGAAACTGCAGCCTTCCTTTGTTCTCAAAACTCAACCACCTCTCACTTGCCTCCAGACCTTGGGAAAACTCCACCTGAATTTGAACTTTGAGTCCTGAATAGCATCTCCTAGGCAGCGTAGAATATGAAGATGACCCATAAGAATGAGAAGCTGAAAAGCTGCATACTCCTGACGACTGTTTTAAAACAATGTAATGTTACATTGCATTCAAACTTTTCTCTGTTGATGACTTTTTATTTACGTACTTTGCCATATCTCTCAAACAGTTTGTATTTGTTATGGGTATCCCTAAAATATTTTGAATCCCTAAGGCAAAGATAGAGTCACAGAAATAGGGGGCAGGGGAATGAAGGTTGGCATGTCATGCATACACATCCAGATAGTCCCCAACTTGGGACTGCTCGCTGAGATATTTCCTAGTTGATATTGCTGGGGACCAAAGTACTCTCAGGTCCTCAGGGGGATCAAGCTGGCATATGTTCCTGGGCCTTTGGTTATACATGTCTTTGGAATTTGTGACTTCTTTGAGCATAGCAACTATCATCTTTTTCCTCTCCATAACCCCAGTGAATAGAACCCACTGCCTAGTACATGGTAGGACCTCAGTAAATATTAGATGGATAGATGGATCAACAAGGGGTCACTTCTTCCCACTGATGGTGAAACTAAGCCCCTTCCCTGTCCCTTCCTGCCTCAGTTCTTAATTACTCTTTGGGTTAATGAGCAGGCAGTTGAAATTCACCATCTATTCTTAACCACATGGACACCACCCACTCCATCCAATGCCTGCCTTGACTGCTCCAGTCCTGCGCTTTCCTAGGAGTTGGAGGGGCAGAGCCCAGTGTCCCCACCTCAAGCAGAAGGTCCCTTCATTTAATTCCTTCCTACTGTATCTGCCTTTCATATTAAGCATCTCACCTCCCCCTCATCCCACCACTAGTTCCACTGAACTTTGGGTGAATGTGTGATTAATTGGATCAGGCAAAACCAAAGGAGCAGGGGGAAATTTGGTCTGAGCACTTTCCTTGGATCAGGGCCTTATCTGCATGCCACCTGTGAAGTTGTTGTAAAGCTAGAACATTGGTTCTCACTTTGCTACTCTCTGCCTTAGTTTCCTCATCTGTAAAGTGGGAGTAGTAGGGATATCAACATTACAAGGTTGTCTGAGGTTAAATGAAGGAATATATATTAAGAACTCTGACTAGTAACTAGCATCTACTAAGTGCTCAATAAAAGTAACAATTATCATTGTTGTTAGCATTTGTACTACTACAACTATTCTCAAAAGTTAGCACTGGGCATAAGATTTACAAATATCTAAGGAGTTTATTAAAGCACAGATTTCTGGATCCCCATTTCAAATTCTGATTCAGTAGATCTGCAGTGGGGCCCAGAAATCTGTACGTTTAAGTAACTACTCCAGCTGATTCTGCTACAAGTCCTCAAGAAACCACACTGATATAAGACCTAGGGAACCGTACTTGGCATCATAAGACCAAGCCAAAAATAAAAGGTCTCCAGTGATAGAGTGAGAGCAATTCTGGGAGCTTGGAATTTTTGTTGCTTTGTGAGTTAAAACTAATGTGCATTTATTAAATGTTTAAATAGAAACTAATCCTAATCATGGTTGAAAATTTTGAAAGTAGCATTAGTAATAGTCCTTGTTCAAGAAAAAGGCAAAACTTTTTGTGGTGAAATTAGGCATTATAAAGACATTATAAATGATAGTGCCGTAAACTTGTAAAGCCTTAAATTAAATTTGCTTTTTTTTCCCAAACAGCATTTAAGAGTTTTAAAAATCTTTTTAATTATCCATGTAGGTTTTTTATTTTGTTTGATTATTAATATTATGACATGTCAGGTGATGGCTATATCTATTTTTTAAGTGTTAGGTATTTTAAATGTGTTTTTTTAACTTATGATTCCTTATTTTTGGGGGATTGGGTTTTTTTCCCCTCCTACTTTTTATTGCATATGTACAGTGTTTCATTTATCTCTATAGACTAGTCTGGGAACCTACACTGCATATACCATTATTTCTATGGAAAAATATATTCGGTGGTTCCAAGTTTCAAAATTTACAATCTTTAGAGATGGAAGTCATTCAGAGGATGGAGACTGCCCATGTGTATTCTACAGGGATTTGAGCAAACTTTTATAAACAAGCCACATATCACTAGTTCCCTAAATGTTAATATAATATTTTAAATAGAGCATATTTTACTAGCCTACTTATACTATTTACTTAACCTCTAATTTAGTAGTACTTTCTTAATGCCGCCATTTTAAAATGGTCACTGCTCTATCTTCACATTGCTATCATTAGGCTTTATTTATTTATCTGTCTGTCTGCCTATCAATCATTAGGAATCTTTGTGTATGGTGTGGCCCAAACATTTACAAGTCATAAAGCTTTATCCTGCATCAGTATAAACAAGTGTAACTGTAATCTGAAGAATATTATGGTATGTGACCTCTCCACTAGCACTGCTGTGCATAGTAGGGAAGGAAAAAAGAACAGAACCAAAACCAACCCCAAAAACCCCCCACTTATTTTAGAGAAGTTAGGAAATAGAAGTGGCCGTCTAGCCAAGACCATTTTAAACTTTTCACTTTTCAAAGCAGACTGCTGAATGAGATGTTTTGTCTGAAGTAAAAATTAATATTTTAATTGCACTTCTACACTACAGGGATTTTTCTCTAAAGAATTTTCTTCAGAAAGTTAAATTTTGGATCATTTAGATTTGCGGAGTTTTTAAAGTATAGATTCTTTTCGGTTTCTTCCCATACTCTGTGAATTTACAAATTAAAAAGGAAAAAGGTTTATGTCCTTGATTTCTTGCGGAAGGGTGCCAGCACTGATACTGTTAATGAACAGCCCTAGTAAAACAAGTATAAACCTTTCGCGAGAGCATTCCTTCCTAGAAGGAGTTGGGTTTGCCCTTTCCCAAGATTTAGATTTCTGTGAAAACTCCTTCAGACGTGTCTTGGCCAGAAAGCATTCTTTCATTTTACTCTGTATTCATCTTATTAAATGTTGCTTCTATCAGAGGGAAAAAATACTGTGATTACTGAAATATTGATGATTTTTAAAAAGATATGCGTAGCACTCATCCCAACAAGTTTCATTTGAATGAATAAGACATTAACAAGAAGATCCCACTAAAATCATCAGCCTGCCTTTTTAAGGGGAAAATATTGTTTAGTGAAATAATAAATATGAAGCTCTGAATTTTAGCAAAGAATTATGAATGTTGATTGGATTTTCTCCTTTGCTTTTAGCTATATGACAAAATTAACACAAAATCTTCACCGCAAATCAGGAATCCTCCGAGTGATGCAGTACAGAGAGCCAAAGAGGTAAGTGATATATATTTTGTAGATGTATTTGGGTGTCATATTTGGTATGAAAACGTTTCTGCTGCACAGTAAGAGGCAATTTCCTTGAAGTCACAGTTAGACCATTATACTCAGATTTAGTATTTCTAAGTTTATCACTGAGAATTTACATACAGAAAAGAAAAAAAAAATCTCGGCAGCAACATTGCCTAGATTTCTAGTTCTGGTATGTAAACTTGAACATGTTAACATACCAATTTTACTTCTCTTTTTTAAAAAAAAGAAAAAGTTATTTTACCGCTCTTGGTGGAAATCGACATGCTATGAAAGTTTGAGTTGCTTTTTTAAGGTGGTAATTTTTGAAAGTTAATTGAATGTTTATAACAACTAAGTTCAGAGAGAAGTCATTTTTATAAATTACTGGTTAGTGTACATCTTTCACAAAATTTTAACTTTTTTTATTATAGAAACCACACTACAGAAAGTTTGGAAAGTAAAAAGTCATCTATAATCCCATCACCCTAACACAGTAATTTTCATTTTTGCATATCCTTTTTTTTAAAAAATAAATTTATTTATTTATTTTTAGCTGTGTTGGGTCTTCGTTTCTGTGCGAGGGCTTTCTCTAGTTGCGGCGAGCGGGGGCCACTCTTCATTGTGGTGCGCGAGCCTCTCACTATCGCGGCCTCTCTTGTTGCGGAGCACAGGCTCCAGACGCGCAGGCTCAGTAGTTGTGGCTCACAGGCCCAGTTCCTCCGCGGCATGTGGGATCTTCCCAGACCAGGGCTCGAACCCATGTCTCCTGCATTGGCAGGCAGATTCTCAACCACTGCGCCACCAGGGAAGCCCCCTGCATGTCCTTTTCTAATTACTATCCATTTGCATATAAATTTTTATGTAGTTACAATCAAAATATATCTTTCTTTTAACCTAACATAATATAATAAGCATTTTTCCATGTTTCTGCTAGGTCTTCGTAAATAAGTTCTAATGATGGCATAATTTTTCTCTGCTGTTACTAAATTATAATGAATTATAAATGCCTCCACTGTTAGATACCTTTTGGGTTTTTTTTTTTCACTTTTTGATGTCATAAAAGTCTTTATACAAATAAATATTTTCCTTTGAAAAAATATTTTTTTAATTTATTTATTCATTTATTTATTTTTGGCTGTGTTGGGTCTTCGTTGCTGTGCGGGCTTTCTCTAGTTGCAGTGAGCGGGGGCTACTCTTCGTTGCAGTGCGCGAGCTTCTCATTGCAGTGGCTTCTCTTGTTGCGGAGCACGGGCTCTAGGCGGATGAGCTTCAGTAGTTGTGGCTCACAGGCTTCAGTAGTTGTGGCTCGCGGGCTTCAGTAGTTGTGGCTCGCAGGCTCTAGAGTGCAGGCTCAGTAGTTGTAGCGCACGGGCTTAGTTGCTCCACGGCATGTGGGATCTTCCCGGCCCACGGCTCGAACCTGTGTTCCCTGCATTAGCAGACGGATTCTTAACCACTGAGCCACCAGCAAAGCCCAGAAAAATATTTTATAAAGTGAAATTACTAAGTGAAAGAATGTGAAAGACATAATTCCTTCCCTATCAGATTTTAAACACAAGACCTGTACTGGAAAATATATATTCACTGAGAACCAAGTCCAAGGTTGTGGAAGCCGCTAGGCCTGCCCACCTGGTCAGGGCAGCAGTCAGGAGAGGTTCTGTCTGCATTAGGAGACCACACCTCAGTGTTTAAAATCATAGGCTGTGAGAGTAGCAGGGGACCAGAGAGAGTATATTGTTTCATCTTTTGTTTCACTGGTTTAGAAACTCAAAGCAGAAAATACACCAAAGGAGAATTGGCTTATCATCATTAAACAATATGAATTAACAGCATAACCAGCACTTGTTAAGAGTACATTTTTCTAATTGGGGTATAGTTGTTTTACAAGAGTACATTTAGATAAGAAGGAAACCTTATAGTTTTTGTTTGTTTGTTTGTTTGTTCTTCTCTGAGGAGGTGGTTGAGTAGCACTGGCTGAGATCTAAGCCTTAGGCTAAGTGACCTCAAAACATTCCTTCCTGCTCCAGAATTAAGATTCTCAAAGGCGAGTCAAGAGATTCCTACTTGGGACATGACTTGTGTGCCCCTGACATCCAATCCTGCTGAAGCAATCCTCGATTGGCTCAACTTTTAGGATTGAGTGCAATGTGTATAACCACTCTGAGTCCAACTATGTATACTTGGAACTGCAGTAGTATGTTTACTCTGAAAAGGAACAGAGGCCTTCCCCTGGGCTCATGTCACATAATCAAATTTTAAATGGGTAAACTCCATCCTAGTGGTAAGGGATAACTTTTGAGGAACAATTTCATTTGAAAACAACCATTTAAACCTATGCAGAGAAAATGTTAACAACTAATTCGTGAAGAAAATGTGAGTGAAAAGAGAAAAGTTTTTGATTGTGTGTCTTATTTTTAAATTATTCTCTTGGATTCCCTGGCAATTAATTCTAGGAACCATTGCCGAGCAGTGGCTTCCTCTGTGAGGAGATGAGTGTGGAGAATCACATTGATTCTCTCAGGCTACAAGGAAAAGTACTTAAGTGTTTTCTCTTCTTTAAATTGTTTTTATTTGAGCCTTTGTCATTTTAATCTTTCTGAAAGGAATTGACAGTTAATATAAAAGAAAGCTGTTACCAACTTTTATTACAGATTCATCTTGATGGTGAGTTTGGAAAAAGATTTGCAGAGATATTTTCCCATTAAGTTTAATTAAGTTACTTATACCTGTAATAAATATGTATTACAGACTTGTCATTTTGTTTTGTATTTTTCAATAATCTTTTGAGTTATAGTTGGATAATGAAGGCAGAGGCTATTACAGCAATTTGTTTTATTTTTTATTACCACCAATGTAGCTCTTTCATATATTAATAACCTTTGAATAAAATGATGAATTTTTTCCAAAATAATTATTTTGCCTGCCATAAAAATCCATTCATAATTTTTAATTTAAAAGAATTCTATATTTTCTAAATCTAGCATCCTCATTATACTATTAAATATCTTGCTTATTTTTTAGGTATTGGAAGAAATTTCATGTTACCCTGAGAATAACGATGCAAAGGAACTAAAGCGTATTTTAACACAACCTCATTTCATGGTAAGTAACAATTAAACTTCCATAGAAATAAAACCTCACTTTCAAAAGAAGTTTTTACTAATCCTTATGAAATACAGCTATCTTCATCAAATGTGCTTTTAGCCGTATAATATCAGACAGTTAAGATTACAATACCAGATAATACCAGATATACTAAAATTTTTTGTTGTTGTTTACTTTGTGTCATAGTTGTAAAGATGCTGTTTGCCAGCCTCATGGAGTTGGAATAAGAATTAAGTAGATGATACATCTACTGTGCTTAGCACAGTGCCTGATATATGCTTGATGCCTAATAAATGTTAGCTAATGAATATTATTAGTTACTCCATAGTATCTGTCATGTGTAGGGCACATAGTAAGTTCTCAGTAAAACACTGAGTAGATTAGGAACTTGCCCGTTTGCAGGTAGGTTAGCCCCGCCTCAACTGACTGTTCTGTGCAGTGTGTTTTCCGTAGACAGAAGCCTGTATGTTTTGGACAGACATGTCTGTCTATAAACTGATAAGTAACCTCAGCTCAATTCCAAGAATGATGTAGGACCATTTGAGACCAATAGATCTTTCAGATTTGAAGTAAGCTAAATAAAGAAATTAATATATACCCAAATAAAATCCTTTTTTTAAAGTTAAGGTTTTTTTCAAAACCATTAAAGCTCAGACAGCCCCATCTCTCACAACTTACCTACCTTCGAAGCCTTGGTTTATTTTGCTTTTCTGACATCAGAGAGAAATTAATATGTGCACTGCTATTAGTAAACATTTTCAGAAATAATAAATAGTTCTTGTAATTTCTGAACACCCAGCTAAGTACTTAAAAGACATTTTCATTTACTCATCAAATATGTAAATGCTTACTATATGCCAGGCACTGTGCTGGGCACTAAGGATAGTGGTGAATAGGACAAACGAACTTCCATTCTAGGTGAGACGTGGATAGGTGAGCTAGAGACAGACAGTGAGCAAGTAAACAAACAATATAACTTCATATAGTGATAATAACTATGGAAAAAAAAAGGATAATGGGGCAGAGATGATAGTAAAGTGGAAGCTACTTCAGATGGTCAGGGGAAAGCCCCTCTGAGGAGCCAAAATGTGGGCTGAGACTTGTTATATGAAAGAACCAGCTTTCTGAATGTCCAAGCATGGGGAAGAGCAAATGCAAAGGCCCAGAGGCAGGAAAGAGTTTTGTAGGGTCAAAGTACAGAAGTAAGGCCATTGTGGCTGGGATATAGTAAACAAGGGAAAGGGTGGTACAAGAAGAGCTGGAGAGGGTGGCAGAGGCCAGACCACGTAGGGCCTTCCAGGCCATGGTAAGGAGTCTGGATTTTCTCCTGATTGCAGTAGGATGACACTGAGTGATTGCAAGCAGGAAAATATTGTTAGACCTGTGCTTTAGAGATTGCTGGGGCTGTTGTGTAGAGAATGGACTATAGTGGGGTTAAGAGTTTAAAAAGGGAGACCAATTAGGAGGCTGTTGTGAGGTGGTAGTGGCTTGAAGAAGGACGGGGCTGGTGGAAAATGAGCAAATTGGGATTCTACTTTAGAGATGGTTGGACATGAAAGGACTTGCTGATGGCTGGGATGTGAAGTGATGTGATTAACTCCATTTTACAGTTCAGAGAGGAAACCGCACCCTAGAAAGGCAAAGAGGCTTGCTTTAGGTCACCCACCTAGTAAGTGGCCTCACTGAGGTTCAAAACCCAGATCTTGCTGGCTCCAAAGCCTGTGCTCTTAAATGTGGGTTGACTTGTAATGAGTATCGATTTTCCTACAAACTTAATTTGAACTCATTGGTCATTCCCAAATAAGCATATGTTTGGATAATGTCCTATATGGCAAATATAATTCCAAGCTATATATACTGTGTTAAACTTTTAAATGCTGGAGGTTTCTATCTTATAAGCATTTTAAGATCATGTGGACACAGTGGAGGAAGGAGAGAGTGAGATGAATTGGGAGATTAGGATTGACATATATACACTACCATGCATAAAACAGATAGCTAGTGGGAACATGCTATAAAGCCCAGGAAGTTCAGCTCCGTGCTCTGTGACGACCTAGATGGGTGGGATTGGTGGGGAAGGAGGTCCAAGAGGGAGGGGATATATGTATACATATAGCTGATTCACTTCATTGTACAGCAGAAGCTAACACAACATTGGAAAGCAATTATACTCCAGTAAAAAAAAAAAATTTAGGGCTTCCCTGGTGGCGCAGTGGTTGAGAGTCTGCCTGCCAATGCAGGGGACACGGGTTCGAGCCCTGGTCTGGGAAGATCCCACATGCCGCGGAGCAACTGGGCCCGTGAGCCACAATTACTGAGCCTGCGCGTCTGGAGCCTGTGCTTCGCAACAAGAGAGGCCGCGATAGTGAGAGGCCCACGCACCGCGATGAAGAGTGGCCCCCGCTTGCCACAACTAGAGAAAGCCCTCGCACAGAAACGAAGACCCAACACAGCCATAAATAAATAAATTAATTAATTTTAAAAAAAACTGCAGATTTCATTAAAAAAAAAAAAGAATGCAGAACTTTTCAAAAAAAAAATTTAAAAAGAAAGATCATGGTTTCAAAATCTGGCATTTTTAAAGAAATATTAATAGCTAAAGGAAAATATTTTAATGCTTATAATTTTTATTATACCAAGGTTTGGGAGTTATTCTTAGCGTATTTATAATTTTATACTTATTTCTTCAATTATCTGACTTTTTCTTTGCTTTCTGATCATTAAAATGAGGATTTAATATTGGATTACCTTATACTTAAAAATACAGATACTTATAAATATTTACAGTAATTAAGAGTAAAAAAGTATAGATTTAAATGTTTTTTTTTAATCTGTACTCTAGAGGTCATGATAAAAAATATTATTACACTATCCTTCAGTTATTCCATTTGAAAGACTTATTTTTTAAAAAAGAACAGATCCTTTGCTTATTGCAATTGTAAAATATAAAACATTAAGGGTAAAGACAATATAAACAGAATAGAATGTCAGTGCTTTAATTTTTTCCTTTAAAATTTTCTCTTCTAGATCCTATTTTTTAAAAGCAAATTTGTATCCTACTTTCTCAAAAAACAAGATGGTTAAAAATCACCTTAGGTTGATATGAAAGCTTCATTATTAAGTGATTAATTTTATGATTTGTAATTGTAATTCAGAAGCCAGAGGAACCACTTTCAAACCCAAAATCCATATTTTTTCCTATAAATTTTATTTTTTGGTTTTTGGTTTTTTGGCTGCATTGGGTCTTCGTTGCTGCGCACGGACTTTCTCTAGTTGCAGCGAGCGGGGGCTACTCTTCGTCATGGTGCGCGGGCTTCTCATTGTGGTGGCTTCTCTTGTTGCAGAGCACGGGCTCTAGGCACATGGGCTTCAGTAGTTGCAGCACACAGGCTCAGTAGTTGTGGGGTGCAGGCTCTAGAGCTCAGGCTCAGTAGTTGTGGTGCACGGGCTTAGTTGATCCGCGGCATGTGGGATCCTCCCGGACCAGGAATCGAACCCATGTCCCCTACATTGGCAGGTGGATTCTCAACCACTACGCCACCAGGGAAGTCCCTTTCCTATAAATTTTAAATGAATTTTTCCCACTTTGGTCTGAAGTTCTTAGTTGTCTTGTCCACGTCCTTTTTACATACATATGGAAGTGTTTCCTATTACGTGATTCTTCTTATGTAATTAAAAATAATAGCTATTTCAGCTTAGTAACAATTGCTGAATCATACCTCATGACATACTTGAAGAAAAATATTCAAACTCTGATTTCCCTATTTTTTATTTGGCATACTCTTTTTTAATGGCTTTTTTTTTTAAACAATCTGTAAGTGACCCCTTTTTTTTGTTTGCATATGCGTTGGATTAAGTTTCATTTTGTGGTAGCAGTCTTTTACAGTGGCAAATAGCGGTTAATATCAAGTATGACCTCATTTGGTGATATAATTTAAGGATTTTTCTCTTAAAGTTCAATTTTGGTATTATTTTTGTGACTGTGGGCTTATCCTTCCTTATAAATAATACATTAAATACAAGTGTTTGCTTATATAATTTAAAAGGATGGATAGAAATCATTTGCAAAAAGCAGTACAAACACTTTCTCCAACCCATGTAACTGGCATTATCCTAATGAAGCTTGGTTCTCTGTTTACCTGGGTATATATCCTCCAGTCATACAAAGCATGTTTTTTAAAAATTGTTTTAAAATTCACTGTTTATAGAAGACACATGTATAATTAATACAATGAACCTAATTTTAACAGATGAAGTTTTTCAGTTTGTCTATTATTGATTTTTACTTTCTGCCCTAAATCTTAGTCTCTTAAGTGGCTACAGTTAAACGGGAAAAAGAGGGATTTCCCCACATACCATAACCACCACCACTTTGGCCTGGGGTACTAGTGCAGGGTGTAGTCAGGGCACTGGTCAGGAAGCCAAGGTCCCCAGGACCATTGTGGAGCCCTGATTTCAAGCTGCGCTGCTTAGTGCCCCTCGGTGCCCCTCACCTAGACCCCAGTTTAGACCAGCCCTCTGAGATCTTGGAAATATCCGGCATTTCCATTACAAATTCCAAAACATTGTAAAGCAATTATACTCCAATAAAGATGTTTTTAAAAAAAGGGTATATTGCTCCAAGCATATGCTCTGTTGATGTCTAATCAACATCATCTTCTTTATGATTTTACCACATTGTTACCTTATTTTTGCGTCGTATGCGTACCTTTAAAGCGAAAATAGCCAAGTCATGACTTTGGTAAATCTTTTAATTAAATAACTTAATTTGAGATGCTACAAGCTATACTTTTAAGGTGATTTTAATTATGTTTCATTATCTCTAGATATTTCATTACCAGACAGATCACAGATTAAAATAAAACTGAATTTATAGTTAGTACACAAGAAAATATAATGCATAAAGCACCAAACATACTGATACTCAGCTGTAAAATTCTCTTTGAAGTAGAAATGTTCAAATATTCATGCTTATTAAAAACTTTCTTATGATGGCAGAAAATGTACAGTAAGTGGAAGAATAGCCTTTTTTAGGGAAACAAGGGATATTTATTACCCAGTTTCACCAAGATGACATATGGAGATATCAATACAAAGAAATCACTTTTTCTTTGTTAATGGGCTCTGCAAAAAGAAGTCATAATAATAACTGTCAACTTACTTTTTATTTATGCAAGTGCTCCAAAAAGTAGAAATGAACAAAAACATTAAATAGGTTTAGATTTTGAGCTCCATATCATGTGATGTTTTGGGAAATTACATTTCTTCAGGTACATTTGTGTGTTTTTATTTCTTTTACTAAGATGTATGTTATAAATTACCCTTTGCGTTATATAGCAGAGTTATTGTTAATACCATTGATGAAAGACATTTGCTCAATGCACCAATTATTGCACTGTTTCTTTTTAAATTTGTTTCCATTTTAAGCCCCAGCACAAATTTGCCAGCTCTACGTACAGATGATTCTTTCTGCTAAATTATTTGAAATTGTATTATGTCAGCCTTTAATTGAACAAGTTAGTTGGGCACTTTTTCGTAGCATCGGACAACACCTCTTACCCAGATAGTCAACAAACACATCCATTCATTGATTGCCTCACTCATTCTTTCATTTGTTCCTTCATTTTTAAAAATGCATCTATCATGATTATTTATCACAAAGAAATTATGGCATGGCTATATCTAGGTGTAATGTGCTTTGAGTTCTCTTTAGATGAGAGATACCTTTGAGAGGCAAAGAATAATTTTATATATGTTTATATAATAGACTTCTGCTGTAATAGTTCTATTATTAATATTTTATTTCCTTCGTAAAATATCAGGCCTTACTTCAGACTCACGATGTAGTGGCACATGAAGTTTACAGTGATGAAGCATTGAGGGTTACACCTCCTCCCACTTCTCCGTATTTAAATGGTGATTCTCCAGAAAGCGCAAATGGAGACATGGATATGGAGAACGTGACCAGAGTTCGCCTGGTCCAGTTCCAAAAGAACACAGATGAACCAATGGTAAGTAGGAAAAGAAAGTTTTCTGTATTCTCATAAAATCCCAGCATGAATTAGAGCAGCTACCTTCCACCTATACTACTAGGAGGTGGGGAGGAAAGGAGGGCATGGATAGTTTTAAAGAAATCAGTTTCCAGATCCTAAACAGGCCACCACCATACCCCCCCCCCACCTAAAATCGTTCTGCCTGACACCATGCCTAAGGTATGTTGGCTTTCCTTCCCACCTCTCCTTTCATAGTTGCTCTTCAACAACAACAAAAAAGGACAGACCTGATATATTAGTCTAGAGTGTAAAAACCTCTGGGGCAGCAAAGAAAGGTACAGTTTGAAATATTGGAATTGGTGTTGAAAAAGTGAACGTCTAAAATTCCTTTTACAAGTCTAGTGGTTTCCAGATCTTTTGCCTTCAACAAAATTAGAGGAAGACTAATTCGGAAGACATTCAAAGAATTGAGTGCCATTGCTAAAATAAAATTCCTTCCATTCATGTCTACCTATTTGATGTGAATTCGTTTTCTCAGTACTTAGGTGTAGCATTGGAATAGAATGATGCTGAACCCTGCCTCATCCTCATAGAATTTTCATAAGTTGGGAAGATCAAGGAAAGGCTCCTTGATGTTAACTGAACGGAGGGGGCAGGGAGAGTAGAGACCATCCAGGCAAACCAAGTAGCATATGCAGAAACCTGCTAGTGAAAAGGCTCTTAGCATAGTTTTTAAAATGGAAAGAAGGCACCACAGCTGGACTGCAGAAAACAAGGTGTACGGCAGGAACAGGACCTCACAAGTATTGATTCTGTTTTTTATCTTAAAAACAGTGGGAGGCTATTAAAGAGTTTTAAGCAGGGAGATAAGATCAGATTTTCATTTTAGAAATAATTACTCTGGAGAATGGATTAGAGGGGGACAAGAGTGGATATAGGGAGAGCAGTTAAGAGACTGTTATTGCAGTAATACAGGGGAGAGGTGATGGAACTCTGAACTAGAGGGATGGATGTCAAATGGAAAGAAGTGAATAGATTTAACAAAAGACCTTGATAATGGATTGACACTGGGGACTGAGGGAGAAGCAAGTATCGAGGATGACCCTAAGCTTTAGGCTTTTCACAGCCAGATGGACAATGATGCTACCGCTGAGACAGGGAGTATTGGGAAAGTCCCAAGTTCTAGGAGAAATCATTTCTTTAGGGAAAAGGAAAACATTCAAACGTATGCATTCATATGTTTTCCTCAGAGCACAGAAAAGGGATATTGGGATATAGGAAAACAAATTACTTAAGAAAGTTGCCCAGTTGCTTTCCAAGTTATAGGAAGAGTTACAGAGCAGTGATCCTATGACTGCAATTTCCAGAAAGCCCTCAACTCTAGATATTCGGGTTGTAATTCTCATTTACTGTTCTTTGCCAGTTACACTATATTATCTCAGGACTTACAGCAGACAGGGGACATGCAAATCACCTCACCCACCTGGTGCTCTCCAAGCAACTCTTTGACTTAAAAGAGTGCAGGCAGTAGCAACTTTTGGGTACCTCGGGCAAATCACTTCATGTCAGTGGGCCTCATTTTGCTCATACTTTGCTTAGCAAGTATTACCAAAAGTGTGCTTGACTACACGATCCCCAAAATTCCACCCAGCTCTGAAAGTCTAATATTCCCCTCATTCATTTTATATATTCATTCACTCATTTAGCAAATTTTTTTAAGTGCCTATACTATGTGCAGATCACTGTACACCAATGATGTAGTGGCAGATAAGACATGGCCCCTTCATGGAACTCAGTTTCCACAGGGCTACCTACTTTTTTTTCTTTTTTTCTTTTTTTTTTGGAGTGGGGGCCACCCTGCAGGGCATGCGGGATCTTAGTTCCCTGACCAGCGATCGAACCTGTGCCCCCTGCACTGGAGGTGTGGAGTCTTAACCATTGGACCGCCAGGGAAGTCCCAGGGCTACCTACATTAAACAAGTAAATATGCACTTTAGCACAGTTTGTTTAACGGGTACAGTTATGACAGAGCTATAGCGGAGAGAAGGCTGCGTCAGAGAAGCAGGAGAGGGGGTGATGTTCAGCCAATCAGAGCAGACAGGAAAGTGGAAGTGACCACAAGAAGGAGGCCCAGAAATGTCTTGTGATCGTCATATTCTAAAGCAACCCAATGACAGTTGCTTGATCTTCTGTATGGTTAACTACATAGACACATAGACTGAGTAAAAGCGTAAAACTGCACCCCTGAGTTACATTTTTCAGAAAGTACAAAATGGCCTTGAATCTTCCCTAAAAGTCTCCTTAAAGAAGCCCTCCTGTCTTCCATCTTCTGTGATTCTAGTGAAGGTGTGTATTTCTTCTTTTAATTGGTTGCCATAAAAACAAATTATTTTTATATGAAATATATTTTCAATAATATAGTTTTCTATTACATTTAATACAGCTTCATTTGCTTGCTTATTTGTCCTATTAAAAACATTATATTACCGTGCAGGATATACCTGTATGATCTCTTTTGCTTTTTGGACCGTCTACAATGTTTCCAACTATGTATGCTGGGTCCATCTCCCAAGGGTGTTGTACTCCCGTTACACCCTTGTTTTCCCATTTTTAACATCTCACCTATAATTATTTCTCTATTGATTGGTACTCCCATAGTTGCAAGTGTTAAAGACCAAACTTAAAATAGCTTAGACAACAGGGGAGAGGCTTATGTAAACAAGGAAAGGCCAGGAGTTTACCCCAAGCTGGGGTAGGTTCAGTGGTAGCTGGGCCAAATCCTTTCCCTGGAATTTGGGAACTTATGAACAGAGAAAACATGAATCAATTCCTCTCTGCAGAGAAATGTTTGAAGTAGACAAAATAATAAATATTAACTCCAGTTGGTTTGAGGTGAACTTTCCCTAGCCAAGAGAGACCCTGTCTATCGCATTCACTACTGTGTCTAGCAGAGTGTCTGCCATATAACAGGTTCACAGTAATATTGGTTGAATGAATACATTAATTTATTAATTTCAAGGATGGAACCCCCATCATACTATCATTTCCCTTCTGAAGTTAGATTTGACTTACACATTAATTTACAACATTTTTCCAGGAACACCTTCTCTTGGTAACCATAGATGCTGATTGAATGTACAAGTTAGAAATGATACTTGAACAATACAGTTGAATGTGGGACTAGAAACATTTGATAAACCAGTTTTTTAAATTGCTTGCCTACCACTTCTAAGAACCACAAAATAGGAACCATACAAAGTTATATTTTATAGAATTGTACAAATTCAGACAGGGTCTAGATTATAACGTCTCAAATATTTTCACAGAACTTTCTAACAGAATGTTATTTTCCAATGAAGAAGATAAGACAGAGTCCCCCTACCCCTAATCATCTCAAATTTAAGACCAGTTTTCACCAAGGGAGCTTGTTAAAAATACAGATCTGGGCTCTATTCCACACTTCCTGAATCTAAATCCAAAGAGTGAGTTTAAAACTCAATATTGGACTTCCCTTGTGGCACAGTGGTTAAGAATCTGCCTGCCAATGCAGGGGACACGGATTCAAGCCCTGGTCCGGGAAGAGCCCACATGCCATGGAGCAACTAAGCCCATGCACCGCAACTACTGAGCCTGCGCTCTAGAGCCTGCGAGCCACAACTACTGAGCCCGCATGCCACAACTACTGAAGCCCACGTGCCTAGAGCCCGTGCTCCACAACAAGAGAAGCCACCTCAATGAGAAGCACGTGCACCACAACGAAGAGTAGCCCCCGCTTGCAGCAACTAGAGAAAGCCCACGTGCAGCAACAAAGACCCAATGTAGCCAAAAATAAATAAATAAAATATAAAATAAATAAATAAAGTTAATATTATTTAAAAGGTCCAGGCTTCCCTGGTGGCGCAGTGGTTGAGAATCTGCCTGCCAATGCAGGGGACACGGGTTCGAGCCCTGGTCTGGGAGGATCCCACATGCCGCGGAGCAACTGGGCCCGTGAGCCACAACTACTGAGCCTGCGCGTCTGGAGCCTCTGCTCCGCAACAAGAGAGGCCGCGATAGTGAGAGGCCTGCGCACTGTGATGAAGAGTGGCCCCCGCTTGCCGCAACTAGAGAGAGCCCTCGCACAGAAATGAAGACCCAACACAGCCAAAAAAAAAAAAAAAAAGGTCCCCATGTGACTCTTAGAATCAACCAAGTCTAGTACAAAAATATGTTTATGAAAGCTTCTCATATAATGGTGAATAATTGGAAAGTAAAAGTAATCTATTCCATAGAATAGTATTCTGGCATTAAGTATATAGAGCTTCCACTTCCAACCAAGGTGGAGTAACAGGAACAGATTTACCCTCTCACCTGAAACAACCAAAAAAAATTTTAAACACACAAAATGAAGTAACAGTTTTCAAGACACTGGACATCAGGCAGCAAAGGACAGTGATCCCTAAGAAACAGGAAGCAAATAAGGTGAGCACTATGGGTGCCCCACCTTACTGACATGAGAGAGTTTCCAAGTCACAGTACAGTGAGGGGGAACTGAGGCAGAGCAGGCAGACTCCCTGAAGAGACACAGCTGAGGGCCTGGGAAGACCAAAGAACTAAAGTTCATAGGACAGAGTACTGAAGAGGAGAGAGCTGCACAGAGAGAGAACCCTAGAGATCTATAGAGGGTCCCCCTCAGGTATTCATCTGAATAATGATCAGCACATTTATGAAAGGAACCTACCCGGAGCCAAGGAAAGACCATCCAAAAGGATGAGAGGGAACAGTGCCCAACACTCACTGCCTGTTCCCACCACCCAGACTAGAAAAACCAATTCAAGGGGCATTGTATAGAGTGCTTAGGAAGGTCTTGCCTCAGTAATGAGGAATAAGTAGCCCTAGATAGAGAATTGCCCCAGACCTGCCTTAACAAATCATGAAAGCAAGACCCAAAGGATCAAACTATTTCCAAGTAACTGAACTACATCCCAGGACAAAGCTTAAGAATACTTACAGGAATAAAAAAAAAATCTAGCATGCAATAAGATAAAATTCACAATGTCTTCAATCTAATCAAACATTACTAAGCATGTAAAGAGGCAGGAAAATGTGACCTATAATGTGGAGAATAATCAATCAAAACTGACATGCAACTGACAAAGATATTAGAATTAGCAGAAAAATTGCACTATGGGATAAATGGCAGATTAGACATTTCAGAAGAATAGATTAGTGAACTCAAAGGACACAGCAATAGAAACCATCCAAAACAAAACACAGAAAGGAAAAGAATTTTTAAAAATGAAAAGAATATCACTGAGCTGTGGGACAACTTCAGGCAGCCTAATATTTGGTTAATTGGAGTCTATGAAGGAGAAGACAGTGAAGAAGAAACAGGAAATATATTTGAAGAAATAATGACTGAAAACATTCCAAATTTGATGAAAACTATAAATCCACAGATGCAAGAATCACAATGAACCCCAAGCACAAGAAACATGAGGAAAACAACACCAAGGTACATCATAATCAAACTGCTTAGAACCTGTAATAAATAGGTCTTAAAAACAGAGATAAAAAAGAAATGTTGCATACAGGGGAACAAAGATAAGAATGATATCAGATTTCTTATGAGAAACGGTACAATTAAGAAGAACAATGACTTTAAAGTACTGAAAGGGGAAAAAAAAAAAAACTCTCAGGTTAGAATTCTAAACCCAGCAAAGGTATCTATCCAAAAATAAAGGTAAAATAAAAACATTTTCAGACATACCAAAACTGAAATAATTCAGTAGACTTACAGTATAAGAAATGTTAAAGGACATCCTTATCATTTAAATCTCTCTAAAAGATAAATGGAAGTCTAAACAAAAATAATAGCAATGTGTTTGGGTTGTTTTTTTTTAACAATGGTTCAAGGGTGGGGTCTTTGACAAGATCAGGGTGTGAAGGGGGGGCTGCACTCCCTTAATCTCCTCTCAGGTGGTCAGTCTCCTAATCTTTTTTTTTTTTAATTATTTATTTATTTATTTTTGGCTGTGTTGGGTCTTCGTTTCTGTGCGAGGGCTTTCTCCAGTTGCAGCGAGCGGGGGGCCACTCTTCATCGCGGTGCGCGAGCCTCTCACTGTCGCGGCCTCTCCTGTTGCAGAGCACGGGCTCCAGACACGCAGGCTCAGTAGCTGTGGCTCACGGGCTTAGTTGCTCCGCGGCATGTGGGGTCCTCCCAGACCAGGGCTCAAACCCGTGTCCCCTGCATTGGCAGGCGGATTCTCAACCACTGGGCCACCAGGGAAGCCCTGTTTGGGGTTTTTTAACATGTAAAAGTAAAATGTATAACAGCACAAAGGTCAGGAGGAAGGAAGTGGAAGTATAATGTTATAAGGTTCTTATATTGTACATGACATGGTATAATATCACTTGAAGGTAGACTGATAAGTTAAAGATGTATGCTATAAACCCTAAAGCAACCACTAAAACAACAAAACAATTGTAGCTAATAAGAAAACAGGAGAGAAAATAGTATGAAAATAAATCCAAAGGAAGGCAGAAAAAGAGGAAAAAGGGAACATACGACAGATGGGACAAATAGAAATCAAATAGCAAGAAGATATATTTATACCTGACTGTATCAGTAATCATATTAAATGTAAATAGTCTAAATTCCCCAAATTAAAAAGCAAAGGTTGTCAGGTTAGGGTGTGGGGAGAAAGCAAAACCAAATTATATATTACCTGCAAGAAATGCTTTATACATGAAGACAAATCTTTTCAAAGGAAAAGGATGGAAAAAGATATACTTTGATGATGACATTAATCAAAAGGAAGCCAGAGTGACTCTATTAATATCAAAGTATATTCTCAGACCACAGTGGAATTAAATTAGAAATGGATAACAGAAAGATGTCTGGGAAAATCCCCAAGCACTTGAAAACTAAATTATCCAATTCTAAACAACCCATGGATGAAAGAAGAAATCAAAAGGGAAATTTTAAAGTATTTTGAAGTGAATGAAAATGAAACCACAACATACCAGAACTTGTGGGATACTGCTAAAGCAGTACTTAGGGAGAAATGTGTAGCACTAAACACCAATGTTAAAAAGAAGAAATATCTTAAAACAATGACCTCAGCTTCTACCTTAAGAAACTAGAACAAAAAGAGCAAATTAAACCCAAAGTGAGTAAAAGAAAAGAAATAATAAAGATCAAAGTGGAAATCAATGAAATAGAAAATAAAAACAATAGAAAAATCAGTAAAACTTTTCCTTTGACAAGATCGGATCAGTCAAGGGAAAAAAACACACTAATTACCAGTATCATTCATAAGAAAAGTGACATTACTACAGATTCTACAGATATAAAAAGAATAATAAGGAAATATGGTAAACAACTTTATGTCAATCAATTCAACAACCTAAATGAAATAGACAAATTCACTGGGAGACAGAAACTACCAAAGTTCACTTAAAAAGGAAAAAACTGAATTGCCCTATACTATTTAAAAATTGAATTTAGGTTAAAAAAAAAAATCCCTCAAAGAAAACTCCAGGCCAAGATGGCTTTACTGGTAAATTCTACCAAACATGTAATAAAGAAACAGTACCAATTGTATACAAACTCTTCCCAAAACATTGAAAAGGAAGGAATTCTTCCCAACTTACTATTTTTTTTAAAGCTAATTTATTTATTTATTTATTTATGGCTGTGTTGGGTCTTCGTTTCTGTGCGAGGGCTTTCTCCAGTTGCGGCGAGCGGGAGCCACTCTTCTCATGGTGCGCAGGCCTCTCACTATCGCGGCCTCTCTTGTTGCGGAGCACAGGCTCCAGACGCGCAGGCTCAGCACTTGTGGCTCACAGGCCCAGCCGCTCCACAGCATGTGGGATCCTCCCAGACCAGGGCTCGAACCCGTGTCCCCTGCATTGGCAGGCAGACCCTCAACCACTACGCCACCAGGGAAGCCCCCCAACTTACTATTTTTGATGAGAAGGAGAAGGAGGAAGAGGCAGCTAGCATTACCCTGATACCAAAAACAGACATTTTGCAAGAAAAGAAAACTGCAGACCAGTAATCCTTGTGAATATAGATGCAAAAATTCTAAACAAATCCATATCTTAAAAAAGGAAAAATACATCATGGCCAAGCGGAGACTAATCCATTAATACAGCTTTATTTATAAGAGACAAAAGCTAGAAGCAATTCAGTGGGTGAATGGATAAACAAAATGGTATATCCATACAGTGGAATATTCAGCAAGAACAAAGTATGAACTATTGATGTAGTTGAATCTCACGTTGTGAGTGAAAAAAAAGCAACATAAAAGAGTTCATACTAAAAAAAAAAAAAAAGAGTTCATACTGTATGAGTTCATTTATAGAAAGTGCAAACTAATCTATAGCCAGTGAAAACATATCAATGGTTGCTTAGGGATGTTGAGGTGGAGGAGCAGGGCATGGAGGGATGTGAGTAGATTACCAGTGGGCATGAGGAAACTTTTGGGAGTGATGGATATATTCATTATCCTGATTGTGGTGATGGTTTCACACATGTATACATATATCAAACTTGTCAAATTGTATACTTTACATAAGCATATGTCAATTCTACATCGATAAAAGTGTTTTAAATTATTAGCAACATGGAAAATAATTATAGGATTAAAAAAGCATTATATAAAATGTATGTGTACTATTATTATAGTACTCAAAATATCAAAATTAATATTTCTGTTGTGGCATAATGGAGTTTTCTCCTCCATTTTCTATGTTTTCTTTAATGTTTTCCTAACTTTTGTAATTAAGGTTATCTACAGCAAAATCACAAATATAAAAAGAAGTGCCCTCTTACAGTAATTCTGTTTTTGTTTAACTTTTTACAGGGAATCACTTTAAAAATGAATGAGCTAAATCACTGTATTGTTGCAAGAATCATGCATGGGGGCATGATTCATAGGCAAGGTAAGTTCCATATATAATTCCTTCTTTCCTTCCTTAATTTTTTTCCTGTAGCCTAGTGTTTTATGATCCATATAAAAGATCAGTTTCATTTATGTTTTATATAAATGATTTATTTAAGTTATCTGTCTTTGGTTTTAATCACTGTTGGCCTCCATTCGCTTTTATTCATCTCCACATGCTCCAATCTGTAGATACTCAAGGGAGGGTATATTATAGTTTTGTTGCAGGAGCATCTCTGAGTCACTCTTTAGATCCTGACTTATTAGAGGCCATGGGAGATAAACTAAAGCATTATCATATCAGGCCTCAGGATATGTGGAAGACATCTGTACTGGGATATAAGATAGATAGATATATATTTGCAAAGTTAAATGACAGTTGAAGAATTGCTCTCTCATTCATTCAGGAATGAGATACACTATTTGTAAATTAGGAAATTAGAATTTGATAAATAACAATATAAAATTTAAATGGTAAAATAAGAGATATCAAACCTGTGATTAAGTTCTTAATACCTGCTACAATAAGTGCAGTCATTCTGAGAAGGGAATACACTAAGGACTGAAGTAGACAAAGAATGATTTTTTGAGAAAGAGGAACTATTGTTAACCCTCAGGTGGACGGGATTTAGACGTGTAGGTTTAGGCTCCTCTTTGAAAGGACTGAGTTATATGCATTAGTATTTAGAGCCTGATCCAAAAATGATTCTCCTGTCCAAAAATTAGACTTCCTTTCTTTGAGATCGTGTTATTTTTGTACTTAACACTTCTTTCCTTAACCCTGGAGAGCAAGAGGTAACACCATAAGCCTTTTAGTGCCTTCTTGTCCTCTTTAGAGATGACTGCTGTGTCTGGCGTTACTGCTGCCTTCAGAGGAATCTGTAGGTTTCGTGAGTGGATAGCACTCACACAGGAGGATGTTTGGTTTTAAATTCCTGTATGAATTTTTTGTTTATTATTTTCAATAACTTGCTATAAATTCAGTAAAGTCACAACACCATTATTTCTTTAATCTCTTTTTCTTATATTACCGCACTGGCAGAAACCTGCTGTCTTTAATAGAAGTGGTATAGTGAACATCCTTGTCCTATTCTTGTTTCTAAAAGGTAGCTTTCCAAAGTTTCCCCATGAAGAAGAATATTTACTATAGATTTTTAGTAGATACCTTTTATTAGAGCTGAAGAAGTTCTCTTATATCCTTAGTTGCTGGACATTTTAATTATGATTGGGTTTTGAATTTTATCAAATGCTTCTTCTGCATCTGCTGAGATGATTTTTCTTCTTTTTACCTATTAATGTGGTGAATGACTTTTTAAAGACATCCTAATGATAACCACCCCGCTCCTGGCATTTTTCAGATAAACCCAGCTTAGTCATTGTGTATTATCTTTTGGTATGTACTGCTTGATTCTATGTGCTATTATTTGGTTTAAGATTTTTGTGATTGTAATTAGGAGTGAGACTGGCCTGTAGTTAATTTTCCTTTCCTGTGTTTCTCTGATGTTAGTTTCAAAGTTACATTGGCCTCATAAAATGACTTGGAGAACCTCTCTTCATGAGTTCTCTGAATATTGTATAATATTGGAATGATTTGTAGCCTGTAAGTTTAGTAGAACTTGCCTATAAAACTATCAGGGGCTGGTGTTTGTTTGGTTTCTTTCAAGGAAGTTTTTTTTTTTTTTTTTTTTACCACTGTTTCAATTTCTTTAACATTCATAAGGCTATTCAGCCTTTCTATATCTTGAGTGAGCTCTGGTAAATTACATTTTTCTGAAAAAATCTTAAGTTTTTAAAATTATTCTAGTAAGCTTCTTCTTAGTGTCCACTTACCTTTTTATTTTCTGCCGTCTCTGTAATTATGTAGCCTTTATTCCTAATATTTATTTGTGCCTTGTCTTTTTTCTCTTGATCAACTTACCAGAGGTTTGTTCAAAAACCCACTTTGGGTTCTGTTAATTCTCTCCATTGTATATTTATCTTCTATTTTATTGTTTTATGACCGAATTTTTATTTTCTCCTTCCTTCTACTTTCTATTGGTTTTATCTAACTTTTAAAATTCAACACTTAGTTCATTTATTCCAGTCTTTCTTCATCTCTAATATATTCATTTAAGGTTAAACTCTACCTGTCTAAGTACTGTTTTATCAGTATCCCACCAGTTACGATATGAAGCATTTTTATTGTGATTCAGTTCTAAGTATTTTTGAATTTCTAGTGTTATATTTTTCATTGACCCACAAGTTATTTAGAAATATTTTTATGTACCACATTTAAGAGGATTTCCTGTATATCTTTTTATGTTTTACTTCTAACTTAATTGCATTGGGGTCAGAGAATGTGGTCTGTATGACACCATTTCTTTGAGGTTTGTTCAGACTTGCTTTATGGCATAGCACTTTAATCATTTTTGTAAATGGTCCATGTGTACTTAAGAAGACTGTTTATTCTTTTTTTTTTGACTATTCTTTAATTGTTGCATGCAGAGTTCTCTATATGATTGCTTGAGGTTAATTTTTTTGTTCAAATATTCTATATATTGACTAATTTTTTATCTGTTTGACCTATCAATAATTGTTGAAATATTCCAATTATCATGGTAGAGTTTCTCTATTTCTACTTATAGATCTCTCACTTTTGGTTTTATATATTCAAAGCTGTTTTATTAGGAGCATAGAAGTGCCTGGTAACCATGTCTATCCTTAATATACTTTCTACTTAAAACCTATTTTATATTAATATAGTTATTCCAGCTTAATTTTAGTATTTCCTAGCATGTCTTCTTCCCTCCTTTTATTTCTAACCATTCTGTGCCTGTATGCTGTAGAGTGTGTCTTACAAACATTTCCAAATTTGGGTTTTTCATTTTGTAATGCACTCTGATGATTGCTATCTTTTAATGGGCAAGGTTAGTCCATTAATATTTATTTTGATGATTTCTATCATCTTGCTTTTTTTAATATTTATTCCATATTTTAATTGATATTTTTCCTTCATTTTTGTTCCATCCCCCCACCCCCAGGTAAATTAGAATTTCAGCACTCTATGTCTATTTTTTAGGTGGTTACCTTGAAATTTTGTCATGCGTATTTAACTTGACATATACTAAAGTGAAACAGTATGTTATTCCCACTCCCAAAGAATACAAAGACATTGGAACATCAAGTTAGATCCCAGTCTTGACTTGCATATTATTCTTGCCCAGCACTTTCGTTCTGTCCTGTTTTAAATCCACAAATTTGAAATTACTCTTAAAATACATGACCATTTTTGTTTGGATTTACATAAATGTTTAGGATTTTATTTGCTCATCATTCCTTTTTGCATTGCAGACCATCCTTTGGGGAGCATTTTCCTTCTTCCTAAACTACATCCTTTAAAGTTCCTTTAGTGATAGTCTCTTGTTGATAAACTCCCTCAGGTGGTGTTTATCTGTAAATATTTCATTTCAGCCTCAATCTTTTTTTTTTTTTGAACATCTTTATAGGAGTATAATTGCTTTACAATGTTGTGTTAGTTTGTGCTGTATAACAAAGTGAATCAGCTATATGTATACATATATCCCCATATCCCCTCCCTCTTGCATCTCCCTTCCACTTTCCCTATCCCACCCCTCTAGGTGGTCACAAAGCACCAAGCTGATCTCCCCGTGCGGTGTGATGCAGCTGCTTCCCACTAGCTATTTTTTTACATTTGGTAGTGTATATATGTCAATGCTACTCTCTCACTTCGTCCCAGCTTACCCTTCCCCCTCCCCATGTCCGCAAGTCCATTCTCTACGTCTGTGTCTTTATTCCTGTCCTGCCCCTAGGTTCTTCAGAACCTTTTTTGTTGGTTTTCTTTTTTAGATTCCATATATATGTTAGCATACGGTATTCGTTTTTCTCTTTCTGACTTACTTCACTCAGTATGACAGACTCTATGTTCACCTACTTCATTACAAATAACTCAATTTCGTTTCCTTTTATGGCTGAGTAATATTCCATTGTATATATGTGCCACATCTTCTTTATCCATTCATCTGTCGATGGACACTTAGGTTGCTTCCATGTCCTGGCTATTGTAAATACAGCTGCAGTGAGCATTGTGGTACATGACTCTTTTTGAATTATGGTTTTCTCAGGGTATATGCTCAGTAGTGAGATTGCTGGGTCATATGGTAGTTCTATTTTTAGGTTTTTAAGGAACCTCCATGCTGTTCTCCATAGTGGCTGTATCAATTTACATTCCCACCAACAGTGCAAGAGAGTCCCCTTTTCACCACACCCTTTCCAGCATTTACGGTTTGTAGATATTTTGATGATGGCCATTCTGACCGGTGTGAGGTGATACCTCATTGTAGTTTTGATTTGCATTTCTCTAATGATTAGCGATGTTGAGCATCCTTTCATGTGTTTGTTGGCAATCTGTATATCTTCTTTGGAGAAATGTCTATTTAGGTCTTCTGCCCATTTTTGGATTGGGTTGTTTGCTTTTTTGATATTGAGCTGCATGAGCTGCTTGTATATTTTGGAGATGAATCCTTTCTCAGTTGCTTCATTTGCAAATATTTTCTCCCATTCTGAGGGTTGTCTTTTTGTCTTGTTTATGTTTTCCTTTGCTGTGCAAAAGCTTTTAAGTTTCATTAGGTCCCATTTGTTTATTTTTGTTTTTATTTCCATTTCTCTAGGAGGTGGGTCAAAAAGGATATTGCTGTGATTTATGTCAAAGAGTGTTCTTCCTATGTTTTCCTCTAAGAGTTTTATAGTGTCTGACCTTACATTTAGGTCTTTAATCCATTTTGAGTTTATTTTTGTGTATGGTGTTAGGGAGTGTTCTAATTTCATTCTTCTTCATGTAGCTGTCCAGTTTTCCCAGCACCACTTATTGAAGAGGCTGTCTTTTCTCCATTGTATATTCTTGCCTCCTTTATCAAAGATAAGGTGACCATATGTGTGTGGGTTTATCTCTGGGCTCTCTATCCTGTTCCATTGATCTATATTTCTGTTTTAATGCCAGTACCATACTGTCTTGATGACTGTAGCTTTGTAGTATAGTCTGAAGTCAGGGAGTCTGATTCCTCCAGCTCGGTTTTTTTCCCTCAAGACTGCTTTGGCTATTCGGGGTCTTTTGTGTCTCCATACAAATTTTAAGATTTTTTGTTCTAGTTCCATAAAAAATGCCACTGGTAATTTGATAGGGATTGCATTGAATCTGTAGATTGCTTTGGGTAGTAGAATCATGTTCACAATGTTGATTCTCCCAATCCAAGAACATGGTATATCTCTCCATCTGTTGGTATCATCTTTAATTTCTTTCATCAGTGTCTTATAGTTTTCTGCATACAGGTCTTTTACCTCCTTAGGTAGGTTTATTCCTAGGTATTTTATTCTTTTTGTTGCAGTGGTTAATGGGAGTGTTTCCTTAATTTCTCTTTCAGAGTTTTCATCATTAGTGTATAGGAATGCAAGAGATTTCTGTGCATTAATTTTGTATCCTGCAACTTTACCAAAGTCATTGATTAGCTCTAGTAGTTTTCTGGTGGCATCTTTAGGATTCTCTATGTATAGTATCACGTCATCTGCAAAGAGTGACAGCTTTACTTCTTTTCTGATTTAGATTCCTTTTATTTCTTTTTCTTCTTTGATCACTGTGGCTAAAACTTCCAGAACTATGTTGAATAATAGTGGAGAGAGTGGGCATCCTTATCTTGTTCCTGATTTTAGCTGAAATGGTTTCAGTTTTTCACCATTGAGAATGTTTACTGTGGGTTTGTCATATATGACCTTTATTATGTTGAGGTAAGTTCCCTCTATGCCTACTTTGTGGAGAGTTTTTATCATAAATGGGTGTTGAATTTTGTCGAAAGCTTTTTCTGCATCTATTGAGATTATCATATGGTTTTTCTCCTTCAATTTGTTAATATGGTGTATCACATTGATTGATTTGCATATATTGAAGAATCCTTGCATTCCTGGGATAAACCCCACTTGATCATGGTGTATGATCCTTTTAATGTGCTGTTGGATTCTGTTTGCTAGTATTTTGTTGAGGATTTTTGCATCTCTGTTCAGTGATATTGGCCTGTAGTTTTCTTTTTTTGTGACATCTTTGTCTGGTTTTGGTATCAGGGTGATGGTGGCCTCGTAGAATGAGTTTGGGAGTGTTCCTCCCTCTGCTATATTTTGGAAGAGTTTGAGAAGGATAGGTGTTAGCTCTTCTCTAAATGTTTGATAGAATTCGCCTGTGAAGCCATCTGGTCCTGGGCTTTTGTTTGTTGGAAGATTTTTAATCACAGTCTCAATTTCAGTGCTTGTGATTGGTCTGTTTATATTTTCTATTTCTTCCTGGTTCAGTCTCAGAAGGTTGTGCTTTTCTAAGAATTTGTCCATTTCTTCCAGGTTGTCCATTTTATTGGCATATAGTTGCTTGTAGTAATCCCTCATGATCCTTTTATTTCTGCAGTGTCAGTTGTTACTTCTCCTTTTTTCATTTCTAATTCTGTTGATTTGAGTTTTCTCCCTTTTTATCTTGATGAGTCTGTCTAGTGGTTTATCAATCTTGTTTATCTTCTCAAAGAACCAGCTTTTAGTTTTATTGATCTTTGCTATCGTTTCCTTCATTTCTTTTTCATTTGTTTCTGATCTGATCTTTATGATTTCTTTCCTTCTGCTAACTTTGGGGTTTTTTTTGGTTCTTCTTTCTCTAATTGCTTTAGGTGTAAAGCTAGGTTGTTTATTTGAGATATTTCTTGTTTCTTGAGGTAGGGTTGTATTGCTATAAGCTTCCCTCTTAGAACTGCTTTTGCTGCATCCCATAGGTTTTGGGTCATCATGTTTTCATTGTCATTTGTTTCTAGGTATTTTTTGATTTTCTCTTTGATTTCTTCAGTGATCTCTTGGTTATTTAAGCATATTGTTTAGCCTCCATGTGTTTGTATTTTTTACAGTTTTTTTCCTGTAATTGATATCTAGTCTCTTAGCGCTGTGGTCGGAAAAGATACTTGATACCATTTCAATTTTCTTAAATTTACCAAGGCTTGATTTGTGACCCAAGATATGATCTATTCTGGAGAATGTTCCATGAGCAGTTGAGAAGAAAGTGTATTCTGTTGTTTTTGGATGGAATGTCCTATAAATATCAATTAAGCCCATCTTGTTTAATGTGTCATTTAAAGCTTGTGTTTCCTTTTTTCATTTTGGATGATCTGTCCATTGGTGAAAGTGGGATGTTAAAGTCCCCTACTATTATTGTGTTACTGTCAATTTCCCCTTTTATGTCAGCCTCAATCTTGATTACTTTTGCTGAGAGCACAGTTTTAAATTAATGGTTACCATTCTGTTTTCTTTTGGCATCTGTTGTTTGATATCAAGAAGTCTGGTGTCACTATAACTGTCCTTGCTTTGTAGGTGATCTCTCCTTTCTCCCTGGACTTTTTAAGGTCTTTGTCTTTGATGTTCTGTAGTTTTACTACCTCCCAGCATGGATTTCTTTTTATTTATCCTACTTGGGATACATTATTCTTCCTGGAGCTGTGTAATCATGTTTTCATCAGTTCAAGAAAATTTACAACCATGTTTCTTCAAATATTGCCTCTTCTCCATTCTCTATTTCTTGTTTCCTATTTTCCTTATCTCCTTATTTCTCTGAACTGCATTCTAGACAATTTATTTGGTTATGCCTTCCAGTTCACTGAAACTCTCTTCAGCCATATATGAACTCCTGGTCAGCTCATCCGTTCATTGGCTTATGCTACCAATTATATTTTTCCTTTCTAGAGGTACTAGTCACTTGTTCTTCTTTTTATTTTCGGATCTGTCTGTTCACAGCTGATAATCTCTTGTTGCATGTTCATCCTTGTAAATAGGTCCCTTTCTTTCCCCTAATATTTAACATATAGCTATTTTACATAGGCATACCTTGGAGATATTACAGGTTTGGTTTCAGACCACCACAATAAAGTGAGTCACATGAATTTTTTTGTTTCCCAGTGCATATAAAAGTTATGTTTGCACTATGCTTTCATCTATTAAGCGTGCAATAGCATTATGTCTAAAAAATATACATACTTTAATTAAAAATTACTTTATTGCTTAAAAATGCTAACCATCATCTAAGCCTTCAGCAAATCATAATCTTTGCTCCTGGTAGAGGGTACTGTCTAGATGTTGATGGCTGCTGATCGATCAGGGTGGTGGTTGCTGAAGCTTGAGGTGGCTCTGGCAATTTCTTAAAAGAAGACAACAGTGAAGTTTGCCTCGTTGATTGACTCTTCCTTTCACAAATGATTTCTCTGTAGCATGCAGTGCTGTTTGATAGCATTTTACCCATGGTAGAACCTGTTTTAAAATTGTAGTCAGTTCTCTCAAACCCTGCCACTGCTTTATCAACTAACTTTATGTAATATTCTAAATCCTTTGTTGTCATTTCAACAATCAGGTAAGTTTGCCATCTTATATGAGCACAGTTCATGACACCCCCAAAACAATTACAATAGTAACAGCAAAGATCACTCATCACAGATCACCATAACAAATATAATAATGATGAAAAAGTTTGAAGTATTGAGAGAATTACCAAAACATGATGCAGAGACATGAAGTGAGCAAATGCTGTTGGAAAAATGGCACAGATAGACTTGCTTAACACAGGGTTGCCACAAACCTTCAATTTATAAAAAATGCAGTATCTTTGAAGCACAGTAAAGCAAGGCACAAGAAAACAAGGTATTCTTGTATTCTATATCTGACCATTCCAATATCTGTCCTCCTCGAGGATCTAAATCTGTTTTTTCTCTTTCTGATGACTCGCATAGTAGTTTGCCTTATTGTATGTTTGGTGATCTTTGATTGTAAGCCTATTGCTTGTTCAAATCAGTGGAAGTCTTGGGGGCCTAAAATGGAAACGCTTTCCTCCAGAAAGGGTTTGTTCCTTGTTCTACCAGCTGCCATGGAGTACCACTGATCTGGGTCTTGGCTCCCTACAGAATCCTAGGCTCAGCTTCTCTAACTTGCTATTGGCCCAAGGCTCAGAATCCGGCCAGCAGGCATTGCAGCAATGGCATTTACCCCTCCCACTATTTCATTCCATCCTTACTTTGCCACCACTCTGGATGCAGCTCACAGGGTTCTTTTGTGTGGAGGGGAGAGTGGGGATGAAAGTGGGAAGTGTTCTTGGGAACTTGCATTCCTTTTGTGAGACCAGTAACACGTCAAGAGGTGTGCCCTAGACGGGATATGTAGTTGTAAGAAAGTCTATGAGTGCCTAATCAACCATATTTGAAACAAAAGTCCCCAAATTTTTATGTTTTATTATGTTAACTTTCAAACATGAGTAGAGAAAACAGTGCAGTCAGTTGAAGTAGAGAAAAGTGGAAAGAATAGTGAAGTGATCGCCCACATACCCATAAGCCAGGTAGAATTATTGTTAATTCATGGGCACACTGGTTTCATCTGTATTTGCCCTACTGCCCACCCCCCTGGATTACTTTGAAGCAAATACCAGGCACCTTATTTTATTTATATGCATTTTAGTGTGTACCTCTTAAAGATACAATGAGCTTTTCATGATGAAGTCAGGTCAATAAGTAAACGTGCACAATTCATAAATAAGAAAGCAAAATTTTACATAACACTATTTAACCATTGGTTCTCGGTCACTTTTTCTAGTTGAAGTATTACAGGACCCTGAAATGCCTACCAAGTTATTATTAAAAGGTTGCAGTATGTCCAATATAAATTTGTTGTTACACAGATATTATCATATCAATTCTTTGAAAATCAACAGCCTTTGTATCATATTTGGTAGATAATAATGATAATAACAGCAAACACTTAAATGGTACTGACTGTGTGCCAAGAACAGTTCTAAGCCCTCTACATTTATTAAACTCATTTAATCCTCATAACAATCCTATGAGATAGATACTGTTTTCATCTCCATTTTACAAATGTGAAAACCAAGACATGGAAAGTTTCAGTAAGTTACCCAAGATCTTAAAGCTAGTATAAGTGATGAAGCAGAGATATGAACCCAGACAGGCTGCATCTAGAAGATGTAGTTTTAAACCACTATATACACACTGCCTCTCTCAGAAAAATAAGCAGATTTCTACAGCCATCTTTCAAAACTGTGTCTTCCATAAGTTATGTGTATCTGTTTTGGTGAGTTTACTATGTGAGCCTAACTTGTACCTGGTTCTGAAATATTGGCCTTCTGTATTTAGCTTAATTTTTTTAAATTACTTACGTTGCTGCCTTTGGATTTTATTATTATAAAAGTATATATCATTTCATGTTTATAATTTTGTGTAATTTCTTAGGTACACTTCATGTCGGAGATGAAATTCGAGAAATCAATGGCATCAGTGTAGCTAACCAAACAGTGGAACAGCTGCAAAAAATGCTTGTGAGTAAATGAAAGTCTCTTTTTCTAAGATTGGCTTTCAGTTCATTAACTTATTTATTAATGCACAAATAAAGGGTATTCTTTTATAATCAGAATATATCTGGTACCATCATTTGTGTGGACTTGAACTTACACAACATTCATAAAAACTGAGAGCTAGGAAAATGTTCACATGCAGCAGAGCTTAGAAACATTTTGCCCATCTTTAGCAGTATGGGCTTGAACATTCTCCTTTCAATCCTTTGTCTCCTGTTCTTATAGAGCAGATGTTTAAAGAAAACCTTTGCAGTTGTGCATGCTTGTGAACTAGTTTCTCACTGACCTCAACTCTGCTGACATCAGCAGTATCAGAAGCCTCTTTCCTGTGTAGCTGAGTCATAGCCAGCTGTATTGGATTTCTCTACAGCACAGGGGAAAGGAAAGTCATAGTAGACCAGGCCATTTTTTACCGTGTATATTCAAAATCTGTGTTCAAATTAGGCTTTGGATTGGGGCGGGGTGGGGGGTGCAGAGTGACAGGCCCTGGCGAGCAGAGGGAGATGTTTTGGACCTCTTGTCCTGGACTTTCTTCCCACCACAATGTAGCAGCCTCCCATGTTATTTATATCTATTAAAGGTGAAATAAGCACCACAGACTCACTACAGTCAAAACTAATGTCAAAATTATGAAATAAAGAGCAGATTTTTATGGAGTACACCATCATAATGTAGCCTACCAAATATAATTCTTTCGTAATTAATTACTTGTTCTATTGTGCAGTTCAACTTACATTCACTCTTGAAAGACATGTCACTTAGAGTTGTATTCGTGTCTATGAAAAGGTAACCATCAGAGGTCTGTTATACCATTGCTGTATGACCAGGACAGTCAGCCTTGACTTTGCAGGGCTTTTCCCAGGAACAACCTCCACCGTTAGTGTGAGCAGTTCCTGCTTTTATAACTCGGTTTCATTTTAGGCCCGTGCACTCTCAGCTGACTTGCATTAAATACACCCCCACATTTTCAGTGGTTTCTTGCGCGTTTTTGTGTGCAACATTTGTTTGTTAAAAGAGCTCTCCTTTTTTTTTCCCCCCAGCGGGAAATGCGGGGGAGTATCACCTTCAAGATCGTGCCAAGTTACCGCACTCAGTCGTCGTCCTGTGAGGTAATAGCTCTAACGAAACACCCCGTCTCCTCTGGGTTCTTAACTAACTGTCTGCTGATGGCTGAATGTTTTGGCTTTCTGGGAAATTGTTTCTGCCTGTGCTGTTGATCACTGCACACCAATTTTACAACAAAGATAACGGAACAGAGTAGTTCCCATCCACCTACTCAGCCCTGCTTCCATGGGGATGTCCTCAGCACTTTAACTTTCTGCAGGCTGGAATCAAAACAAAATACATATAGAGAAGCTCCAAATAATGACAAAGGCTTAATAAAGAACAAATAGAGTCTCTGGGGAAAAAAAAAGATCATAATTGCAATAATATTTCCAGGAAGTACATTCACTTCCCTTGTTAAGAAATCACATAGATAGTTCTTCTTTCCAAGGATGTGAGAAGTGGTCTATTTCTGTTAAGATAGAGTAGTTCAAATAATTGTGACAGGTCTCTAGATGGATGTTAAGTCTATGAGAAATTGATAACTGACGTTATTAGAGGAATATAGGCTTTTGCAACCTTCTGTGAAATTGTTTAAATTGGAACGTTATCTGATTCATAAACAAGTAAGTTTTCTAGAGTAATACAAACCCAAAGCTCCTTTCTTACATTAGGCTTATCCTTTAGAAATTGTAGCTTTCCCAACCTATATTATTCAGTTTGCTATTGGTTAGTAAGTGAGATTCAAAAATCTATTCTTTTTATATTTGGAAATATGAGCCGGCCTAAATGGTGTCATCCTTTGGTCATTGCACATTCAGTTTGAATATTTTTTTCTGAAGCTTGTTCTTTCTTGTGCATCTTCCAAGTATGTGTACATCAATATGAAGTACACATTTCCTCCAGTTAATATTTAAGACTGGCAGACAACTTATTTCATCTAGAAAATTGAATTTGTACTTAGGAGAAATTATAATGTTTCTTCCAGTCTCCAGTAGTGATGTAAATTTCACAAGAAAAATCAGAGGCTTCATGTTTTTTTGTAAACCTGTTGAAGATATGTATAAGAATTTGTAGTTTTGTCAAGTATATTTTTAGTGAGCCATGACAATTGGGGTTTCTGTTATATCAGTTCTTGAGCTCCTCTCAGTGGCTTTTTATGGAACTTCAATTAGTACTATATTTCAAAACAAAATATGGAACTACTTCTGCTCCAGGATTTATAGTTTTGAAATTTGTTACCTAGTACACAAACCTTACTGGAAAAGAGAGACTGTCACATGCATTTTTATGTAAAGCATTTTGATAGTCTAAAAATCACAGGTGGTCCTCATACCATTTCTCATCTTGGAAGAAATTTAGTAAATACGATTGATTTTTGTCTTTTTTGGCTCACTAACCAGAAAATAATGTTAGTTATTAAAAAGTTTCTCTTGTGTTTTTGAGTGGTTGAACTAGTTTTGGGGTGGGACCAGTATTACACATATAAATGCTATGCTCTCGAGTAAGAAGAGCCCTCTCTGACCTTCTTTACCTCTGAAGAATAGGAAAAAATGTATTCCCCTCCTAGCCCTACCCCCAGTCTGTTTGACTCTCCTGTGCTCTGGCAGAATTCAAGCCTGTGGTTGGACTCTTCCCAGCTACAGCAGTACTTCCCAAAGAAAAGCTCTCGGGCCACCTTCATCAGCATCCCCCTGGCCGTTGGTAAAAGAGGGGACCCCTGCCCCACACCCTGGCCCTACTGACATGAGTCTCTGGGGGTGGCGCCTAGACATCATTCTGCTCACTAACATCTGACAATACTCATCTAAGGGATCCCATTATTTAAAGGCTAACAGGTTCCGGAGGTTTTCTTTAAGTCTTCTAGAAAAAGCAAATGTCTTTTGAGCAGACATGCACATTTCAAAGGTTTCAAAGAACTCTACTAAACCAAAAATTTTTAAATACTTAATTTCATCCCCTCCTTTTTCTAACATTAAAGTTGATTTGGACAATAAGGGAGTGGAGCCTGGAAAGGATTTTGAGCATGTCACATAGTATAGTGGCTGTGGCTGCTGGGATCTTTGCCAGAATCTTTAGAGGCTCAAGATTATTGTTTTAATTAATCCGCTAAAATAATCTAAAAGAATAAAGGTTTCTTCTCTGGTGTATATCTATCTTTTACCCTTATTAGTAATATCTATCCTAGAAAGATTCTAAGGTGATTACAACATGAGAAGTCTTTTTTTGAGATTCACTTCACTTCAAATTGCATCATTCAGTAATTTTTGATACCGAAGTACCTAAGGATTATTAAATACTTTTCAAACCTAATTTTCAATAAAAATTAGGCAGTTGGGATCTTCAGCACAATAATTGTATAGTAATATCTGTCATTTTACAGTACTTGATAGGATTTTAATATCAAGTCACCCTTCGGGGTCTTATTTAAAGAAAGCAAAGGTTATAGAATGTTAGAGACAGGAAATAAATGGTTAATGAATGACACGGTCATCACTTACAATATGTGAATCTTCAAACTGTAAAAATTTTTTTCATACTTCTGTGAAATCATGCAAGTAAGTCAGTATGGCACCTTTATAGCTAAAACCTCAAAGGAAATGGTTGTCAGACTGTGGTTGTAACTGTTGATGTGAATATCTCTGTTTCTGTGCTGGTGTTCTGTGTTAATGAACCTTGTGTCTTATTTCAGAGAGATTCCCCCTCCACTTCCAGACAGTCCCCAGCTAATGGTCATAGCAGCACTAACAATTCTGTTTCGGTAAGAACTCTAGCTCCACACAGCAAAGTGTGACAATTTTGTTGGTGCCACCTGCCATGAGTGTTCTAGTTACATGTGTTCAGTGGAAATATTGTCTTCTGCCGATATACAAGGCTACTACAGCTACAATGCAGTTTACTCCTGGAAAATCTTTTTCAACATTTTCTTCTCATTAAAAATGCCTTTCATTAGTTAAATTTGAAGAAATGTAGTTCAAGACTGCTTTGGTCATTCTCAAAGTATTTCTATGTCACCCATCTACTATTTATGACTTTGCTCAAAGTTATGCAAAGGATGTAAATGGAAGTTTCTTGAAATTTCTCAACATTTTTTTTTTAATTTGAGAAAGATAAAGAAATGTAAGGATTTTGCAGAGTAGGCATTTGGGTATTCTCGGGCTTTGTAGTTGTCTATTCTGAGTGATATCAGCAACATGTTTTAGTTTCCGCTATCTAAGTTTACGAATTGGTGTGCCCTCTGTTATTGTGGTACGTGCACATACTTTTGTGAATTATAAGCCTTGCCTGGATATAAACAGCAAAAGGAACTGGCTTCAAACTGCACTTAAGCCACGCTATTATCACATCTTTAACACAAAGTACTTTATATTTTGACTTGAACTTGGAATTTTACTTTTTTTTTTCAGAACTATCCATTTTGGAAAGTAAAAAGAATTGTTTTTAATTTAAACAAATGGGAGCACTTATACGTGCAGGTGTGCAATATTTGAGGTAACAAAATCTCTAAGTTGCTGATATTGCTGTTAAAAATATTGAGAGTTCTAATAATACAGCAGTATCACTTTTTTCCTATTAACTTGCCCTTTAAAAATATATCAACATTTTTATCAGATAAATTTTTAAATAATTTAGAGATCACCTCAAATGGAATGATATAAGAGAAATTATGGAAGAAAATTTCCTAAGACTTTTATTTGCAGCTTCAAAACAGGCTACCAAAGGAATTCATTTATAACATTTAATAACTTTAAGATGGTGAAAATCCATACAACCATTGAATTTTTCGAAATCTAAATGGTTGCAGTGACTAAGTTGAAAAGGGCAACAGCTCTTTTGAGTTTTGGGGGGTTTTTTAAATAGGCTATTTCACTTGCAGTGGCTTTTGTGTTGAAGATGCTGAGTTGTTTCTTAAGAACACATTTTCTCTCTGCTTAAACTTACCTGCTTTCTTCAGCTTGCTGCTAAATGGCCTGGGTTTGATTTTTTTTTTTTGATAACTCAACATTTCTGAGAAATGGAATAATGTATATTATCTCTTTACAACTTAAATCTAGCTCATTTTTTAACCATATTGTAACAGAACACACAAATTACCTTGTACTCTTTGAAAAGTAAATGAAAATTTTTCTCCTGGGTTGGCTTTATTCTACAGGACTTGCCATCAACTACCCAACCAAAAGGACGACAGGTGAATAGATACCCTCTATAGAAACTTCTCTAAACTGAGCTGCTAATAGCCAATCCTTTATTAACCCTTTTCATCCCATAATGTCTGCATTTTGGACCATAACATTTGAGCATTGAGAGCTTGTACCATTTCATTTTAACACATTACACATGACTAATTCTCTATAAAGATTTTTTTCCTAACATCTTTGTAGCTGTGATGGTTATTGTAATTTCAACCTGATCATTTTGTGTTGATGGTTGAGAATTCAGCCTTTGGGGATCTTATGGGCCTGCCTCTGGGGTGGAAAAAAATTTTTAAAGGTTACAAAATTCTTAGAATTCTAAGAATAACTAAAACGTACATGCCAGTGAACATTTTTAAGCAATAATTATCTGAAGCTCGAAGGCTTTTTCTTAATTTGTATCTGCATGTGTATTTCTAAAAGCCATATACAATGAAAAAAAAAAAAGAACAGAAAATTCCTGGCTTTACAGCCTAATCAAACATGAAAAGTTAAGTGCTGCCTAACAAACACAAGCAAGTAACTTTCAATTTGCTGGCACTTTGAGTATGAATTTTAGGTGCAAATGCAGAGACTTGTTATTTTATAGGCTGGATTTCTGAAAAGAAACTTAAACAGAATAATCACACAATAGTTCCAAGGCCTTCAGGTTGGTTTTACAGTGACTTAAACATTAATATTCAAATTTAATTTCAAGAGATAGAATTTTTATGGTATTTTTTGTGAAATGTGCTATTAAAAAATATCAAATTGTGAGTTAAGATGTGCATAAACTAGCACCTAATAGAACTCACCCATAAGTGATGCAACGTTGAATATCTAGCACCTTATTTTAAATCATTTAGAAATCCAGTGATTCATAAAATGGTGCCATATAACCCCCTGTATGCTAATCTGTTTCCTTTTATAATATTTACTAGTTATATTTACATATCATAAAACTCAGAGCCTTAAACCATGCATATCTTGAAGCTCTGTGCAGATTTCAAGTGTTACACTGGCAAAGCCAGGATTCAAACTCATTTTTCTTCTCTAAAAAGAGTAAAATACAAAGTCTAAATCCTGTTTAAAAAATAAAACTATTTTTAAATGCTTTAAAAAATTGTTTGAATTACATTTAAGCTTATCAGCAGTGTGTAGACACACTGCCAGTTGTCATGTAGGCATTTTACAGCAAGATACCAACACGGAGTTCTTGCTAGTTTTGTATCATGTACTGCTTTAGGGTTAAAGCCTGTCCTGAATGCTTGTGGTCATGGTTTAAAGGCTGCCATGTGATCATGACAACTTATGCATAATAGCAACTAAATATATTCAGATTTTAAAATGGTAAGCATACTTCTCTATAATTTTAAGCCTATCCTATTATAGTAAAAGCAGAAATTAAGTCTATTTTTACTAAGCAAGTATCTTAAGTGTTCCCTCCAAATAAAAAGAGCAAAGACTTGAACCTGTACACACCAAAAGTAGTACATTGTTTCTAGTGGTAGCAGTTTTTTTGTGTTGTATTTCCATGCATCATATTTGCTTTCACCATCTAATGTCCTGTTTGTATTGTAGTAAGTGTTAGTGTGTGGTTATTAAGTTAGAGCTGACTGTTTACTTTCACATCACCATGGCATTTTTTCTTACAAACTCCTGTTTTATAGATCTATGTAAGAGCACAATTTGAATATGATCCAGCCAAGGATGACCTCATCCCCTGCAAAGAAGCTGGCATTCGATTCAGAGTTGGTGACATTATCCAGATTATCAGTAAGGATGATCACAATTGGTGGCAGGGTAAACTGGAAAACTCCAAAAATGGAACTGCGGGTCTCATTCCTTCTCCAGAACTTCAGGAATGGTATGTTTTTGTTGTTTTCTTTTAGTTTACAATAAAAATGAAGCCTGGCCATCCATTTTTCAACTTTATATTTTATTCTTTTACAGGGTAAAACCTGTTTAATATATTCCTTGCTCTATTAGCCAAACACAGTTCAAATTAGTCATCCAAGAATTCTAAATTGTCAGCACCAAGTAAGCTCCTGCGTATAGAGTCAGGTCTTTGTTTCACACATAAGGAGAGGAAGGTCTGTAGAGAGGCTGAGCGACTAGCCTCAGGTCATGGTCACATCGTGGTCTCTTAGCAGAGCCCTCTATTCCTATATGCTGTTTCCATCCTTTTAGAATTGCATTTTTTTAAATGTACCCTCTCCTTGCCCCTCCACATGCTCTCACCACCCCCATTCCACTCCACCACCAGCGAAAAATTCAAATGCCAGGATTCACGGTCATTCCAGGTATTTAAAGAGAAAATGTTTCACTATTAGAAGGGTAAGGCAGTCAGAAGCTTCGTTCTTTACCTTTCCAGGTCTTTTTTAAAAAATAAATGTATTTATTTATTTATTTTTGGCTGCATTGGGTCTTCGTTGCTGTGCGCGGGCTTTCTCTAGTTGTGGCGAGCGGGGGCTGCTCTTTGTTGCGGTGCGCGGGCTTCTCATTGCGGTGGCTTCTCTTGTTGCGGAGCACAGGCTCTAGGTGCGCGGGCTTCAGTAGTTGTGGCACATGGGCTCAGTAGTTGTGGCTCGCGGGCTCTAGAGCACAGGCTCAGTAGTTGTGGCGCACGGGCTTAGTTGCTCCGAGTCGTGTGGGATCTTCCCGGACCAGGGCTCGAACCCGTGTCCCCTGCATTGGCAGGCAGATTCATAACCACTGCGCCACCAGGGAAGTCCCCCTTGCCAGGTCTTTAAAAATGTGTGTCTGTTAGACAGTTTAGGCTTTGAAAGCAGGTTAAAGTCAGACAGTTTTTAGACATGTTTTTAACTGAGAGGAGTCACGGATTACTGTGTGTTTTGGTAAAATCTATTTCTGTTACTAATGTTACAATTTGCTGTTTTTTGAAAAATGTCAATGGTTTTACCTTTGTCAGTACTTTGGCAATATATATCAGAAACCTAGTGCAAAAAAGATAACTTCCTGTCCAAAATACTTGAACCTAGCTGAAAGAGACCAAAGGCATAGAGTTCATAGACACGTACAGCTTTTCATCCATTTTTTTCACTCATTAAAGGGATTTCTCAGCTAATCTCTTTTGCTTGATCACTTCTTTCAGCTATACTCTTAAATTTAGAATGTCAGAGCTGGTAAGAACTTCAGATGCCATCATTTTACACGAGGAAACATAGGCCTAGTTAGAGGAAGTAGCAGCCTTCCATCTGATGCTGTCTTTCAGTCTGATCTTCAGAAAACAGTTTAAGCATTAGTGAGAGGAAAGTGATTTCTAAGTCATTTTGATGGTGATGTTACTATGTTATCACTGATATTTATGTTTTACAAAATGTGTTCTTGAACGTTGCCATATATTAATGAGCATTTGTTGAAAAGAATTATGTAGAATCCAGACCTCTTCTCCCTGGTCAGCTCATTTGTATAAATCATGTCTCACCAATACCTAGAACTCTGAGTCCTCTGGAGGAAGCCTGAGAAATGGCAGGGGGAAAAGCAGATTTGCTTCCTGTTTCCTATAATGGTAGACTAGGTTATTTGGATCAATCCTCCCACTGGGGAAAAAAAAACGAAAAGTGCTACAGAAAATATGTTTTTGAAAATGACCTTAAGAGCACTGAGTAGCTGAAAAGGTATTGGGGAACTCAGGGACCAATTTTTATATGAAAGCCATTAATCAGAGCAGTAAAAATTAGAGTACCAAATTGGTCCATTTTGCCAGGAGGGCATTTCTATTACTAAAAACTTCTCTGCCAGAGGACCAAGGTTAAGACCTAATAAGGCCCGTACGAGTAGGAGAATCTGTTAGGAGACTCATCCCGCATTGTCAGGATCTGCAAAAGGCTATACCCCCAGGTTAAGAGCAAACAGATAGATAAGCATCCCCTCACTGCCCTTCCACACCAGGGGACTGTAGAGAAGGCTGCCTTGTCGGTGAGCAGAGCAAAAGGAAAGCAAAGTTCCCCTGAAAAAATTGTGGCCACCGGTCCACCCTGAATGGATTTGCACCCAGGTACACATAGCCTGGGACAGCCAGGGAAACTCCAGCTATGTGCTTGATGTGGTTTCCCCTTTACTAATAGTTCCAAATATCTGTTATAAACAAATGAAAGTTTCTGAAGAAGAACACTTTTATCCTAGGCCTCATCCTAGAGCTCCTCCTGACCTCCCACATAAACTTTCTTGAGGGCAGTTACCAGCAAGTCAAAATGAGCAAGCACACATGGAAACCAGTGAGACCTGACAGAAATGAAAGACGCCAGGAACAAACTCAAACCTACTTCATATATTGGAATTAGGAGACAAAGGTTTTTAAACAACTGTGCTTATTAGCAGGCTTTTAAAAATCAGTAAAAGCTTAAAAAATATCTTCAGAGAAGAGGGGAAAAAATTTAATGGCATAGCAGATTTGAAAAAGAACCAAAATGAATTTCCAAGGACAAAAAATGCACTAACAAAAACTCAGTGGCCACACGCCTATTTAGAATGGCTAAAATTTTTTAAAGTTTTCGTCAGCAGGTAAATGGATAAACAAATGATGGCATATGCATACAATAGGATGCTCTTAAGCAATAAAAAGAAATGAACTATTGATAACATACAACAATATGGGTGAAACTCAAAATCATTAGGCTGGGTTTCCAGGCAAAAAAGAGAACGTACTGTATAATTCCATTATATAAAATTCCAGAAAATGCAAAACTAATCTACAGTGACAGTGGTTTCCTGGGGATCTGGAGGAGGGAGGGAGGGATTACAGAGGGGCATAAGAAAATTCCTGGGGTGATGAAAATGTTTGTTATCTTGATTGTAGTGATGGTTTCATGGGATGTATAATGTTTCAAAACTGATGAAATTTTACACTTTATATGTTATATTCGGTTTATTGCAGAAAAACTGAACTCAATAAAGTTGCAGTGACCGTAGAGGGAGACATGGGTTCTAACTAGGATGAAGAGGAAGAGGCCCACTGGGCAGTATGTTCCTTGAGACCACAGTAGGACTCTGGAGGTATAGGAAGGCATTCCCAGCTGAGGGGAAAAAGCAGAGTCCCTTGTTGGAAAAGTGAATTGGTCTCTAGAATGTCGATGGACATGTAATACTAATGAGAAAGATTTGAAACAATACTATCAGCCAGACCCAGAAGCTTTGTTCAGATGTGTTGCTACCAAGTCATATTTTTCACATCCTCTAGAGAAATCAAATTTTTTGGACCCAAATACCTTACCTTATTTATCCTTGCTAAATCTCATCTTGCTTGACAAGGCCCATCAGTCTAATCCTCTGGTATGATTTGAGTCCCTGAATCTGTCATCCCTTCCCTTGCCTACTAGATCCTCATCCAAGTCAGCAATAAAATGTTAAACATGTGTTTGAAATTTCCTTCCAGGTTGACCTAAATTCTAACACAGTTTCCTTGCACATACTGAGCTAAAATAAATAACATTCATTTCCTGAGTGCCTAGTAAAAATCAGTATCATTCCTCTGTCATTATACTACATATGGCCACACCACAAATTTTTACTGGGAAGTTTTTCTTAAATTTTTTAAGCTGAAAAACATTTATTATAAGATACTCTGTACACTATAACGTAAGCTTCACGAGGTCAGGATTTCATCTCTTTTAACCTGTCAAAAATTCCTCAGTTCTGTTTATGTTTCCAAAGATCCTGTGCCTCACAGAAGCTGTAGTTATGACTGACAGCACATATTGGCTTGAACTGGAAGAATTCCCAAAGCAAAGGTTTCATCAGCCTCCTCTGTATGCCACTTAGGTAATATATGGAGATTGACTTTAGTGCTGTTGCTGAGAGTTCACAGTAGTTCCCAATAAATGTCTTTCTCCTAACCAAAAATAAAGAAATAAATATAAATAAAGCCCTCAAAGAGCAAGAGAGAGAAAGAGACATGGAGGAAAGACTCTAAGAAAGTAGAAGAGAACACTTTCCGACTCATTTCATGATGCCAGCATTACCCTGATACCAAAGTTCAGTAAAGGCAAAAGAAAACTACAGACCCATATCCCTCATGAGCACAGATGTAAAAATCCGTAGCAAAATATTAGCAAATTGAATCTAGCGATATATAAAAAGGATATACATCTTGACCCAGTAGAGTTTGTACTGGGAATGCACAGCTGGTTCAACATTGGAAAACCAATCAACCTGATTCACCATATTAACAGACTAAAGAAGAAAAATCCACATGGTCATAGCAATAGGTGTGGATTTTAAAATTCAACATCCATTCATGATTAAAACTCTCACAAACTGTGAATTGAAGGGAACTTCCTTAAACCTGATTGAGAGTATCTACAATAAACCTACAGCAAACATTATTGGAAGGGGAAAAATATATAACAGGTGATATGATTCTGTGTAGAAATTCAAAGGAATCATCTATAGATAAACAATTAGAATATGAGAGTTTAGCAAGATGGCTGATGTAAAATCAGTGTACAAAAATCAATTATATTTCTATTTACAGTAAAAAATGGAAAATAATTTTTTAAATGCCCTACATAATACCACCTGCAACACCATAATACTATAAAGTACTCTTGCAAAAAAAATAGAACTTAAGTTTGATTAGGCCTCTAGATCTAATTAGCTATTTGCAGGAAATGCAAAAGACAAAGGGACTTACTGAAGACACCACAGGGGTGAGATCAGAAACTAGGACAAACAACCAGTTTCTGCAACAAATAATTTGCAAGAAGAAAAGGGAGAGAGGGAAGGAGGGGGAACCTATAGGTTTAAAGGGAATTTAAGAATATTTAAGGAAGAAATGATACAAACTTGGATTTTTTTCAAAGTAATCTTAGGGTGGGTAGGTTGTAAATAAAATAAGCCATGAGTTAATAAATGTTGAAGCTGGGTTGTAGATATTTGGGGTTCATTACACTATTCTCTACTCTTGTATATGTTTGAATTTTTCAATATTACAAATTTTTTAAAATACCATTTATAAGTTTTTTAATCAACAACCTAGGAACAAATCTAATAAAGTTGTTCAAGACATTTAGAGGATAAATTATAAAACTTATTGAGACATTAAAGAAGACCTAGATAAATGGAAAGACATACTGTATTCAGGGACTAGAAGACTCAATATTGTAGATATTGTAAAGATGTCTATTCCTCCCAGATTGATTCATAGATTCAATTCAATCCCAACCGTTTTGAAATTGACAAGCTAATTTTAAAGTTTTCAAGGAAATGCACAGAATCAGGAATAGTCAAGATGCTCTTCTAGAAGAATAAGGAGGGAGGCCTTGCCCCACTGATGCCAAGATTTATTATAAAGCTGTAGTAATTAAGACAATAAAGTATGGGCTTAGAGATGCTCAAATAGACCAATTGAAGAGAACCCCTGAACACTCTCATACATAAATAGTCACTAGTGAGGAATAAATAGACTTTTCCATAAGTTGTGCTGGGACAATTGGTTATCCATTAGGGAAAAAAATGAGAGAAATTGGACCCCTAACTTCACACCACATACAAAAATCAGTTCCAGTGTATTAAAAACCAAAACATGAAAGACAAAACTATAAACCCTTGAGAAGATAATATTGGAGAATATCTTTAGGGACAAGGAAGGATTTCCTAAAAAAGATATCAAAAATATTTCCCATAAAAGAAAACATTGCTAGATTTGACTAAATTAAAACTAATAAGTTACATTCATCAAATACCATGAAAAGATTAAAAAGGCAAGCCACAGAGTGGAAGAAGATACCTCCAACATATATAACTAACAAAAGTGTAATATTCAGACCATATAAAGAATTCCTACAAATCAATGAGAAAAAGACAACTGGATAGGAAAGTGGTCAAAAGATTTGAACAGGCACTTTACAAAAGAGGAAATCCAATAGCCAATAAGCATATGAAAAGGTGCTCAATCTCATTAATAATCAGTGAAATGCAAACTCAAAACACAGTGTTACTTCATTACTCGTCCACCATGATGGCTAAAATTATAGACTGATAATAACAAGTGTTGACGTGGAAGTGGAACAATAGGAACTCTATACTGCTGGTGGGAATGCAAATCAGTACAATCTCATTGGAAAACAACTCGTCATTTTCAATAGCATTGTATGGCATTCTGATAGTGATTTTGGATTCTCCTTATATGTGGCTCACTCAGGCACCCCACATTGGCCCACAAGCAAAGTCATTAAGTAAGCAAAACCCTCTGTGGTGATATCTTGAAAGGCAAGTACTTGCTTAGCCTAAACCTAAGAGAGCAACTTTTTTTTATTATTTTTTTTTTAATTTTTGGCTGCGTTGGGTCTTCGTTGCTGCGCACGGGCTTTCTCTAGTTGTGGCGAGCGGGAGCTACCCTTCGTTGTGGTGCACGGGCTTCTCATTGCGGTGGCTTCTCTTGTTGCGGAGTGTGGGTTCTAGGCGTGTGAGCTTCAGTAGTTGTGGCACGTGGGCTCAGTAGTTGTGGCTCACGGGCTCTAGAACGCAGGCTCAGTAGTTGTGGCGCATGGGCTTAGTCGCTCCGCGGCATGTGGGATCTTCCTGGACCAGGGCTCAAACCCGTGTCCCCTGCATTGGCAGGCAGATTCTTAACCACTGCGCCACCAGGGAAGTCCTAAGAGAGCAACTTTTTAACAACATTTATGTATATGTTACTAATGCTGAATACTGTAATTATGTAGAACAAAATTATGATTTTTCTGAATGTAATGCTAACTATGGATTTAATCATAGTTTTTTTTTTTCCTATCTAGAATCTTCAAGTAGTAGTAGTACCATTTATTAGGCATCTACTGTGCCTGCCACTGTGCTAGGGATATTATTTATATTTTTTGTTATAATTCTTTACAACACCCATCCAAGAGGCTTCAAGAGATTAAGGAACTTGCCAATAGAATGTACCGCCTAAGAGCATGGGCTCTGGTGCCAGACTGTCCTCACTCTCCCACTTTATTAGCTGTGTGATTGGGACAAATTAATTAACCTCTCAGTCCTTTGATCCCCTCATCTGTAAAACAGTGACACGATTTCACGTGTTGTTAGAAAGATTAAATGAGTTAATATATGTAAATTTCCTAGAAAAGCACCTAACACTAAATTGATAAAAGCTAATAAGTGATAGAGCCAGGATTCAAATCAGACCTGTCTCAACTCAAAATCCCACACTCATTCCACTGTATTTCATGACTGTATGTTTAGACTTTTCATCTGTGTTATCAGTTAGTATATGTTCAAGTGATACAATGTTATTTTCGTATAAGCCTGCATTTTTAAAACCTTTCTAGGAAATTGTCAAGGAGCAACCTTTATCTGAATGATTTGAAAAGTTTGTGAGGAGTTTGTTCATGCAGGTTCGTGTAAACTCTTCAAATGACTGGTTTTCCTCTTTTATCAGCATAAAACTATACATTAGTTTTTTTCTTTTCTTTGTGTGCTAGGCGAGTTGCTTGCATTGCCATGGAGAAGACCAAACAGGAGCAGCAAGCCAGCTGTACTTGGTTTGGCAAGAAAAAGAAGCAGTACAAAGATAAATATTTGGCAAAGCACAATGCAGGTAGGGAAAAGTACGACTTACTGAGACCGGTTAAACATCTCAAAGAGACTGAAGTAGATGTAACATCTCAATTCCGTCTTCAGAGTTCTCTATCAAAAAAATTTGACCATATGAGATCATCAGCTTGCAAAAACTTTAAGAATCCCTTACCTTCAATTATTATGTTGGTTATTTGCCAAATATTTTACAGAGCTATACTTTATAGGAAGAAAATGCTATTTGGAAACAGTACTCTCTGGAACTCAAAGCACCCAGTACATTAAGTCCTCCCCTGAGAAATGAGAGATTGAGAGTTTGCTGAATTGCCAGGATTCTTGCCTCCTTGCTGAGATTGGTCTTGAGCAAATACCCTCACTCCTGACTCCTCTCTGGCCCTTGGACATGGCCCTGTGCCACATTTCTAAGGGCAAAGGTGCACTCTTAACAGAGAGCTGTGCTGCAAATGGTTCAGTGATTGATTTGAAAGAGTGCAAATGACATTAGATAGATACTAACTTAATTTGGTCAGTTCCTGTCACTAGTCTTCTTCCTTCATGGTATTTCTTAGCCCATAAAAGACCAAGAACATTATCTTGGCCTACCCTTCATGGTATGTTTGTCTATATGGAAGCTTGTATTCAACTTAAGTCAAAATATTCACTCATTTGCTAAGAACTGAAATGAATACCAAAAAAGCATGCTCTGTCATTGCAGTAGAATTCCCAGAAGACTCACAGGATGTAACTTAAGTTAACGAAAAGGCATGATGATGTAGAGTGGGATTTACTTATTTTCAGTAACTTCTTAATATGACTCCTTTTATAAGGAACTTTTCTGAGGAGGTGCAAGCCCCAACATTGGCATTAGATTAGTTCCCAAGGTTTCAGAAATAACTCCAAACTTCAAACATATGGCAAAGAAAATCAAGTGAATGCAATCATGCATACCCAGTTTGACAGTATAATATTTCTGACAAATACGAAATGCATTTCCCTCTGTAGAATGTTATATTTTATTAGCATTCACTAGGAAAAATTATTTTGAAACTCTGAATGATTCATTTCTTGATCAGAGAGTAAAAGTAAACATTTTGAAGTATTGTATAATGTGGAATGAATGTGAGTGACCACATGGCTTAATTTTAAATGGTTCAGTTAAATAAGGAAATCTTTCCCATCATGATAGCTACAGTGTGCCACATTTTTATTTCCAATAAAAGGTATCATTTCTGGTTATATACCACTACAAAGCACTAGTCTGATAATGGCTTTTTTTGTTTTATAAAGGGAAGAAATACTCAAAGTAGATTAGTTAAATATAATTAGTTAAAACTAATTGTAAATGCTCCAGTAGTACTATTTGAAGAAATTCACTGTAGTAGCAGCAGAATGTTGTTTAACATAAAATGTCAGTGGTTATTGCCAAGTCTCCATAATCACCTTTATTTCCATCAGCTTCTAACAGGCTCAAAAGGTCTGTTGACATTACATATATATGTATAACCTTGTAATTTTTACAATAATTTTAAATGATACATAGATGGCATTAAAATTAATTTAAACCTAGAAAAGCAAAGAAATGGCCGATAAGGCTGTCAATTCATCCTTAGCTTTTTATATTCTACTGATGGAAGGCATGTAGACATGAGTATTCAATTTGCCAACACTCTTTAATTTAGCTCTGAGGAAAAATAAGAAGCCAGTTAATTGAAAAACTAGACTCTCTAAATTCTGACAAAGAGTCCGTTGAATCGTTCACTTAAGAATTTTGCCAGAGAATCAGCATCCTATCTGGTGGCCAGTGTTTTCCACAGTTAACTTTTTCCATTCTTTGACCACTGGGGCACCACTGATCTTCCATTATTCCTGTTCTCTCTGATTCATCACAAGTGGTGCTTGGTAGTCCTGCAAACGCACCTGTAAGCTTAATAGCCAGCCCAAGCTAGGACCGGAAATTAGCACACCTGTGTATCCATGCACCTTTGGCAAATCACTTGGCTCCTGTGGGCCTCAAAACGAGGGAATTGGGTTAGTCAGTAAAGGATATCTTTTCTAATTCTAAAATTCAGTGGATCTCAGGTTATTTCATCACTGGGCCTGATAAATGGATATCATTTAATGAAGCCAAGTACTCATTTGCTGTCCCTTATCTTAAGCTTTAGCTCTGGTAAACACTGCCCATTATGTTTGAAGGCTGTATCACCCTTGCTAGAGAAGGCAGGAACCTCATAGAAATGGAATAGAATTGCTTTTTCTCTGTCGTCTTTAAACACAACACCTCCTATCCAAAATCATGGCTCTATCTAAGTTCTTGTAAACTTAAAACTAAGAGGAGTAGAGGAGCCCCACCACTTTTTTGTTCTCCACAGCATCTGCCTAAGCAGTCGTCTTCCGGGCCTCGGAGCCTTCCTCATGCTCACAGTTCCTTCTACATGTCAGTATTTGTCACTGCCTGAGAGCCTCCCTTGATAGAAAATCTGAGCTTTTTATAAGGTCCTTGCAGGGCCACTCAAGTTTCTGTACAGAACCTGTGTTTAGGCTCATTTGTGATTGTCTAGTCAGAATGTCATCGTTAGGATTTCCACCCGCACAAAACCATCACTCATGAGCTCTCCTATTAGTTTTACTGGTCTGGAGAAGATGCCTGGCTTTTTCCCTGGACTTTCTAGAAGATGCTGCCTGGCATGTCCTTTCTGCCACCATCTCTTCAGCATTCTTCCCCATCACCAACCAACTCTTACATTTTGTTAATTATAAAGACCAGAAGAACGATTTACTTACTGATTACCTTGCCTTTACAAGAGATGAAATTGTCAGGAAGGAAAGTCAAGTATTTTATCAGCTGTTCTGCTTTTAGCTATGATGAAAGTTTATCCTAATATGTGGCATTGCCTACATAAAGAATTGCTCTAAAAGAGAGAAACACATACTGTTGACCTCCACTGGGAAGGCAAATGCTTTGAGAACTTTGAAATATCATATTCTTTAATACCAAGAACTAGCCAAATGGGTTCATAGGCCACAAATCCAACTATATTTCTGAAAGGTGTTTTCTGACTTATTCAAAAGTCGATTAAATAAATAAATAAATAAATAAATAAATAAATAAATAAAATACAGTGGGGGAATCTTCCCGTAGTCCTCAATAAATTAAATTAAGGGCCATTGGGATTAACATATACACACTACTATATATAAAACAGATAACCAACAAGGACCTACTGTGGAGCACAGGGAACTACACTCAGTATTTTGTAATAACCTATAAGGGAAAAGAATCTGAAAAAGAATATATATATAACTGAATCACTTTGCTGTACACCTACCTGAAACTAACACAACATTGTAAATCAACTGTACTTCAGTTTTTTAAAAATGCAACTGATTTTTATACATTGAAAAATAAGTAATTTTTAAAAAATAAAATAAGGGCATACGTTTTGTTTCTTGCTTCAAATCTTTGAGAATTCAGCAGCTGTTGTTGGCAAGATCCAAACCTTATCATTAAATTCTGAAGTTGTTTACGTTTGTAGTAAAAATAAAGGATGAGAACTTTATCAATATCTAGAACTGATGGAAATGATAAAATACTAGAATTAATTATTTCCATTTATGTCACCAGGAAATTCTACATGTCTGATTAAAGCAGAATTCTGTTCAAACTGTTGCCTACCTCTCACAATATACAGTGGCAGTCTATTAGCTGAATGTGACCCATAAATAAATTTTATTTTTCCCATATACACACAGTGTTTAATCTTAATTAGTTATCACATTTGAAAATCAAATATTTAACATAAAATCTGGGTTTCTGCCTTTCCTTGAAAGAACAGAGGGTGTGGTAACATTAGGCCCACTTTACTCGGCCCAGTGTTACCAGTGTACAATGGCTTACCTAAGTGGAGGTTTGTACAGTATTTGAAGATACTAGTATACTTCAAAGCTGCTTTGAAGATAGCTTTTCCAACTGAGATATGGAATCAATGTTAAAGACTTATTTATGGAAAAGATTCTACTGAAGAACAGGTACCTAAATACTCAAAAGTGTCATGAACATTGAGTAGCTTACCAGGAAGTCAGGACAATGTGCCAGACAGTATTTCTGAAGCCTTGGGAATAGATTTGATTATGGTATGTGTAGCGTTTACAGCAAATACATTTTCTGCAACGCATGAAAGACTTTTAGCCACATAAATTTGATGCAAAAAGCATTGTCATGCTTCTAGAAGAACTACACTCTTTGAGGCGCTGAGATTCCTCCGCCCTAGGACTTCCAAAATCAATTTAAGATCAAGTTATTAATGTAAACTTTTTTTAAAACTCTTCATTAATTCATTTTTTTTTTTAATGTTAGAGGCCTGAGAAGTGGTATTTAAATATCCTGAGAAACCCCATTTACATACATACATACAAACATAGAGGATTTCTACAATACCATTCATAGGTGTGTTTAAATTATGTTTAATACCACAAATTAGTACTGTTGACGTTAAAAAGCTATTATTTTTGTTTTCTTTAATACAGAGAACTCTAAAGACGACAAAAAGTGGCCCATAATCTCACTGCCCTGTTGACATTTTTTTAATAGTAAAAGTAATAGGCACACGTGATTAGAAAAGATACGGAATGAAAAGCAAAAGGCTTCCACACCTACACTCCCTGAAGAAGGTTTCTTGTAACTATTCCCAGACAAAATTTGTATGCATATGCTAGTATATAAAACCCCCTGGCTTTTATATAAGGATACTGTTGAATTTTTATTAAAATGAGTTTGTTTCTTAATGTGATTTATTTGCCTCATGTTTAGAATATTGCATGGTAAAGTTTCTTTTGTGCATATTATACTTTTATTTTACTAATATATTAAAAGCCATATTTCAATGACCCCTGTACATTTTTCATGCTGTCTTACTCCCAATGGCCTCTGTGCATGTAAGTAACCTGTTGAGTGACTGTGCCTCTTTGTTTTTGACGGTTTCCTTTCATTAAGTCCCTTTTTTTAAATCAGCAAACAACTTAAAACCTTTAAAAGTTCAGTCTCTAAGTGTTCTCCTTATATTCTTTGTATGTCGTATTTTAAAATATCCTTTTTTATTGTTTCTCCGCCCTATGACTACGTGATGATTTCATTTAGACCGGAGTACCCTCTTCATGCTACTTGTATATGGTTAAGATACTGATGTGTAACATATCTGTTCATTTGTCATGTTGATTGTTGATATCTAACTCATTCTTATGTGTTTGAAAAAAATGACTTAATTCAGTAGGATTGGAGTCAGGGCTCTGTAGAGGGAAAGAGATGTGTATACCATTCAGAAAACTTGTGTCATCATCTTGCTCTTTTGTGAGATGCTTGATCATTTCTATATAATAAAATATATCAGCTTGTTGATGGACCTCTTTCATAAGCATTTTCTTGATGAAAATATCACTCAGAGGGCAATAGGTATAAAAAGCAATGCTGTAAGCTCTCCTGCTTTTATTTTTGCAACTCTTCGTCGCTCCATTACCACTGCAGCATGACTAGCTAGCTCCGCCACGCAGACAACCTCATGTTCATTTTGATTTTGTGAATCTGCCATTCTAAACACAGAAAGCATTTTGTGGTTTTTAGCTGTTGCTAGAGAATATGCTTTTAAGTCTTTTAGTCAACCTTTATGCAATCAAGTTATCCAAAAAAAATGCACAAATACCCATTAACATGCACTAACCCTTATTTTAACATATTGTATTTCTTTTTTTTTTTAGTATTTTGGGAATGATACTTTTGTTCGTTTGTTTATTTCTGATCTGTTGCATTCCAGAGTATCCTATTTTGCATTTTAAGGTTCTTTGCTACTGGGAAGAACACAAATGTTAAGGACTGAGCTGATATTCAAAAGCATTTGGCCATATTGTTTCAGGGAGTAGAAGCTTCTCTTAATGATTGACTGAAGCATCTTAGATTCCTCTATTACACCATGGAATCAATTTCATGGAATTTATTTCAACCCCTCTAAAATCCAGAGCTTATTCAATATTCTTTAAAAAAAGAAATTTCAGTGTGTGCCTGACAACATATGGGTAGTACCACACAGAAAAATATTATGGGAAACATAGACATGTGATTTTAGCCTTCTTGTGAGAATTTTCAAATGTGTTGTGAGAATTGGACTACCTTAAACTTCAACAGGAACGGTCATCCTCTTGGGAAAGTTTTTGCAATAGTTTTGTGAAGAGGCAGGTTTCCAAAAAATATTTTTTAAAGCGTTTCTTCTCAGTCTGTAATGATCAGAGAACTCCCCTTTTGCAAAAGTTTCCAAGCTCAGACTCTGCTTCATGCTTCTTCCCATTCTGTCCGTCCTAACTTACTTACCACACACAGGCTGACAAAGTTTGGGGCCCAGGGAAGCATGTTCCCCTACTTACATACCCAAGACTTTCCACTGAATGGATAGCTGGGTTACAGTAAAACTTGTGAGATGCTCATTTCCAAAGCGTGTGAAATCATAGTTGCAAAACTTGACTTTGAAGGAAATCTAGCATGCTACCTTCAGCAACTCTGTTGAAAGAAAGAACCATCAAGTTGAAGACCAGCTGTCCATGCATCTCTCATCCACCCCTAGAAATAATCTAGCTGGCCTCTTTCTTGGTTAACTTCAGTTGCATTCATGTTGGTCACTGTCTGCAGACTTTTTCTTTTTAGTATTGCTGATTTCTTAGAATTGCAAAAATATGAACAGCATGTTGTTTTGAATGAATTCATATGATTTGTTGGATACTGCATGAAAAGATATGCAGTATCTTTTACAACTGGACTTTTATGCATGTGCTCAACATATCTTTGGATGACCCTGGTTCTAAAGTGCATTTTCATGGGCTTAAAAATGAAATTTTCTCCCAAAAGGTTATATGACTTAAATTACATGTAAGCTATATATCATAAGTTGGATTCATATTTTTTAAGACATGGCTTTACTATAATTTTGGTTTTGCCAGTAAAATTATAATTTACATACATGAAATATTCCTTCTGTAAATTTATATTCTTTCTAAATCTTTGCATTTTAGTGTTTGATCAATTAGATCTTGTTACATATGAAGAAGTAGTAAAACTGACAGCATTCAAAAGGAAAACACTAGTCTTATTAGGTAAGTTTAACTGCATAAGTGGCTTTCTTATTTTCATCTTCAAGACATTTTATGAATATTATTAACAATTATCAATTTTTAACTTCCTTTTTAAAAAATGCCATAGGTGCGCATGGTGTCGGGAGAAGACACATAAAAAACACCCTAATCACAAAGCACCCAGACCGGTTTGCGTACCCTATTCCACGTAAGCAATGTTTCACTCTCCTTTAAGTGTATTTTTCCTTGTACTTTTCTAATCTTGTAATTTACATATTTTTTCTGATTACATAAGTAATAACTGCTCATTATAGGAAATTTGGAAAGTCCAGAAAAGAACAAAGAAGAAAATGAGTTAACAGTTAATCCCAACCCCACTCTCAATATTTTATTGTATACCCTTCCAGGCTTCTCTTGGTGCAAACACGTCGCGTGTGTGTGTGTGTGTGTGTGTGTGTGTGTGTGTGTGTGTGTGTGTTGTTATCATTGTTGTTTAACAAGACTGGGCTCGTTCAGTCTATTTGTAATCTAATTTTTCCAACAATATGCCATCAATGTTACCCAGATGAATTATTCTTCAGAAAAATAGGTTTTAATGATAGTATAATTTTCTTTGATATAACAGTATTTTCCTTAATCTGTACCTAAATTGTTGACTTTTATCACTTTTAAAACCCAATGTGCTATCCATTGTTTACTGTAAAGAAGTTTAAATCTGTAATATTTTTATTCCCCTTATTTTCTATATCTTATCCTTAACCTCTTGTCCTCTTTGTTTCCTCAAGTACAAAATGAAGTAATTCCAGGAAAATAAAGAGGATTTGAGATCATATGAACACTTAGCAGATACTGGATAGATAATAGCCATCTTGCTACCATCATTTTATTTTATTTTTTATTATTATTATTATTATTCCAAAGTTTAAAATTTGAATCCCAAAAGCTTTTTAGCAGTTAGAGCTTTGTTCGGGGTGGGAAGAGCTAAAGGAGAATGATTTTTAAGAGCAACAGGAGAGTGAATTCCCTGGCGGTCCAGTGGTTAGGACTCTGCGCTTTCAACTGCCGAGGGCCCGGGTTCAATCCCTGGTCGGAAAAAAGAGCAATAGGAAAAAATGGGAAGATTGGCTCCATCCTGTAGGGCCTTCCAATGCCATGTCAGCACCATTTACTGTTTTCTCTACATCCCAGAGAGCTGTGAGGGTTCATAAGACCAGTCTCATCCCAGAACCCTGTCTGATTTACTCAAAAAAAGAAATTCATCAAATATTCTTTCAGTTGGTACCACTGGAGTTTTCTAGTAAAACGCTTTAAAATGTTCTTTTAATTCTCCTTATGTCTAGATCATGAGTACAGCAAGCTTCTTGATCACATAAGCAATTGAACTTCCATGTTATTAAACGGCCAATTAACTAGCTTGGTTTTAAAGTGTGTCATTGCTGACCCCAATCATGTCTACTCGCTGTAATATTTGACCCTGGGTGTATACATAGCATATGTTTACCTACCGAAATGACTGAAGATAGGACAGCATCAACACAGTATGCTGTTTCTTCAGCTTTTCATGTGCCTGGAGAAAGGGTTCTTCTTTAAAACATCCACATTTTGATGTCCATGAGCACTTGGCAGTTCTACAGTCTAGTTGGGGCAGGAGAGGGGAAATTCCCCCAGGGTTTGGACTCATGTACAACAAAGAATAGCATGAATTTGTTCTTGCTCAAAAAAGGAAAGAAGCAAAGGGAGAAAGAAAACTAAAACTGCTGTCTAGAAAAACATTTCCTAAAGTGTGTTTTGCAGAATCCTGGTCCTATTAGTATCCCACAGAACTAGGACTTACTGGCAGATATTTTAGTATACACTCGCTTAGGTCAGGGGTCAGCAAACCTTTTCTGTAAAGGACTAAACAGCAAATATTTGAGGCTTTGAAGGCCATATGGTCTCTGACACAACTGCTCAACTCTGCCATTGTGAAAGCAGCCACAGACAATATGTAAACAAATGAGCATGGCTCTTTTCCAATAAAACTTTATTTACAAGAACAGACAGTGGGCCGTATTTGGCCTACAGGCCCTAGTTTGCCAATTCCTGCTTTAGGTCTTTCCTAACTATTATGGCCATATCTGGCTACGGTCATTATGTTTTCAATATGGTATCCCTTTTGCTGTATCCTGACATTCTCCTTTTGCATGGTGCTGTATACCAGCACTGTTCAATAGAACGTTCTCTCATAATGACAGCATTAGATATCTGCACTGTCCAGTACAGTAGCCATTAGCCACATGTGGGTATTGAACCCCTGAAATGTGGCTAGTGAGACTGAGGAACTGAATTTTTTAATTTATTTAATTTTAATTTACTTAAATTTAAATAGCCATATGTGGTTTTCCATTTTTTTTAATTCTTCTTGTTTCCTTCTCTTAAGACCTAACTGCATTAAGGCATAGAGTGAGTTATGTTAATCCTGGGTCATTTAGTGTCTTTCCCCTGTGGTGACCCATGAAGGGATGAAATAGATCTCATCTAAACACAGAAAGATTCACCAAACCAAACAGCTAACCAACTACTGTGGTCCGATGTCACATAAACAAATATGACTTCTAGAATTTAGTTCTACAAAGCTACTGGGGGTGGGAACAGGGCATGAGACATACTACAGAATCCATAGCTTTTAAGAGGAGATTGAGTTTGGATAGGTCCATTGGGAGCATCAGCTCATAAGCTCAGCCTTTTAAACCTCTCTTGACATGTAACTTTGCAGACACCACCAGACCTCCAAAGAAAGATGAAGAAAATGGAAAGAATTATTACTTTGTATCTCATGACCAAATGATGCAAGACATCTCTAATAACGAGTACCTGGAGTATGGCAGCCACGAGGATGCAATGTACGGGACGAAACTGGAGACCATCCGGAAGATCCATGAGCAAGGGCTGATCGCAATACTGGACGTGGAGCCTCAGGTAATGCCTAGCCAACCCTGGCACCCTGTCGTCCTGCCTGCATGCTAAGCTCAGGTTCTGAAATAAAAAATGGCATCAGAACATCACAGGTCACATAATAATTTAATAGTAAGCTACGGGAAAGTATCGGCAATGAAGGCACCATGAGTTAACCGTCTAGAATGCAAGCTGACTAATCGTTGCACTCAGGGCACACACAGTGTATTTAAGAAGTAGAGACTGTTCTCTTAAGAGATTCGTTATACTCAGAAGCTCAATAAAGTGCCCAATCGGGTCTGTGCCCGCCAGAAATCCTACAGTAATCTGACTCAGGATGAGACTCTGGCACTTTAACACAGCAGCCACCTTTCCTCTCTTGGTACAGCTCACACTAGACCATCAGAGTCTCTGCCAGCATCTTATGTTAATCGCCAGCAAGAAATTCTGATCCTGGGGCCTGGGTCCAAAATACAGCACCAGCTTTATGAATGCAAGCATGAGCGAGCCCCAGGGGATGTCAGGCAGAGCAGGGGTAGAGACCCGTGGTGGTTCTTAGCCTCTGCCATCTCTTTACTGAGGGACGATGCCTGACCCTGAGCTAAAACTAGGAGGCACATGGAGAACTTGGAGAGGACTCAGAGCTAGACGCAGAGACGATTAGATGATCTGCAGATACGTCCTACACTAGAAGCAACAGAAATTTTTAAACTTGAAAAGGAGAAAGCCAAAGGCCTTACATCAAAAATGCTAACAAGCTATTTTTCATCTCTGAGGACAAACTAAGAAGAAGTGGGACTCAAAGCCCAGTAGGAAGGATTTGGGAGTTGTAGACATCAGGGCAGGTTACCGGAGAGGCTTGTGGATGCCTGTGTGACTCCCAGGCCTGCCGTTTCTAAGACCAACCTGTACCAAAAATCCCTTATCACTTACAAATAGAATCAGTACAACACCTGTTGAAATGGTAGACCAGCTCCCCTCAAGCAGGCTCCGTTTCATCAGGGGGCTTACGTGGCTACCCCAGGCAGGGAAGATCCCTGTTCAAGGGCCACTGTATGAAACTTGGTCCCCTAGCCATCCCTAAAGGGAGGATGGAACCGGCTTAGCCAGGGTCTGTGTGACTTGGGGCCTGATGGCTCAGTTACTTGGCTCCAAGATCCTAACATCAGGGCCAGTGGCTTCACGCATTTCCATGTCACAGCACCTGATGGGGTTCTTGAACTTGGAATCTGGTTAAGGGGCTGGGGAGGAAAGCAACATTAGGGTGAACACTATACAGTTTACTTAACAATGAACTTGGATCTTTATATATATGATGTGTAATGCAGATTGATTTTTGTTTAACTACTAATCCCTCCTTACTAGGGATTGGAAAAATCTTCTGGCCAGGGGTGGCTAGAGGAAAAGTCTCAATCCTGGTCCTGGTCTTCGACATCCTCTCCTTGGGTTCCACACTGGTCTTCACCTGAACGTCGTTTTCTGCTGGTAGTAATGTCTCTAGCAGTATGCTGGCTGCAGGGCTCCTCAGACCACCTCTGCATTATCTCAGTCCACTTTCCAGGGCTTTCTGCCTCACCTGCTGCCGCCGCCACCACTGCCGCTATTGCTGCTGCTGCCCCACCCCTGGCGTCCAGCTCTCCCCATGCCCTTGCCCAGCCCAGCCCAGCCCAGCCCAGCCATGCATTGCTCTGCACTGCTGAGCGGGAGATACTTCTCTCGGCCTTATCAGGCTGCCCACAGCAGTCACTTTCACGTGTGGCACTGGGCACCAGAACACCCCTCGGCCTGGCCTGGGCATTTTCCCTGCTCCCTGTCTGCTGGAGGGCCTCACTGCATTCTTCTCTCCTGCTTCCTTTGTCCCCTCCTCAGAACCGTGATCTCTTGGGAGAGATAGGGATCCTGTTCTCTGCCTGAGCCTCTTAGGGCCCGTGGCCCTGGGGTCCGGTATCACCCAGATCCTGCTCCTCTGGTTGGTCTGCTTGACCACTCTGGTCCCAGGCTCTCCTGCCCAGTGCTCCCAGGCCTAGTCCTGCTCTCACACCGACCACTGCGTCCAGCGGTCCAGCTGCAGGTGCCCACAGACTCTGCACCGCCTGGGCTTCCCCCTTGGGCTTCTCTGCCTTCAGCCCACTCTCTCCCCAGGCTGGACAAGGCCCGCGCCCTGCCTTCAGGATGCCCGTGGCCATGACCGACTTGCTGTCAGGCAGATCCTCGTTGCTTCAGGGAGGCTCTCTCCTTAGGACCTTGTCTCCATGCCCTTTTCCCACCCCGGCCCATTTGATTACCTGCTGTACTATACCTCACGGACAGTTCGACTCAACCAGCATGTATTAAGTACTTGCTATATTCTAAGCATTGTGGCATGAGCTAAGAATACAAATAAGGCAAGCTGGTAAGGGTGAAATTCCTTCCTCAGTGTTCATCAAAAACTGTCTATAACAGAAGTGCCATGTGGCATTTTTTAAAACCCTCTAACTGCTGACACCACTCCCACTCTGTGTGGACCACAGAAAGCCCCACCTAACACTGGGGTTCAGCTCATTTTTTTTTTTTTAGGCACCAAAATTTTTATTAACCCACCTTCTTGCTCTCTTTTAACATTATAAACCAAATTAATCTCTTTGACCCAGAGTTGTGATGTTACAATGCGCTTTTACGTTTCTTTGGCCTCTCTCAACCTCTGGCTATCACTTCTCTTGTCCTTTCTTGGCTATCCCTTAACAATATATTCCAACCCCTGTAAAATAGGGACTAAAAGTACCAACCTCATTGTTCTGAGGTTTAAGAGAATGCCAGGCACTAAGCTGGGCTCTCAGGAGCATTCAAATGCCAACAGTTCCTCTACACCCTTTGACATAGCTCCTTCTCATCTGTCATGGACTGAGGAACCAATGAACCTGTAAACCAAGAACATGGGCATAAAGTCCATGGGCCAAGTGAGGGCCTGGATGGTAAAGTGCATGGGCTTTGTGATCACCACCACCAACTTCCAGCCTAAGGAAGGACTGACTGAGTGAGCAGTTCCAGAACCCCTGATCTCATGGCTCCCTGTGGGTAACTCCTGTGTACCTCCATCGTGACCAGGGCCTGAGGAGGGACTTCTCAATTCCCCCTGCCACACTTGCAACAGTATGAGGGATGCAGCAGAGACCAAAGACTGAGTGACTAGCCCCAGGGAGTTGATGGGGACCATTATCAAACCAGTCTCAAAGGTGGTGCCATTTGCTCTTGGGGAGGAGAGGTGGGACCCAGGCAAGGACAGCAGCTGGAAGGCAAAGGGCAGGCCTGGTTCTCAGTAGCGGTAGTGATCAGGTTTGAAGGGGCCGTCACGGGACACGCCCAGGTACTGGGCCTGCTTCTCAGTCAGCTTGGTCAGCTTCACATTCAGCTTGCCCAGGTGGGCTTCAGCCACTGCTTCATCCAACTTCTTGGGCAGGAAGTGGACCCCAACAGGGTACTTGTCTGGGTGGGTCCACAGCTCAATCTGCGCCAGCACCTGGTTGGTGAAGGAGTTGCTCATCACGAAGCTGGGGTGGCCCATGGCACAGCCCAGGTTGACCAGCCGGCCCTTGGCCAGAAGGATGATGCGGCTCCCGTTCTTCAACAAGTAGCGGTCCACCTGGGGCTTGATGTTCACCTTCTCCACAGCGTTCTCATTCGGCCACTTGACATCAGTCTCCACGTCAAAGTGTCCGATGTTCCACACAATGGCGTCATCTTTCATCTGTTCAAAGTGCCGGCCGAGGAGGATGTTGACACAGCCCGTGGTGGTGACAAAGATGTTGCCCTCCTGACAGGCCTCATCCATGATGGTCACCTCATAGCCCTCCATGGCAGCCTGAAGCGCGTTGATGGGGTCGATCTCCGTGATGATGACATGGGCCCCGAAGCCCCTCAGGGCCTGGGCACAACCCTTGCCCACGTCGCCATAGCCCGCTACCACCGCCACCTTGCCTGCAATCATCACGTCTGTGGCCTGCTTGATGCCATCTATGAGGGACTCCCGGCAGCCGTAGAGGAGCCAACTTGCTCTTGGTGACAGAGTCGTTGACATTGATGGCAGGCACCTTCAGGATCCCATTGACCATCATCTTGTACAGATTGTGGACCCCCGTTGTGATCTCTTCGGAGATGCCTCGGATGCCTGACAGGAGCTGTGGGTACTTGGTGTGGATGAGGTTGGTGAGGTCACCACCATCGTCCAGAATCATGTTGAGGGGCCCGTCCTTGAAGTACAGCGTCTTCTCAGTGCACCACAGATACTCCTCGTCCATTTCACCCTTCCAGGCGTACACTGGAACGCCAGCCTTGGCAATGGCAGCTGCTGCATGGTCCTGGGTGGAGAAGATATTGCAGCTGGACCACCGCACCTCAGCACCCAGGGCAACGAGGGTCTTAATGAGGACAGCTGTCTCCACGGTCATGTGCAGGCAGCCGGCAGTGAGGTCGCCCTTCAGTGGTTTGGAGGCTGAGTACATCTCCCACATGTGCATCAGGCCCGGCATCTCATTCTCTGCGAGATCCAGGGCCTTGCGTCCCCAGGCGGCCAGGCTGATGTCAGCCACTTTGTAAGGCAGCTTGTCTGACATGCTGGCGGCGTTTCCGCACAGAGTGATGGACATGGGCAAAGGGGGCCGAGCCTCAGGCTGGGGATAGGCGCGGGGCGGGCGGCGCCGGGCAGGGCCAGCTCATTTAGTTTGTGCCATCTTAATTAATTTTAGATAGTTGAGGCCAAACCAAACACATGTCTAATGATACTATATAAGATGTTGTGGTTCAACTTTAAACCTAAGGGACTATCCGAAAGACTTTAAACCAGAAGAAAATGAGTAACCTGGCTTCTTTTAAAATAAGGAGAATAGATTGTGTTCCTCTATATTTTGCCAAGCATTAGTACTCCTTACCTAATCCTTGTAACACCAAGATAGAGACATCAGTATCTACTTTTGAGGATGAAGAAACCAAGCCTTAATGTAATTTTCACTTGAACAGTCTCGGTTTGGATTTGGGGTTTTTTTTTGTTTTGTTTTGTTTTTACAGTAAATCTTAGACTCCTTTCACTGTACCATCCTAGAAGAGTTAACCCTGTTTAATCCTTAAGCTGGTGCGCCTTGTATGTATGTGGTAGTACAATTTAAATCTTTAACATTTAGAAAAATCTGTAAGGCGGTCAAACCTGAGGAAAGCTATAGAGCTGACTTCTCATAAAGCCATGGCTCAGAAAATAATCTATGTCCCTAAAGCTGGAACTATAATAGCTCCAGTGTGTAATCAAGACAATTTTAGATTTTAATTTTATTCTGATTTGTCCATTTGCAGCATTAAAGAGTTGACAGTAGCAGAATATTTGTGGCTTTGCTTCTGCCCCCAGGGAAAGGTTGTCATCAAGGGGTAGGTACAGTCTTGTTAGGAATCTGTGCTTGGAAACAACAGCCATGTTTTGAACTAGAGGCTGTTTTGTGAATTCAGTTGGCCCTCTTAAGATTGTTTCTGGGGTCACTGTGTTCTTCCTTATACCCTTAGATCTTTGTGCAAAATGACTCAGATGCTTGCCCTTTTTAATTTTGCAAAAAAACAGATAAGTCTTAAAGATGTCTGCTTCTTAGATACTTGGTCAAATGAGTTTTTATTCCTTGAGGGTAGTAACCTGACAATTATTGGCCATAGATGAGCCATTAAATCAATTTATCTCCAAAAGAGAACTTTAAATGCTAAATTAACGCTTCTTTGGCTGTTTGAACCCAGTGTATTTTCAGTGATCTTTCTAGACTCTCTCTCCCCTCTCTGGGATTCAGAAAGAGATATTTGCCTGTAAATATTAACAAATTTGTGTCTCATCTTAAAAGTCAAAAAGGAAGAGGTTTTAGAGATCATCTTAAAGCCACCTATTAGTGGCCTGAGGGAGGGGAATCCTTGTGAAGCAATTCCATTTCCTGTTCCTGAACTTCAGGCAAGCTGAGTCTGCACACACACACACACACAAAAAAACTGGCCCCCACTTGAGACCCATAAGTAGAGCAGAGTATGGGGACAGAGGCCTTCGAGAAAAAATGAGGACATGTGTGGTGACTCTGCTGAAGATAAGAGGGAGACTAGGCAAGAAAATCTCAGTCAGGATTCTAGGCATCTTATAATCTTTGAAAGTACAATAATATAGGAGAGAAACTCAAAGCCGTGAAAAGGAGGAGGAAGCAAATATATTCAGTACTAACCACAGAGACTACTGTAGTTACTGTGATAAACATGAAATTTGGCTCTGAACTTCCTGGCAACCAGGACAAAAAGGAGAATGTCACGGATCACATAATTCTCATCTAATAGAAGTATGTCAGTTCTTTCCTTGGAGTTAATTACTAAAGGAATATAACCTGATTGTTAGACATAAGAGGCATTTGGTGGTGTGGTGAGTACAGTCTTCCCGGACAGCCTCATGCAGTAGGTGCGGAATGACCTTCATGTCTTCGTGGATAAAAGCTAAGGGCGTGAATGCCGTGCAGAGGAGGGTAGTCCGCAGGGAGCTAACGGTTGCCGAGTCGTGTGTTTTCTGGTGCAGAACAGAATAGCAGGCTAGAACCGAAAATACTCAGACAATTGGGTGGCTATCAGGCTGCAGTCACTGAGTGGAGAAAAGGCCATTTCACGCCTGGGGTGGCATTCTCGACTTCATCCGTGGGTTGTGGCTGTGTGGACTTCCATCTGGCACTCAGAGTAGCTTCAGGGATGGAAGCAAGGGTAGGGACTGGGCCTTAGGATTTTTTTTTCCCCATCTGAGTTGCCCAGAAGGTGGCTCTGGGTGGATGTGGGATGATGAGGAAACCTTATGTCTCAACTGACCCTGGAGTCACCTGATTTATGAGCACAGGAAGGATAGGAAAAGGCCCAAAATCATATTCACAAAAAGGACAGTTCTAAGTGAAGATCACTGTTAAGCTCGATTGAGCTATATACAGACTTTTTCATGATGGTTGTTCCTTGCTAAAATCTTCAGTCACAAAAGGATTTGCAAGGAAATGCCAATTACCTCTTTCAAAAATGAACATATAGAAGCTTGAAGAGCTTTCTCCCATGGGGAATCTGAGCCTGTGACTTTCACAATTAAAGCAGTTTGAGGGCAGGTAAAACAATGTGCCAGGCTCCGTTACCCCACAAGGAGAAACTGTAACTAAAGAAGAAAAGACAACCCTCAGGGCTTCCCTGGTGGCGCAGTGGTTGAGAGTCTGCCTGCCAATGCAGGGGACACGGGTTCAAGCCCTGGTCTGGGAGGATCCCATATGCCGCGGAGCAACTAGGCCCGTGAGCCACAATTGCTGAGCCTGCGCGTCTGGAGCCTGTGCTCTGCAGCAAGAGAGGTCGCGCAGCGCGATGAAGAGTGGCCCCCGCTCGCCGCAACTGGAGAAAGCCCTCACACAGAAACGGAGACCCAACACAGCCATAAATAATAAATAAACTTAAAAAAAAAAAAAAAAAAGAAAAGACAACCCTCAGAATGGGAGAAAATATTTGCAAACGAAGCAACTGACAAAGGATTCATCTCCAAAATTTACAAGCAGCTCATGCAGCTCAATATCAAAAAATCAAACAACCCAATCCAAAAATGGGCAGAAGACCTCAACAGACATTTCTCCAAAGAAGACATACGGATTGCCAACAAACACATGAAAGGATGCTCAACATCACTAATCATTAGAGAAATGCAAATCAAAACTACAATGAGGTATCACCTCACACCGGTCAGAATGGCCATCATCAAAACATCTACAAACAAATGCTGGAGAGGGTGTGGAGAAGAGGGAACCCTCTTGCACTGTTGGTGGGAATGTAAATGGATACAGCCACTATGGAGAACAGTATGGAGGTTCCTTAAAAAACTAAAAATAGAACTACCATATGACCCAGCAATCCCACTACTGGGCATATACCCAGAGAAAACCATAATTCAAAAGAGTCATGTACCACAATGTTCATTGCAGCTCTATCTACAATAGCCAGGACATAGAAGCAACCTAAGTGTCCATCAACAGATGAATGGATAAAGAAGATGTGGCACATATATACAATGGAGCATTACTCATCCATAAAAAGAAACGAAATTGGGTCATTCGTAGAGATGTGGAGGGACCTAGAGTCTGTCATACAGAGTGAAGTAAGTCAGAAAGAGAAAAACAAATATCGTATATTAACGCATATATGTGGAATCTAGAAAAATGGTACAGATGAACCTATTTGCAGGGCAGGAATAGAAAGGCAGACGTAGAGAACAGACGTGTGGACACGGTGGGGGCGGTGAGGGTGGGATGAACTGGGCGATTAGGTTTGACATAAATACACTACCATGTGTAAAACAGATAGCTAGTGGGAACCTGCTGTATGGCACAGGGATCTCAGCTCGGTGCTCTGTGATGGCCTAGTTGGGTGGGATGTGGGAAGGGGGAGGGGATGTGTGTATACACAGAGCTGATTCACTTCGCTGTGTGGCAGAAACTGACACAACATTGTAAAGCAATTATAGTCCTATAAAAATAAATAAGTAAAAAAATAAAATTCAGAAACATAATCCTAGGAAAAGTGAACCTTGCACTAAACAGGAAAGTCAAAACCTTTACCAACCAACTTGCCTCTTACATGCCTTTATATTCATAGAGGCCAAGAGATTCTCTTCAGCCATGAAAGCACAGTGCCCTCTAGTCAAACCTGCCTCAAAAGGCAAAATAGACTTTGTGAATTATATGTACTGCTTTTACATTTTTGTTTGATCAAAAGACTATTTCTGCCAGGTGCCATCTGGGGCATGAGGAGGACAACTGAACGAGACGCAGCCCCTGCCCTCAGGAAGCTTAGCCGCCAGCATCCAGGCACTTGCATTTCCAGGGTGGCGGGCACTACAGGTGCCTAAGTGTGGGTGTGTCAGGAGCATACCGGCGGGGCGCCTGACTCAGCTCAGAGCTCATAAAGGACTTCCCAGAAGAAAGAACACTCAGCCAAGCAATAGGGAAAGTGGGGAGGGGGACGAGGGGATGGAATGTCCAGGCGGAGGGAGTAGGAAGAGAAAGGCTGGCCCTTTCTGGAACTGAAAGTAGTTCAGCAAGGCCAGTCCATGGAAGGGAAGGGACAGAAAGGTAAGCATGGGCCAGCTCATGAGGCAGGGATCTGACATTTATGCTCAGGAGGGTACATTTTACCCCAAGGCCAAGAAGGAGCTCTTGAAGGGCTTGGAGTGGAGGAGTGATGGAATGGGATTTGCATTTCCGAAAGATTGTTCTAGTGGCAGGGTTTAGTAGGATTGGAAAGCAGCAAAACTGGAGGCAGGGCACCCAAATTGCTACTACAGCAAACCAGACACAAGAGGGAGGAATAGGAATAGGGCAAAGCAAACAATTGAAAGGCTATTTACAAAGCAAACTATGTGGCTAACAGAATAGACATGTTAAATTCTTATATAAAGGACAGCAAGATATTTACCCCTGACGCATACGCATTAATTACATGTCAGTGACTTGTGAACTGTGTGCCTATGTTGGGTTTTGTTGTGGGGTTGGGGGGTGTCCTGTCCTAGGGCAGCAGCAGAAGCAGCAACCCCTTACCAGAATCAACTCCCACAGCATCAGATGCTGGCTTTGCAGTATGTCTGTGCAAACTAGTAGCTTGCAGTTAGTGGTTTCTGATACCTTGGAATGGAACCGAAAGGGGCCTCAGAGGTCCCTCTCCCTTGAATGTGGCGTCTTCTCATGGGCCTACAAATTGCCCACAGCCATACGGCTCCATCCCTGGACAGGGTGTCCCTTCCCTTTGAGTCCCACAGAGGAGAGGGCTTTCCTCAGGACAACTCAGAAGGCCTATGTCAGTGCGAACACAGCCCTCGTGGTCACAGTGGCCGTGATTTGCTCTCCTCATGAGCAATCTGAAATTTGAAATGTGGTGTAGTGCGCTCTGGATGAGTGCTGAAGCCACCCTGCTGGTCCGAGTCTACCCCAAAATGCATTTCCTAGGAATTAAAATTCAGGCTACAATTAATAACCAGGTTTAAATGAACATTAACCAACATAATCAGTGTTCACTTTTCAGAAGAAAAATAAGTCGGATTGATTCATGAGATTCATAAGAAAAACGTCCAGTTTGTCAGCTTTTATTTGCCAATGGCTATTGTCCATCCTTTGGATGAAAAGAAGTAATATAAGTTATTTATAAAGTTGGTAAATTTAATAATATCTTGCCAAAAATTTGAATCAAGGGCTTTTCCAGTTGTATAATTTTCTATGAACTCATTTGAATGTTTGCATTAGTTATTTCTCCTCTTAAGTCTCAGTTTTCTTTTTTTTTTTTTTTTACACAGGCACTGAAGGTCCTGAGAACTGCAGAGTTTGCTCCTTTTGTTGTTTTTATTGCCGCACCAACTATCACTCCAGGTTTGAATGAGGTAAGAATTAATCAGTTTTTCCTCTAATCAGCACTCCCCCGAGTAAGGATGCATTTGTGTTGTGCATTCCAGAGCAAAGCCCCATCTCATTAAGACAACTAAATGAAGCTCTGCTTTGTTTTCCATGCTGGCCAGTAAGATTTCCAGAGCTTGAGGTCCTCTTTCAGGAGTAGGAATTACACACCACAGAGAGGTGTGGTTCTTCTGAGATCAGAATCATTAGGCAAATGCAAGCTTTAGTCTCCAGTGCAGTCCGCCTGGGGCCTTATCCATGGGTCTGCTCCCGCCCTGAGGGGCTGCCAGCCCCTCCTGTCCTGATAGCGACTGCGACTGCGACTGCGCTGAGAGCTCTGGGCCAAGAATTGCCTTGCCTGGGGAGAACTATAAGGCATCCACCTCCTTGGCTGGGCTGCCAGGACACCCCTAGGCAGCCTCCGGAGTGGAACCCGTGCAGAATCTCTACCCAGGCCCCTGGAGACTACCAAACCTGGAAATGAGCTCTGTCCCCTCTCAGGCCTACTCAAGTCAGCAGCCGCCACGGAGATGGTGCCCGCGAGGGTCGGCAGCACCATCTAGAACCAGGCTGGCTTACACAGCCTTCTATTGCTGGGCAGATAAGAAGGTAGTTATGGAGTGTCTGGTGAGTATATTGCTGCTTATCTGCTGTAGGGTCATTCTTAAGAGGAAACTCTACACAAAGTTTTCCTGAAGGCCATCACTTCTGCAGGGTCTAGAAATCACCAGGACGCTCTTGGCACTGTCCAGTTAACAGTGGCCTAGACTCACCCAAGCTTATGACAGTAAAATCAAGGCTTGGAGATTTTCACTTTAAGGAAAATTAAATATCTAGATTTAAGGAAGATTAAAGAACTAGATTTCTATGTCACTCATATTTTTCAGTCATTTTTTGTCATTTCATTTGCAAAAGATGTAGTCCTTGGTAAATTCTACTTTTCCATCTTATCTAATATACAAACATGTTTGAAACTCCACATTGTGGTTAGCTCTTATCCTTTGGTTACCATGTATTTTTCTTGAATTATCATCTTTGCTTTGTTTTTGTTTTTGCCTATTTTCCTGCCCTTTTACTAATTTTCCATAGCTGCCAAAATGGTGCAGAAAATTGCCTGTAAGTACCAGCTAGGAGGTGATGAAATACAGCCTCGTCTCCTTTCATAGATTTAGAATGTAGACATTTTGTTCCCACAAATCCTTGCTTTTGCTGTTAGAATAAAGGCATTTTGTTTTCACTGAGTTAAACCCTGCTCACGTGTAAGTCAAGCCTGCAGACAAGCTGTTGTAGAGGAAGAAACTGACAAACATGGCTTCATCTTATAAGATCCTTAAGAGGGAGCTTTATTTTTTTTGTGTGACGAGAACTGCATTAAAAATTTGATGCTCTCAGCCATAAATTTTCTTGAATGTTTTCATCAGCCCAGCTTTCTGAGCAAATTATAAGCTCTGCTAGTGGTTCTTGAAGCCCACCCAGGACTGTATATTCCAATAGAATCCCCTAGCCCGGAGAGTGACGTGGTAGGAATTGCTCCTTCTCGTACTGGTAGGAAGCACTCCTGTCTTTGGGTGAATGCATGTTTCCTAAAATGGGCTTTTGCTTTGTGTTTATTGTAAAGCCACAGTGAAAATACTATGCTTTTTAAGTGCAAGCAGAAAGTGTGTTGATATGACCTTAGAAGGTGATGATTAACTGAGGTCTTATCTACACTGAAGTAGTTAACACCTAACATCCAAAGCATGTCACGTCCTGCTTTGAAATTCCGGTAGATGACAAAGCAGGTTAGGACACTCTCATTTCAGAGTGTCCTGATAGAAAAGATTGAGTCCCCAACCTTTCTGGTGTCTGTCATCCCCACTGTGGTGCTGTGATGGAATCGAGTGTTATTATTTCACCTCGAATCCCCTTGCCAGAGGGCTGCACCCACAGGTCGAGGTTCATCAGGAAGAGTCTCTTACAAACAGATGGGCCTCAGAGAAGAGGAGGGCTCCTAAGCCAGCAGTGGGTGCCAACAGCTCTCAAGTCCCTGAAGGCACCGCACCTTTTAGTTTGTCTGGAGATCTGTCTCTGTCATCATGGGCCCCCATTTCCTAGTAGACTTTCTCTGTCTCTTGACTATAGATTTAACACTCATCAAATCGTATAATGGCCAGTATTAGTCAGCCAAGTGCTCGTTCTTTCGGTAACATTTATTAAGCACTTACTATGTATAAGGCACAATGCCAAGTGCTGGGCACAGCAAGGCAAGTTTGAGCTCTAGTTGGGGAGAGAGATACTAATCAAATAAACAGGTATTTAATTGTATCTATATATATATTTCAGACTCCACCCAACAGCTCAGCTATCTAGTTGGTTACTTTGACTTACAAAGTTTCCTGGTTTCAAATTTGAACTTGCCCATTAAAAGTTCAGCATAACAAGATCTGACCCGTGAAGATGCAGAGGCAGACTTTCTGGTGGCCCTTAAGAGATCCCCATCTTGAAAGAACTGCCATCCTGAGGCTCTTTGTAGTGCGCTGCAGGAGTTGAGGGAAAGCCTTTACTGCCGCGAAGAGTTCAATAGCTGCTTTTCCTTCAGAGTTGTTTCCATAAGAGATGTAAGTACTTATGAACAGTGATATTTGGCCATTTCCAATGCAGACCAATGTGAGGGGATTCATCAGATGCCAGCTGCCGTTGTATCTGGGAAATGGCCTTATTTCATCCATTATTTGTAACATCCAAAAAGCTTTGCCTCTGGCATCCACTGCTGTTGAGTGAGGGCCATTATATGTAACTGAATTCCTGGAACATATTGAACCTCTAAGTAGAATAGAGAAAAATACAACTTAACTTGTTGTCCAGAGGCAGGGGCTTCTTGGCACAAACACAGCTGGGCTCTGGGGCCTGGTGCAAGCAAGTGCAGAGGACCAAGGGAAGGGGATGCAGGGCTCTGACCTCGTCCGTCCCCTGAAGTCCCCCCACCAAACGGGAGAGTGGCTTGAGATGAGGCGGGCCTGGGTCAGAGGAATGAGGGCAGAGTGGTTCGACTCTGAATCAGTCAGTCCCCACTGACCCCGGGGCAGACACTGCTTGGCTGGGGTGGGGTGATGTGTTTGCTGAAGAGTGTCTGTTTCCTCTGGTCCGTCCGGTTTGGCGTGGAGCCCCCTGTTGCATGGTGAGCAGTCATGGTGGCAAGCCGTAGTTCTGTGACCCTGCCATCCCGGGGACCGTCATCTCCTCTGTCACGAAGCGGGCTTGGCCTCACGCCCAGATGTGGCACATCAAGGTCTGGCCTTGACTGTTTCTGACATTGGGACGGACAGAAATGTGACACGAGAAAAAAAATCCGGCTGACTTTTCTCTTTGCTCTTCCCTCCTCCCACACCCATCCCTACCTCCATCCCATCACCATTTAGGATGAATCTCTTCAGCGTCTGCAGAAGGAGTCTGACATCTTACAAAGAACATATGCACACTACTTCGATCTCACAATTATCAACAATGAAATCGATGAGACAATCAGACATCTGGAGGAAGCCGTGGAGCTCGTGTGCACAGCCCCGCAGTGGGTCCCAGTCTCCTGGGTCTATTAGGCCTCTCCCCAGATATCTGCCGCATAACTGGGAGCCACCTCATACATGGAAAAGCCTCTGTTATCGGCCTTGTGTCAGCAGGTCGTGGTCCCTAGAGACTACCTAGTTGTAGTGTGACCTACATTTATATTATTGTCATGTCCGAATAGATAGGAGGAGAAAAACAATTACACACTAATTTAAAGAGACAGTATCTTTTTTAATCAGTTCTCCTAAACTTTAATAAAATGTATCTTTAAATGTATGTATTATTCAATCCTTTGGAATGTTATATTTTTGGAAATCATAGCTTTTTATTTCCAAGGCCCCTAAAAACTGCACAAAATAGATGCTGCTTTCTATAATCTATTTTAATAATAATAAACAATGATTCTGTTACCTTGACTGGGGTTGGAACACTACATTCTTTTTAGAGTCTGATTTTATGGATTGGAATATCTTTCTTTCCTTTATTTATTTGAAATAATCAGTCTAGTGATTACAAAACTCATAAATTTTTAAAGGCCTTTTTTTTCCTCTTTTTTTTTTTTAGAACAGTATTTTTTTTAAGTCCTTTATGTAACATCCAGATAATGTGATACTGTCTCTTTGAAGCACCCTGTAAACCTTTTAGAGATTTGAAGTTGGGTCTTGACTCTTAATGCATGTGGACAGTCGCGAGCGTTTATGCTGTCGGTGTGTCTGTGTTGGACAAAACAATCTGTAATCTACAGCAAAGTACATTCCGTTCACGGGGCACACCCAGGGGAATAAGAATAAAATGCTATTATGACTAAGTTGTAAACCTATGCACATCCCTTGCATTTCGGGCAACTTTATAAAAAACAAACAAAAAGAAACTGATTTTTATTAATAATAATCAATCATGTAGTGAAATGTGTTTGTAATTTTGTCTCAATTTAATTTGTTGTAAGGTGGGAGGGGGAATTGCTGGTTTCACCATTTCAGATCTGTGTTGTCTGAGAGTATTAACGTTTTAATTAAGCAAAGAAATGAGGATTTTTAATATGTATGTAATTGTTTTAAAGCACCCATTTTAAGAGAATATACTGTGCAATGAAGAAACCAGTTTAGGCATTTGCTATAAACTGAATTATTCCAAAAGAATAATCTATAACAGCCCTGTAAATTCCTTTAAAATGATAACTAACAGGACAGTTTGACCAATTTTTTTTAAAATATACTTCCTTTTATGTGTTCAATAATTAAATGCCTTTGGGTCCTTCATTTCATTATAGATTTGTTCAGGTTTACAAGGTGATGATCTTTTAGATTTTATAATCCATTAGATGCTCACTGAAACATCAAAGGCCCAGGAATGACGACTATCAGTTAGCAGGACAACAAAATACTCTGCACCCAAGGGCCACTAATGTGCACCTGTGCTTTCTCCTTCCTCTTGCTATATCCCTTGGCACAGGAGAATCATGTCCTTGTTGCTTTAGAGACATTAACCATCTCATCACCCTTCCACGAGGTCACATTCTTCCAATACAGGAGATTCAGGCTGGGGGGGGGTGGGTCTTCTGACTCTTTGCCAGAGGTCAGTGGAAGGTTTTTCATTAGAGTGTCTGTCAGGGTGTGAAGTGGTTCTATTAACCTGAGATCCTTGAAAAAAGACCATCGAGTTTGCTTCTTTTCAGTTAGATGGCCTCATTGCTTTGTGCCCTGGCAGGATGTGCAGGATGTGTTCTGAGCGGAACAGCTCCTCTGTGAAGGACCACACCGAGAAGGCATTTGGATACTCTTTTTAGGGTGTCACCCTCCCCTCCCACCTACTCTTATTAAACAATGCTGATTTTTCCTCTGCTGTTGTCCTTTGTGGGTAACCAGATGAGTATACAACTTACAAAGTGCTGAGTAAACTGCTTCTGTTGGGACCCACAGCAGGGTGACCAAACCACCAAACCAGAGACACTGTGGATGGAGGGAGAAACCCCAAGAGCTGATTAGGGCTGTGTTAGGACTGATTTAAATCTACCTGATGCCAAGGCCAGGCAGTCATTCCCATGATGGTACTGGTCACAATCCGGGCTCTTCTCAGTGTGAAACTGCCCACTCTACCTCTTTTCCAATGAAGCACAAAGAAGAATACAACTAACACCTGAGAACAGAAGCTCCCTCCCTCTGGTAGAAACCCCACTTGTCCTCTAAGACCAAATCTCCAGAGATGCTCGACGATGCCTGTCTTAAGCCACCCACCATGCTGATAAAGGTTGGGTCATGCAGAGGAAGAGAAAAGCAATGCCAGTGTAAATGTCTGGCCCCAGGATTGAGAAGCACTGTAGCGCTCATCCTCTCTCCTCCACCGCTTTATGCGTCCTCAGAGAAGCACACAGGCAGGCGGCATTCTCACCATTGCGCATGTGGCAAAATTCCTGCACCCAGAACTCATTCTGTCTAACTTCTCAGAGGTCGTCTGTTCCCTTCCACTAATACACGTCTTCTCTCAAGCAGTGTCTTTTTGACCTAGCAGAAAATACTTAAATTTCTGAATCCAGAGTAATTTCAGTACATTGCTGCTGCACCTCCATTACAATTGTCCACTAAGCAATCAGAAAATTGCTAAAAAGCTGCTTTACTGTTTCCATTCCATCAACAAAATCATTTTTTTTCCTTTAAAAGAACAGAGCGAATGGTTAGATTATTAAATCTTAGCACTGATCAACTGAGCCATATTCTGAGGGCTCTCTTTCCAACCCCATTGCCCACAGCAAGAAATGGGGTGTTTTTTATATGTCAAATTATCTGTTAAAAAGAATGTCCTGATTTTCTAATCATAAAACAGTAATTACTTTGCACACGCAGCATGTTCCATTCTAACACTAAAAAGGAAAATGTCAATTTAATTCAGGAAGCTTCCCAGTGTCAAGATAATATGGTAGCTTTTTTAAATGCAATTAAGTGTAACTCCTGTCAGTGAGATGGTTTAAAATATTTGCTCAGAGAGGAGAAGAAATGGGTGACCTACTTCTTGCAATTTGCACTCAGAAGGCATCTTCTGAGCCCGTCCCATTGGTGGTGGGATGTCAGAAGATGCTGCAAAGCCCTCACCGCACAAAGGGTCAGCACATGCTCCTTTCCCCGGGGTCCATTCCATCTCCCACCGCTGGGGCCAGCCCGCCGGGCCTGGACTCCATGCTACAGTTATTTTTTTAAAACCTTTGATCTCATTATTGCAGACGAGGTTTTTTGGTTTGTTTTTAAATCACTTGTAGTTAATCTGTTCATTAAGGCTTTGAGTTCATTCCTTGAAAAAGTGTAGTCAGTCGAGCCACCCTTGGGGAAACAGAGGTGGAGATGCCCGGCGTGGACACTGCCCCTTAAGGACAGGCAGCCCAAAACAAACGCTCTTGTCTCCCACTGATACGCTTTTCTTCATTTCAGGTCAATCTCTTGGGGCAAAGAGAACATGCCACTAAAGCTAGCAAGAACATTTCTTGATTAATAAATTCTTAATTTTAACACCTCCCACGCTGTCTCCTTGGAAAGAGGAGAAGGCAACTTGCAATCAGCATTCCAAACAAGCCCCTTCTCATCCTCATCCCTCCTGCTTATTTCCTATCATCAAACTGGTGTGTGCATGCGTGCGTGCGTGCGTGCGTGTGTGTGTGTGTGTTGGGGGGGAAGGGCTTGTTTTTCCAGAACTGGACACAGCCTCCTAATTCCATCCTCTTTACAAGGGGTTATGGTACCAAGGTCCCCGAGCATTCTTTCTCTTGTTCTGCGCCTCTGATTAATTCTCCTCTTAGAAAGCTCTTTTGCTTCTCACTGCAGCTTGCAGAGGGGCTACAAGCTTTACTCATGAATCGTTTCATTTGGTAGAAATTTTCCAGTTTTTACCCCTTTAGAAGTAAGGTCTTCCTCTCCATTTGGTGTCTTCAGTTACAGGACATTGCCTGTAAGGCTCAAGGCTTGATTGGCTTTGCCCACACCCAGTTATCAGTTTGCCTTAAACTTGGAGCTATTGGGAGTCTCAGGTCTTCCAGCTTAGTGAGTGAAGTTTAGGTGTGACATGCATCCAGGAAGTGGGAGAAAGGGAGAAAAAGAGTATGTTCACCAGTCCACATCCCTTTATCTGGTCTTTTCTCTGCTACTCTTGGGCTGCAGAAGGTGGGCAGACCTGGCCCACAGAAGGAGGAGGAGGGCCGCACCATCTCTAGGCCAGGCATTGCCAAGTCTTATCTCTTCAAGGGGGAGGATAGAAAATCCAGAGCTCCCACCACCCCTCACTAACCATCAACTCTCTTGACCCTGTGCAAATGGACCGAGCAAAAGAAACTGGGAAGAGGTGTCTGGCACAGGAGACCTCATTTCTGGCCCCAAGCACAACTTGCTATCTTATGTATGCACAGAAACTTGGAGCTTCGCTGCCATTTCTGTGTTCCTTCCCTTCTCTCCCGCATGTGACCAAAGGAACGTGCCAGTGGTCTCGCCAACAGAGCCCTGGGGGTGACCATCTTGGGACCCAGAGGCCATGCAGTCTCTTCAAAGGAGTTCTGCTTGGGGGTAGAAATAGGTGTTCCTCCACAGTGCGTGGCCCCAGCTATTATTTTCATTTTCAAGAGACCAAGAATTGGAGGAATTGATTTCCGGTCTCTGCTGTGTCCCTGGATGGCGCCTGTGCAGGCGGTGGGAGGCTATGGGGGCAGCAGGCCCGGGGGCTGATGCGAAGGCCACACGATCCTCACGTGCGGAGGCCACAGCATCATGTTTAATTGCCAGGCAGATGCGTCGCCGTTCAAGCTCAGTTCTGGGGTTGTTTTGCATAAAGTTTTGCCAACGTGTTTTTGTTTGTTTTTTTTTTTCTGTATGTATAATTGCCTTTTTATAAAAGGTTTTGAAGTATTGTCTCAGTGATAAAAAGAGAGCGATGTTAACGGTTGTTGTATATTTCACCGTATCCAATTGTAAGTATTTGAAGGGTACAGCGAAGCCTTAGCGTGCAAGAGCGTTTGTGCAGGAGGTGTCCTCTGACACCCAGGAGGTGAGGGGATCGGAAAGTTTCGGATTCTTTGTAAATGCCCCGCTTTTCTTTCTCTCTGTGTGTATATTTACATGCCTTAGCACACGCCCTCCCACCCTGATCCCTTTGCCCTGTCGCCAGAACAACCAGAACGCTGGTGCACTGCCAGTACAGGACAAGTCGACAGAACCCTAATCAGTTATCTCTCGTGTGCCAGGGGAGGAAGAGAAACTCCATAGTATTCTTTGTAGAATATACATACCTGTAGGATGCTGTGTAATGGGAAACCATAGATTTGGGCTTTTGTCATTTCAAAGTTGGAGAAATGTATGAATAAAATGTATAAAACACGAAAAGGTAGTTGTCTCCTCAGATTGCAGGCCAAACAGCTTGGGGACAAACCACCGGAGGATCACTTCCCGGCTCCAGTGTCCACCCCTGGCAGCCTGGGTCGTCAGCCTGGCTGTCCAGATTGCATTCTGAAAGCAGTTCAAGCTCAACTACTCGCATTTGGATGCAGATTTTAAATAGCTTCAGTTTAAAAAAAAAAATCCAAGTTTGACAGCTCCTGGGAAGAGACATCCAAATTGGTTTGAGTGGTGTAGGCACCCAGCATGGAAAGGCTGTCCCTTGCTTGACATTTGCATAGAAAGCCTCAGGAGGAAGTCTGCTGCCCTTAGTGTTGGGTGGTTGGCTTTGGCCTCTGGTCTTTGGTCTGAGACGTCGCCCCTCACGTGCCTCAGTGACCTAGTTTACACACTTCCTTCCCGGCCCTGGGCCCGGGCTCTGCCCAAGTACAGAACCATGGTGGCTTCAGAAACCCACAGTTGCATGTGTCCAGTGCCGACACCCCCAGAAATACCCCGGCCTGAATGTGCTCGCACGGCTCACCCCATTTTTTTTTTCTCTAACTGCTCACTTTAAGAAGACGCATATTAAGGAAACATAAACAGGAGCGATTATTTACTTTAGTCAAGTAAACCTCACCCTATCAAAAATACATAGAAGAGTCTAGGTCACATTCAGACACAAGAAATTGAGCCTCTGGCCTTCTGATTCAGGGAATCCCAAGTCATCTTTCTGCAGACTTCTTACCCTAGATGTACAGACAACCGAAAGCATAATGCTACCATTAAGCTTATTTTCTGCACTTGAGGGCATTGAAGACACATCCAACGTGTCATTGGAAATGACTAGAAACACGTATTTCTATATTTTGCCCAGTTTACAGTAATATGATAAGCTGAATAATAACACTGGGTATCATTCCGTGACCTGCTGCAGCAGAGCCTGGGAATCTGCAACAAGAACGCAGCGATATTGGTACAGGGTAGTAGACAGTGACCATGAGTTCAAGGTCACCGAGAGTAGTGACCTTGAGTACCCTGAGAGTACCAAGCCCCCTTAAAGGACAATGCAATAGTGCAGCTAGTAACCCAAGGTAGCGTCTGACTTTCTCCAGGACTGAACACCCAGGCCACAGGGCCTGCTGTGAAACCCCATGGTCAAGGCGGTGTCGAACATCCTGCACCCGCTGGCCTGCTCTCCACGCTCCTCCCCCATCCTCACATTTCAGTGAGTGGTGCCCAGAAACGGTTTGGCCAGAGACTCATTCTTAGGCTAGATCATTAAACGCTTCAAGCGTCTGCTGTTCCCTCTTCACGTCTCAGGAGAGGGGGAGACAAAGCTCCAGGCCCTCGAGATGTTAAACTGAGGCTGGAGATGGGGAAATCGAGCCCACTCACAGCGCATTTGTGGTCTGGTCCCACACAAATCAACAGCTTACCATAGGATTTCCCCTAGAACTTTCTAGGGTGGTGGAAATGTTCTATTTCTTACTTGGGGTGGTGGTTACATGGGTATGTGCCAGACACATCGAACCTAAGATCTGTGCATTCTACTGTATGTAAAATATACCTCAGTTACAAAAAAGAAAAGAGAAAAATCATATGATCGTCTTCACAGCTACCAAAAAAACATTTCACAAAATTCAGCCCCTACTTCTAGTTTAAAAACAAACAAAAACTCTTACAAATAAGATAGAAAATATCCTCAGCAGATACATAGCAATTTCAACCCACAGCCAACATAATCCACCTAAAGGTGACACAACAAAGGCATTACAATTGCCATTATCTTTTAAATTATCTAAATAACACATGATCTTCATAGAATGATTAGAAAATATGGATACAACAAAAAGGAGACATTCAAGCAGATTCTGCCACTTGGAGATAACTGCTATAAACACTTCTGTGTATCTCTGCCAGGCTAGTATTTTTCCAGGGAAATATACCTCTATATATCTGTATTTTTAATGCAGTGGGGGGGGGGCATACGAAACACATACTAACCACACATACTAAAATATTCTCCTCCTGCCATGATTATTTAATATTGCTTTTAAAGCACCACCCAGAAACAGAGCAAAGAAGTATCAACGTTGGAAAAGATGAGACAAAATTGTGCATATTTGCTAATAATATCGTCCTATATCTTGAAGTACCAATAAGAACAACTGGCGATCCATTCAAGTTAATAAGGAGCAGGTACAAAATCACTCAATGCTATTCTTATATATTAGCAATAAAGTTAGAAAATTTTAATGGTAAAAGTAGATGCCATTCTCCATTGCAAAAAGTTTTTAAAAACCAACAAAATCCATGGGATTTATATGAAAAGACCTCAAAGATGCACTGAGAATGGAAAAGACTTGGATAAACAGAGAGAAATGTTTCTGGGTGAAAAAACTAAGTATTTTAATGGCATCAATTTTTTCCAAATTAATGTGGAAGTTTAATACAGCACCAAATCAAAATCTAAACAAAAATGTTGGACCTTTACAAAATGACTATTCATCTAGAAGAATAAACAGTGGGGTTTTTTTTCTAATTTTAATTTTAATTAAAGGAAATACTAGGGAAAAGAGTCAAGGAGGGATGAGTAGCTCTTCCAGATTTTAATCTGTTCCAAAGCTAAGACAATTAAGACACCATACACCAAAAGTAGTTTTAGACAAAGAACTCTTTGATGAAATGATAGAAAATGAAAAGAATACAGAATTAACTAGTCAGTAAAACTCTGGAAGACAGTAACTTTTTAAGTTTATACAGAAGAAGTCACAAAGCGACTGAAAGATCTGATCCCTTAAAAATATAAACTTTTACATGAAAATGTTATAGACCACAAACTTGGAAAGACATTTTGCAGCAAATATGATATACAAAGCGTTGCTATATTTATTATACAATGAACTTATTATATATAAACTGGGTAAAAATACTAACATCCCAATATATGAACTAAGGACAGGAACATTTAACAGACAATAAAATGTATAAACCATGAAAGAAAAGGATCGATAAAGTTGAATTAAATTAAAAACTAAAAAGTTCTGTTTACAGAAGACACCATAAACAAACCAAAAAGATAAGCCACAAACCTGGACATGATGCTAGTGGCACATCTAAATGACAAAGAATTATCAGTAATTTGTAAAGAACTTCAAAAAATCACTTTTTAAAAAAAAATTTATTTATTTTATTTTTGGCTGCATGGAGTCTTCGTTGCTGCACACGGGCTTTCTCTAGTTGCAGCGAGCAGGGGCTACTCTTCATTGTGGTGAGCGGGCTTCTCATTGCGGTGGCTTCTCTTGTTGTGGAGCACGGGCTCTAGGCACACGGGCTTCAGTAGTTGTGGCACGCAGGCTCAGTAGTTGTGGCTCGTGGGCTCTAGAGCACAGGCTCAGTAGTTGTGGCGCATGGGCTTAGTTGCTCCATGGCATGTGGGATCTACCCAGACCAGGGCTCGAACCCGTGTCCCCTGCATTGGCAGGCGGATTCTTAAGCACTGTGCCACCAGGGAAGCCCAAAAAAATCACTTTTAAAAGAGAAAAAAATGGACTTCCCTGGTGGCGCAGTGGTTAAGAATCTGCCTGCCAATGCAGGGGACACGGGTTCGAGCCCTGGTCCAGGAAGATCCCACATGCTGCGGAGCAACTAAGCCCGTGCACCACAACTACTGAGCCTGTGCTCTAGAGCCTGCGTGCCACAACTACTGAGACCACATCCTGCAACTACTGAAGCCCATGAGCCTAGAGCCCGTGCTCCACAACAAGAGACGCCACCACAATGAGAAGCCCGCGCACCGCAACGAAGAGTAGCTCCCACTCACCGCAACTAGAGAAAGCCCGCATGCAGCAGTGAAGACCCAACACAACCAAAAATAAAATAAAAATAAATTAATTTAAAAAAAAAAAGAAAAAAATGAGCAAATATATAAACAGGCAACTCACAGAAGATAAAATCTAAATGGCCTTTCTTGAAACTCACAAATAATCAGGAAAATTAGAAATTAAAGTCTTAATAACGGATTTCACATTCCACTAACAGCAGACTATGTGATTTGGACCAACCCTCATACTTAAGACAACTGAAACAGTTGATTGAAATATTTAAAACATCTGCTTAGAGACGTTAGTAAGCTAACAAGATAGTGAAGAATTACAGGGTCAGGATTAGGAGGAAACTGATGCCCAAGGGAGGGAGTGAGCATTTAGGGCCACTTTCCTCTGGGGATATTTGCCCACTCCAGAGGAGGCGGCTAAGAGACCCAGTAGCACTTGTGGACAGCTTCCCAGGGGTGGGGGGAAGGGATGAGAGCCAGGGCATATTGGGGGAGGGGGGGATTGAGGAGGGACTAGTGAACTTCCCTCACTTTCAGTGGGTACCCTGAAAGTCTGCCTCCTAGGAGTAATGGTGACCCATCAGTAGACAGACCCTCACAGTGACTGCTCAGCTTCAAACCTTCTCAAGCCCTGACATTCAGTGGAAGTAATCCCAGATTGCTTGTGCCAGGTGCCTCACAGAAGAAAATGTCATTCCTCTCTGGAGGAAGAGATCATCATCCTAGGCCTCAATTATTTTCCACAAATATTTAGCAGATACAATGTCTGACGAACAACATGAGGAGAAAATAGGCAAATAGATGGATACATCTGTATAAATAAATAACACTAATATTTGGTTGGATTTTAAATATACACAGAATTAAAATACATGCTAACTCTGACATATAAGTTGGGAAGGAGGAAAAAAATTCAATATGTCTTAAGGGCTTTACATTGTCAAGGGAGAGGGTATGAGCATTAATTAATGTTAAATTTTTGTGAGTCAGGGATGCAAGTTTACAGTAACCACTAAAAGAAAAATAAAAGAGGGACCTCCCTGGTGGTCCAGTGGTAAAGAATCTGCCTTCCAATTCAGGGGATGCAGGTTTGATCCCTGGTCGGGGATCTAAGATCCCACATGCCGTGGGGCAACTAAGCCTGTACGCCACAACTACTGAGCCCACATGCCTCAACAAGAGAGCCCATGTGCTGCAAACTACAAATAACTACAAAGCCCACGCGCTCCGGAGCCTGCGCACCACAACTACAGAGCCCATGTGCCCTAGAGCCTCTGTGCCACAACTAGAGAAGAGAAAACCCACGCACCACAACTAGAGAAGACCGCATGCCGCACCAAAAGATCCCGCATGCCTCAACGAAGATCCTGCGTGCTGCAACTAAGACCCGAAGCAGCCATAAATAAATAAATAAATGAATGAATGAATGAACGAATGAGTGTGTAACTTCCAAGGTGATAAAATGTACAAAAATAAAAAATGATCAATCCAAAAGAAGGCAAGAAAGAAGAGAAACAATAATAATAGTATAGAAGGGACAAATTGAAGGCCCTTAGTAAGGAAGTAAATGTAAACCCGAATATATTTTAAAGTCTTCATTAAATGGAAATACACTAAATGCTCTAATTAAAAGAAAAAGATGGTCAGACTGTACTTTTAAAAATTTTAGTCTCTAGACTTACGAGACACATCTTAAGCATTAGGTAAAGGTTTACAATAAAAAGGACAGAAAAGATATATTGTTAAAACACTAGCCAAAAGAAGCCGGTGTAGCTATATTAATTTTAAAGAAAATAGACTTTTAAGGCAAAAAGCATTACTAGAGATCATTTCATCATGATAAAAAAGTTCAATCCACTAGGAAAATATAACAGTTCTATACTGGTAATCACCTAATAACCCAGCCTCAAAGTAAAGGGAAAAAGTGACAGAACTTCAAGGAGTAATAGACAAATCAGTGTAATAGTGGGCTATTTTAACATACCTCTCTCGGTAATGATATGCAAGCAGACAAAAAATTAGTAGGGATATAGAAGATTTGAACAATAGGGACTTCCCTGGCAGTCCAGTGGTTAAGACTCCATGCTTCCAATGCAGGGGGCATGGGTTCCATCCTTGGTCAGGGAACTATGATCCCACATGCTGCATGGCGTGGCCAAAAAAAAAAAAAAAAAAGATTTGAACAACATCAAACACCTAGGAATAAGTCTAACAAAAGACGTGCAAGACTCCTTATGTAGGTTATAGTTTATAAAATGTTATTGGAAAACTTGAAAGAGGACCTAAATAAAGGGAGAAATACACAATAGTCATGGCTGGGAATATGCAACATCATAAAGATGTTAATTTTCCTCAAAATGGTCTACAAATTCAACGCAATCAAATTTAAAATTTCGAGGGCTGTGTTTTTGGGGTTTTTTTGGTTGTTTTATTTGTGGAACTTGACAAACTGATCATAAAATTTGCATGAAAATTCCAAGGATCTAGAATAGTCAAAGCAATATTGAAGGAGAAGAACAAGGTATGAGAACTTCCTCTAAAGACTCTTTTTTCATTGAAATATAGTTGATTTATAATATTGAGTTAGTTTCAGGTGTACAGTATAGTGATTCAGGTTTTTTTTGGTTTTTTTGGCAAATTATGTTCCATTATAGGTTATTACAAGATATTGGGTATAATTCCCTATGCTATACAGTAAACACTTGTTGCTTCTTTATTTTATGTGTAGTAATTTGTATCTGTTAATCCCATACTCATAATTTGTCCCTCCCTGCCTCCCTCTTCCCTTTGGTAGCCATAAGTTTGTTTTCTATGTCTGTGACTCTGAAGACTTTTAAGATTTACCATAAAGCTATAGTAAGTAAACAAGTGTGATATTAGCACAAGGACAGATATATAAACCAATGGAATTGAATAGCTCAGAAAGAGTCCCAGCATATTTGGACATTGGCAGAGCGGTGGGCAGTGAGGGAAGGACAGTCTTTTCAATAAATAATGTGAGGACGATTGGATAAACATGTGAAAAAAAATAATTCTTGATCCCTACTTTACATCAGACATACAAATCAACTCTGGACAGAATACAGATCTAAATGTGAAAGGCAAAACAATAAAGCTTCTACAAAGTAGTATTCTAGAATATCCTTATAATGTAGGATAGGAAAAGATGATTTAAACAGGACACAAAAAGCATAAACCATAAAGAAAGAGACTGATTAATTAGACTATTAAATTTAGGATCTTAAGAATGAATTAAGACTATTTATCAAAAGACAGGATTAAGAAGCTGAAAAGGCAAGCCATAGAATGGGAGAAAAATATTACAAAATATATATGGCAATGGGTGATTTCCTACAAATCAATAAGACAGACAACCCAGTGGAAAAATGTATGAGACTTCAACATGTACCTCACAAGAGTGGATATCCAACTAACCAATAAATATATTCTCAACATCAGTAGTAATCAGGGGAGTGTACAGTAAAACATCAAGATATCACTATCCACTCAACACATCAAGATATCACTATACACTCAACACACTGGTGGTGTCAAACAGTAGCAAGTACTGGTAATGGTGTCAAGGAATGGGGACTTCATACACCATGGAAGGGAATGTAAATCAGCAAACAGTTTGGTGTTATCAACTAAAGTTGAAGATATGAATAACCCATGACCCAGTTATTCCACTCCTTAGTATATATACAATGGAAATGCACATACTTGTACAGACTATTAATATGTACAAGAATATTAATAGTAGCATTATTCTTAAGAACCCCAAAGTGGAAATAATCCAGATATCCAGCAGCAGTAGAATAAATAAATAAGTATATAAATTGTAGTATAGTCATGCAATGAGATACTACATAGCAAGGAAGATGGGCAAACAATAGCCACACAAAACAACATGGATAAAACTCACAAATATAATGTCAAATAAAAAGAAGCTACACACAAAGGAATACATAGAGTATGATTCCATTTACATAAACGTTGAAAACAAGCAAAACTGTAGTGTTGAAAGATACTTGCTATACAGATGGCCAACAGGCACATGAAAAGATGCTCAACATCGCTAATTATTAGAGAAATGCAAATCAAAACTATAATGAGATATCACCTCATACCAGTCAAAATGGCCATCATCAAAAAGTCTACAAATAATAAATGCTGGAGAGGGTGTGGAGAAAAGGGAACCCTCCTACACTGTTGGTGGGAATGTAAATTGGTACAGCCACTATGGAGAACAGTATGGCATTTCCTTAAAAAAACTAAAAAAAGAACTACCATATGACCCAGCAATCCCACTCCTGGGCATATATCCAGAAAAGACAAAAACTCTAATTTGAAAAGGTACATGCGGGCTTCCCTGGTGGCACAGGGGTTAAGAATCCGCCTGCCAATGTAGGGGACACAGGTTCGAGCCCTGGTCCAGGAAGATCCCACATGCTGCGTAGCAACTAAGCCCGTGCGCCACAACTACTGAGTCTGTGCTCTAGAGCCCACGAGCCACAACTACTGAAGCCCACACGCCTAGAGCCCATGCTCCGCAACAAGAGAAGCCACCGCAATGAGAAGCCCACGCACCGCAACAAAGAGTAGCCCCCGCTCACCGCAACTAGAGAAAGCCCGCACTCAGCAACAAAGATCCAACGCAGCCAAAAATAAATAAAAATTTAAAAAATAAATTAATTAATTTTAAAAAAAGAAAAGAAAAGGTACATGCACCCCAACGTTTAGAACTAGCAGCACTATTTACAATAGCCAAGATGTGCAGGCAACCTAAATGTCCATTGATGGGTGAATGGATGAAGAAGATGGGGTATATATACACAACGGAATATTACTCAGCCATAAAAAAGAATGAAATATTGCCATTTGCAACAACATGGATAGACCTCGGCATTATCATACTAAGTGAAGTAAGACAGAGAAAGACAAATATCATATGATATCACTTATATGTAGAATCTAAATTAAAAAAAATACAAATAAGCTTATTTACAAAACAGAAATAGACCCACAGATATAGAAAACAAACTTACGGTTACGAAAGGGGAAAGGGGAAAGGGGAAAGGGGAAAGGGGAAAGGGGAAAGGGGGTGGGGGTGGGATAAATTAGGAATTTGAGATTAACATATACACACTCCTATATATACAATAGATAACCAACAAGGATTTACTGTAGAGCACAGGGAACTCTATTTTGTAGTATTTTGTAATAACCTATAAGGGAAAAGAATCTGAAAAAGAACATATATATAACTGAATCACTGTGCTGTACACCTGAAACTAACACAACATTGTAAATCACTATAGTTAAATTTAAAAAAACAAACAAAAAAAGACAGCCTAGCGGACGAGTTATGGCCCAGTTCCCCTCTTAAGTCAGGAGATGATGTTACTCTAAAGTGCACCAGCTCCCTCAGTTACATCAGTTAATCCAGCCACCTGCCTACTTCATCCCTCCACTTGGATGTCGAATAGGCATCTTAAACTCACCAAGGCCCAACCATAAACAAAACGAAAAGACAGCCTACACAATGGGAGAAAATATTTTTCTCCCAGCAAATGCTGTGGCCAACAACGGATTAATTTCCAAATATACAAACCGCTCATACAGCTCAATATCAAAAAAACAAACCGAATCAAAAAATGGGCAGAAGACCTAAACAGATGTTAATCCAAAGACATCAGATGGCCAATAAGCACATGAAAAGATGCTCAACATCACTAATTATTAGAGGAATGCCAATCAAAACTACAATGAGGTATCACATCACACCAGTCAGAATGGCCTTCATCAAAATGTCCACAAATAATAAATGCTAGAGAGGGTGTGGAGAAAAGTGAACCCTCCTACACTGTTGGTGGGAAGGTAAATTGGTACAGCCACTATGGAGAACAGTAGGGAGGTTCCTTAAAACATAAAAATAGAGTTACCATATGCTCCAGTAATCCCACTCATGGACATATATCCAGAGAAAACTCTAATTCAAAAAGATACATCCGGGCTTCCCTGGTGGCGCAGTGGTTGAGAGTCTGCCTGCCAATGCAGGGAACGTGGGTTCGAGCCCTGGTCTGGGAGGATCCCACATGCCACGGAGCGACTGGGCCCGTGAGCCACAGTTACTGAGCCTGCGCGTCTGGAGCCTGTGCTCCTCAACAAGAGAGGCCGCGACAGTGAGAGGCCCGCGCACCGCGATGAAGAGTGGCCCCCGCTTGCCACAACTGGATAAAGCCCTCGCACAGAAACGAAGACCCAACACAGCCATAAATAAATAAATAAAAATTTTTAAAAAATGTTTAAAAAAAAAAAGATACATCCACCCCAACATTCAAAGGAGCACTATTTACAATAGCCAAGACATGGAAGCAACCTAAATGTCCATCAACAGATGAATGGATAAAGAAGATGTGGCACATATATACAATGGAATATTAGCCACCCATAAAAAAGAATGAAATAATGCCATTTGCAGCAACGTGGATGGACCTACAGATTATAACACTAAGTGAAGTCAGACAGCGAAAGACAAATATCATATGATATCACTTATATGTGGAATCTAAAAACAAATGATACATGTGAACTTATTTACAAAACAGAAACAGACTGGTTCAAGATGATGGCGTAGAAGGACGTGCACTCACCTCTTCTTGCAAGAGCATCGAAATCACAACTAATTGCTGAACAACCATCGACAGGAAGACACTGGAACCCACCAAAAAAGATAACCCAGATCCAAAGACAAAGGGGAAGTCACAATGAGATGGTAGGAAGGGTGCAATCATGATAAAATCAAATCCCATAACCGGCCAGTGGGCGACCCACAAACTGGAAAACAATTATACCATAGAAGTTCTCCCATTTGAGTGAAGGTACTGAGCCCCCCGTCAGGCTTCCCAGCCTGGGGTCCAGCAACGGGAGTAGGAATCCCCAGAGAATCTGACTTTGAACGCCAGAGGGATCTGATTGCAGGACTTCCACAGGACTGGGGGAAACAGAGACTCCATTCGTGGAGGGCACACAAAAAGTCTTGTGTGCACCAGGACCCAGGGGAAAGGAGCAGTGACCCCATAGGAGACTGAACCAAACCTAACTCCTAGTGTTGAAGGGTCTCCTGCAGAGGCAGGGTAGGGGGTGGCTGTGGCGCACCACAGGGACAAGGGCACTGGCAGCAGCAGTTCTGGGAAGTACTCATCAGCATGAGCTCTCCTGGAGGCCACCAGCAGCCCCACCATACAGCCTGTAGGCTCCAGTGCTGGGTCGCCTCAGGCCAAAAAACTAACAGGGAGGGAACACAGCCCCACCCATCAGCAGACAAGCAGATTAAAGTTTACTGAGCACTGACCCTGCCCACCAGAGCAAGACTAAGCTCTACCCACCACCAGTCCCTCCCATCAGGAAACTTGCACAAGCCTCTTAGATAGCCTCATCTACCAGAGGGCAGACAGCAGAAGCAAGAAGAACTACAATCCTGCAGCCTGTGGAACAAAAACCACATTCACAGAAACTTAGACAAAATGAAAAGGCAAAGGATTATGTCCCAGATGAAGTAACAAAACCCCAGAAAAACAACCAAATGAAGTAGAGATAGATAACCTTCCAGAAAAAGAATTCAGAATAATGATAGTGAAGATGATCCAGGATCTCGGGAAAAGAATGGAGGCAAAGATTGAGAAGATGCAAGAAATATTTAACAAAGACCTAGAAGAACTAAAGAACAAACAAACAGAGATGAACAATACAATAACTAAAATGAAAAATACACTAGAAGGAATCAATAGCAGAATAACTGAGACAGAAGAACGGATAAGTGACCTGGAAGACAGAATGGTGGAAATCACTGCTGCAGAACAGAACAAAGAAAAAAAAAAGAAAAAAAATGAAGACAGACTAAGAGACTTCTAGGACAACATGAAACACACCAACATTCACATTATAGGGGTCCCAAAAGGAGAAGAGAGAGAGAAAGGACCTGAGAAAATATTTGAAGACATAATAGCTGAAAACTTCCCTAACATGGGAAAGGAAACAGTCAACCAAGTCCAGGAAGCACAGAGAGTCCCAGGCAGGATAAACCAAAGGAGGAACATGCCGAGACACACAGTAATCAGATTGACAAAAATTAAAGACAAAGAAAAAATATTAAAAGCAACAAGGGAAAAAAGACAAATAACATACAAGGGAACTCCCATAAGGTTATCAGCTGATTTCTCAGCAGAAACTCTGCAAGTCAGAAGGAAGTGGCATGATACATTTAAAGTGATGAAAGGGAAGAACCTACAACCAAAAATACTCTACCCAGCAAGGCCCTCATTCAGATTTGATGGAGAAATCAAAAGCTTTACAGAAAAGCAAAAGCTAAGAGAATTCAGCACCACCAGACCAGCTTTGCAGCCAATGCTAAAGGGACTCCTCTAGGTGTGAAAGAGACTAGCAACTTAAAAAAAAAATGGGAACAGCAAAACCAAAACCTACAATAGATACACACACACAAAAGAAAAAGCAACCCAAACACAACACTAAAGATGGTCATCAAACCACAAGAGAAGAGAATAAAAGAGGAAGGGAAGAAAAAAGACCTACAAAAACAAACCCAAAACAATTAAGAAAATGGCAATAGGAATATCGATAATCACCTTAAATGTAAATAGATTAAATGTGCCAACCAAAAGACACAGAATGGCTGAGTAGATACAAAAACAAGACTGTATATATGCTGTCTACAAGAGATCCAACTCAGACCTAAGGACACATATGGACTGAAAGTGAGGGGATGGAAGAAGGTATTCCACACAAATGGAAATCAAAAGAAAGCTGGAGTAGCAATACTCATATCAGACAAAATAGACTTTAAAATAAAGACTGTTATAAGAGACAATGAAGGACACTACATAATGATCAAGGGATCAATCCAAGAAGAAGATATATGGGTGCACCCAACATAGGAGCACCTCAATATATAAGGCAAATACTAACAGCCATAAAGGGAAAAATCGACAGTAACATAATAATAGTGGGGGACTTTAACACCCCACTTTCATCAATGGACAGATCATCCAGACAGAAAATCAATAAGGTAACACATGTCTGAAATGACACAATAGACCAGATGAACTTAATTGATATTTATAGAGCATTCCATCCAAAAGTAGCAGAATACACATTCTTCTCAAGTGCACAGGGAACATTCTCCAGGATTGACCACATCCTGGGCCACAAGGTGAGCCTCAGTAAATTTAAGAAAATTGAAATCATATCAAGCATCTTTTCCGTTCACAACACTATGAGATTAGAAATAAACTACAAAAGGGACTTCCCTGGTGGTGCACTGGTTAAGAATCTGCCTGCCAATGCAGGGGACACGGGTTCAACCCCTGGTCTGGGAAGATCTCACATGCTGCGGAGCAACTAAGCCCATGCGCCACAACTACTGAGCCTGTGCTCTAGAGCCCATGAGCCACAACTACTAAAGCCCGCATGCCTAGAGCCCATGCTCCACAACAAGAGAAGCCACCACAGTGAGAAGACTGCACACCACAATGAAGAGCAGTCCCCACTTGCCACAACTAGAGAAAGCCTGTGCGCAGCAACAAAGACCCAATGCAGCCAAAAATAAATAAATAATAAATACAATTTTTTTTAAAAAGAAATAAACTACAAGAAAAAACTATAAAAAAATGAACACGTGTAGGATAAACAATATGCTATTAAACAACCAATGGATCACTGAAGAAATCAAAGAGGAAATCAAAAAAATACCTAGAGACAAATGAAAACGAAAGCACAATGATCCAAAACCTATGGGATGCAGCAAAAGCAGTTCTAAGAGGCAAGTTTATAGCAATAAAATCTTACCTCAGGAAACAAGAAAAGTCTCAAATAAACAACCTAACCTTACACCTAAAGCAACTAGAGAAAGAAGAACAAACAAAACTCAAAGTTAGTAGAAGGAAGGAAATCATAAAGATCAGAGCAGAAATAAATTAAATAGAGACAAAGAAAACAATAACAAAGATCAATGAAACTAAAAGCTGGTTCTTTGAAAAGATAAACAAAACTGATAAACCTTAAGCCATGGACTTCCCTGGTGGCACAGTGATTAAGAATCCGCCTGCCAATGCAGGGGACACAGGTTCGAGCTCTGGTCCGGGAAGATCCCAGTTGCCGTGGAGCAACTAAGCCCATGTGCCACACCTACTGAGACTGCACTCTAGAGCCCACGAGCCACAACTACTGAGCCCACATGCCACAACTACTGAAGCCATGCGCCTAAGAGCCCATGCTCCGCAACAAGAGAAGCCACCGCAATGAGAAGCCCGCGCACTGCAACGAAGAGTAGCCCCCGCTCGCCACAACTAGAGAAAGCCCGCACACAGCAATGAAGACCCAATGCAGCCAAAAAAAAAAACTTTAGCCATACTCATCAATAAAGGGAGAGGACTCAAATCAATAAAATTAGAAATGAAAAAGGAGAAGTTACAACTGACACCACAGAAATACAAAAGATCATAAGAGACTACTACAAGCAACTATATGCCAATAAAATGGACAACTTGGAAGAAAAGGACAAATTCTTAGAAAGGTACAGTCTCCAAAGACTGAACCAGGAAGAAATAGAATATATGAACAGACCAATCACAAGCACTGAAGTTGAAACTGTGATTAAAAATCTTCCAACAGGGCTTCCCTGGTGGCGCAGTGGTTGAGAATCTGCCTGCCAATGCAGGGGACAAGGGTTCGAGCCCTGGTCTGGGAAGATCCCACATGCCGCGGAGCAGCTAGGCCCGTGAGCCACAACTACTGAGCCTGCGCATCTGGAGCCTGTGCTCTGCAACAAGAGAGGCCGCGATAGTGAGAGGCCCGCGCACCGCGATGAAGAGTGGCCCCCGCTTGCCGCAACTAGAGAAAGCCCTTGCACAGAAACGAAGACCCAACACAGCCAAAAATAAATAAATAAATAAATAATAAAAATAAAGGAATTCCTTTTAAAAAAAAAGTAAAATAAATATCCTTCTTTAAAAAAAAAAAAAATCTTCCAACAAACAAAAGCCCAGGACCTGATGGTTTCATAGGCAAATTCTATCAAACATTTAGAGAAGAGCTAACACCTATCCTTCTGAAACTGTTCCAAAAAATTGCAGAGGAAGGAAAACTCCCAAACCCATTCTATGAGGCTACCATAACCCTGATACCAAACCCAGACAAAAATACCACAAAAAAAGAAAACTACAGGCCAATATCACTGATGAACATAGATGCAAAAATCCTCAACAAAATACAAGCAATCCAAATCCAACAGTACATTAAAAGGATCATACACCATAATCAAGTGGGATTTATCCCAGGGATGCAATGATTTTTCAATATTGGCAAGTCAATCAGTGTGATACACCACATCAACAAACTGAAGGAAAAAAACCATATGATCATCTCAATAGATGCAGAAAAAGCTCTTGTCAGCACCCATTTATGATAAAAACTCTCCAGAAAGTGGGCATAGAGGAAACATACCTCAACATAATAAAGGCCATATACAACAAACCTACAGCTAACATCATACTCAATGGTGAAAACTGAAAACATTTCCTCTAAGATCAGGAACAAGACAAGGATGTCCACCCACTCTCGCCACTTTCAACATAGTTCTGGAAGTCCTAGCTACAGCAATCAGAGAAGAAAAAGAACTAAAAGGAATCCAAATTGGAAAAGAAGAAGTTAAACTGTCACTGTTTGCAGATGATATGATACTATACATAGAAAATCCTACGGACGCTACCAGAAAACTACTAGAGCTCATCAATGAATTTGGTAAAGTTGCAGGTTACAAAATTAATACAAAGAAATCTGTTGCATTTCTATACACTAACAACGAAAGATCAGAAGGAGAAATTAAGGAAACAATCCCATTTACCATTGCAACAAAAAGAATAAAATGCCTAGGAATAAACCTATCTAAGGAGACAAAACCTGTACTTTAAAAAACTATAAGACACTGATGAAAGAAATCAAAGAAGACACAAACAAATGGAAAGATATACCATGTTCGTGGATTGGAAGAATCAATACTGTCAAAATGACTATACTACCCAAGGCAATCTACAGCTTCAATGCAAGCCCTATCAAACTACCAATGGCATTTTTCACAGAACTGGTACAAAAAGTCTTAAAATTTGTATGGAGACACAAAAGACCCTGAATAACCAAAGCAATCTTGAGAAAGAAAAACGGAGCTAGAGGAATCAGGGTCCCTGACTTCAGACTATACTACAAAGCTATAGTCATCAAAACAGTATGGTACTGGCACAAAAATAGAAATATAGATCAATGGAATAGGATAGAAAGCCCAGAAATAAACCCATGCACCTATGGTCAATTAATCTATGACAAAGGAGGCAAGACTACACAATGGAGGAAAGAGGCTCTTCAACAAATGGTGCTGGGAAAACTGGACAGCTACATGTAAAAAAATGAAATTAGATCATTCTTTAACACCATATATAAAAATAAGCTCAAAATGGATTAAAGACCTAAATGTGAGACCAGACACTATAAAACTCCTAGAGGAAAACATAGGCAGAACACTCTCTGACATAAAACACAGCAATCTCTTTTTCAATCCACCTCCCAGAATAATGGAAATGAAAACAAAAATAAACAAATGGGACCTAATTAAACTCAAAAGTTTTTGCACAGCAAAGGAAACTATAAGGGCTTATGCTGATGGAGTGGAGCCAGCAGCACCAGGATGGTGCTGCTGGAGAGTGAGCAGTTCCTGGCAGAACTGACCAGGCTCCTCCAGAAGTGCTGGTTGTCAGGCAGCGTGTTCATCACCCTGAAGAAGTATGATGGTCGAACTAAACCCATTCCAAGGAAGGGTTCTGCGGAGGGCTTTGAGCCCTCAGATAACAAGTGTCTGTTAAGAGCTACTGATGGGAAAAAGAAGATCAGCACTGTGGTGAGCTCCAAAGAAGTAAGTTTCAGATGGCTTATTCAAACCTATTGAGAGCTAACATGGACGGGCTGAAGAAGAGGGACAAAAAGAGCCAGAGTAAGAAGAGCAAAGCGGGGCAGTGAAGGGCACCAGATTTCCCGCTTTCACCAGCTAACCACTGAATTGCTACTTTTCCTTTGGTTTTTACTTTTGGCCACAAAGCTGGGTTTCTGATTCCCCTACAATAACTGTTTTCATGTGAGATTAGGGTCATTTTTGGATGGAAGAAGGGCTGTAGTGTTTACAGGGTAGTTACAAGAAGCCAGTTTATTTTAGATCTGGCTAAGTGGCCTGTGTTGTATGTTTGTATGTTTCTGGATAATAGTTTACGGTCTCTGTAGCCATCTGTGAAGAGCACTGTATCATTAAACCTGTATTTATCGGCACTGACCATCTTTTATTCCTTTTCCCACCCCATAAAAAGTTTCTGGCAATAGCTCCTCATTCTGGAATGATGTGATTATGAATAGGCTTTAGGCCCTGTCTTATGGGTTACTGGAATTGAAACCTGACAATTTTATAAAAAGTTGTGTTATTTCATGGGTATTTTTCCCAACTTGCTGTATAATTTTATCATCATAGTTCCTTTAGCAAATTTGAATGAGTTCTCATAGCCAAATGAGAGTTTGCTTAACCGAACTAAGGATAAGCCTATTACAAAATCATCAAGAATAAAGATTCCAAGTTAAAAAAGAAAAAAAAAAGGAAAACATAAACAAAACGAAAAGACAACCTACAGATTGGGAGAAAATATTTGCAAATGATGTGACCAACAAGGGATTAGTCTCCAAAATTTACAAACAGCTCATGAGGCTTAATATCATCAAAACAAACAACCCAATCAAAAAATGGGCAGAAGACCTAAATAGACATTTCTTCAAAGAAGATATACAGATGGCCAAGAGGCACATGAAAAGATGTTCAACATCACTAATTATTAGAAAAATGAAAATCAAAACTACAATGAGGTATCACCTCACATCAGTCAAAATGGCTATCATCAAAAAATCCACAAACAATAAATGCTGGATAGGGTGTGGAGAGAAGGGAACCCTCCTACACTGTTGGAAATGTAAATTGGTACAGCCACTACGGAGAACAGTATGGAGGTTCCTTAAAAAACTAAAAATAGAGCCACCATATGACCCTGCAATCCCACTCCTGGGCATATATCCAGAGAAAAACATGGTCCGAAAGGATACATGCACCATAATGTTCATTGCAGCACTGTTTACAATAGCCAAGACATGGAAGCAACCTAAATGTCCACAGACAGATGAATGGATAATGAAGATGTGATACATATATACAAAGGAATATTACTCAGGCATTAAAAAGAATGAAATAATGCCATTTGCAGCAACATGGATGGACCCAGAGATTGTCATACTGAGTGAAGTAAGTCAGACAGAGAAAGAGAAATATCATGTGATATCCCTTATGTGTGGAATCTAAAAAGAAACGATACAAATGAACTTACTTACAAAACAGAAACAGACTCACAGACTTAGAGAACGAACTTATGGTTACTGGGGGGAAGGCTGGGGTGAAGGGATAGTTAGGGAGTTTGGGATCAACATGTACACACTGCTATATTTAAAATGGATAACCAACAAGGACCTACTGTATAACACAGGGAACTCTGCTCAATGTTATGTGGCAGCCTGGATGGGAGGGGAGTCTGGGGGAGAATGGATACATGCATATGTATGGCTGAGTCGCTTTGCTGTGCACCTGAAACTATCATAATGTTAAGTGGCTATACTCCAATATAAAATAAAAAGTTAAAAAGAAACAGACTCACAGACATGGAAAACAAACTTATGGATACCAAACGGGAAGGTCAGGGCGGTGGGGTGGATAAATTAGGAGTTTGGGATTAGCAGACACACACTACTATATATAAAATAGATAAACAACAAGGTCCTACTGTATAGCACAGGGAACTATATTCAATATCCTGTAATAAACTATAATGGAAAAGAATCTGAAAAAGAATATATATATGTGTGCATGTGTGTAACTGAATCACTTTGCTGTACACCTGAAACACTGTAAATCAACTATACTTCAATAAGTCACTTACCCACTCTTAGCCTCAGTGAGTTTGCAAAAGTATTTTGCTTGTGGCCTCAGTAGTTAAGTCAGGTTGGAAAAAAAGGGCCAAGCACCGGTTTCTGTCCCAAACACCAGCACAGAGTTGTGCCACTATTACTCCAAATACTTAACAAGTTAAGGATAGCTCCAGGGAATTAAACGTAGGAGAAAAAATTGAAAACTCATGGTATGACTCAATTTATTTAATGCACAGAACAAAGGAAACTAATCTATAGTGTTAGAATTCAAGACAATAGCTACCCTTCTGGGGAGTAGTAGCCTGAAGGAGGACTTTGGGGAGTGCTGGTCCCATTTTTTTTTTTTCTTTTTGCCACGCTGTGCAGCATGCGGGATCTTAGTTCCCCGACCAGGCATCAAACTCATGCCCCCTGCAATGGAAGTGCAGTCTTAACCACTGGATCACCAGGGAAGTCCCCCATTCTGTTTCTTGATCTGGATACAAAATACACAGATGGGTTCACTTTGTAAAATTTCAGTGAGCTGTACACTTAGGATTTGTGCCCTCTTCTGAATGTGTGTCATACTTTTCTTTTTAATAAATTTATTTATTTATTTATTTTTGGCCGCTTTGGGTTTTTGTTGCTGCATGCGGGCTTTCTCTAGTTGCGGCAACCAGGGGCTACTCTTCACTGCGGTGCGCGGGCTTCTCATTGCAGTGGCTTCTCTTGTTGCAGAGCACAGGCTCTAGGTGCGCGGGCTTCAGTAGTTATGGCAGGCTCAGTAGTTGTGGCTCGTGGGCTCTAGAGCGCTGGCTCAGTAGTTGTGGCACACAGGCTTAGCTGCTCCGTGGCATGTGGGATCTTCCCAGACCAGGGATCGAACCCATGTCCCCTGCATTGGCAGGCAGATTCTTAACCACTGCACCACCAAGGAAGTCCCTGTCATACTTTAACTTACAAAAAATTTTAAAGATTTTGCACAGCAAAGGAAACCATCAACAAAACGAAAAGACAGCCTACTGAATGGGAGAAAATATTTGCAAATGACATGACCGATAAGGGCTTTATATTCAAAATATATAATCAGGGACTTCCCTGGTGGTCCAGTGGTTAAGACTCCATGCTCCCAATGCAGGGGGCCTGGGTTCAATCCCTGGTCAGGGAACTAGATCCTGCATGCCGCAACTAAGAGCCCACATGCCGTGACTAAAGATTCCGCATGCTGCAACAAAGACCTTGCACATGGCAACAAAGATCCCACGTGCAGCAACTAAGACCCAGTGCAGCCAAATAAATAAATAAACAAACAAAACAAACAAATAAACAAACTCATACAACTCAACATCAAAAAACAAACAACCTGATTAAAAAATGGGCAGAAGACCTGAAGAGACATTTTTCCAAAGCGGACATTCAGATGGCCAACAGACACATGAAAAGATGCTCAACGTTGTTAATCATCAGAGAAATGCAAATTAAAACCACAATGAGATATCACCTCACACCTGTCAGAATGGCTATCATCAAAAAGACCACAAATAACAAATGGTGGCAAGGATGTGGAAAAAAGGGCGCCCTCCTACACTGTTTGTGGGAATGTACATTGGTGGAGCCACTGCGAAAACAGTATGGAGGTTCCTTAAAAAACTAAAAATAAAGCTACCGTATGACCCAGCAACTCCACTCCTGGGTATATGTCCAAAAAAAAAAAAAAAACCACCACCAACAACAATAAAACCCCCCACTAATTCAGAAAGATACATGCACATCAATGTTCATAGCATTATTTACAATTGCCAAGATATGGAAGCAAACTAAGTGTCCATCAACAGAAGAATGGATAAAGATATGGAGAGAATGAGGTGGGGGGGGGGTGGGAATGGAATACTACTCAGCTATAACAAAGAATGAAATTTTGCCATTTGCAACAACATGGATGGACTTGGAGGGCATTATGCTAAGTGAAATAAGACAGACAGAGAAAGACAAATACTCTGTGATATCAGTTATATGTGGAATCTAAAAAATACAACAAACTACTGAATATAACAAAAAAAGAAACAGACTCACAGATATAGAGAACAAACTAGTGGTTACCAGTTGGGAGAGGGAAGGGTGGAGGGACAAGATAGGGGTAGGGAACTAAGAGGTACAAACTACTATGTACAAAAAAAGCTACAAGGATGTATTGTACAAAACAGGGACTATAGCCAGTATTTTGTAGTAACTATAAATGGAATATAACCTTTAAAAATTGTGAATAACTATGCTGTACACCATCAACTGGCATCATATTGTATATCAACTATACTTCAACTAAAAAAATGAAAAAAATTTAAACCTCAGAATCAGTGCAAAGCCAACATCACATGGAGCACAACTCTCAATATGAGTCCAGTCAACTTACAGAAACATGAGTGGTAATAAGATGATGGTTGTTTAAGCCAGTGACTTTTGGAATGGTTTATCATGAAGCAACAGATAATAAAAACAGATGATGAATAAGAATGTTACTGATTTCAGGGCTTCCCTGGTGGCGCAGTGGTTGAGAATCCACCTGCCAATGCAGGAGACACGGGTTCAATCCCTGGTCCGGGAAGATCCCACATGCCGCAGAGCAACTAAGCCCGTGTGCCACAACTACTGAGCCTGCACTCTAGAGCCCCTGAGCCACAACTACTGAGCCTGCGTGCCACAACTACTGAAGCCCACACATCTAGAGCTCGTGCTCTGCAACAAGAGAAGCCACCGCAATGAGAAGCCCACGCACTGCAACGAAGAGTAGCCCCCGCTCGCCGCAACTAGAGAAAGCCCAAATGCAGCAACGAAGACCCAACACAGCCAAAAATAAATAAATAAAATCAATAAATTTATTTTTTAAAAAAAAAGAATGTTACTGATTTCTGTAAGCTGATTTTTTTATCTGCCCACCTTGCTGAACTTTCTTATTACTTTCAGTAATTTATCAGCTTATTTGCTCAAATTTTTCTGTATTGTCTTCAAATAATAACAAATTTTCCTCATCCTTTCCAAGATTTAATATGTCTCATTTATTTTTCTTGTCTTGTTGTATTGGCAAAGGACCACCAGCCTAATATTTATCACCAATGATAGTAGCCACTCTTACCTTTTCCTGACTTTAATGAGAAATACTTTTTTTTAAAGTTTTTTTTGATGTGGTCCATTTTTTAAAGTCTTTATTGAATTTGTTACAATATTGCTTCTGTTTTATGTTTTGGTTTTTTGGCTGCAAGGCGTGTGGGATCTCAGCTCCCCAACCAGGGATCACATCCACACCCCCTGCATTGGAAGGAGAAGTCTTAACCACTGGACTACCAGAGAAGTCCCTCTTTTTTTTTTAAATTTTTTTTATTTTTGGCTGCATTGTGTCTTTGTTGGCACGTGTGGGCTTTCTCTAGTTATGGCAAGCGGGGGCTACTCTTTGTTGCGGTGCACGGGCTTCTCATTGCAGTGGCTTCTCTTGTTGCAGAGCATGGGCTCTAGGCACACGGGCTTCAGTAGTTGCAGCATGTGGGCCCTAGAGCATGTGGGCTTCAGTAGTTGTGGCATGTGGGCTCAGTAATTGCAGCACGTGGGCTCTAGGGCACGCAGGCTTCAGTAGTTTTGGTGCGCGGGCTCAGTAGTTGTGGCTCGTGGGCTCTAGAGCGCAGGCTCAGTAGTTGTGGTGCATGAGCTTAGTTGCTCCACGGCATGTGGGATCTTCCCGGAGCAGGGATCGAACCCATGTCCCCTGCATTGGCAGGCGAATTCTTAACCACTGTGCCACCAGCGAAGTCCTAATGACAAATATTCTTAATGTTTCACTATTAGCATGACATTTGCTGTGGGTGTCTAGTAGAAATCCTGTATGAAGCTTCTAGTTTCCTTCAGTAGAGGTTTATCATACTTTCACCTTCTAAGCCTCTCTCCAATGTGCCTCCTCATCTCCACTGCCAGTCTTTGGTCCTCTGATCTTCAGGGGATTCTTTTGAATGGAGAACAATGTGTTTCTTAACTGCACTACAGTGGTCATTTAGTATTGTCTTACTCCCCTTCCTATGTGGGGGCATTCCAAGATGGGGGAGAGGCCAAACCCTGATTCTCACTTGGGACGCCTTCATCCTTTCTTACAGAGCCCACTGAAATGGCACCCTGGGAACTTCCCTGGTGGTCCAGTGGTAAAGAATCCGCCTTACAATGCAGGGGACGTGGGTTCGATCCCTGGTCAGGGAACTAAAATCCCACATGCCGTGGGGCAACTAAGCCCGCGCACCACAACTACTGAGCTTGCGCGCCTCAACTAGAGCCCACGTGCTGCAAACTACAGAGCCCATGTGCCACAAACTACAGAGCCCACGCACTCTAGAACCTGTGCACCACAACTACAGAGCCCATGTGCCCTGGAGCCTGCGTGCCACAACTAGAGAAGAGAAAACCCGCACACCACAACTAGAGAGAAGCCCGCGCACCACAACAAAAGATCCCACATGCCTCAGCGAAGATCCCACATGCCACAACTAAGACCCAACGCAGCCAAAAATAAATTAAATAAATAAATAAATAATAAATCTTAAAGAAAAAAAAAAGAAAAGAAATGGCACCCTGTTTCCCTGCCTCTAGCCTCATCTCATCTCACTTCCTGACTCATCAAAATAATGTTTCTAAATCACAACACTCCCTGCTTCTCTTTGGCTTAAAAGCCTGTAAGCCTGTAAGTGCCATCAACTGATGAACTCATAAAGAAAATAGGGTTGATCCATACAATGGTATATGATTCAACCATAAAAAGGAACAAAGTTCTGACACCTGCTACAACATGCATGAACCTTGAAAGCATTATGCTAAGTGAAAGAAGCCAGACAGAAAAGCCCACATCCAGAACAGGCAAATCTATAGAGACAGAAAAATAGATTAGTGGTTTCCAAGGGCCAGGGGGAAATGGGGAGTGACTGCTAATGGATATAGGGTTTCTTTTGGAGGTGATAAAAATGTTCTAAATTGATCATGGTGATGGTTATACAACCCTGTGAATATACGAAAAAACCACTGAATGGTTAAATGGAAGAATTGTATGTCATATGAGTTATATCTCATTGAAGCCATAGATAGATAGATAGATAGATAGATAGATAGATAGATAGACAGACAGACAGGTAGATAAGAGCAAGCTTCTAGGGCATCTTCTAACACTGCCAGGAAAAAGTCTTATTGTTTGAGAGAATAGGCCCTGGGATCAAACAGATTTAATTCAAATCTCAGCCCTACTGAGTCCTCGTGTAGTCTTTGTCAATACGCCTAAACTCTCTGAGTCTCAGTTTACTCATCTGTAAAATGGGGATAATATAATATCTACACCTACCTCACAACATGGTTGCGAAAATTCAACCAATGTCCATAAAGTACTTAGCACAGTACCATGGGCATAGTAGGTGCTTGCTTAATGTTTCCAATCTTCTTTTGCCTCCTCCCCAGCCTTATTTCCCATCATTCCCCCACCACACACCAGTAGCCCCAGCCATTTTGCCATTGCCTGCACTGGGTCATGTTCTTCCAAGTTTCTGTGGCTTTGCTGGTGCTGTTCCCTCAGCTGGGAATGCCCTTCCCCTTCTCCAGCTGGGGACCCCTGCTCACTTCAGAACCTAGCTCAAGAACCATTTCCTCTGTACAGCCTTCTCTGACATCTGCCCTGTGCTGAATTCATGCTTTCATGAATTCATGAAGTCAGTCTCCCTGAACTGCTACGCTTGGTGTACACATCCACCTCCTATACTAGGCCACTGTGCCTTACTTTTCACCCTCAGCAGCAACCTAGCTCAGTGCTCAGCACAGAATAAGCACTTCGTAAATGGGAACTGGTTGAAGAGTGAACGAAGGTATCTGACATTGACAGGAGCCATTTCCTTCCCTCCACGGCCCTGGATTTGGCCATGGCTTTGAGCTTGACCTTTCCTTTGAAAAGCACTGTACAGTGGGCAGCTAATTTCTGAACTGGAATTTGGAAATGTTTCAAAGAGGTTGAGGACAGGGCCATCCCAAGGCCCTGAGGCAACACTCCCAGGCCTCCTGCTCCCCCAGACCTCTCTGACCTTCACTTCTGGCCCCAGCTGCAGGCTATTCTGCCCTCCTTTGGGGGGACCCTGGGCCAGGTTTGCCCTCCCCTCCCCAGCCCCTTGCCTACTGCTGCCCCTCAACACCTCAGCCCAGGCTAGGCACCCTCTCGATGTCCAAGGTAACAGTCGCCTGGATATAAACGGATGTTTGGGACTGGCCTGAAATGCTGAAACATTGCAAACCACCTACTGGAATGTGTTCACACAGGTGTGAACTACCCCAGGGGACGTCAAGCCTTTAAGAATGTTTTGTTGTTTAGTTTCTTTCTTTTTTTAAAATTAAGTTTATTTTGAAAAAATTTCAAACCCACAAGAAAATTATGAGAATATTACAATGAGTCTTATAGAAACCCTTCTCCTAGATTCACTTACTTATAACATTTTGCCATATTTTCTCTATGTACACACACACATATATATAGATATATATAGATAGATAGATATAAAACATATGCACTATTATTCTCAGTGTGATTTGTTTTTGCTGAACCAGTTGGTAATAAACTACCCACATCCCGATATTTCACTCCTAAACACCTCTGCATATGTGTCCTAAGAACAAGGACATTCTCTCACATAACCTCCATGCGATGATCAAATTCAGAAAATTTAACTTAACACGACCCTCTTATCCATAGTCCATTTTCAAATTTCACCACCTGCCCCAATACTGTCTCATACAGCAAGGCTCCTGCCAATCCAGCATCAGACATTCCTCAGACCCCTTTAATCTGGAACAGCCCCTCACCCTTTCACAACTGATATTTTATAAGGATCAGTCTTATTAGGTCTTTTTTGCACATTCCCTTGGGCAAAGGGAGAATCAGCTATGACCTGTGACCCCACTGAAGAGCCCTCCTGTCATTATAGAAATTTGCCAGGTTGGCCTTAAGAAAACTTGCCCAGCTTTTGTGCCACATGTGGGTGGTGACAGGAGCAGGCAGGAGGGAAAGCCACATTTGTTGTGCAGCACCTAATGTGTGCCAGGCCTGGTTTTGGCGTGTAGTCCACAAAACCACCCTGGAGGGAGGTATCATTATGCCCACTTTATAGATGCAGAAACTGAGGCCTGAAGAGATTAAGTAGTTTTTTTCAAGGTCACTTGATTTCTCATATGTGGATCCTTCATCCAGATGTTGAGCCACCGAATTCTAGAGAGAAGAAAGGCCAACTCCCATCCCCTGTGTGTTTGCAGAAACTGCTTGGTGGCCTCTAGATGGGACTGGAGGAGGCGGGAGGAATGGGAGAAGTTGTGGCCAAGAGAGCAGTCCTTCCCTGCAGAGACTGGGGGAGCGGGGCCGGCTGAAAGCAGGCAGGCAGCAGGAGGCACCACCTCAGGGCAGGGGGCAGAGAGACTGAAGGGTGGGCAAAGACCCTAACCCTTTGCCTTGGACACACTCTTGTCCAGCCCAGGCAAGCCCCTTAGGGCCTGGGAACTGGCTGGATAGAGTCAGCACAGCCCAAAACCCAGCCAGAGTTTGCTAAGGTTCTTTCACTAAAACTCTTTCTAAATAGTTGTTTGGCTGCACCCCACAGATCTACAATCCCTGTACTTGCCCATCCTTGAGACTGAAGCAAGAGCCCGAAGTCAGCAACAGAGACATCAATGGTTTTGAGATAGGAGGGAAAGGGGCAGGACACAACCACTAGATAAATGAAGAAGGGGCGCAGCTGTTGGGATGCGATAACGACCTGCTGGAACCAGCTGAAACCAGGGTGGCTTTGAGAAGAGTCCGGTCATTGACCTTTAGCTCATTATACCATCATTGTAATACTCAAAATCACTCCCTTCACGTCATGACAGTTCCAAGGTGGGCCATACAAGGCCAAAAAGTGGGCAGTGGCCCAATTCCTGGGAAGTCCCCACTCTTCCTCGAAATAGCAAGAATATTCCTCCCACTTGTTAGCATGTGAAATTACTCAGCCCATAAAAACCAACAGCCCCATGCTCTGGGGCCACTCTGACTTTCTTATTTTTTTATTTTTATTATTGAAGTACAGTTGGTATACAATGTTGTGTTAGTCTCAGGTGTACAGCAAAGTGATTAGTTATATATATATATATATTTATATATTCTTTTTCATATTCTTTTCCATTATGGTTTATTATAGGACATTGAATATAGTTCTCTGTGTTATACAGTAGGACTTTTTGTTGTTTATCTAGTTTGCATGTGCTAATCCCAAACTCCTAATTTATCCCTTCCCACCCTTTCCCCTTTGGTCACTGTGTTTGTTTTCTATGACTGCTTCTGTTTTGTAAATAAGTTCATTTGCGTCATATTTTAGATTCCACATATAAGTGATATCATATATTTGTCTTTCTCTTTGACTTACTTCACTTAGTATGATAATCTCTAGGTCCATCCATGTTTCTGTCAATGGCATTATTCCATTCTTTTTTATGGCTGAGTAATATTCCTTTGTATATATTATATATCCCACATCTTCTTAATCCATTCATCTGTCAATGGACATTTAGGTTGCTTCCATGTTTTGGCTATTGTAAATAGTGCTGCTATGAACATTGGGGTGCATGTATCTTTTTGAATTACAGTTTTGTCTGGATATATACCCAGGAGTGGGATTGCTGAATCATATGGCAACTCTATTTTTAGTATTTTAAGGAACCTCCATATTGTTTTCCATAGCGGCTGTACCAATTTACATTCTCACTAACAGTATAGGAGGGTTCCCTTTTCTCCACATCCTCTCCAGTGTTTATTATTTGTAGACTTTTTGATGATGGCCATTCTGACTGATGTGAGATAATACCTCATTGTAGTTTTGATTTGCATTTCTCTAATAATTAGCAATGTTGAGCATCTTTTCATGTGCCTGTTGGCCACCTGTATGTCTTCTTTGGAGAAATGTCTATTTAGGTCTTCTGCCCGTTTTTTGATTGGGTTGTTTGTTTTTTTGTTATTGAGTTGTATGAGCTGTTTGCATATTTGGGAAATTAAGCCCTTGTCGGTTGCCTCGTTTGCAAATATTTTCTCTCATTCCGTAGGTTGTCTTTTCATTTTGTTGATGGTTTCCTTTGCTATGCAAAAGCTTATAAGTTTGATTAGGTCCCATTTGTTTATTTTTGCTTTCATTTCTATTGCCTTGGGAAACTGACCTAAGAAAGCATTGGTATGATTTATGGCAGAGAATGTTTTGCCTATGTTCTCTTCTAGGAGTTTTATGGTGTCATGTCTTATATTTAAGCCTTTAAGCCATTCTGAGTTTATTTTTGTATATGGTGTGAGGGAGTGTTCTAACTTCATTGAGTTACATGTAGCTGTCCAGCTTTCCCAGCACCACTTGCTGAAGAGACTGTCTTTTCTCCATTGTATATTCTTGCCTCCTTTGTCTAAGATTAATTGACCATAGGTGTGTGGGTTTATTTCTGGGCTCTCTATTCTGTTCCATTGATCCATATACCACACTGTTTTGATTACTGTAGCTTTGTACTATTGTCTGAAGTCTGGGAGGGTTATGCCTCCAGCTTTTTCCTTTTTCCTCAAGATTGCTTTGGCAATTCTGGGTCTTTTATGGTTCCATATAAATTTTAGGATTATTTGTTCTAGTTCTGTGAAAAATGTCACGGGTAATTTGATACAGATCACATTAAATCTGTAGATTGCTTTGGGTATTATGGCCATTTTAACAATATTAATTCTTCCAATCCAAGAGCATGGGATACCTTTCCATTTCTTTGAATCATCTTCAGTTTCCTTTATCAATGTTTTATACTTCTCAGTGTATAAGTCTTTCACCTCCTTGGTCAGGTTTATTCCTAAATATTTTATTTTTTGATGCAATTTTTAAATGATTTTTTTTTTACTTTCCCTTTCTGAGATTTCATTTTTAGTGTATAGAAATGCAACAAATTTCTGTATGTTAATCTTGTATCCTGCTACCTTGCTGAATTTAACCGTTCTAGTAGTTTGTATGTAGAGTCTTTAGGGTTTTCTCTATATAGTATCATGTCATCTGCATATAATGACAATTTTACCTCTTCCCTTCCAATTTGGATAACTTTTATTTCTTTTTCTTGTCTGATTGCTATGTCTAGGACTTCCAATACTATGTTGAATAGAAGTGGTGATAGCAGGCATCCTTGTCTTGTTCCAGATTTTAGTGGGAAGGCTCTCAGCTTTTCACCATTGAGTATTATGTTGGCTGTGGGTTTGTCATAAATAGCTTTTATTATGTTGAGATAGGTTCCCTCTACACCCACTTTTGTAAGGGTTTTTATCATGAATGGATGTTGAATTTTATTAAATGCTTTTTCTGCATCTATTGAAATGATCACATGGCTTTTGTCTTTCCTTTTGTTGATATGGTGTATCACATTGATTGATTTGCATATGTTGAACATCCTTGCGACCCTGGGATGAATACAACTTGATCGTGGTGTATGATCTTTTTTATGTGTTGTTGTGTTCAGCTTGCTAATATTTTGTTGAGAATTTTTGCATCTACATTCATCATTCTTCCTGTGGAGTATGTATTTCTCTAAATAAACTCACTTTCACTTTTTCTTTGGCTTGCTCTTGAATTCTTTCCTGCACGAAGCCCAGGACCCTCACTTGGGCATAATCTTGATCTGCCTATCAGGCTACAGCTCCCTTCCTCCACTGAAGGTGGCTGGGGCTCATCCTGAGCCATGAAGACCAAGTAGCTCCTTAGGTGGTGGCTGACACTACCCACAGGATCTGGCAGAGACTAGCTCTCTGGCCGTGAAGGAGCCCACCGAGCTTGAGGCTTTTTTCTGCTAGCTCTCTCTCCTCCTTTCCCACCTTCTGGTTATATCGCTCTATCTCTTTGGACCTGAGAAGATCCACAAGACAACCAACCGGAATTCCAAACTAAGACCACAGCAATTAATTGGTGACTTGATTGGGTGAGTTTCCCCCTCCATGGCTCCTTGAGCCCAATTCCCCCTCCCTACTCATTCCCAGTCTCAGTCCAATTCTGGGACCCAGAACTACATCAGGGGCCCAAATAGGAGTACTATAAGAATCCTCTGCTACCTTTGTGGCTTGGCCCTCCCTGAGTGCTTCTTGGGGCTCACGGCTTCATTGCGCCCCTGAGCAGAGGTCATTGGCAGGCACTTCTCACGTGGGAGCTGCAGACTTATATTCCCTAGCCTGGTTTGGATTTGCAAAATCTGTCACCCTGGATTTTCCCCTCCTCCTACTCCTCTCAACCCCTCCTAACTTCTTAGACTGTCTACTGGTCCTTGAGCACCCTTGATGATTTTGCCAACAGCTCAGGTGTTGCCTCTGTTCCATGGGAGTACAGAGGTATCCCTCTTTAGCCTCCCCCTCAGGTCAAGACCTACTATTACCCTGAGTCCCCAGCTGATTTTCGCCTGTTGGATGTTTGATCCGACATTGTTATGCTAGTCATCATAAGGGTCACATCCTGAAGAGAACTTTTTCCTTGTATTACTATCATCATATCACCTTGTGGTGCTCCAGCCCTACCCTTCAACTCTATCTGCTTCTTTTCTTCTAGGGAATTCCCTGGTGGTCCAGTGGTTAAGACTTGGGCTTTCACTGCCATGGACCCGGTTTCGATCCCTGTTTGGGGAACTAAGATCCCACAAGCTATGTGGCCAAAAAATTTAAATAAAATTAAAAATAAAAGTATGCTTCTTTTCTTCTTTCACAGGATGATAAAGATTATTCATTTAACAGATTCAGGGCCTAGGTCTCCCTCCCTCTCTGAAGGGTTTAGGCCTTAGCACTCAGGTTGCTTTTCCTCCTGCTGGCTCTTATTCCTCTCCTTAACTAACCTGGGGGGCCTCCTCAGGCTCACCGAACAGGCAGACTTTGGGTGCTCACAGGGATCTCACTACTGCCTTTGCCAAACAAACTCTTTCTTAAGGCTGGATGGCCACCAGCCCAGTTCTCCCTGCTTAATTAAACACTATTTCTGCTAAATTCCTTACCCTGGAGTCAGGGGCCATCATGGATCGGGCCAATTATACTACCTCTTTATCTGCCATCAGAACTTGATTCTACAACACCCACTTGAGAGGGTCCATCCACTGAAGTCCTTAGCTGTGCACTTCCTTCTTACATTTTTGGGATATCAGGGACACTGGGAAAGCACCAGGACAGATAACTACCATTTGGCCAGGATTCATCAGATCCCTGTCTTGTCATAACATCCTAACCAAAAATGGGGGCAACTACAAACACCCCGAAGAACTCCCCATCAGGATGCATATTAACTAATTGGGGTAAATTTAGACAGTATGGCTTAAGAAAAAAGAAATTAATTTTCTTTTCCAATACTGCATGACCCCAATACAAACCAGGGGACCAAGAGATCTGGCCAGAAAATGGGTCACTGAATTACAATACCGTCTTGCACCTGGACCTATTTTGTAAAAGGGAAGGTAAATGGGGGGAAGTCCCATATGTCCAAATGTTCATGACCCTATTCCAAGATCCAGATCTAAAAAACTCCTGCTGGGGACTTCCCTGGTGGCGCAGTGGTTGAGACCCCACGCTCCCAAAGCAGGGGCCTGGGTTCAATACCTGGTCCGGGAACTAGATCCCACATGCATGCCACAGCTAGGAGTTCACATGCCACAACTAAGGAGCTGGTGAGCCACAACTAGGGAGCTCTCAAGCTGCAACTAAGGAGCCCGCCTGCTGCAACTAAGGAGCCCACATGCCACAACTAAGGAGCCCATGTGCCACAACTAAGGAGCCCTCCTGCCGCAACTAAGACCCAACACAACCAAATAAATAAATAAATAAATAAAAATAAACTCCTGCTGCGTGTGCCTGGCTCACACCCCTTCAAAATGCCTTCTTCCCCCACAGGAGCCCGATGTTTTTGATAATCCCCTTATGAGTCCACCTCCTTGAGGTCCACAACCAGGAACTCCTACCCCCTTCCCCAATTCTGAGGGAGGACAGGGACCATCCACCCCTAGCACCCTACTTAGGTCGCTGGAAATCCCACCACCTTATCCCTCCAGCCCTGTCCTGTATCCTTCGTTACCAGAGGCAAGTCCTGCCAATACTACACGAAGCAGGGCTCCCTACCAACCTCCCAATACCAAACTCTGTCTCTTAAGGAAAGTGCTGGCTGGTGACAGAGGAACAATCAGAGTCCACATCCCTTCTCCTATGGCTGACCTAGCTACTTGCAAAGAGAAATGTGGACATTTTTCCAAGGACTCTATTCGGTTCATAGAGGAATTCACCAAGCTGACAATGTGCTATGAACTTACTTGGGGCAACCTAAAGCCCTCCTTTCTACCTGCTGCACCTTTGAAGATAAAAGCTGAATCTTGGTGTAGCCCAGGCATATGCTGATGAACTGGCAGCCTGAAATCAAGGACAAATAATCTACCTTACTGGAGGGGATGCAATCCCCCACCAAGATCCCCACTGGGACTACCAACAGGGAGGTAGAGCGCTTGAACACAAGAACCACATGACAACTTGCCTCATAGAAGGGATGAAAACATGTGTTGTTAATCCTGTTAGTTATGACAAAGTCAGAGAAGTAACACAGGGAAAAGATGAGAATCGGGCCCTCTTCCGGGGCTGCCTGGTGGAAGCCTTTAGAAAGTATACCAATATTAATCCCAACACCCCCAAAGGGCAAGTCCTAGTAAATACCCATTTTATCACTCAATCTGCCCCAGACATTAGGAGAAAATTATACAAGGCAGCTATGGGACCACAAACCCTCCTGAGTCAGCTCATGGACTTGGCCTTTGGAGTATTTAACAATAGAGGTAGGGTTGAGGAAGCAAAAAGGATTCAGGGACAACAAGGAAAGGCACAACTATTGGCGGCAGCCCTAGCCCCTGCACCACCTCGTGTTACCCTCCGTTGTGAAAGCCCATAACAAAGGCAGGATCTGCCCTACCGAGAAGGGACCTGTTTTAAATGCAGCCAGGAGGACAAATGCCCCCTGTATGGGAAAAGTCCACCAGGACCCTGCCCGATATACAAACAAGAGGGCCAGTGGAAAAGGGACTGTCCCCAGTCCCGAAGGGGACTTGGGGCTCCCATACCGATGGTGGCCGAGAGGACGGATGGGACCCAGGACACTCCTTGGCTCCCAAAGGACACCTGGTCATTTCCCTGGAGGAACCTCAGGTAACCCTTGATGAGGCAGGTAGGAAAGTTATTTTTTTATTAGATATGGGGGCCACCTACTCTGTGCTGACTGATTTCCCTGGACCCTTGTTCTCCCAATCCTGTATAATAACAGGGATCGATGGACGGCCCAAAGCCAAATGATTCACTACCACCCCCAGTTGCTTACTAGGAAGTTTTACCTTTGCACACCAGTTCCTACTCATGCCTGAGTGCCCAGTCCCGTTGTTGGGAAGGGATTTGCTCACTAAATTCCAGACATTAGTTCAATTCAGAGACCCCCTCAGAGAAGGCACCCACCAGGAGAAACGACTGCTCTTGGCCACGGGAGCCTGCCTCAGTCACACATCAGAGGAGATCTCCCTTCCACCCCATATTGTTTCTCAAGTAAGCCCCTCTTTCTGGGACACTGAGGTTCCTGGCAGAGCTACTAATGTGCCCTCAGTTCAGATTTCATTAAAACCCAATGCTGATTACCTGTGGAATAAACAGTATCCCTTGAGGTCCAAGGCCCAACGAGGTATCCAGCCCTTAATAACAAAGTTCTTAAAATATGGGCTGTTACAATCTCCATGTAATAATCCCATTCTGCCCATAAAAAAAAGCAAAGTGGAGAATACAAGTTTGTTCAAGACCTGAGGTCAGTTAATGAGGCAGTGGTCCCAGTTCACCCTATAGTCCCTAATCCATACAACATACTGACACAAGTTCCAGAAAATTCGAACTGGTTCACAGTGCTAGACCTAAAGGATGCCTTCTTTTGCATTCCCCTGCACTCAGGCTCTTAATATCTCTTTGCCTTTGAGTGGACAGATCCAGACACTCATAACACTTCCCAGCTAACCTGGATGGTGCTGCCCCAAGGCTCCAGGGATAGCCCCTACCTGTTTGGGAACACATTAGCAAAGGAATTCAGAGAATTACAGTTGGTTAATGGGTCTCTCTTACAGTACGTGGACAACCTCCTAATTTCCAGTCCCAGTAGGGAGGACTCAGATAAAAACACCATTCAGCTCCTCAACTTCCTAGAGGAACAAGGATATCAAGTCTCTCCTCACAAGGCCCAGATTTCCACCCAACAGGTTAAGCATCTGGGATATGTACTCACCCATGGGACGAGGACTCTAGCTCAGAACCTAAAAGAAGCCATTATAACCCTACAACTCCTCCAGACTAAGAGGCAACTGAGGGCCTTTCTGGGGATGGCAGCATTTTGCAGGATCTGGATACCTGGATTCGGACTCATATCAAAGCCTCTCCATGAGGCCCTAAAAGGAGGTGACCACAAACCCCTCAACAGCGATGAAGATTGCCAGCAGGCATTCCTAGCTCTAAAACAAAAATGAGGGACCAGCCCTGCATTAGATCTCCCTAACTTAGCAAAACCCTTTACCCTCTATATGGTTGAGAGACAAGGGGTAGCCCTGGGTGTCCTCACCCAAAAACTCAGGGACCTCCCTGGACCAAGAGCTTATTTCTCAAAACAACTTGGTCAAGTGGCCACTGGATGGCCAGGATGGCTTAGGGCAGTGGCTGCCAAGAGGCCAAGAAGTTCACCCTGGGACAATCACTGGAAGCCCTAGCTCCTCCCCATGTACAAGGAGTCCTAGAAGCAAAGGGACACCAATGTCTGATGGGTGGATGATGACTTAAATACCAAGCCCTCCTACTTGACATGCCAGACGTAACTCTTAAGGTTTGCCAAGTCCTGAACCCAGCTACTCTGATGCTGGACTGCCACCTCAAGGGTCCCTCGTTCACTCCTGTGTGGAGGCTATTGAACAAGTTTACTCCAGTAGACCTGACCTCAAGGATGAGCCCCTGACCAATCCTCGTGTGGAATGGTTTACTGAGGGAAGCAGTTTCACACATGAAGGGGTAAGAAATGCCAGCTATGCCATAGTCAGCCTGCAGCTAACTGTTGAGTCTAGAACTCTACCCTCTCACACTTCCGCCCAAAAGGCCGAGTCGATTGCCTTAATCAGAGCACTGCAGCTAGGAAAGAGATTAAGAATCAATACATATACTTCTTCCAAGTATGGATTCCTAGCGCTACATGCCCATGCCACCTTGTAGAAAGAAAGGGGACTACTAACAGCCAAAGGGTCCCCTATGAAACACCAGGCAGAAATTCTAGAACTCCTAGAAGCAGTTCAGCTTCCAAAGGAGGTTACTGTCATTGCAGGGGTCACCAAAGGGGCAACACTTCCCTTATAAGGGGAAAGGCCCTGACCGACAAGGTCACTAAGACTGCAGCCAAAGAACAGCCGGTCCTACAAGCTGCAGTTCTCATACCTAAAACTCCACCCTTCCCAATGGTGCCATCTTACACACCTGAAGAAACTGAGTGGGCTAAATATAGGGGACTGGAAAGAGACCTCTCAGGGTGGCTGACCGAAGATAACAAGCTTCTCATTCCTGGGGCCAAGCAATGGAAAAGAATTAAGCAATTCCACGAATTCTCCCACTTGGGGCGGAACTCTCTATTCAGACTGGTTACTCAGGTGTTCCTGGGTAAAGGACTGTCCAAAACTGTTTAAAAATGTCACCAAGGCTTGCGAGCTTTGTGGCTGCAATGACCCAGGAAGACACCCCATACCTCCACCCTTAACTCAGCCCATGCAATACCGGGGAACATACCCAGGGGAAGACTGGCAAATGGACTTCACCCATATGCCCCCATATAGGGGATGGAAATACCTATTGATATTCACAGACAGCATTACAGGGTGGATAAGAGCTTTCCCTACTAGGACTGAAAAGGCAATAGAAGTATCCACATTTCTGTTTTTTTGAAGTATATTCTCTTTTTTTTTCTTTTCTTTTTCTTAAATTGAAGTATAGTTGATTTACAATGTGTTAGTTTCAGGTGTACAGCAAAGTGATTCAGTTATACATACATATATATCTATTTTTTTCAGATTCTTTTCCCTTAGAGGTTATTACAAAATATTGAGTATAGTTCCCTATGCTATACAGCAGGTCCTATTTTATATACAGTAGTGTGTATATGTTAATCCCAAACTCCTAATTAATCCCTCCCCCCCTTTCCCCTTTGGTAACCATAAGTTTGTTTTCTATGGCTGTGGGTCTATTTCTGTTTTGTACATAAGTTCATTTGTATCATTTTCTTTTAGATTCTACTTATAAGCAATAGCATATGATATTTGTCTTTCTCTGTCTGGCTTAGTTAGTATGATAATCTCTAGGTCTGTCCATGTTGCTGCAAATGGCATTAGTTCATTTTTTATGGCTGAGTAATACTCCACTGTTTAAACATACCACATCTTCTTTATCCATTCATCTGTTGATGACTATTTAGGTTGCTTCCATGCCTTGGCTATTGTAAATAGTGCTGCAATGAACACTTGGGTGCGTGTATCTTTTCGAATTATGGTTTTCTCCAGATATGTGCCCAGGAGTGTGATTGCAGGATCATATGGTAGCTCTATTTTTAGTTTAAGCAACCTCAATACTGTTCTCCATAGTGGTTGTACCAATTTACATTACCACCAGAAGTGTAGAAGGCTTCCCTTTTCTCCACACCCTCTCCAGTATTTATTATTTGTAGACTTTTTGATGATAGCCATTCTGACCAGTGTGAGGTGATACCTCATTTTAACACCACACTTACATCAATGGACAGATCATCCAGACAGAAAATCAATAAGGAAACACAGGCCTTAAATGACACATTAGATCAGATCAACTTAATTGATATTTATAGAGCATTCCATCCAAAAGTAGCAGAATACACATTCTTTTCAAGTGCACATGGAACATTCTCCAGGACAGATAATATGCTGGGCCATAAAGCAAGCCTCGGTAAATTTAAGAAAATTGAAATCATATAAAGCATTTTTTCTGACCACAATGCTATGAGATTAGAAATCAACTACAAGGAAAAAACTGCAAAAAACACAAACACATGGAGGCTAAACAATATGCTACTAAACAACCAATGGATCACTGAAGAAATCAAAGAGGAAATTAAAAAATACCTAGAGACAAATGAAAACACAATGATCTAAAACCTATGGGACACAGCAAAAGCAGTTCTAAGAGGGAAGTTTGGGACATCCCTGGTGATCCAGTGGTTAAGACTCCGTGCTCCCAATGCAGGGGGCCCGGGTTTGATCCCTGGTCAGGGAACTAGATCCCACATGCCACAACTAAGAGTCCACATGCCACAACTAAAAGATCTTGCAACTAAAAGATCCCGCATACTGCAACTAAGACCCTGGTGCAGCCAAATAAATAAATAAATATTTTTTTTAAAAAAGAGGGAAGTTTAGAGTGATACAAGCTAACCTCAGGAAACAAGAAAAACCTCAAACAAACAAACTAACCTTACAACTAAAGCAACTAGAGAAAGAACAAACAAAACCCAAAGTTAGTAGAAGGAAAGAAATCATAAAAATCAGAGCAGAAATAAATGAAACAGAGACTAATAAAACAAGAGAAAAGATCAATGAAATTAAAGCTGGTTCTTTGAAAAGATAAAGAAAACTGATAAACTTTTAGCCAGACTCATCATGTAAAAAAGGGAGAGGGGGGACTGCCCTGGTGGCACAGTGGTTAAGAATCTGCCTGCCAACGCAGGGGACACGGGTTCAAGCCCTGGTCTGGGAAGATCCCACATGCCATGGAGCAACTAAGCCCGTGCTCCACAACTACTGAGCCTGCGCTCTAGAGCCTGTGAGCCACAACTACTGAGCCCATGTGCCACAACTACTGAAGCCTGTGTGCCTAGAGCCCGTGCTCTGCAACAAGAGAAGCCACCACAATGAGAAGCCTGCGCATCACAGCAAAGAGTAGCCCCTGCTCGCCACAACTAGAGAAAGCCCATGTACAGCAGTGAAGACCCAATGCAGCCAAAAATAAATAAATAAAATAAATAAATTTATTTTAAAAAAGGGGGAGAAGGCCCAAATCAATAAAATTAGAAATGAAAAATTTACAACCAACACCACAGAAATACAAAGGATCGTGAGAGATTACTACAAGCAACTATATGCCAATAAAATGGACAACCTAGAAGAAATGGGCAAATTCTTAGAAAGGTACAATCTCCCAAGACTGAACCAGGAAGAAATAGAAAATGTGAACAGACCAATTACAAGTACTGAAATTTGAATCTGTGATTTAAAAACTCCCAACAAACAAAAGTCCAGGACCAGATGGCTTCACAGGTGAATTCTATCAAACATTTAGAGAAGAATTAATACCTATTCTGAAACTATTCCGTAAAATTACAGAGGAAGGAACACTTCCAAACTCATTCTACAAGGCCACCATCACCCTGATACCAAAACCAAAGATACCACAACAAAAGAAAATTACAGGCCAATATCACTGATGAACATACATGAAGAAATCCTCAACAAAGTACTAGCAAACTGAATCCAACAACACATTAAAAGGATCATACACCATGATCAAGTGGGATTTATCCCAGGGATACAAGGATTTTTCAGTATCTGCAAATCAATCAGTGTGATACACCACATTAACAAATTGAAGAATAAAAACCATATGATCATCTCAATAGATGCAGAAAAAGCTTTTGATAAAATTCAACATCCATTTATGATAAAAAAAAAAAACTCCAGAAAATGGGCATAGAGGGAACATACCTCAACATAATAAAAGCCATTATGACAAACACACAGCTAACATCATACTCAATGGTGAAAAGCTGAAAGCATTTCCTCTAAGATCAGGAACAAGACAAAGATGTCTACTCTCGCCACTTTTATTCAACATAGTTTTGGAAGTCCTAGCCGTGGCAACCAAAGAAGAAAAAGAAATAAAATAAAAGGAATCCAAATTGGAAAAGAAGAAGTTAAACTGTCATTGTTGGCAGATGACATACTATACATAGAAAATCCTAAAGACACTACCAGAAAACTACTAGAGCTCATCAATGAATTCAGTAAAGTCACAGGATACAAAATTAATACACAGAAATCTGTTGCATTTCTATACACTAACAACAAAAGATCAGAAAGAGAAATTCAAGAAACAATCCCATTTACCATCTCATAAAAAGCATAAAATACCAGGAAAAAACCTACCTAAGGAGACAAAAACCTGTACTTTAAAAACTATAAGACACTGATGAAAGAAATCAAAGATGACACAAACAGATGGAAAGGTACACTGTGTTCTTGGACTGGAAGAATCAATATTGTCAAAATGACTATACTACCCAAAGCAATCTACAGATTCAATGCAATCCCTATCAAATTACCAATGGCATTTTTCACAGAACTAGAACAAAAAATTTTTAGATTTGTATGGAAACACAAAAGACCTCAAATAGCCAAAGCAATCCTGAGAAAGAAAAACAGAGCTGGAGGAATCAGGCCCCCGGTCTTCAGACTATACTACAAAGCTACAGTAATCAAGAGAGTATGGTACTGGCACAAAAACAGACATATAGATCAATGGAATAGGATAGAAAGCCCCAAAATAAATCCAAGCATCTATGGTCAATTAATCTATGATAAAAGAGGCAAGAATATACAATGGAGAAACGACAGTCTCTTCAATAAGTGGTGCTGGGAAAACTGGACAATGTAAAAGCTACATGTAAAAAAATGAAATTAGAACATTCTCTAACACCACACACAAAAATAAACTAAAAATGGGTTAAAGACCTAAATGTAAGACAAGATACTATAAAACTCCTAGAGGAAAACATAGGCAGAACACTCTTTGACATAAGTCGCAGCAACATCTTTTTGGATTCATCTCCTAGAGTAATGGAAATAAAAACAAAAATAAACAAATAGGACCTAATTAAACTTAAAAGCTTTTGCACAGCAAAGGAAACCGTAAACAAAACAAACAGGCAACCTACAGATGGGAGAAAATATTTGCAAACAATGCAACCAATAAGGGATTAATCTCCAAAATATACAAACAGCTCATATAGCTCAAAATCAAAAAAACAAACAACCCAATCCAAAAATGGGCAGAAGATCTAAATGGACATTTCTCCAAAGAAGACATACAGATGGCCAACAGACACATGAAAAGATGCTCAACATTGCTAGTTATTAGAGAAATGCAAATCAAAACTACAATGAGGTGTCACCAAATTTCTGCTTAAAGAGATAATTCCGAGATTTGGGTTGCCAAAAAGCCTACAGGGTGATGATGGACCTTCCTTCACCACCAAGGTGACCCAGCAGGCTTCCCCAGCTCTGGGTATTATCACTCTTCCTGGAGGCCCCAATCCTCAGGCAAGGTAGAAAAAGCAAATCATGTCCTAAAAAGAACGCTTGCTAAGCTGTGCCAAGAGACTTCAGAAACCTGGGTTTCCCTCCTGCCTGTAGCCCTTCTATGGACCAGGATGATCCTAAAAGGAATTTTAAAACTTAGCCCATTTGAAATGATCTATGGGAGGCCCTTTTTGGCTTCAGATATCTTATCAATGAGGAAACCCACAAATTGGTTTCCCCAGTTGATAGCTTGAGCCAAATTCAAAGGACCCTCCAAGAATACGGAAACAAAGTGATGCCCACCCCCACAAAAGAAAAGGTCACGGTCTCAGTCAAGTCAGGGCACTTTGTCCTACTAAAAACTTGAAGGAAGAGTCCCCTGAGGACCAGCTACGACCAAAATGGAAGGGACCATATCAAGTGTTATTAAGTACCCCAACTGCTGTCAAGCTACGGGAAGTTACTAGTTGGGTACATCTGTCTAGAATAAGTCCCAACAGGAACCAGAGGGGACCTAGTCCTGAGAGCCAGTGGAAGAGCTCAGATACCTGTTCAAGAGAACAGATCAGTGGCTTCACGTTTCTGTGGTGGGTTGGCCTAGTAATCCTTGTGTTTCTATCATGCTCTTATTCTGCCGCTTTTCAGAACCCCCTCCCCCTGGTAAACATCTTCTTTACCCCTGCTGGGTCTCAGATAAAAATAGAGTAATATGATGTCAAAAGCTATGATACTCCTAGTAGGACTTCTGACGATGGTCACAGCTCAGGGGGAATGGGAAAATAATGCTTTAGTAAACATCTAAAATAGCCGCCAGAGAAGAAAAACTAGTTAAATGTTGGGTCTGCCATAAATACCCTGGCTTACAACAATTGTTACAGGTACAAATAGGTACATACAACAAGAGTATTATCAATTTAAACACATGGAAACCCACTGCCCACCCCAAGATATGAGCGTAATGGACAATACCCTCTTCAGGCTCTAGTTTTGTTATCCAGAAAACCAGTCATGCTTCTGATGCCACTACACCTCTAATGGTTCTCTTGGCTATGGTGAGCCTCTTTGGAAAAATCCCTGGGCACCGGATGGTAATATCACCACAGTGTTTTGGAACCCGAACCCAAACTGCATTCCCACGAACGCCTCCACTCTGTGTGCTTATAATGAAGCCCACGTGCCTACAGGATAGGGATGGAATGGACTAAAACTTGTCGGGCTCTGTGGAAGCAGCGGGTAAAACCCTCTTACTTCACCATCTCATCTAAGCCGAGGGCATGGAATACTCCCGGACTTAACTATTTTGAATATACTAACGGGCCCTTGTCCCCGCATTGTGTTCATAACTTGTCCCTTCCATGGATCCGGACAGCTGCTTCCCTGTTAAATTCTTCTGTTCCCAGATCTCTTATTGCACCTTCAGGATATGTCTGGATATGTAGCACTCCCCATAATGAGGCCCCAAAGACAAGTGCACCCCAGGGAAAATTTGGCCCCTATGTAAATGCTTATCCTTATGTTGATAAAGTGTGGCACAAGGGAGCCTGTACGTTAGGACCCTGGGTCCCATTCACAGTAACAATACATAATAACACTCAATACCTTCCCAGGAGGGCCATTAGATTAATATTGGCAGGAACAGGACTGGCAGGGGGATTGGCCTCCCCGTGGAGCGAAAATCTAACCATCAGTTTAGAGAGCCTAGCCCTGACCACTGGAAGTGTGCTAAATAGAATTTCAACTTCTTTAGACTCACTGGCCAATGTGGTTATGGGCAATCGATAGGCCTTGGATTACCTGCTGCCCGAGCAGGGTGGTGTTTGTGCAGTCATAAACAAAACCTGCTGTACCTATGTCAACAGTTCCGGCCAGATCGAGATGGACATCAAAAAGATTTATGAACGAGCCTCATGGTTACACCCTACAACCAGAGGTCAGACCCTAATACCATCTGGTCCTCCATTAAGAGCACCCTCCCTAGCCTTACTCGGTTCCTGCCCCTCCTGGGCCCAGTCATGGCCATACTTCTCCTCCTCTTTGGACCCTGCCTCTTCAACCACTTGGTAGAGTTCGTGTTTTCCAGGTTACAACAGTTCCACATCAAAATGATGGCTATGCGAGGATTCCTGCCCGTACTGCCCTCCGACTTAAAACAAGCTGTCCTGCCCCTGAGATCCCTAGACCAGGCATCCAGAGATTTCTACTCCCTGACAGGCAGGGTTGATGCCCCTACCCAGCCCTGAAGCAGCTCCAGAAGAAGGACCATCACCCTTCTGCTTCCCATAAGACTATGGGAGTAAAATCTCTGAGGAGGAATGAGATAGGAGGGAAAGGGACAAGACACAACCGCTAGATAAATGAAGAAGGGGCGCAGCTGTTGGGATTCGATAACGACCAGCTAGAACCAGCTGAAACCAAGGAGACTTTGAGAAGAGTCCGATGATTGACCTTTAGCTCATTATGCCTTCATTGTAATACTCAAAATCACTCCCCCTTACACCATAACAGTTCCAAGACAACGGTAAAAGACCAAAAAGTGGGCAGTGGCCCAATTCCTGCGAAGTCCCCACTCTTCCCCAAAACAGCAAGAATATTCCTCCTGCTCGTTAGCATACGAAATTATTCAGCCCATCAAAACCAACGACCCCATACCCCAGGGCGCTCTCACTTTCTGAGGCCGTCTGCATTCTGCCTATGGAGTGTGTATCCCTCTGAATAAACTCACATTTGCTTTTCTTTGGCTTGCTCTTGAATTCTTTCCTGCGCGGAGCGAAGGACCCTCACTTGGGGGGATCCCAGGACGCGACGTTTCCTCTCCGGCAACAGTTTTACGGATGGGGAATCTTACAGGTCTGAAGCAAGGACCTGGCGCAACATCCCACCAGCAGGACATGGCAACAGTCTTCAGTCCGGGGGCAGGGGGAGGTTGCCAGTTATAGGGGGAATTGATGTCAGGTGGGCTCATCGGTTACCAGGGAAACCAGCAGAAGGGCACGCCCCTCACCACCCCTCTGATACGCTATCGTGGTGGAGATGTTCTGATCTAAAGGTTAGAACAAACCACTAGCTGGAGCCTGGGGCCAATATGTAGGAAGGTCAGTCATGTGAGTAGGTGTAAGTGAAGCAAGCACTGGTTGGGCTGGGGATATACAGAGAGCAAGAGAACAGCCATCTTGCGTGGCCTGATCGTACAATAGTTTAGAAAGTTGGGAAGTCGGGTGAGTTCTCTCAGGGGTGGGGATGGGGGGAGGGGGCTCTGACTTTTAGTCCAGATGTGACCCTGGAGAAGTTTGGATGTGAAAGTACCCTTGTGTATATTTTGGTTGCCTTGGTCAAATGTCTGTTGACATCCTTCCCACAGGTGACTGGGGAAAGTTACATAACAGGCCTCTAGTTTCCTAGGGTGCCAACCAAGTTGTGGCAATCTCCCTTTTTATATAATTTCCCTTTTTCTGTAGTAATAGAACCCTCATTGTTTAGCTGGGTACATAACCAAGTGGGAGAAAAATGACATTTCCCAACCTCCTTCCCAGCATTTTGGTTTGGTCATGTGACTAAGGTTTGGCCAATGGGACGGGAGCAGAGGGGTTTGTGCAACTGCCAGAGAACATTCTTGATAGAAGATGTGTTTTTCCTCACCCTCTTCCTCCCTCCTTCTGGTTAGAATGTGGATTTGTTGGCATGATACTGTGATTTATAATAATGTATTTGGTCTTCGTCTTGTTTCTAGCATGGAGCTCCTACAACCTTGGGATTTCCTAAGTGATAAAATCCATGAAAGTGACTTTTTTACTCTTAACAAGCCGCTTTCAAGCACCCGTGGGTATGTTAATTAGGTATTTGGGGCAAGGTCCTGGATTAGCCTCGGGATGGGGACTGGTTGCCAGGGGAACCAACCTTGTGAGCCTAGGGTTAGAAATTTCAGCCCCACCCTACCCCCCAACCTCCTGGGAGCAGCTGGAAATTGAATTAATCACCAGCTGTCAAGGATTTAATCAATCATGACTCCACAAAAACCCAAAAGGACAGTGTTTGGAGAGCTTCCTGGTTGGTGAACAAAAATGCATCCACATCCACACTCCAAACTACATGTGGACAGAAACTTCTGTGCTCAGGACCCTTCCGGACCTCGCCCTATGTATCTGTTCATCTATATTCTTTAATATCCTTTCTAGTAAACCGGTGATCTATAATAAGTAAACTGTTTTCCTGAGTTCTGTGAGCCACTCTAGCAAATTAATCAAACCCAAGGAGAGGGTCATTGGAACCTCCAATCTATAGCCTGTCAGTCAGAAGCACAGGTGACAGCCTGGATTTGTGAATGGCATCTGAAGTGGGGGCAGGAGGAAGGGCAGTCTCGTGGGACTGAGCCCTTAACGTGTGGGATTCTATCTCCAGGTAGATAGTGTCAGAATTGAGTTAAATTGTAGGACACCCAGCTGGTGTCACAGGATTGTTTGGTGTGGGAAACATCACCGCTCATTTGGTAACCAGAAGTGCCAGGAGTGAAGTATTAAGTAGAGGAGATACACAAAGGAGTGTATTTCCCCTCAGAGTTGGATGGTGCTCTGGCAGCCCTCCTGGATCAAGAGATGACTGTGAGAAGAAAAACCACACCCAGAGGACCAATAACATAGGCAGAATCTGGGTCCTTAAGAGCTCTGTGGAGCAGAGCTGCCACACATGCTCCAGACTTTGGAGGGTAGCAGAAGATGCCACCCCAAAATACACCTCTTTGCCATGTTAAAAAAACAAAATTCAACTAAGTAAATTGTAAAGATCTTTTTTTTTGTTTGGGGGGTTTTTTTGGCCGTGCTACACAGCTTGCAGGATCTTAGTTCCCCAACCAGGGATCAAACCTGGGTCCCCAGCAGTGGAAGTGCAGAGTCCTGACCACTAGACCACCAGGGAATTCCCAATTGTAGAGATCTTATTGGCTTTATTCAATGATTCATGAATTGGGTAGCATCCCATCTAGCAGATAAAAAGGAGCTCTGAGGAGCTGTACAAAATGAAAGAGTTTTATAGGCAGAAGAGGGTAGGACAAGGAAGTTACTGGCAAAGAGTGGATTGTTTGTGACAAGGTCACATTCCTTTGCGGGACGACAGATTACCTCATCAGGCAGATTACCTCACTAGTGCTGACCTTCCAAACTGATTGGTTTAAGATTCTACTCCCGGGAGAGGTTGAAACTGTATTTTTTTTTTTTGCTCATTTAATTTTTATTGGAGTATAGTTGCTTTTGCAATGTTGTGTCAGTTTCTACTGTACAGCAAAGTGAATCAGCTATACATATACATATATCCCCTTTTTTGGATTTCCTTCCCATTTAGGTCACCACAGAGCATTGAGTAGAGTTCCCTGTGCCTTACAGTAGGTTCTCATTTATAATCTATTTTATACATTGTATCAATAGTGTATATATGTCAATCCCAATCTCCCAATTCATCCCACCCCCCCCTTCCCCCCTTGGTATCCATACATTTGTTCTCTACGTCTGTGTCTCTATTTCTGCTTTGTAAATAAGATCATCTATACCAATTTTTTCAGATTCCACATATATGTGTTAATATACGATATTTGTTTTTCTCTTTTTGACTTACTTCACTCTGTATGACAGTCTCTATGTCCATCCACGTCTCTACAAATGACCCAATTTCATTTCTTTTTATGACGAGTAATATTCCATTGTATATATGTACCACATCTTCTTTTCCATTCCTCTGTGGATGGACATTTAGGTTGTTTCCATGTCCTGGCTATTGTAAATACAGCTGCAATGAATATTGGGGTGCATGTGCTTTTTTTTTTTTTAATTATTTATTTATTTTTGTCTGTGTTTGGGTCTTCGTTTCTGTGCGAGGGCTTTCTCTAGTTGCGGCAAGCAGGGGCCACTCTTCATCGCGGTGCGCGGGCCTCTCACTATCACGGCCTCTCTTGTTGCGGAGCACAGGCTCCAGACGCGCAGGCTCAGTAGTTGTGGCTCACGGGCCCAGTTGCTCCGCGGCATGTGGGATCCTCCCAGACCAGGGCGTGAACCCGTGTCCCCTGCATTAGCAGGCAGACTCTCAACCACTGCGCCACCAGGGAAGCCCTGCATGTGCTTTTTGAATTATAGTTTTCTCTGGGTATATGCCCAGTAGTGGGATTGCTGGGTCACATGGTAGTTCTATTTTTAGTTTTTTAAGGAATCTCCATACTGTTCTCCATAGTGGCTGCATCAATTTACATTCCCACCAACAGTGCAAGAGGGTTCCCTTTTCTCCACACATTCTCCAGCATTTATTGTTTCTAGATTTTGTGATGATGGCCATTCTGACCAGTGTGAGGTGATACCTCATTGTGGTTCTGATTAGCATTTCTCTAATGATTAGTGATGTTGAGCATTTTTTCATGTGTTTGTTGGCCATCTGTATGTCTTCTTTGGAGACATGTCTATTTAGGTCTTCTGCCCATTTTTTGATTGGCTTGTTTTTTAAAATTTATTTATTTAGCTATATTGGGTCTTCACTGCTGCACGCGGGCTTTCTCTAGTTGCGGCGAGCGGGGGCTACTCTTCGTTGTGATGCACGGACTTCTCATTGAGGTGGCTTCTCTTGTTGTGGAGGATGGGCTCTAGGCGTGCGGCCTTCAGTAGTTGTGGCTCGCGGGCTCTAGAGCGCAGGCTCAGTAGTTGCGGTGCCCGGGCTTAGCTGCTCCGCGGCATGTGGGATCTTCCCAGACCAAGGCTCGAACACATGTCCCCTGTATTGGCAGGCGGATTCTTAACCACTGTGCCACCAGGGAAGTCCCGAGTGGCTTCTTTTTTTGATATTGAGCTGCATGAGCTGTTTGTGTATTTTGGAGATTAATCCTTTGTCAGTTGCTTCATTTGCAAATATTTTCTCCCACTCTGAGGGTTATCTTTTCGTCTTGTTTATGGTTTCCTTTGCTGTGCAAAAGCTTTTAATTAGGTCCATTTTTTTGTTTTTATTCTCATTACTCTATGAGGCAGGTCAAAAAATATCTTGCTGCGATTTAGAAGCTGTATTTAAATTAGGTATTCAGTCTCGGTTTGGTGACGTGGGTTTAGCACAAGTGACTCCATTTTGGGCCCATTGTCTTTTTTTTTAACAAACATAAGGATTATTTTGAGCTGATTATTCTGAGAAATGAGACATAAGAGAAGCTCTGAAAACAGAAGCTACTCTTTTGTAAGAGACATTTACATTTACAAGGAAAATCTCCATTTGTGTGTCTCCCTCTCTATACCAGGAAGAGAAGAAGGACTAAATCACAAGAAACTCTTATCAGTGAAGAAGGTGCCAACTTAAATCTACATAACAACCTTACCCTTGTTTACCATGCTTTTCCTGGTCACCCCCCAACACACACACCCTTCTTTCTTTTGTCTTTAGCTGAAGATGGTATTGAAACTGGTTAGGCCACCTCAGGGAGTTACTAAGTTTCCCTGGGTCTCTCCCAGGTATACAGGAGATACATATGTTAATAAACTTCTAGGTTTTTTTTCCTTTGTTTTTTGTTGTGTGTGTGTGTTTGTTTGACCGCACCTTATGGCATGTGGAACTTCCCTGACCCGGGATTAAACCCACGCCCCCTGAAGTGGAAGCACAGAGTCTTAACCACTGGACCACCAGGGAAGTCCCTTTTCTCTGTTAATCTTTTATTACAGTGGTCTCAGCTAAGAACTCAGAAGGGTACAAGGAAAAAATTACTTTTCCTTCCCCACAACTTCCCTGAGACTTGATCATGAGAGAGGAATGAACTTCTACCTTGTTTAAGCCACGGGTATTTGGAGGTTTCTGTTACTCACAGCTGAGCCCAATCCTATTTGAGACTCAAATGGTGACTCACATTTCCTTGGCTGGCACAAATGCTTCACAGCTATTTCTACTCTCCAATCCTCACAATAGCTCCTTGAGGTAAAAAGCCTTTTCCCAATGAGGAAATGGAAGCTTAGGCACTTGGTGGTGAAGTGAGACAAGTGATGCTGGCTTTGTCTTTCCAGGAGGCTGTGCCTGCAGTCACTGTATTAATCACAATGAGTCAGCCCTGTGATGTCAGCCATGTACCAGGGAAACCAGAAAGCACAAGTCGTTCTTGGTCAGCCCTAACCTGAAATTAGTGAAGTTCTGTGGTGGGTTCATCCGTCTGGAAACCAGCTCTGGACCAGAGGATGCTAGTAGTTTACAAGACCAAAACGCATGCCAGGGAAACACGCAGTGCCACTTCTCAGCTTCACAGAGAGACATTTCAAAGCCCCAGGGGGGGAGTTTTTGATGATGTTCTGCATAGTGGACAGTGTTCTGTTTTGCTGATGAACATATTTTAAACTAGAGAAAGCAACAAAGGTCAGCAAAGAAAATTACTAGTGGGAGCCAGGGCAAGCCAAAAAATGCAACCATGTTGTGGGAGACCAAAATACATCACTCTAACACCTCACACCAGTCAGAATGGCCATCATCAAAATATCTACAAACAATAAATGCTGGAGACGGTGTGGAGTGCAACCTCTTGCACAGTTGGTAGGAATGTAAATTGATACAGCCACTATGGAGAACAGTATGGAGTTTCCTTAAAAAACTAAAAATAGAACTACCATATGACCCAGCAATCCCACTACTGGGCATATACCCTGAGAAAACCATAATTCAAAAAGAGGCATGTACCACAATGTTCATTGCAGCTCTATTTACAATAGCCAGGACGTGCAAGCAACCTAAGTGTCCATCAACAGATGAATGGATAAAGAAGAGGTGGCACATATATACAATGGACTATTACTCAGCCATAAAAAGAAACGAAATTGAGTTATTTGTAGGTGGACCTAGAGTCTGTCATACCAAGTGAACTAAGTCAGAAAGAGAAAAAGAAATAACATATGCTAACACATATATGGAATCTAAAAAAAAAAAGGTTCTGAAGAACCTAGTGGCAAGACGGGAATAAAGACACAGACCTACTAGAGAATGGACTTGAGGACACAAGGAGGGGGAAGGGTAAGCTGGGATGAACTGAGAGAGTGGCATGGACATATATACACTACCAAATGTAAAACAGATAGGTAGGAGGAACCAAGATGGCACAGTAGAAGGACATGCTCTCACTCCCTCTTGTGAGAACACCAAAATCACAACTAGCTGCTGGACAATCATTGACAGGAAGACACTGGAACTCACCAAAAAAGATACCCCAGGTCCAAAGACAAAGGAGAAGCCACAATGAGACGGTAGGAGGGGCGCAATCACAGTAAAATCAAATCCCATAACTGCTGGGTGGGTGACTCACAGACTGGAGAACACTTATACCACAGAAGTCCACCCACTGGAGTGAAGGTTCTGAGCCCCACGTCAGGGTTCCCAACCTGGGGGTCTGGCAACAGGAGGAGGAATTCCTAGAGAATCAGACTTTGAAGCCTAGTGGGATTTGATTACAAGACTTCGACAGGACTGGGGGAAACAGAGACTCCACTCTTGGAGGGCAAACACAAAATGTGTACATTGGGACCCAGGGGAAGGAGCAGTGACCCCAGGGGAGACTGAACCAGACCTACCTGCTAGTGTTGGAGAGTCTCCTGCAGAGGCAGAGGGTGGCTGTGGCTCACCGTGGGGACAAGGACACTGGCAGCAGACGTTCTGGGAAGTAATCCTTGGCGTGAGCCCTCCCAGAGTCTGTAATTAGCCCCACCAAAGAGCCCAGGTAGGCTCCAGTGTTGGGTTGCCTCAGGCCAAACAACCAAAAGGGAGGGAACCCAGCCCCACCCATCAGCAGTCAAGTGGATTAAAGTTTTACTGAGCTCTGCCCACCAGAGCAACAGTCAGCTCTACCCACCACCAGTCCCTCCCATCAGGACACTTACACAAGCTTCTTAGACAGCCTCATCTACCAGAGGGAAGACAGGAGAAGCAAGAAGAACTACAGTCCTGCAGCCTGTGGAACAAAAACCACATTCACAGAAAGATAGACAAGATGAAAAGGCAGAGGGCTATGTACCAGATGAAGGAACAAGATAAAACCCCAGAAAAACAACTAAATGAAGTGGAGATAGGCAACCTTCCAGAAAAAGAATTCAGAATAATGATAGTGAAGATGATCCAGGACCTCAGAAAAAGAATGGAGGCAAAGATTGAGAAGATGCAAGAAATGTTTAACAAAGACCTAGAAGAATTAAAGAACAAACAAACAGAGATGACCAATACAAAAACTGAAATGAAAACTACACTAGAAGGAATCAATAGCAGAATAACTGAGGCAGAAGAACGGATAAGTGACTTGGAAGACAGAATGGTGGAATTCAATGCTGCGGAACAGAATAAAGAAAAAAGAATGAAAAGAAATGAAGACAGCCTGAGACCTCTGGGACAACGTTAAACACAACAACATTCGCATTATAGGGGTCCCAGAAGGAGAAGAGAGAGAGAAAGGACCCGAGAAAATATTTCAAGAGATTATAGTTGAAAACTTCCCTAACATGGGAAAGGAAATAGCCACCCAAGTCCAGGAAGTGAAGCGAGTCCCATACAGGATAAACCCAAGGAGAAACACGCCGAGACACATAGTAATCAAATTGTCAAAAAATAAGACAAAGAAAAATTATTGAAAGCAGCAAGGGAAAAATGACAAATAACATACAAGGAAACTCCCATAAGGTTAAAGCTGATTTCTCAGCAGAAACACTACAAGCCAGAAGGGAGTGGCATGATATATTTAAAGTGATGAAAGGGAAGTACCTACAACCAAAACTACTCTACCCAGCAAGGATCTCATTCAGATTCGATGGAGAAATCAAAAGCTTTACAGACGAGCAAAAGCTAAGAGAATTCAGCACCACCAAACCAGCTCTACAACAAATGCTAACGGAACTTCTCTAAGTGGGAAACACAAGAGAAGAAAAGGACCTACAAAAACAAACTCAAAACAATTAAGAAAATGGTCATAGGAACGTACATATGGATAATTACCTTAAACGTGAATGGATTAAATGGTCCAACCAAAAGACACAGGCTTGCTGAATGGATACAAAAACAAGATCCATATATATGCTATCTACAAGAGACCCACTTCAGACCTAGGGACACATACAGACTGAAAGTGAGGGGATGGAAAAAGATATTCCATGCAAATGGAAATCAAAAGAAAGCTGGAGTAGCAATACTCATATCAGATAAAATAGACTTTAAAATAAAGAATGTTACAAGAGACAAGGAAGGACACTACATAATGATCAAGGGATCAATCTAAGAAGAAGATATAACAATTATAAATATATATGTACTCAACATAGGAGCACCTCAATACATAAGGCAACTGCTAACAGCTATAAAAGAGGAAATCGACAGTAACACAGTAATAGTGGGGGACTTTAACACCTCACTTACACCAATGGACAGATCATCCAGACAGAAAATTAATAAGGAAACACAAGCTTTAAATGACACAATAGACCAGATAGATTTAATTGATATTTATAGGACATTCCATCCAAAAACAGCAGATTACACCTTCTTCTCAAGTGCACACGGAACATTCTCCAGGATAGATCACATGTTGGGTCACAAATCAAGCCTCAGTAAATTTAAGAAAACTGAAATCATATCAAGCATCTTTTCTGACCACAACGCTATGAGATTAGAAATGAATTACAGGGAAAAAAACGTAAAAAACACAAACACATGGAGGCTAAACAATACGTTACTAAATAACCAAGAGATCACTGAAGAAATCAAAGAAGAAATCAAAAAATATCTAGAGACAAATGACAATGAAAACATGACAATCCAAAACCTATGGGATGCAGCAAAAGCAGTTTCTAAGAGGGAAGTTTATAGCTATACAAGCCTACCTCAAGAAACAAGAAAAATCTCAAATAAACAATCTAACCTTACACCTAAAGGAACTAGAGAAAGAAGAAAAACAAAACCTAAAGTGAGCAGAAGGAAAGAAATCATAAAGATCAGAGCAGAAATAAATGAAATAGAAACAAAGAAAACAATAGCAAATATCAATAAAACTAAAAGCTGGTTCTTTGAGAAGATAAACAAAATTGATAAACCATTAGCCAGACTCATCAAGAAAAAGAGGGAGAGGACTCAAATCAATAAAACTAGAAATGAAAAAGGAGAAGTTACAATAGACACCGCAGAAATACAAATCATCCTAAGAGACTACTACACGCAACTCTATGCCAATAAAATGGACAACTTGGGGGCTTCCCTGGTGGTGCAGTGGTTGAGAGTCTGCCTGCCAATGCAGGGGACACGGGTTCGAGCCCTGGTCTGGGAAGATCCCACATGCCGCGGAGCAACTGGGCCCATGAGCCACAATTGCTGAGCCTGCGCGTCTGGAGCCTGTGCTCCGCAACAAGAGAGGCCATGATAGTGAGAGGCCCGCGCACCGCGATGAAGAGTGGCCCCCACTTGCCACAACTGGAGAGAGCCCTCGCACAGAAACGAAGACCCAACACAGCCATAAATAAATAAATAAATAAAAATTTAAAAAAAAAGGACAACTTGGAAGAAATGGACAAATTCTTAGAAAGGTATAACCTTCCAAGACTGAACCAGGAAGAAACAGAAAATATGAACAGACCAATCACAAGTAATGAAATTGAAACTGTGATTAAAAATCTTCCAACAGGGGCTTCCCTGGTGGCTCAGTGGTTGAGAATCTGCATGCCAATGCAGGGGACACGGGTTCGAGCCCTGGTCTGGGAAGATCCCACATGCCATGGAGCAACTAGGCCCGTGAGCCACAATTACTGAGCCTGCACGTCTGGAGCCTGTGCTCTGCAACAAGAGAGGCCAAGATAATGAGAGGCCCGTGCACCACAATGAAGAGCGGCCCCCACTTGCCACAACTAGAGAAAGCCCTCTCACAGAAACGAAGACCCAACACAGCCATAAATAAAAAATAAAAAATAAAAAAAATCTTCTAACAAACAAAAGTCCAGAACCAGATGGCTTCACAGGTGAATTCTATCAAACATTTAGAGAAGAGCTAACACCCATCCTTCTCCAACTCTTCCAAAAAATTGCAGAGGAAGGAACACTCCCAAACTCATTCTATGAGGCCACCATCACCCTGATACCAAAACCAGACAAAGATACTACAAAAAAAGAAAATTACAGACCAATATCACTGATGAATATAGATGCAAAAATCCTCAACAAAATACTAGCAAACAGAATCCAACAGCACATTTAAAGGATCACACACCATGATCAAGTGGGATTCATCCCAGGGATGCAAGGATTCTTCAATACATGCAAACCAATCAATGTGATACACCATATTAACAAATTGAAGAAGAAAAACCATATGATCATCTCAATAGCTGAAGAAAAAGCTTTTGACAAAATTCAACACCCATTTATGATAAAAACTCTCCAGAAAGTGGGCATAGAGGGAACCTACCTCAACATAATAAAGGCCATATATGACAAACCCACAGCAAACATCATTCTCAATGGTGAAAACCTGAAAGCATTTCTTCTAAGATCAGGAACAAGACAAGGATGTCCACTCTCACCACTATTATTCAACATAGTTTTGGAACTCCTAGCCACGGCAATCAGAGAAGAAAAAGAAATAAAAGGAATACAAATTGGAAAAGAAGAAGTAAAACTGTCACTGTTTGCAGATGACATGATACTATACATAGAGAACCCTGAAAATGCCACCACAAAACTACTAGAGCTAATCAATGAATTTGGTAAAGTGGCAGGATACAAAATTAATGCACAGAAATCTCTTGCATTCCTATACACTAATGATGAACAATCTGAAAGAGAAATTGTGGAAACACTCCCATTTACCACTGCAACAAAAAGAATAAAACACCTCGGAATAAACCTACCTAGAGAGACAAAAGACCTTTATGCAGAAAACTATAAGACACTGATGAAAGAAATGAAAGATGATACCAACAGATGGAGAGATATACCATGTTCTTGGATTGGAAGAATCAATATTGTGAAAATGACTATACTACCCAAAGCAATCTACAGATTCAATGCAATCCCTATCAAATTACCAATGGCATTTTTTACGGAACTAGAACAAAAAATCTTAAAACATATACAGAGACACAAAAGACCCCAAATAGCCAAAGCAGTCTTGAGGGAAAAAAACGGATAGGGAGGAATCAGATTCCCTGACTTCAGACTATACTACAAAGCTACAGTCATCCAGACAGTATGGTACTGGCACAAAAACAGAAATATAGATCAATGGAACAGGACAGAAAGCCCAGAGATAAACCCACGCACCTATGGTCAACTAATCTATGACAAAGGAGGCAAGGATATACAATGGAGAAAAGATAGTCTCTTCAGTACGTGGTGCTGGGAAAACTGGACAGCTACATGTAAAAAAATGAAATTAGAACATTCTCTAACACCACACACAAAAATAAACTCAAAATGGATTCAAGACCTAAATGTAAGACTGGACACTATAAAACTCTTAGAGGAAAACATAGGAAGAACACTCTTTGACATAAATCACAGTAAGATCTTTTTTGATCCACCTCCTAGAGGAATGGAAATAAAAACAAAAATAAACAAACAGGACCTAATGAAACTTCAAAGCTTTTGCACAGCAAAGGAAACCATAAACAAGACGAAAAGACAACCCTCAAAATGGGAGAAAATATTTGCAAACGAACCAACGGACAAAGGATTAATCTGCAAAATATATAAACAGCTCATGCAGCTCAATATTAAAGAAACAAACAACCCAATCCAAAAATGGGCAGAAGACCTAAACAGACATTTCTCCAAAGAAGACATACAGATGGCCAAGAAGCACATGAAAAGCTGCTCAACATCACTAATTATTAGAGAAATGCAAATCAAAACTACCATGAGGTATCACCTCACACCGGTCAGAATGGGCATCATCAGAAAATCTACAAACAATAAATGCTGGAGAGGGTGTGGAGAAAAGAGAACCCTCTTGCACTGTTGGTGGGAATGTAAATGGATACAGCCACTATGGAGAACAGTATGGAGTTTCCTTAAAAAACTAAAAATAGAATTACCATATGACCCAGCAATCCCACTACTGGGCATATACCCAGAGAAAACCATAAATCAAAAAGACGCTTGCACCCCAATGTTCATTGCAGCACTATTTACAATAGCCAGGTCATGGACGCAACCTAAATGCCCATCGACAGACGAATGGATAAAGTTGTGGTACATATATACAATGGAATATTACTCAGCCATAAAAAGGAACGAAATTGGGTCATTTGTTGAGACGTGGATGGATCTAGAGACTGTCATACAGAGTGAAATAAGTCAGAAAGAGAAAAACAAATATCGTGTATTAACGCATGTATGTGGAACCTAGAAAAACGGTACAGACGAACCGGTTTACCGGGCAGAAGTTGAGACACAGATGTAGAGAACAAACGTATGGACACCAAGGGGGGAAAGCTGCGGGGGTGTGGGGATGGTGGTGTAATGAATTGGGCGATTGGGATTGAAATGTATACACTGATGTGTATAAAATTGATGACTAATAAGAACCGGCTGTATTAAAAAATAAAATAAAATTCAAAAATTAAGAAAAACAAAGAACAACTAATACTAAACTTTCTTTGGGTTATTTGTATGGAAATATGTTAATATAAATGTTTCAGACATTACATGAAATTCCTAAAAATCTTATATGTTCTGGTATAATGTTATAAGTCATAATTCTAGTTATTATTTTAAAATGTATATCTCAGAAATAACAATTTCCTTGTCAACTGCATTATTATGAACTTTCATCAAATCTTTAACCGTGGTCATTTTTAAGTCTTTTGTTATTTACAGACAGTTCTTGGTGTACTCTGTTGGTTTTGCAAAAATGTTCCTATAAAAGGGTTTCATCTTCAAGGAATTCATGGAAAAGACTCTGACAAGCACAGGTTTCTGATAACTGACTATACTGCTGCACTGAATGAATAAGCATTTTCAGAACTCTAATGGAATACTGATGAATTCATGAAAGTGCTAAAAAAAGATCAAGATTAAAAAAAGTTAATGGAACTAAGTGAACTGATGAGGATGATTATAATTTTTGTGACTTCCTGTTTGAATAAAAAAAAATATGACTTCTGTTAACAAATGAATTACTTCTATACTTCAACAAAATTATTTTAGAGGGCTTCCCTGGTGGCGCAGTGGTTGAGAGTCTGCCTGCCAGTGCAGGGGACACGGGTTCGAGCCCTGGTCTGGGAGGATCCCACATGCCACGGAGCAACTGGGCCCGTAAGCCACAATTACTGAGCCTGCGCGTCTGGAGCCTGTGCTCCGCAACAAGAGAGGCCGCGATGGTGAGAGGCCCGCGCACCGCGATGAAGAGTGGTCCCCACTTGCCGCAACTAGAGAAAGCCCTCGCACAGAAACGAAGAACACAGTCATAAATAAATAAATAAATAAATAACAGAACGTGAATTTCTAAAAAAAAAAAAAAAATTTATTTTAGAATCTTTATGTTTGGCATGATATAAATTTTGATTTTGTGTTCTATATTGTGTTCTATCTTTATATACAGGATACAAATAATTTGTAAGCATTATTTCATTCCCATTTTTGGATAATTTACTCTTCCTTAAAAGAAATGATATAAATTTATGCTGTTCTCAACCAGTCATTACCTGTAGTATTTAAGAGGGCAGAAGAAAAGACAGCCCTACAGACTTGCAAGGAGATTTTTAGCAAAAGTTAGCTTATGGCTATCCTGTAAATATTTGTTGGAAATTCAAATTTTAAACACTTGTTGAATATTATCATTAATTACAGCAAAATAATATAACATATATTCATTATATACACTATAACATATATAACATTATACTATATAATATGTATATAACATGTAATTATATATGCAATGAAATCAATACCAATAATAATTTCAATTACAGAATTCAGGCATTTCTAGGAAAACAAAGGAACTCAACCTTGACACTCTTTCTGTTGTTATTATTTGTTATTTCCCTTTGTACAAGTCCTGATAGAACAAAACCCACTATGGAAAAAGCATCATTTGCAGAACTATTCTATAATATTACAATTTGGACCATTATGACTCATTAAAATGCTCTTAACTGACTTGAAAATTAAGCAAGGTAAAATATTTCCAAACAGCAAAATGCAAACAAATGAAAAAAATCAAGGCTCATATTTATTTCCCTAAAAATGAGTAAATGGAAGATTGATCATCTGGAAAAAAATAATTTAGAATTAAAAAAAAAATAGCTAGTGGGAAGCAGCCACATAGCACAGGGAGATCAGCTCGGTGCTTTGTGACCACCTAGAGGGGTGGGATAGGGAGGGTGGGAGGGAGGCGCAAGAGGGAGGAGATATGGGGATATATGTATATGTATAGCTGATTCACTTTGCTATACAGCAGAAACTAACACACCATTGTAAAGCAATTATACTCCAATAAAGATGTTAAAAAAAAAAATACAGCACCCTGAATTGTGTCTCTTTGGCATGAGGATTGATGTAGGCTGATTATTTAAGGCCCCAAAGACTCAGGAAGAAACTTTGACCATCCCCCTAACTGCCTAAAAGGATTTAGATAGAGGACCTGTTCCAGGAAGGGAGCTATCACCATAGATAACTACAGTATGAACTAGGTGAGGAGACAGGGAGGAACCTAGCAAAGTCTGTTAAAATTCCTGTGTCCCACTGTCTGCATGGCCCAGCAAACATTTATTTACCAAACAGTGTTTTTCCATCTCCTGTGAATTGCCTGCCCCCCTCCACTGCCCTTGAAGTCCCAAACCACTCTCCCCAACATCCTCTTTTGACTTTCTTCCTCCCTGACAATGTCAAGTCTAAGAACTCTTAACCTAGTCGTAAATCCCAAGGACTTTTTTTCCTAAAAGTTTTATAATTTTATATCTTACATTTCATTCCAAGATTCATTTTGAGTTAATTTTTGTATAAGGTGTGGGCTTTAAGTCTAGGCTCATTTTTTTGCGTGTGGGTGTTCAATTGCTCCAGCACCATTTGTTAAGGCTATCCTTCCTCCATTGAAATGCTTTTGCACTTTTGTCAAAAATGAGCCGAGCCTATTTGTGTGGGTATATTTCTGGGTTCTCTGCTCTGTTCATTGATCTATGTTTCTATGCTCTTGTCTCTGACAATACCACACTCTCTTGATTACTGTACCTACAGAGTAAGACTTAAGTCTTCACATAGAGTGCTTCCTCCCACTTTACCCTTCTTTGTCAAGATTGGCTTAACTATTCTATGGCCTCTGCCTTTCTGTATAAATTTAAAAGACACTTGTCTTATGTCTGCAAAGGACTTTGCTGAGACTGTGATAGAGATCACATTACTCTGCAGGAGGGCAAAATATGCCGCCCCAAAATGTGTCTCTTTGGCATAAAGATTATTTTAGATTGGTTATTTTTAAAGAAACAGCAGACATGGGAGGCACCCTGAAATCCAAGTCGAAGTCACCTTTTTGTAAGAGACATTTACATGTATAAGGGAAATCTCTTTTATAAGGGTGTCTCCACACAGTACCAGGAAAAGGGGGATGACCTTACCTCTAGAAACTCTTATCAGTGGAGAAGGTAAGGACTTAAATCTGCGTAACAACATTACCTTTGTTTACTGTGCTTTTCCTGCTCACCTCCCACACCTGATGCCCAACCCCCCCCCCAGCCTCAACATCCTCTTTTGTCTTTAGCTGAAGATGGTATTTAAGGTGGGGGCTTTGGCCATTTTGGTGAGTTATTCGGTTCTCCTGGGTCTCTCCCACGTATACATGTTTGTCAAACGTTTGTTTGATTTTCTCCTATTAATCTGTCTCATGTCAATTTAATTCTTAGACCAGCCAGAAGAACCTGGTAGGGTAGAGGGAAACTTTTCCTCCCCAGCAACTCCCCTAGATCAATTTGCGAAGAACTGACATCTTTAAATGTTGTCTTCCAATCCATGAACACAGTGTGTCTTGTTTAGGTCTTTGGTTTCTTTCATCAGCATTTCATACAGATGCTGTACATGTTTTGTTAAATGTATACGTAAGCATTTTTCTTTGGAGTGATTGTAAACGGTATTGTTTTTTAAATTTCTATTTCCACGTGTTCATTGTTAATATATAGAAATATGGGGACTTCCCTGGCGGTCCGCGCTTCCAGTGCAGCAGGCGTGGGTTCAATCCCTGGTCGGGGAACTAAGATCCCACATGTCATGTGACGCAGCCAGAAAAAAAAAAAAGAAATATGATTGATTTTTATGTATTGATATTGTTTCCTGTGATCTTGCTGAATATGCTTATTAGTTCTAGGAATTTGGGGTATATTATTTGGAATTTCCTATGTAGGAAATCATGTAATTTGCAAATAAGGGCAATTTTATTTCTTCCTCTCAAATATGTATGTCTTTTATTTCTTTTTCTTAACTTATTGTTCTAGCTAGAATTTCCAGTACTACGTTGAATAGAAGTGGTGAGAGTGGATACCCTCACCTTATTGCTGATTTTACGGGAAAGCATTGTCCTTCACCAGTATGCATGATATTAGCTGTAGATTTCTTCTAAACACTTCTTTATCAAGTTCGGATCATTCCCTTCTGTTTCTAACGTGCTGAGTGTTTTGATCATGAATGGGTATTAGATTTTGCCAAATGCTTTTTCTGTACCAACTAGCATGATTATATGATTTTTTTTTCTTTAGTTCGTTGATATGTTAGATTACATTGATTTTCAAATGTTTAACCAGCCTTACATACCTGGAATAAATCCCACTTGGTCATGGTGTATAATTCTTTTGGTATCTTTTTTTCAAGTCATTTCCTCTGAACTTCAACTATTATCTCCAGAAGAGAAAAGTTTCCAGAGGTGAAAAATGTCACATCACGATCTAGAGGCAGGGAAGTTTACTCTGGGTCTGGAGCTTAGAGATCTGGACTCAAATCCCAGTTTTGCCATTTACTAGCTCTGGAACTTTGGCAAGTCACTTAATTATCTAAACCTCAGTTTCTACTTCTGTAAAATGGGGATAACAATGCCTGAATGAGAGAATTTGACGATTAGGCACTGACTCTGACACATAATAGATAGTCAATAATGGTACCCATTTGAATTCCACAGCAACAAGCATTTTGGAGTAGAATTAGAAACATCTTATAAAGGCAGTTATATAGAATATTAGGAACAGGGCATTGAGGTGACATAGCAGGATTTTCCTAAATGATCACAATCTCAATCATTTACCCTGGGGGATTTTTTTTATCTTACTGGATGCTTTAATAATAGATATCACTGCGAGACACCAAGAGGGTCCTTCAAAGACATTCTCATTACTAGTTATTAATTTATTAAATGAACAGCCATCAGTGCTCTGCAGGCCTCTACAGAACCTCACTGCAGGAGCCCCACACCCATTAGCCACCTGGTTTGCACGTACCACTTCACCCTGACTCTTCAGGTCCATCAAAGAGCACCCTGATTCTAACTCCTAATTGCCCAGGTGCTCTTCAAAATGCTCAATCTTGCTTCTTTTGATCTAACGAGGTCTTTAAACAGGGAATAAATAAGGCTAGCCCACTTTTTAGTGGTGATGCAAGAAAATAAATTGGCTGGGAGAAAATTAATCAACAAAACAGAGTCCTGTGCTTTACTTTCAACCCCATGCTCTTTGAAAACAACTAAGGAATCAAAGTGATCTGTGATACTGGCTTTCAAATATTTACGATTGTGACCCCCAATGAGAGATACATTTTTTATATTGGGTTCCAGTATACACATACACACATATAGCTGAAGCAAAGTTTAATGAAATAATACTTTTCTTACTATCTGTGATGCATGCTGAAGCTTCCCCATCTACTTTGTCACTATTATTTTTTAATGCTGGTTGCCACTACCAATGCCACGACCCACTAATGGATCATGAGTGAGCCACAAGTGGGCCTCGGCCATGGGTCATGTATGGCAGACGGAACTCCTGCTAGGCCACTGGGAACCACAGCAGTGTGCCCTCCACGGGCCTCCCTGCAGGTTGGCGTTTCACTCAGTCTGGCTGTGAACAAAAACTCTTTTTCTCCTCTCAGGAGCACAGTAGCAAAAGTCAGCCACATTTCAAGGGAACTCCCTTAAAAAGTGCAAATGTTTGTCTAAGTGCTTCTGAATTTTCTGTGCCTGGAACACAAATAGAAGGAATATAAGCAACATTCATTCAGCAACTGAAGTTGGTCAGGCTCACCATGGAGGGGCCATGTTTCACTCCAGCTTTGCACCCCAGGCCACAGAGAGACAGATGCCAAAGAGCTAGCTCTAAGACGAGGGGTTGCCCATGACTCCTCCAATGAGCTCAGCCCCTGTGAGTGCGTGTGTGTGTAGAGGGCAGGGAGCAGAGATCTAGTTGTTACTGATGTTTAAAACATGAAAATACCACCTCCCCTGGCCTGACTCCTGTCCCCTTTGGCCTTTCTTGACCACACTGGCCGCAAGGCCATGCAAAAGCCCCACATACATCACCCAGGAGAACCAGTAGGTGCAGAGACACATCCCAGCCAACACAGTGAACAGGCTGGAGATGAGACTCTCGGACTTCTGGAACCCAGAACACTCATTTACTGTCACAAGCAGTTTCTGCTCCCTGGGGTGGAGACTTGGGTGAGCCTCTAGGAAAGAGTCCTCTGCTCTGTGAAGACATGGGGCCCAGTGCAAACAGAAAGGCAGGACCTACTCCTCGTTCTTGGGGGAAACCTGAACACAGTCTCAGAGGGGGAAGTGAAGAGTCCTGTTTGATAACAGAAAAAGGGAGTATCTTACAAGATTAAAGAAACTTTGGTCATACATGTAACACTTTTTAAAAAAAATATTTATTTGGCTGCGTCGGGTCTTAGTTGTGGCACGCGGGATCTTCATTGAGGCATGTGGGATCTTTCGTTGTGGCGTGCGGGCTTCTCTCTAGTTGTGGAGTGTGGGTTTTTCCCTCTCTAGTTGAGGCGCGTGAGCTCAGTACTGGTGGTGCGCGGGCTTAGTTGCCCCACAGCACGTGGGATCTTAGTTCCCCAACCAGGGATGGAACCCACGTCCCCTGCATTGGAAGGCGGATTCTTTCCCACTGGACCACCAGGGAAGTCCCCACACATGTTAACACTTTAAAAGGAGGGGGATTGCTGTATTTTTTTCTGAGCTGTGTCTCCCAGTCTCCCAGTCTCCCAGATGCTGGTGCTCTTTGGAGAGAAATGTTACTTTACTTTGTGCAACTTTAGGCTAACTGGTGTTTCCAGAACTATTTGTTCATTCGGAGCTCTGAGCAGCAGTTTTCAGACCCCATGGAGCTGGGGTGAGGAAGGCACCGGCCAGCAAGCAGGCACACAGGCTGAGGATTGGACTTGACTGGCCCCTTCGGTTCTGATGGACCCCACCCTGGGAGACAAGAAAAAAGCTCCCCGGGAGTTTGGTCTCAGCAACAGGAGGCCTGGGCGCTTCCAGCGTGTGCGGGTCGGGGAGGGAGTTAAGCCAGCCGAGACGCAGGGGCCCTTGAGGGCACAGTCACATCAGGTCTATCAACAGCCACATAAGGTCTCCTTCACTTCTCAGCTGCTGCGAGCTTCTGTGCTGTGAGGGACTTAGCGGGAGGGCATAAGCTGTCCTTGGGCCAGAGGATCAGAGAAGAGAGTAGGGTCCCCTCCCTTGAGGTTGGGGTAAAGATGGCAGAGGGAAGCAACAGCCCAGGACAGCTGGGCCCAGCAGACGGTGTCCTCCAGAAGGTAACACTGTGGTGGCCTGACAAAGGTGGGTGGACCGGAGGGCTGTTGACCATCCTTGTGAAACCACCACAGGGAGACCTCTTCAAAACGGCCAGGGAGCTTTCTGAGAGGGAATTTTCCAAAGATCAAGCTTCCAGGGATTTTAATACTGCAAGTTGAGTCTTTGCATGGAAAACAAAGGGGAAAATATGAACCTTTTGTCTCTACATTTTCTCTCCCCTTTCCTGAAAGAACGAATACAGTGAGGCCACAGCATTCCTGTTGGCTAAAGCAAATACTGTGTTCAAAGCCTAGCTGGGGTGCTGGGAGGAGAGAAAGACTGGGGCTAGTGGCTCGCTCACCAGATTGCCCCCGCAAGCCTCTATTTCTTCTTAAAGTTCTGAGCAGTCCAGGCTTGGTTCTGTCAGGTGACCTGCCTGGAGCCTCTAGTGCTTTGGAACACTGCCAGTGTTCACCAATATTCCCAGGTCTCCCCCTCCTCCTGGGCACATGGGGAGACCATACTTCCCTGCCTTGGTGAAGTGTGGCCATGTGACATTTTAAAAAAATATTTACTTATATATTTGGCTGCACCGGGTCTTAGTTGAGGTGTGCAGGATCTTCGTTGCAAGCGGGATCTTTAGTTGCGGCACGCGAACTCTTAGTTGGCAGCATGTGGGATCTAGTTCCCTGACCAGGGATTGAACCTGGGCCCCCTGTATTGGGAGCATGGAGTCCTAGCCATTGGACCACCAGGGGAGCCCCTATGTGACATTTTTGGCCAGTAAAATATGAGAAGCAACATGTGTCACATCTGGGTGGAAGCATTTAAGAGTGATGATTCTCCCAAGCTTTCTTTCTCTGCTGCAGCAAACCCTAGAGCCCATGTTTGGATAACAATGTCCTCAAATGGCAGATCCTTCTTCAGCCTTGGTCCCTGAGTGGCTACAATGCACAGGGCCCCCTAATAAGTCCATGCTGGACACGTAGCATGAGCAAGAAATAACCCTCAGCCAGCCACTGAAGTTTGGCGGTTGTTACCACAGCATAATGTGGTCCATCCTGACGGATACACAGGTTTGCTTAGCAGAACCCATAGTACCTCAACATTTCCCAAGGTGCTAATTAGCCAATCATGGGGTGAGAAACTTCATGAACTCAAAACTGGGAACTCTCCACTCCCCTTTCTCTCATGAGAGCTCATAATGGCCACAATTGACTGGGAACTCATTCCAGGCAACTCTGGATCTGTTTGGAAAGTAACTCCCACGTTCCCAGAATTCTACTGGGCTGCGTAGCTCTATAAAAATCTGTCTCCCCGGAGGCTACTTCAGCGTTGATACTTGTTCAGAAACTTTAAGCCAAACAAATGTTCAGTAAAAAGCTCACCATCTAACTACCCAGGCAGACCTGGAGCAGCATTTTGAAGCTGACTCTCAGGAACGCACTCCGAGTGAAACGAAGGACATTCCTCCCAAGGTGGCACCTTGTTCCTCAGTAACACAGGCGGCAGGTCTGCTGTGGACTCCCATGGTTACCCAATGCAGAGATCTCGCCTCCAGGATTCTCATGATCCTCACTCAGTTACCATGGCCACAACACACAGTTTGAGCAAACAACATTTCTGACCTCATCTTGTTCTCACATTTGAAAAGTAAGACATTCGGAGAACGAATTCATTTTGAAACATTAAAATCAACCAGCGAATTAAGAATTTTGAGTATTGTGATCAAATGAATACAAGCCACGAACTAGGAACCTCATTTTCCACCCATAGGAAAAACAAAGACTGCCTAAAAAATCATTTTGACAACTGTTGAAATTTCAATATAGAGTATATTTTAAATAATAGTATTCTACCGATGATAAAGTTCCTGATTGTAATAATGGCATCATGGATAAGAGAAAGTCCTTGCTCTTAGGAAATACACACTTAGGTATGTAGGGGTAAAGGGTCATGATGCTTACAACTAACTCAAACTGTTCATGAGAGATGATAACAATGGAGAGAGAGAGAAAGCAAATATAGTACAATGTTAACAAATGAGAAACCTAGGTGAATGGCCAAAGTGTTCGTTCTACTATTCTTGAAACTTTTCTGTAGGTTTGAGAGTTTTCCAAATAAAAAGTTTAAAAAGAACCATGCATGTTCCAGATTAGTGACTTTCAAACTTTTTTAACGATAAGCCACAATATAAATATGCAGCAATCCAGACACACACACACATATATATAATCTGAATAAATGCATACAGATTAAAAGTTCCACAAAACAATACTTATAATATTACACGTGATGCTCTGTGACTTTTCTATCCTGTTTTTTTTTTTTTGATTGGTAAATTCCGTTAATATTTCCATGACTCAGGAGTTAAGATTTTTTTTAAGGCTAAAGTGTTTTTTGATATATTTCCCATCCCCTGCCTGAGCTCCCGCCCCACCTCCCAATCTCAGACAACTAATTACCGGTTTAGAAAATATTGGCTGATGCCAAACATTTCTTCTCTGTTCTTTCTGTTCCTTTCCTCCTGCTCAGAGACTCCTGTTCTTCCTTAATCTTTCTCTAAACTGTTACTAATATTTGAGAAGTTTGTTTGCTGCAGCCTTGCTATACACAGTTGTGAAATTTGAACATAATGTGGTAACAGGCATATTACTTACTTTATTTTTTTTGGCTGCGTTGGGTCTTCGCTGCTGCGCACAGGCTTTCTCTAGTTGTGGTGAGCAGGAGCTACTCTTCACTGCGGAGCGTGGGCTTCTCATTGCGGTGGCTCCTCATTGCGGTGGCTTCTCTCGTTGTGGAGCACGGGCTCCAGGCGCGCGGGCTTCAGTAGTTATGGCACGTGGGCTCAGTAGTTGTGGCTCGCGGGCTTAGTTGCTCCACGGCATGTGGGATCTTCCTGGACCAGGGATTGAACCCGTGTCCCCTGCATTGGCAGGCGGATTCTTAACCACTGCGCCACCAGGGAAGTCCCCACATTACTTATTATTGTGAAATGCTCTGCTCTGGGCAATACCAAATAAAGAATATTACCACTCAGATCACATCTACATCAGCCAAATATTTTCACAATACTGATATCAGAGTGTGTTATGTTGAAGATGAAAATAGCAGCTTGCGTGCTGCAGAAGACAGGAGATTAACCTCCTTCTATACACAGCAATCTACCTCTTGGATCTGGGCATTAGAGTCTATCCTGCTTTTTAAAATGCTGGTTGTGACCCATTAAATTGAGTTGATGACCACTAATGGTCACAATCCATTTGAACACTCCAGCACTCAGTGGTGCTTTCTGCAACATTTCTAATACTTAGTATTACCTAGAGACACAGAAGAAGCACTATGGCCTTGAAGAGCTGACAGCTCAGTGCATCCTGGATCCATGTGGTCTTTGAAAACACACCCCTTCAAATACAGAGAGCGGACACTAAGATTAGGAATTGCCAGAATGTTGACAAAGGCAGTCATTGTTACATGTGTGTGGAGGACGGCTTGAGCACGTTATGTAGCAGACACACAGCCTCTACTCTGGCATTCAGGCCCGGGGGCTTACAGTTGGCCACCTCCCACCCTGAGAAATCGCTCAGCCCCCCTTCCCAGCTACTGGCTGCCTCCTTTCCTCTTGGCCCGTTAGTCAGCCCCAAAGTGTGCGGCCCATAATAATTCCCACACCTAATGGGATCATCCAAGCTGGAGACTAACATAGCATCTCTGGGTGTTTCAGACACTCTTCCCACAAAACTCTAAGGAAAGAGGATTTTGTGGCCTCCTCGGGAGAGTCACAATGCATGTCTGCATATGAAAGACTCTTGAAAAGTCCTGCAGAAGAGAAACCTGTTTAATCTTTTGTTTTTAATCATAGGATTTTTAGAAATGTATTTATCCACAGACAATGCCCCCTCCTCTTTTTTTCCCTACCCTGCCCTAAAGTTCCTTTGCGGCTAAGGCCACCCCTGGGAATAACTGTGGAGTAAATGAAATGATTCTTTGTTTTAAACACCCCCTAACACATCTCAGACCGCAGGAATCACTGCCACCACCTTGGGTCTAAGTCCCTTTCCCATCGCCCTTCTCTCCTGTCCTACCCATCTTCCTGGACCCTAGTGTCCCCAGGCTCCTGGGGGAGGGGGGGAGGGTTGTAGTAGAAAACAAAGGGATTGGACTTTTTTTTAATTTATTTTTGGCTGCATTGGGTCTTCGTTTCTGCATGCCGGCTTTCTCTAGTTGTAACGAGCGGGGGCTACTCTTCGTTGCGGTGCGTGGGCTTCTCATTGCGGTGGGTGGCTTCTCTTGTTGCAGAGCACGGGTTCTAGGCACGCGGGCTCAGCAGTTGTGGCTCGCGAGCTCTAGAGCACAGGCTCAGTAGTTGTGGCACACAGGCTTAGTTGTTCTGCAGCATGTGGGATCTTCCCGGATCAGGGCTCGAACCCGTGACCCCTGCATTGGCAAGCAGATTCTTAACCACTGCACCACCAGGGAAGCCCCAAGGATTGGGCTTAATGGTTGCCCCACCAGGAGAATTGGCACAGTTTTTAGTATAGCCAATGGATTAACTCTAATTCAGGCATGCAGGCCCAGTTTCCTGGAAGATGGGGGGAAGGGATGGGAGTGGAGCCCTGTAGCCCTAGAAACTTCCAATTCCTAGTCTTCTCACCAGAAGGCACATGTCCCTTCTTGCTTCTTTTCCAATTATGCCCATGTGACAGGAGCAGAAATGCATAATCTCCCCCCTCCCGCACATGGCATTTCCCAGGGTCCTCCTCTTTCCAGGGCCATCTCTGGAGGCAAACTGTTCCTTCCACCCTCCGCTGGAATTTTCACCCCCCGCCCCCATCCTGTTCCCCTCTCCCCACACCAACCACCATCAAGCCCAGTTAACTAAACTCCCTTGCCTGGCAAGGCAATCTGGGCCACTCCAGTGTGGCACAGTCAGTCCATCTGGAGGACAAACACCACGTGCTGGGCCACGCCGAGCAGAAGACCAGAGCCCAGGAGAAACGGTGTCTTGTGGCCCGAGCTGCCCACCCCCCGGGAGGGAAGCCTGTCAGACAGCGAGGCGTTGACCGGCCCCTCGGTGGTATTGGCCGCCTCCGCCACCGGGGCCCTCGGGGCCAGCAGCTTCGAGAGGAGGCTGCTGAACCTGCTCACTGTGGTGGCCGCTGGCTCTGGGGACGGGCCTGGACTGGACGCGGTGAGGTTCAGCTCCTCGGGGTCCACACAGAGGCCGTCGGAGGAGCGCCCAAAGGCCACCTGGCGGAGGTCCAGGCCGGCCACGGAGCCCGGGGAGGCGCACGGCACGTCGGCGGCGCGCCCAAAGCTCTCCATCCAGTCCCGCAGCCACTCCAGGCGACAGTCGCAGCGCCATGGGTTGCGGAAGAGGAAGAGGCGGCCCAGGAAGAAGCCGGGCTGGAAGGCTGCCCAGGCGAGCACGGTGAGATGGTTGCCGTTGAGATGCAGGGCCAGGAGGCCCGAGAGGTTCTGGAAGGCGCCCTCTTCCACGAAGGCGATGCGGTTGCGGTCCAAGTAGAGCAGTTCGAGCTCAGCCAGCTCGGCGAACCAGGCGTGCGCCACGCGGCCCAGCGCGTTGCCGCCCAGGTTGAGCGTGCGCAGGCGGCGGAGGCCGAGGAAGGCGTCGGCCGGCAGCGCGGCCAGCAGGTTGTCGTTGAGCAGCAGGTGCTCCAAGGCGCTGCAGTCGCGGAAGGCGCCACCGTGCACGGCGCGGATGCGGTTGGCCTGCAGGCTGAGCGAGCGCAGGCGGCGCAGGCCCAGCAGCGAACTGGAGGCCACGGCCTCGATGCGGCTGCGCTCCAGGTGCGCATGCGTCAGGTTGGCTAGGCCGCGCAGAGCGCCGGGCACGCGGCGGAACAGGTTGTCGAAGGCGGCGAGCTCGCGTAGGGCGGGCAGCTCGGCCAGGAGGCGCTCGGGCACGCTGAAGAGGCGGCAGGCGGCCAGGTCAAGGCGCCGCAGGCGGCCGAGTGCAGCAAAGGTGCGCGCGTGCAGGTAGCGCAGGTCGCCGTTGTGCGCCAGGCGCAGCTCGGCCAGGCGCGGCAGGCCCTTGAAGGCGCCAGGCGTGATGAAGGACAGGTTGTTGTGGCGCAGCGACAGGCGGCGCAGCGACGGCAGCGTGCCGAAGGCCCGCTCGCCCAGGAAGCGCAGGCCATTGCGGTCCAGGTCGATGGAGGCCGCCTCGCACGGGAACTCGGCCGGCACCCGCAAGAGGCCCGCGCGGTCGCAGCGTACCGAGCAGCCGCGCTCCACGCTGCTGCAGACGCAGGCAGCCGGGCAGGCGCTCGCGCAGGCGCCCTCGGCGGCCCGGGCGCTGGGCAGGCCGAGGACCACCGCTGGCGGGGGTGGGGGCGAGGGGAGGGAGGATAAAAGACAAAAAAGGAACAACTGTCAGCCACAGGATCGCCCCAGGTCCAATCCTACCCGTAAGCGTGGCAGGATGTGGCCATCCACCAAGTTCTCAAACGTCCCACAGAGCCCTGTCCTCCAAAGGGCCTCGTTCTGCCTCCCAGACCTTACTCAGGTTTCCTCACCCATCATGCCCTTCGCCTTTGCTCTCAAGTTCTGTTCATCAGCAAAACTCAGCTGGAATCCAGGCACCTGACCCAATCCTAAATCCCGCTTCCCCCCACCTGTATCATGGCTTGTGCTCTCCTAGACCGCGACCCAGAGGGCTTGTTGTCTGCATGTATAGAGGGACCTGGAGGGCATCACTGTGGCCTACGCTCTAGCACTGCGCTGCCCAGTACCTAGCCCCCAGCCACATGTGGTTGTTGAGCATTTGAAATGTGACTAGCCTGAACTGAGGTGAGCTCGCAGTGTAAAATACACACCAGATCCCAAAGACTTAGTACCAAAAAAAGGTAAACTATCTCATCAATAATTTTTATATTGCTTACATGTTGAAATGATGTTTTAGATATATTGGGTTAGCGAACATATTAAAATCAATGTCGATAGTTTCTTTTCACCTTTTTTATTGGGCTGCTTAGAGAATTTAAACATGGGTGGCTTGCATTATATTTCTGTTGGTGCTGCTCTAGTCCCTCCCACCGTTAAGAATTCAATTTTTGAGGGCTTCCCTGGTGGCACAGTGGTTAAGAATCCGCCTGCCAATGCAAGAGACAAGGGTTCGAGCCCTGGTCTGGGAAGATCCCACATGCTGTGCAGCAGCTAAGCCTGTGCGCCACAACTACTGAGCCTGTGTGCCACAACTACTGAAGCCCGCGTGCCCTAGACCCCGTGCTCTGCAACAAGAGAAGCCACCGCAATGAGAAGCCTGCGCATCGCAACGAAGAGTAGCCCCCGCTCACCGCAACTAGAGAAAGCCCGTGCACAGCAACGAAGACCCAACGCAGCCAAAAATAAATAAATGAATTTTAAAAAATAATAATTCAATTTTTGAAAACCCCCACTGAGCAAATTAAGCCTCATGAAGAAGGGAGAATTAGGAAACAGGTTGGGAATGCAAGTAAAGCCTATCAATCTTTTTTTTTTTTTTCTTTAACGGTCACTATAATTAAGCCATAAGGACAGCATACTAAAATAAACTATCGATGACCTTCTTACACATCTCAAAAATTACTTGTGGACACTGTGTGGTTAATTCCATTCACCAGGCTTCGCTCTCTAGAGCCTTTTGTCCATCATCAGGGGAAGGACTGGTACTTATAAATTAATTTTGTTCTGAGCATTTGAATGGAGGATCAGATAAAGACTTCCAAAGCCCTCCAGGTGGCTTGCCACCTGCAGGAAAGCAGAATGGCATGGCCTGCTTCTGTGTGGTAGCCAGAAGTCCCAAGCCCCATCTTCAGTTCCAATGGAAAAGGCAGGATGGAAGATGCGCAAGTTTTATTTTCTGGCCAGGAGCAGCTGGCAGGTGGAATGTGCTCCATCTGAAATTCCTGCAGAGGAGCAAAGGTACCCAGATGTAAAACCTGACCACTGCTATTCATAATTTCTACCTGTCCTCGACGGTACTCCCAAATTCCAGCAAACACCCTGGCTACCGTGCAGTCCCTCCCACTGCGTACGCGTTACGCTGCCTTGCCCATCCAAGCCCTCGTGGGAACCTGAAGGTGTGGCCACACAAGGAGTGTGTATCAGTAGATCTGCTTGCTGCTGCCTCTGTAGGTTTGCTCAGCTTCCAGTGTCTTTTCAGCACATCTGTTATGGACACTCATGTTGTTCTCAGTTTCTAGGAAGGGGATTCAGCCCTTTCAGACTTGGCTGGAGAACACTCAGCCCTTTGAGCAACCCTTCGAGCAACCCTTCAGTTGTAAACTGTAGCTAGTTGAAAATTCTGATGTTCCAGAGACTTAGCTTTTCCTTCTCCCTAAGAACTGTGAACTAGACACCAAGCTTCCAGCAAGGTTCTTGGACCCTGTGCTGGGCTTGGCTGTAAACACGGCAGCTGCTGGGCGGGACAGACACCCTGTTAGAGAGACAGGGCCAAGAATGTAACCTTAACTCCAGGCATCAGCTGGACAGAGGCAGAACCTTTTTCTATTAACTCTTCCAACTGGGTCAAGCAGAGGCATCAGATTTCCTTACAAATAGTCCTTCATTCTACCCTCTTCTCCTTTCTAATTAAGGGAAGTGCACTCTCAACCATATGACTCATGTTTCTGCTCCACAATAGCTAATATTGTTCCAGGCCCACTGTATGGCTCAGTAAATATTTGCAGAATTAAATGGAATTAACACCTTCCTCCTGTAACAATCCCTGCTGGGGGATGTCATTTATTTTTAAAACTTTGTCAAGAAATTCATGGGATTATGACAGACAGGATACAACCAATTTGCTTGCATAACACAAGAGATCAAAGTTTTGGCTCTTTGGCTGCCAGTTTTTTTTTTTTTTAATACATGCAACAGGGGTGGGGGTGAAGCTTTTTATTGTATATCTTTTTACCTTGTACATTTTGAGCCATGTGAATGTATTACCTATTTCACAAAATAGATTAAAGTGTTTTTTTTTTAACTTTAAACACTCAAGATGTCACTACTAGAGACCTATTTTCAGCCTCTGAAACTTTGATAGCCATTAGGAACAATAACTAATTTACTGGATTATTTAGTGAAATTTAAATTAAATCAAGTAAATTCTCAGAACAGACAACCAAACTCCAGTATTGGTTTACCCAATATGAAGACTAAGTATATGCCTAGTGAGCCAGAAAAACAGGGCACCAAAACAAAATTTTTATTTATTTATTTATTTATGCCTGTGTTGGGTCTTTGTTGCCGTGCACGGGCTTCTCATTGCGATGGCTTCTCTTGTTGCAGAGCATGGGCTTTAGACGCACGGGCTACAGTAGTTGCGGCACGCAGGCTCTAGAGCACAGCCTCAGTAGTTATGGCACACTGGCTTAGTTGCTCCACGGCATGTGGGATCTTCCCGGACCAGGACTCGAACCCGTGACCCCTGCATTGGCAGGCGGATTCTTAACCACTGCGCCACCAGGGAAGTCCCCAAAACAAAATTTAAAAAAATAATAACATAGGGACTTCCCTGACGGTCCAGTGATTAAGACTCCGTGCTTCCACTGCAGGGGGTGCGAGTTCAATCCCTGCTTGGGGAACTAAGATCCCCCATGCTATGAGGCGCTGCCAATTAATTAATTAAAGAATAATAACATATTTGGGTGAGTTCTGCTTGCAATAATGGCAGAGTAGCTTGTATCAGACTAACATTTCTGCTGATTGCTAGTGTCAACTCTGGAAAAATATTTTTTAAAAATCATATGAACACAACACTGTAAATCAACTGTACTTAAATTTTTAAAAAAATCACTTGAAGGCACTGGAGAGAAACCTAAACAGGCAACCAGAGTAGATATGACCCTTAAATGAAAAGAAGCAAACTAAGTGAGAGGCACATTTAACTGGCTTTTCCTCTCAGGGCATTTTCAAGTCCACGCTGCACATGGTCAGTAGAGCTCAAGCAGAAAGCAAGAGTCTTACTGGGCTGAGAAATTAGAGGTCAGAGTGTATAGCAGCAACAGTGGCTGGAAACTGAGGAGGGAAACCATAAGAAAGAGGGAGCCACAAAATTTGCACACAAGCTCCCCTTAGATCCTTGTTTGAGTCCTAAAGTGCATGTATGTGGAGTGACTCCAAGGAGCCAAGAACAGAACTCCAAAAGAACTAAACAGAGATTTCAGCAATTTCCCAGTAATGGGAAGCAGATTAAGAGTTCAAAGTCCACCAAGTTAGAAGCTCTTATAAAATACCTCGAGCTTTCCATTGAAACCCCAGAGGGCCACACCTCAGGAGTAAAGACCATTTCCCAGGGCAAAGGGTAAAACGGAACTAGGCCTTCCCTAACAAAGACTGAAACCAAGCTTCCCCTGTATCAAGGGGATCTGCCAGTAGTTTAGCTGAAGGCCAGAAGGAAATTCAACACTCTTCAAAGGAAGATAAGAGGATCTAGAGTTTCTATAACTACAATCTACAATATCTGCTATACAGTCAAATAATACTAGACATGTGAAGAAGAAGCAAAACACGACATTGCTCAAGAGGAAAAAAAATAGTTAACAGAAGCAGACACAGTGGGCTTCCCTGGTGGCGCGGTGGTTAAGAATCCGCCTGCCAATGCAGGGGACATGGGTTCGAGCCCTGATCTAGGGAAGATCCCACATGCCGCGGAGCAACTAAGCCTGTGCGCCACAACTTGAGCCTGCGCTCTAGAGCCCTCGAGCCACAAATACTGAGCCCCTGCACCTGGAGCCCGTGCTCTGCAACAAGAGAAGCCACCAGGATGAGAAGCCGGCACACTGCACGAAGAGTAGCCCCCACTCACTGCAACTAGAGAAAGCCCACTCACAGCAACTGAAGACCCAATGCAGCCAAAAAATAAATTTAAAAAAAAAAAAGCAGACACAGTGACTGTCCAGATGTTAGAATTACAAAACAAGGATTTATTATAAATATGTTTAGGAATTTATAGGAAAAGATGGATATAATGCATGCGGACATGGGGAATGTGAATTTTAGAAGTATGGATCAATAAAATAAAAAAGGTATGGAAACTCTGAATATGAACCAAGTAGAAATCTTAGTACTGAAATAATACCATATCTGAAATTTAAAAAAAAAACCATTGAGTAAGAAAAACAGCAGACTAGACACAATGGAATAAATATTCATGAATTTGAAAGAAGTCAATAGAAATTACCCAAAATGAAGCTCAGGAAGAAAAAAGATTGGAAAAAATATGATCAGAGCTTCAATGACCTATGGGACAATGTCAAGCAATTAGACTAACATGCATGTATTTGGAGCCCCAGAGGAGAAAAGAGAGAGAATATGGCAAAAAAATAATTGAAGACAATTTCCAAAATTTGATTAAAAACACAAAGCTCAGCAAACCCCAACTAGTATCACACATGCGCACACACACACATATTATCTAGGCACATCACAGTCAAACTGCTGAAAACCAAAGTAGAGAGAAAATTCTTTAAGGCATCCAAAGAAAAAAGACACATTACGTAGAGTAAACATCAATTAAAAAGTGATGAGTGATTTCGTATCAGAAACAGTGGAGGGCATAAGACAATAGAATTACGTCTTGTAAGCTGCTGAAAGAAAAGCAAAATCTGGCAACCCAGAATTCTATATCCAATGGAAATATCTTCAGAAATGAAGTACAACAGAGATGCTTTCAGGTTAACAAAATCTGAGAAAATGCATCTCCATCAGATCTTCTGCACAACAAGAAATGAAGACATTGTTTAGCTTGAAGGAAGATGACACTAGATGAAAGTCAGATCTACAGGAAGGAATGAAGAGCAATGGAAATGGCAAATATGCCACTAAATATAAAAGACCTTAATTGCTTAACAGACAAGTGACTGTTGAAAGCAAAAATAACAATGTGTTGTGGAATTTATACCATATGTAAATGAAAAATATGACAATAGCATAAAGAATGAGAAGGGTAAACTAAATTGTACTCATAAGGATCTCGCGTTACACATGAAACTGTATAAGACTCATTCAAAGTAGACCACGATACAGACTTGATGTAAGGGATATGCACCACCAGCATAACTACGTGGGCCACAGAAACCATGCTGCAAGCCCATCTGGGTGCTGACTGCCTCTTGATGCTTTTAAAAATGGGCATTGCAGCAGTGGTGTGGATCTCGTCAATTAAGTGGAGAATAGGGAAGCAAAGGCTTTTCCCCAAACCTTTAAGGTGGGTTTTTGTTTGGGGTGGGTTTTTCCCCCCCTCTGGATTTTTACTTTTATTTTTATTTATTTATTTATTTTTTTTTTAATTTTTATTTATTTATTTATGGCTGTGTTGGGTCTTCGTTTCTGTGCAAGGGCCTTCTCTAGTTGTGGCAAGCGGGGACCACTCTTCATCACAGTGCGCGGGCCTCTCACTATCGCGGCCTCTCTTGTTGCGGAGCACAGGCTCCAGACGCGCAGGCTCAGTAGTTGTGGCTCACGGGCTTAGTTGCTCCGCGGCATGTGGGATCTTCCCAGACCAGGGCTCGAACCCGTGTGCCCTGCATTGGCAGGCAGACTCTCAACCACTGCGCCACCAGGGAAGCCCGATTTTTACTTTTAAATCTTAAATGATATACTGCAGGCCTCAGGCATGACAGACAATGAGCAGGTGAAGAACCAATGGGAAAGTGTTCGAAAACTCCTGTGTTAGCTAACAAGCTTCTGAATGCATCGCTGTAGTCCACAGAGAAGGCTGGGAAAGGTAGCAAGGAGATGCTGCATCAGCTACTGCAGCTTTAAAACAAAGTTGGTGTCTCTTTGGACTTTAAAATTGTTCCTGTGTAGCTTATTTTATTTTTGTTTAATCAAATAAACAAGAGGGTTTTTCCATGGGGGGAAAAAAAGTAGACCATGATAAATTAAAGATGCATATTGCAATCCCTAGAAAATAAAAAAGAATCTCAACCCCTACCTCACAGAATACACAAAAACTCATTTTAGATGGACCATAGACCTAAATGTAAAAGCTAAAACTATAAAGCTTCTTAAAGATAACACAGGAGAATATCTTTGTGACCTAGTGGTAGGCAAAGGTTTCTTAGGGGAAAAAAAAAGCATTAACCATAAAGGAAAAAAAGTAATAAATTAGATTCATCAACATTTAAAAGTTCTCCTCTTTGAAAGATACTTGAGAGAATGAAAAAACAAGCCACAAACTGTGAGAAAATATCTGTATATTTTCTCTGTATATATCTCATAAATGACTTGTATTCAAAATGTATAAAGAACTCTCAAAACTCAATAATAAGAAAACAGGCAATAAATTATAAATAATTTATTAAATAATAATATTCAAATAAATATAATTTTATAAACTTATTTAATAATATTATTAAATAATAAACTATAAATAAATAAATCACCCAATTAATAAATGGGAAAAATATTAGAAGAAACACTTTACCAAAAAAGATATACAGGAGACAAATAAACACATGAAAAGATGGTCAACATTATTAGTTGTTAGAGAAATGCAAATTAAAATAGTCACCTATTAGAATGACTAAAATTAGAAAGACTGACCACACCAGGTGTTGGGAGAGCATATAGAATAACTGGAACTCTCTTACACTGCTGGTAGGAATGTCAAATGGTGCAACCATGTTGGAAACAATGTGGCAGTTTCTTTAAAAGTTAATCATACACCAGCCTTATGATTGACCCATTCTACTTGTAGGGAAATAAAAGCACATGTCCATACAAAAGGCTTGGGCATGAATGTTCACAGCAGCTTTATTCATAATAACCCAAAACTGGAAATAACACAAACACCCATCAAGAGTTGAATGGGGGGACTTCCCTGGTGGCACAGTGGTTAACAATCCGCCTGCCAATGCAGGGGACACGGGTTCGATCCGTGGTCCGGGAAGATCCCACATGCCGCGGAGCAACTAAGCCCGTGAGCCACAACTACTGAGCCTGTGCTCTAGAGCCCGTGAGCCACAACTACTGAAGCCCGCACGCCTAGAGCCCGTGCTCCACAACAAGAGAAGCCGCCACAGTGAGAAGCCCGCGCACTGCAACGAAGAGTAGCCCCCGCTCGCCGCAACTAGAGAAAGCCCACGCACAGCAACGAAGACCCAACGCAGCCAAAAATAAATAAATAAATAAATCTATAAATAAATAAATAAAAAGGAGATGAATCTATTTGTATAACATGGAAAGACTTCTAAGATATATTTTTTTTTAAAAAGTTGAATGGGTAAACAAATTATGATATATGCATACAATGGAATACTACCCAGTGATAAAAAGGAATGGATTATTGATACATGTAACATGGATGACTCTCAAGATAATTCTGCTGAGTGAAAGAAGCCAGACAAAAAAGAGCACATACTGTATGATTCCACTTACGAAAAATTCTAGAAACTGCAAATTAGTCTATAGTAACAGAAAGATCAGTGGTTGCCTGGGGATGGATGGGGGGGGCAGGGAGGGGCAGAAGGGAAGGATTATAAAGGGGCATGAACTTTGGGGGTGATGGATGTGGGATATGTTCATTATCTCAGTTGTGCTGATGGTTTCATGAGGGAACACTTTAAATATGTTTAATTTGTTATATGTCAATTATACCTCAATAAAGCTATTTTTTAAAAAAGATACCATTTGTGTGTGTGTATGACTTGTATACAGAATATAAAAACTACTCCTACAAATGAAGAATAATGAAAAGACAAACTAAATAAAAATGAGTAGAAGACCTAACACTTTACAAAAGAATATATTAAGTAGCCATTAAGCGCAAGAGAAGGTGCTCTACATCATTAGCCATTTGGGAAGTGCAAATTAAAACTACAGTGAGATTTCCCTACACACTCACTAGAACGGCTGACAACCCTAAATACTGGTGAGGATGTAGAACAACGGGATTCTCTTACATTGTTGATGTGAGTGGAAAATAGTTCAATAACTTTGGAAAACTTTGACAGTATCTATTAAAGCTAAACATATGACTATGATTCAGCAATTCCATTCCTAGGTATTTACCCAAGAGAAATGAAAAGAAAATGTCCACATAAAGACTGTACAAGAAAGTTCATTGTGGCTTATTCAGAATAGACCAAAACAGGAAATTACTCAACAGCAGAGAAATAAATTACAGTATAGCCATATAGTGGAATACCACTCAGCAATAAAAAGGAACAAACTATTGACACAACAAAAGCATTACGGTGAGCAAAAGAGAGCTGACACAAGAGTACATACTATACGATTACATGTACATGCAGTCCCAGAACAGAGCTGCTTGAAGTGGCTCTGGGAGCTCAACAGAACATGGCCTGCAGATGTATTCCACCCCCAAAGACAGCAAATATGCACAGGGCAGAGTTTGGGAAGTATGGTACCATATGTTGTCTAGGTGATATAAGCATGTCTAATGCTATTCAAATTAACCACAGTTTATAGGTTTCTTTTGCTCTTATAACAGCCAACTTTTAATAAGTATTTGCTCGGGGCTAAGCTTGCTATATATATTATTTCATTTAATGACAACACTGCAATGTAAGTATTCTTCTCTTCTACTCACAAAAAGAGAAAACTCAGGTTCAGGGTGGTTAAACACCACCAACCTTTGATTTTTGTCTTTCCACTGTACTGTACTATCCCCCACCCCCCAACCCTAGCCTTTCTGAGCTTCTGTTTCTTTAACTGTGAACTGAAGAGCCTGCACTTCCTGACCTTGGAGGGCCCTTCTGGCTCTCATTTTCCACAGTTGGACAGCAGCTGTTGCCAAGCACCACGTCTAAGAAAAAATACCCCACTCAAAACCCCATGTTTCTCTGCAGCCTCCTCCCAGCCACAGCTGTTTGGACCGCAGGTGAACATTTGACCTAAGCAGAGCCAATCAGATTCATTCCTTCCCTGTGAACATGGAACAGGCAGCGAGATCATGTGAGCACCAACTGCTATATAGCATTGGGGCTGGAGTTTGTCCCAAAGCCACGTACAGGTCAAAGTCATCGGGGGGCAGGAGCCAAAGGCAAGGTAAGGAAACTGGTGTGCAGAGAGAGGACTAGATTGGCCATGAGAATCACAGAAAAGGAGATCAGGGAGAGTGGAAAGCTCCTGGCCAGCCCTTTAGTTCCCATAAGGCCCTGCTATAGCTATTTCTGTGACATTTCCCTGCTTCCATTTCAGAAACCCACTCAAACCATCTGGGCAGACCAGTGGAATTCTGTTCCTTGCAACCAAACCATCTCTGCTTGTAGTGGACATTTGATGCCTTTTCTGGCTACCCAGCTCCTTTTAAGTACTGTTCATACATTTAGGGAATTTCCTACATTATAAGTCCTGCCTCCTCAACACAGAAGCCAGAAACTCTCTTTTCTCAACTTCCCTTGCAGTTAGGGCCCAGGCATGTGACCTAGCTTTGCCTGTCAGAAGTAGGCGCCAGGCAGAAACCATTTTCTGGCCAGGATGGTGGCAGAGGGCATCTGGCTTCCAGGCTCCCATGGTGAAATTTCAGGCACCCAGCACCCAGCATGATGCCTGTGAACGGTCAGGTGTGTCCGCCAGTGGTGGTGGCCATGGGGTCTTTGCTGGAACTGCCCCACTACCTGATTTAGGCATTGCTCCGGGCAGTGGACCTCCAACCAGGAAGCCTGGGAACACCTAGCATCCCTGAATAAACCCCTTCTCGTCTTCAGTGACCTGGAGTGGGTTCTATGGTTTGCAGTGAGATTCCTGAGCAACATCCTAAGTAAGACAGGTTCCCGACAGGTTCCCGCAATCCCTTGAGTACCGTCTCCTCCTTCTGGCCCCTCCCCCTTTCCCTGAGAACCTCATGAACTCTTCACCTTGAAAGAGAAAACGACTCAAGTTCGAGACCAGGCAGCGCCCCTCAACCAAAAGGAAGCTCTTTGCCATTCATTGGCAGGAAATATAGAAAATGGAATCAAAAATTGTTTAGGCCATCCCCAATTTTTCCAAATTCAAATGAAAAGCGGCCTCTCCTGGAATCAGAAGGGACCATTCCAAAGACAAATCTCCTTGGCTGTCCAGAGCTGAGTTCCATGGGAATCCCTTGGCCAAAAAAACATTTACCAAATTAAAATAAAGATCACAGTTTGTGAGAAGAGAAAGTCAAACTCATTGGCAGTTGCTTAGCGATTTATTTTCTCCCATCGGAATTTTTGGGAAGGCTCCATGTGGAAATCTGAAAAGGCTTCAGTGCTTTTATTCCCAGCCTGAGGTAGGAAGGGGAAGATGAGAAATTCAGCAGGATGGGCCTCAGCTCAGCCTGCCTCTGTCATAGCTCCAGGATTCACAGGTGGGGCTTTCCAGAGCATTTGGTCTGGAAACACTCCTCCTGAGGGTGCGGCCTCTCACTCTAAATCTCTCATAAACTCTGATGACACTGCCTTTTCCCCCCTGCTCTCTCATACTGCTTTTTCTGTTGTTATTTTTTTCTTTTGTTTTTCAGTTTCCTCATCTGTAATAGGTGGACAATTATGAGGAACAAATGACTTGTAATACTTGAAACAGCTGTGAAAGCATTGGGCCAAGCTAACAGCAGATTCCATGAGCCACTGTTGTCACAAGATTAAATCTCACCAAGGGACCAGTACTTCAAGGACCATGTGAATATCTGCCCCAGAGTGGAAAGCAAAATACCAAGTGTCAGAATACTGAAGTTATTACTACAAGTAAACTACAAAAGAAGAATCTAGAATGGTTCTCTACCTGGGCTGCACATTAGAATCACCTAAGGAGCTTTTAACCAACTCACAACTCACCAGACAGATTACATCAGAATCTTCAGGTGTGGAAGCAGGCATCAGTACTCTAAAAAGTTCCACAGGGAATTCCAATATACAGCCCAAGTCAAAAACCAAGGGTCGGGCTTCCCTGGTGGTGCAGTGGTTAAGAATCCGCCTGCCAACGCAGGGGACACAGGTTCAAGCCCTGGTCCAGGAAGATCCCACATGACTCGGAGCAACTAAGCCCGTGTGCCACAACTACTGAGCCTGCGCTCTAGAGCCCTCGAACCACAGCTACTGAGCCCCTGTGCCACAACTACTGAGGCCCACGTGCCTAGAGCCCATGCTCCGCAACAAGAGAAGCCACTGCAACGAGAAGCCTGCGCACCGCAACAAAGAGTAGCCCCCGCTCACCGCAACTAGAGAAAGCCTGCGTGCAGCAATGAAGACCGAACACAGCCAAAAATAAAATAAATAAAAAAAGAAAATCCAATCCCCCCCAAAAAAACCAGGGGTCTAGGTGGACCAACTTTATAAAGATGGGATTCGTCTGTGTGGTATCAAACGCTACAGGGTGTAACATCAAGTTATCGCATGCCCCAGCAATTCCACTCCTAGGTGAAAGTGGGTGTTCTAACAAATACTTGTACTCAAGCGTCCATAAGGCACTATTCACAATAGCCCAAAGATGGAAGCAACAAATGTTCAACAACAGGTAAATGGATAAACAAAACATGGTCTAGCCACACGGTGGAATATTAATCTGCCATAAAAAGGAATGATGTACTGACACATGCTACAACGTGGCTGAACCTCAAAAACATTATGCTAGGGGAAAGCAGCCAGACACACAAGGCCACATATGATTCCATTTATATGATGTATCCAGAACAGGCAAATCCATGGAGAAAGAAAGTGGATTAGTGGTTGCCTGGGGCTGACGGAAAGAAAAGAGTGAGGAGTGACTGCTTAATAGGTACCGGGTTTCCTTTTGGGATGTGAAAATGTCTTGGAACTAGATAGAGGGATATATGCACAACATTGTGACTGTACTAAATGCCACCGAATTGTACGCTTTAAACTGGTTAATGGTTAATCTTTTGTTATGTGAATTTTACTTCAAACAACAAGAAAAAAGGTACAAGGTGTCCCTGAATTGGGGCAAATACCAGAAATGGGTCCCTGCCTTCGTGTTCTGGTCCAGTATACTGGCCAGCCCCCGAGCTGCAGGGAGGCGGCAATGGCCGGGCTCAGATGCCCGCACAATGATGTCTTTTTTTAATTATATTTTTTTTGGAATGATGTCTTAATGCAGACCAGCTGAGGGATTTCTCCGTCGGTCCTCAGCTTTTCGAGTATATGCTTTTGCCCCTTGAGGTTTGCTAGGAAAAGAGTTACTCATGGAGTTTCCAACCACAGACTGAGTTTGAAGTGTTTCTTCATCCTCATTGTTTTCAAAGAACTTGTGCCTCACGAAGCCAAAATAGCAAGGGAAAATGTGGTCCATTTTCTGATTTCAGCAAAATCTCTTCAGCCACTTTGGCTCTACAAGTCATTCCCCTCCCACTCTCGGTTAAATGCTATCCCAATTACTCCTCAGACCAAGCCGCAGTGCTGGATTTTCAGAACCAAATGGGCTGAGGGAAGCAGAAATGCAGTGAGGGAGACCATTCCATGGCCTCTCATCTCACAGTGACCCCAGAACTTGCTTCTCACATCATGCAGGTATCTTCTGTGACAGAAAAGAAAGGCTCATGGATTCACACTGCAGCTTTGCTGGCCAATGTGAATCATGGCGGGGGTGGAGAAATCAGTTGGTCTTCAGAGGGGTGGTCTGCTGACGGCCTCGCAGGCCCTGTGGATCTCGAGGTGGAGCGCTGTCCCATCTGAGGAGGAGAACACTAGGCCCCAGAAAGTCCTCCAGGTCTAAATACAACTGCCCCAAACTGGAAACAACTTAAGTGCTCAACAATAGGGTAATGGATAAACAACCAGTACACCCAGGCAAGGGAAAACTACTTGGCAAACAAAAGGAAGGAGCTACTTATCTATGTAATGACGTCGATGAATCTCACCCACATACTGCCCAGCTCTCCACAGCGCCTGACTCTCGATAACGAGGGATTTGTTCTCCTTGGGGTGCAGCTGCTCTCTCCCTACAACCTTCCTTTTTTTCTTTTAAGTCAAGTTGATTCAGGTATAATTTACTCACGATAAAACGTATCCATTTTAAGTGTATGTAGTTCAGAAAGTATAACAAACATATACACCCACATAACCCCCACCCCAATCACAATTTAGAATATTCCTACTACCCAGAAAGTTTCCTCAGGCCCCTTTGACAGCAGTCCCCTCCCCATCCTCTGCTCCAGGTAACCAGTAATACAGTTTCCGAAGTATACTCTTGCCTGTTCTAGAACTTCATGTAAATGAAATCAAATGGTTCTTTCAGTCAACATTATGTTTGTGAGATTCATCTATGTTGCTCCGAACATCAGCTGATTCCTTATTATTGCTGAGCAGCGTTCCGTCGAATGGATGTACCGCCATTTGCGTATTCAGTCACCTGCTGATGGACATTTGGCTTGCTTCCAGTTTTCACCTATTGTGACTAAAGCTGACTAAAGTGACTAAAGTCACCTATAGTGACTAAGGACTTGGGCACAAGTCTTTTTGTGGACATGTGTTTTCATTTCCCATTTATCTAGGAGTGGGATTGCTGGCTCATATGGTAAATATATGTTGAACTACCCAAGAAACTGCTAAACAGTTCTCCACAGGGGCCACGCCATTTTGCATTCCCACCAGCTGGAGAGTCCCAGTTGCTCCACATCCTCACCAACAACTGCTATGGTCTGTCTTTTCGACTAGCCATCCTAGTGGGTGTGAGGAGGCAGCTCATTGTGGTTTGGATTTGCATTCCCCCAGTGACTACTGACGTGGAGCATCTTTTCATATGCTTATTAGCATTTTGTATATCTTCCTTGATGAAACAGCTATTCAAAAATGTTTGCCAATTTTTAAAAATTGGGTTGTCTTATGATTGGATTTGAAGAGTTTTATATATATATATATATATATTTTTTTTTTTTAATGGAAGACCTTTATCAGGTATTGTCATGGTTCTAACCTGGGCAGCTTCACCCATTCAACAAGCAAACCCTTATTAAGAACTTACAGTAAGACTCTAGAGACAGGAGGCAAATAAGCCCCAAACCCTAGCCCTCATTAAAGACTCATGGTTTAGAGCAAGCCAAGACCCCTGTAAAGCAAGACAAGGAAGTGGGATATTGTGGACAACAGGAAGACCCTGAAGGGGTTGCCATGGGGGAGGGGGGAGAGGAGAGGCATTTCCAGGAGACCCTCCTGTGGAGAATTTCTGTTTCAGTTTTGCCCTAGATTTACCCTGCTATGAGCCACCTCTGATTCCACCATGATCTTGTTTTGTCCGGCTGACTGAGTCATTTTTCTCTAGCTGGGGAGGTAGAGTCCTATCCCTGCCTGCTTCTCTGGAACACGTTGTCTGCAATCCTTGTGACTTGTAGTCAGAGTAATATTGTCTGTGCTGCTGAGTGCGTTTTAAATGAAAGCGCCAGGGGATGTGGAGATGGTCATTAATTTTAAGTGCATCTATTGTTAGCAAATGATGTCACCGCTCAGCTCTCCAACTTGTCACAAGAAGTCTGTCTGTATTTCGGGTCTCTGCAGCAGGGACAGTTCCTGTTTGGCAGCATGCAGGCTATGAATACTGTCTGCTTTCTGTGAGGAACGGGAGAGCTTTGGGTACAGAATTAAAATAATGTTGGCTCTTCGAAGCAAACATTCTGTCCCAATGAGTCAATCAAACTTCATATCCTTTCTAGGTAGGAGAAATGGCAAGGAGCTGACTGTCTGTAATTATATAAATGTCAACCTCTGTCCTTTGGAGACTCCTGCAGCTAGGAAGTCATGTCCTATTTATCCATACTGTTCCCTGAGCCTTGTTCCAATTTTTTTTTCTCATTTACTTACTGAGTCGGCCATTAAAGAATGTAAATTTCTCAAGGACAAAGGCTATGCAATTATCTCTCTCATGATATCCCTAGAGTGTACTGAAGGTACAGTGTGTACCTGTTGATTCCTTGAATACAGCAAGTTCTACTTTTTGAAAAGGTGGAACTGAAGAATAAGAAAATTCTATTACTACCGTTCTTAGAATTATCTGGTAACATTTTCTCTGCCAGCATGGCATAGAGAGGTCTATTATGTGGGTCGTTATAACCTCAAATAATTACATTCACCTGAGGGTCAGAAGAACAGAGTCTGTGTAAATTGCTTACTGCAGAACTTAACAAGGGATTTTTCCTTGGGCTATTTCGGTTGGCTTGGAACAGCTGGAGCTGTAGAGGTGTGGAAAAATATTGGAGATGAGTCTTTCTGTTATATTAAAACCCATATAACAATAGGACCAAAAAACTTGGAAAAAATTCCTGAACATCCATAATCACATAATTCCAACATGATATTTTTCATGTCGTCTTCTTCCTTTAGGAAGATGATTTCTTTAAGGGATTTTTTAACGAAATGAGCTTAAAATAATGTGATTAGAAAACCACTATAGTTTTTGGTAATTACACCAATGAATTCATATCTGAAATTAGAATAAGAAAACCACCAAGAGTTTATTTCATATATTTGGCTCAGGAGTTTTGTTTTTAAAACAAACAAAAAACCAAAAACACCCCCCCACCCGCCCCGACCTGCTGTTTTAATTCTCTGTCCCCTCCCCCATGATCGCACATTCAGCGAAACCTAATCAGAAGCATTGGTGTCCAGGTACAGCTTTCATGGAAGCCACCTGAAGCCCACACTTCTTGGGTAGAAGCCCTGTGGTTTCCACGCATGTTCTAGCATCTTCTACTGACTTCCCAACCCCCGCACCCACTGGCAGGTGTCTGCTAGGGGACGGAAGGAGGGGGCCTTGGAACTCACCATGCAGCAGCAGGAACAGCATCCCGCAGCTTTTCACGCACCCGGTGGCTTAGAACCACCCAGCTGTGGAATCCCTACCTAAGGGGAGAGAGCACAGGTCACCGGGTGCCCAGGAGGGGTCCCTTGACACCCAGGTCACTCAGGCCCCTCTCTATACCTCCACTTCCTCCTGAATGCCCTGCCTCTCCCCCTTCTTCTCTGCATGCCTTTCTCCCCATCACCTTGGTGCTAGGTTAAGAAAAACCAGTAACAACAGCCAATCAGATGCTCCCCCCAAACTGACAGCTTGGATGTGTCTGGAAACCCTTCGTCAGCAGCAACTCACACGGACTCACTGACAACCCAGCAAGGAAATGGACAGAGAGGAAACCTCTGCAGAGGAGCATTAGTGAATAGTCCCCAAATGTTGCTTACCATCCTGGGGCTCTGCCTGATCCCGCTCCTCCTCCGAGGTGCCCTTCGGCTCCCCCAGCCCATCCATCTCCCAAGTCAAGCAGCCACAGATGCTAAAAATGATTCGACAGAGAAGGAAAGTGGGGGCAGGGAGGATGGTGAGCCGGGGCAGAGGAGAAATAGTTGCTTATGCAGGTTTGAGTGCCTATTTTTCTTTCTCCAGATTTAATGGCAGGAAAATCCTGTATCAGATGAGGATTAACAGAGATGAGAGAATGTGTCTGCCTTTCGAATCACCAAAGCCAGTGACAGATTTTGCTGACACACCAATCAGCTTTATTCCCAGGCCTCAGCTTCTCCATCTGCCTGGCCCCTTTCTCTCCTTAAACCTTCCGCAGACCCCGCCTCCTGCCCTGACCCCAGCCCCAAGCAATTTGCAGCCAGAAATTGGCTCCCTGCCACCCAAATAGCATTATCAGCATTTTCAACAAGGACATGTCATATAACTTGGAGAGGTGGGGAAGGGACAGAACAGCTTAAAATAATGATGTTTTCCCGAAATGCAGGCTGCTGCTTTCCTTTCTCTGTGGAGTGGTTGAAGGCGGATGATCCAAAAACAGACTGGAGATGGCTTTTCACTATCACGAGGCTTAGAGTCCCGGCTTTGGGGTCAAGGCCATGCTTGCCACCCCCTAAGGCAGCAGGTCCGTGGGCCATTTTCAGAACCTGGCTGAGATTTCTCAAACCCATCAGGACTCAGAGTGTGGCCTCAGACCAGCAGCAGCATCTGGGAGCTGGTTAGGAATGGGGAAGTCTCAGCACCCCTACCCCAACCCCAGACCCCTGGAATCAGCATCTGCATTTTAACAAGACTCCTATGCTCCCTAAAGTGGAAAGCCCTGGTTTAGGGGAGTGATGAAGGGGGTCTGCTCAAGGTGGTGGCAGCAGTTCGGGTGCCCTCACATTCTTCTGGGCCCAGCAGATCCACCAGGCCTGGCTGTAGGGTCTGGCCCTCTGCTCGAGCAAGCTCCCAGGTATCCATGGCAACCTGCTGCATCCTGGCCGTCATGGCCTCGGTGTGCCAGTGCTGATGGGCCAGGAGTCCCATCCCACAAAGAGGTCTCGGGGTGTGAAGCTAAGCATCTGAGGCTGCTGTGCCCTGGGGAGTTTTTGTTTTCTTCCATTTGGGTCTTGAAAGCCAAAATACGGCTGAACTTGTCATAACCTCTGCTGGGAAGGAAGCCATACTGGGGATGGGGTACGGATTTGGGTGGAGGAAGCCCCCCAAATGAAGTCCCTGTCCCCAGGGGTGGGCTCGCCCTGCCCAGGTGAGAGCGGTAGGCAGCTCTCCCCTTGTGACCGCTCATGTTGGGGGCATCCTTGCAGCCTTCATTCCAAACCTTGGCCCCATGAAGCCTCTGCAGCAGGCCACAGACTGAAACGTGGCTGTGAGAGCAGCCTGTCGGCACCTACAACCCTGAGCTGTGCTTACTGGGTCCACCTTGCCTTCAGTCTTCTGCAGGCTAGTGGGCCTGGGGCTCTAAACCAAGGATCTCCCTCAGGAAGACCGCCTCTGCCTGTGAAATCAGACATTTCTCCCGAGCGGGAAGTAAGGAGCAATGAGAAGCCTGTCAAGGGAGAGACGAAGGGCCCGTTCACTGGGCCAGCTAGTCACACTGACAACAACTGGGGAACAAGCAGCCTCGTCATCAAAACCTAGTTCCCAAGGGGAAAAAAAGCAAGGAGGGAGGGGCTGTCACAGGAAGTGCGATTGACTGGCATGCCCCCAAGGAGAAACTTCAGACTGGACCCTGTTATCCAGAGAGCAAGACAGCAGGCCCCCAGCCACTCGGGGGCTGCCGGGGCAGTTAGCACCAGTGCTGGCTCTCTGTCTCCATGTAGCTGGTGGCTGATTAGCGGGGCAGGAAAAGGGAGGAGGGGTAAGCTAAGTGAGCCCGTGATATAGAGGCAGCCCAGGATGCCAGGCTTTGCCTTTGCAGGTGGCCTTCTAGAAAAGCTTCCATCAGCAGTGCGGGGGGGCGGGGAGGGAGGGAGCCCTAGTGTTTCTTTGTAATTCCTGCTGCACTGGTTTGGAGGCAGCCTGCAGGGACTCAGCACGGGGCCTCTAATGATAGGAAAAGACAAAGTTCCTCCTCGGGTTCAGGGGTTCAGACTTCAGCGGCCTCCGATGGGCACCCTCAGGGAGGACTTGGATACTGAACCAGATTCTTGCCATTCCTCTGCTCCCGACTCCTGCTGGCACACACGTACACACACACCACAGGGAGACATGACCATTCCGCAGGGCCAGCGCTCGAGGGCATGTTCAGCCTGGCACCGAGTGAAACAAAGCAAAGTGCCCTGTTTCCATTTGATACGAGGCAGGAGCTTGAGGTAAACTCCAGCAGAGCCTGGGAAGGAAGTCGGCGATCGCGTCATTCCACGCTTTTATTTACTGATGAGGAAGCCCCGGCCCAACTGTAACATGAAATGTCCGTATGCTGAGTTCAGATTCCCCCAGAGGCAGGTCCTGGGACAATGATACGAATGGAAGTACTTGACTTGTGAAGCGATTGCGGAAGCACCAGCAGGAGAGTGGGGAAGGTAGAAGTCAATGGTGTTATCAAACAAGTTGGTGCTGTAAGCAAGCGGAGCCTAATCCCGTGGCAAACTGCGAGACAGAGCACACGTCTCAGAATTCTCTCTCCTGCAGGGCAGGGAGCTGGGGCACTTATCCACCAACTCCCGCCCTTGGCAGAGGCTGCTCCCAGAGGAGATGAGGGGCCGTTCCTTCTCCAGCAGCCTCTGGCTGGCAGGCAAAATGAGGCTGATGCACCAATTCCTAAAGAAAACTTCTTTCCAGGCTCACCTCTTACAGCAAACCAGGGCGGCTGGGGGAGTAGCTAAGTTTCCCCAACTTGGAATTGGTAAGGAAATGCTGATTACCAAGGAGGCATGGTGCGGGGAGGGGTGTCGGGACTCCTGCCCTATGCAGAGCTGCCCTGGGATGGGCTGCAGGGTCTCATCCTGCTCTGATGGGTGAGGCTGCCCCTCAGGGGCTGCACAGCTGGCGGCTGCACCCTACGTGGTACGGCGATATTCGGAGGACACAGATTTGCCTCCAGCCTTTCTACACCATGGTCACAATTCACAGACATTCCGACTCTGGATGGCTGATCCTCAAGGCCTTTGCTCCTTTCTTTCCCCACTTCTCCACCTGCTGAAACCCCAACCTTCCCGCCGGCTTAGCCCAAGTACTACCTCCTCTAAGAAATGAGCCCCTCTTGGCATCCTCCCTCCTCGCCCACAGGCATCAGCCCTGCCCTTTGGAGTGTCTGGATGGTCCAGGGCTGTGCTTGGTCCAAGTCTGCACCCCCATAACGCCTGGCAGGTACCACCCTCAGACTGGGCAAGATGGAGGACGAGGAGTCAAAGTGCCAAGGAGATGTCCACCGGATTCTGGGTACCTGGGACCGTTCCTGGTGAATTTGAGATTCTTTCTTTGTCACCGAAAGAATTCGGAGACGAAGTGATAGGTAAGAAGTGGATTTATTTAGAGATATACACACTCCACAGATAGAGCGTGGGCCACCTCAGAAGGCGAGAGAGCCTCGAAATATGGCGTGGTTAGTTCGTATGGGCTACTAATTTCATAGGCTGATGAGTGGGAGGATTATTCCAACTATTTGGGGAAAGGGGTGGGGATTGCCAGGAATTAGGCCACCGCACCTCAGGACTCCCTGCCCAACAGATTCTGAACCCGCTTTTCTTAGTCCATCCTCCAAGGATAGTACCACCACTGTGCACACTGGAGAAGTGGCCCCTTAAAGGGCATCTGTTTGCATTTGAGGACATGTGTGGGAAAGGGTCCTTGTGGTGTGGGATGGACGCAGGCAGGGAAGAGGGAAGCCATGCCACAGCCCTTGAGCTGGGGCCACTCTCTGCGCCACCACATACCTGCTCAGAACGCTGAGGAATACAAGAATTCCAAACTGGAACCTGGCCTTCCAGATTGTTATTCATGGAGGTATATCTGTCAAGGTAGAAGGATAGAACACATTTTACTTAAGAGTTTGTTGGCTTGATTTATAACTTTTAAATATTTAGACATATGGTATATGGTCCTCTGTGTGTACTCTTGTCCCAGGTCCCATAAACATCAGGGCCGAGCCTATGTTTGGCATGCAGGCAGTGGTGCACAAATGTTTGCTAACGAAGCCCATGTGAGAATTGGTGGGCAGAGGTGGAGGGGGGACTATGGAAGGAGGACTGGGGCACATGACAGCCTTGGCCCCTGGCGCCACCTTCTTCTCTGACTTACTCGGTGGTCTCAGGACAGATACCCTCACTTCCCATGCCTTACAGTACTTGAAACTTCCACAATCTAGTCCAGACCATCATTCTTCAAGTAGGGAAACTGAGGCCCACAAAAGTTAAGTGACCAGCTCCCCAGGGTGACAGTTAAGTGGAAGTGGAACTAGGACCCAGTCCTCCCGCCTCCCAGTCCCTGGGTTATTCCGGGACCCTAGTAAGACAGGGACACAATCTATCCATATCCCCGTGGCCACTCCCGCTGCCGGCACTAGGAGAAGGGGAAAGGGGCAAGGGGAGGGGAGTCACTCCCCTTCTTGCCAGGCACCCCTAAACTACCTTGGCTGAACCCATTCTGTGGCTACAGCACCTAACTCCTTTGTTCTCTATGAGCAAACCATCCTACTTCCTTTCACTTCCAACCTTCCAATGGAAACCCAGCTCCGACGGGTCTGGTTAGATCTGCCTGGGCTCAGGGGCCTCGTTTCTGGAATTGGGGGGAGGGGAAGGGAGGGGCAGAGAAAACTGTGCCTTCATTCCGCAGACTTCCGGTGAAGTGACGTCGCCCCAACTGCAGGCCCAGACACAGTCGGGGTGCGGGCTCGCACCCCCTTCCATCCTCCTCCCCGGGGCGCAGGGCGCGCCACCGCGCTAATGGAGGGGCAAGTACGCAGCGAGTCAGCGGTCTGGACATTTCGGCCCAGCCCCTCCTTCCATCCCTCCCTCCCTCCCCGGGCTTCGGAGAACTAGTTCAGCTCGCTAACCCCGGTTAGCAACCACTCGTGACACAGTGGTTTTTTTCCCCTTAAGGTCACGTCCTTGTGAAACCTCTACAGCTCCTGCCCGCATCCGCCGGCCCAGCCCCAACCCCTCCGGGGGCGAAGAGGCGGAGCCGCTGGGCGCTAAGCCCCACCCCCGCCAAGCCCCGCCCCACCAGACGCGGCCGCCAGGGGGCGCTGAGGCTCCGGAGCCGGGCCAGGGCGGCTCCCAGCACTCAGCCCCCACCCGTCCCCGCCTTCGCGCGCCACTCTCACCAGCTCGGCGGGGCGGGGCGGGACGGAGGCCCGGGAAAGTCCCAGGGTGCGTCTGTACCGGAAACGTTAGTCACGCACCTGGAGCCGCAGAATATCCGGCTGGAAGGGATGCCAGGGCGAGGGCCTGACTTGTCAAAGGTCACACCCTGGGGAAGGTGTTCCCAGAGCCTTGCCCTCCTGACCCGGCCATGTAGCTCCGATTGTGGCTGATAACCCTGTTTGCTCATCTGTAAATGAAGAGCTGGCTCAGGGTCCCTTCCTGGCGTATCACTCAACAAACGCTGCCCACTGCCCAAAGGTACACCTCCTTGGGGCCTCTTTTGAAATCATCGCTCTTTACATTGCATCAAAAGTAGGTGTCTTCATTTCCAAGTAAAAGGAACCAGAGCTCCTTGAAGAAAAGTCTGTTTCCAGGTCTGGGGCAGGCAAAGTACATCATGATCCTGGAACGCCTTATTATTTCAGAAGACAAGCCATCAAAGATATTTGAGTAGAAGGAACGTTAAGTGGTTCCACTGGCCAAAGATGAACCAATAAGAATATTGACTGTAAAATGAAATAAATATATTTGTTAAATCCATGAGTTTATAATGATATTTGAAAAACTCCTCAGTAGACTTTGGAGGTTACTAGGGTGTTATTCTGAAAGGTGATAACTAAAGGGAAAGAATCAAGCATTTATCTTGCCTTTCCTTTATGGGTTGTATTTCAGGGTAACCAAATACACTAGTTGATAAGGGAAAGTTTTTCTTTATAAAAGAATCACACATAATAAAAGCAGAAGTGATAGAATGAGGAAATCACTGTATTGCAATGAAATCATGCATCCTACGGATCATTCTTAAACATACCCCCCAGGTGGCACAACCAGACATTAGGTACCTCTTGATCTGACATAATAGAAAGTACAGAGCACTACCATTGAAGTGTTTGGAGCAGGGGAAAAAAAAAAAAAAAGAACCTGAAGCTAATCAAGCCTCCAGATCTAGCTACCATTTAAAGAAATGTGAAGGATGGAGAAATATGTTAAAAGACTCCAAAGATACAATAAGCTAAATACACACTGTGGAAAGTTCTACAGGGCAAATGATCCAGTGTTCCCGACAAATTAATGGAATGGGGGATGAAGGGGAAGAAGGAAGACCTGTTAAGTAAAAGAGACTAAAGAGAGAGTCACTGGGAGTTCCCTGGTGGCCTAATGGTTAGGATTCCGGGCTTTCACTGCCTTGGCCTGGGTTCAATCCCTCGTGGGGGAACTGAGATCCTGCAAGCCACGTGGCACGGCCAAAAAAAAAAAAAAGAGAGATAGTAGTCAATGCAATTTTCAGACAATTTTGAAACCATCAGTAGAAACTAAATACAGATTATTAGATAATATTAAAGAATTGGTTTTCTGTTGGGTGTGATAATGGTATTATGGTTCTATTTTTAAAATTCTATGCATTAGGAAAAATACAGAAGTAATTATGGTGAAATATGATATCTGGGATTTGCTTTGAAATACTCCCACAAAACAAGGGGCGGGGAGAATTGAAACAAAAAATAGCAGAAAGTTGATAAATGTGGAACCTGGGTGATGAATACATGGGGGTGTCTCTACTTTTGTGTGTGTTTGAAATTTTTTCATAATAGCTTTTTAAAAGTATGCTCCTCATTTGGCCCCTTTCAGATACATAGCTAAATATATTTGGAGGGAAGAAAATTTTATATTTTTCTCTGCATTTCCTTCCATGCATTCCTATCAACTTTCCTATATTTCCTTCATTGAAAATGAAAACAACCTATAAAAAGTGGAATAATTGGCAATCGTGCCTTCCTTTTCTGATCTAGAACATTTTCATACATAACCCAGAACTCAAAATGGTTAAACTATAGAGGAAACTGAGAATCAGAACTTCTGAGCTGTATAGTCCCTTTGATTTGTTTTGGTTTTCTTGTTTTTTGTTTGTTTAGATAACTTTAGGAAGTGGCTTATAATAAGTAATAATTTCTCATGAACCCTAAAATGTTCTGTTTTGGCTCAGGTGTCTAGCGTGTCAAGATGGGAACCAATTTGTGCTTCTCATTTAAAGCTTGTGAATGTCAGTTCTTGGTCAAGCAGAGGAGAAAGATTGAGCTCAGTGCTGAGCTGTGAGGAGGCAGCTTTATTCTACCTCCAAACAGGACCCTTCTTTGTGTTTCACTTTCCTCTTTTGTAAAATGGGAGCTGTTTTACTTCTTCCTAGTAGAGTTATAAGGGCTAATTAAAGCCTGTGGAAGCACTTTTAAAGAAGATCCTAAGATGTAGGGTGCTTGAGAAGTGAAAACTATCATTAATATATTTTAATCATCACGTTAAATACCCACATAGACACACCCACCTCTTCTCCATTCAGGCAGATTTTTGCAAAGGGGTAATTAACAGAGATGATGTCATAACCACAGATGGCTGCTTTCATCCTGAAAGCTGCAAAGTTTCCAAATGCTCACTAACTCCTCATTAGACTTTTAAAACATATTAAATAAGTACAGAGTCCCCAAATCTGAGCGAAAGCATGCTGGCAAGAGAAACCTTTTTCTTTGTAAACAGAGTAAATGAACATTTAAAAGTAGCCATCTTTTAGGTAAGCCTGCCAAAACCCAGAGGGCAGCAGTAATAAAATCAAATGCTGAGATTGCATGTTTGGAAAAATCAACTTGACTACATCCAAAAAGATCTCCAGAGACCTGTACCTGCTTTTTAAGTCTTCACCAGGAGGTGAGGAGCTACAAGAGTCCTGTCTCCTGGCACCTAGAAAGGGATGAGGGCAGCTTTTCAGCTGTTAAATGCCAAACCCTCTGGGAAACAGCTGACAAGCGCTTTGCTAATGCAGACACCAGCTACAGTGATGCAGCTCTTTGAAATTCTAATATAATGTTCTCAAATTCCCCTGTGATGGGAAACCCTGTGTCCTTTTCCAATATCTACAGGGAATCATGGGATAGTGGGGTGGTGAAGGGTACATTTTACCTAGTGACTTCCGGTTCAGATTTCCGGGGTTTGCTCAGAATTCTATCACCCACACTTCACCTCTTGTTTTCTCTCCACTCTCTGTCAACCCTAACATGTAATAAAGCCCCTTTTCCTTGATCTCCCCAAAACGCCACTCACCAAGGCCGTCGTGAATGTGTAGCAGAATTTGGCTGAGGACTTGGAGAGTTTAAGACATAATGTAGGTAGCCTCAGCCATTCATCTTCCCCTCACTCCACTCCCCTTTCCCCACCGAGGACCCTTTCCCTCTCCTTTGTTCCTCTCCCGAGCAAACTCACCCCAGATTCTCATTCTTTTCTTATGCTGAGCAGTCTGGCTTTTTCTCTGTCTCATTCCCAGGTGGCCCCAGCCCTGCTATCTTTCTAAAACCACAATGGCCCATTAGTTTGCTTTTCTAAACAAAGACAGTTCTCACCCAAGAAGAATTCTGTTCCAAGTCATTCAGGAATGCTTTTCAGAAATGAACAATTTCTGCAGCAGTTAACAGAAGAATCCACCTAATAATGCCTCTGGTCAGAAGCTCTCAAACTTTTTTGGCTTTCAGGACTCCTTTACACTCTTCATTCAAAATTATTGAGGATCCCCAAAAGCCTTTGTTTATATGGGTTATATCTATCAATATTTACTGTATTAGAAGTTAATACTGTATTTCCCAGTTAACCGAGAAACTTTTTAAATTTGTATTCATTTGGACTTCCCTGGCGGTCCAGTGGTTAAGACTCTGCGCTCCCAATGCAGGGGACAGCCCTGGTCAGGGAACTAAGATCCCACATGGTGTGGCCAAAAAAAATAAAATTGTATTCATTTAAAAATAACAGTAATAAGCCCATTGCATGTCAACATAAATAATACATTTTTATGAAAAATAACTATTCTCCAAAACAAAACCAAAAAATGAGTGAGAATGACACTGTGTTACATTTTTGCAAATCTTTCATATCTGACTTAATAGAAGACAGCTGCATTTTCTAGCAGCTTCTGCCTTCAATCTGTTGTGATATTAAACAACATGGAGCCTCTGGAAAACCCCACTGTATGCTCATGAGAGAATGAGGATGAAAAGGGCTAATAACATCTTAATACTGTTGTTACTAAACCAAACTTGGGTCCGGCTCGCCTCGCCGGCGCAGTAAAGCCAATGTACTGACACTGGGTCGTGGTGAAGGGAAGTGCAGCGTGTACTGCAGGGCCCCAAGCAAGGAGTCCAGACACCTAATGCTCAAAAGGCCCGAACTCCTGATGGCTTTCAGGGGAAGGTTTTTAAAGACAGGGTGAGGGAGAGGGTTGCTGGGTACGTGATCAGCTGGTGGACATTCTTCTGATTGGTTGGTGGTGAGGTAATCAGGAGTCAACATCAACCTTCTGGTTCCAGCTGGTCTGGGGTCTGCGTGCTTGTGGGCAGCAGACAGTTAACTTCTTCCACCTGGTGGGAGCTTCAGTGTCTGCAAAACAGCTCAAAGGATTTGGCTCTGAAGATTATCTATAGCCCTTGAGGAGGAACGAAAGGTCCTGACTTTGTTTAATGGCCAAACTATTATTTTGTCTTGTTTGACTGTTTTCCTTTGTTTCTGCATTTTCTCACTTCTCTGATTAAATATATTAAATATATTCTTTGGAACTCAGGGAAGGCCTAGGAGGCTAAAGGTTTTCTACAAACAAGAGACAGGTAGAGGACATGGGGGAGGGGTGGTCCTGTCCCAGGAAGGCCTTATAGGGTCCTGCTCAGTTACACTATTATAAAGGGACCTCTTAAAGGGTCTCAGGGATCCCCAGAACACACTTTGAGAACCACTATCTTAAGATATATCTTATATATCTTAAAACCTAAAGACATTTATTGTTTACTTAATAAGAGATCTGAGGTAGGTGGGCTCAGGGTTGGTTCGGCACGTAACACCACCGAAGACCCTGGTGCTTTCCTACCTTCCATTCCCCCCACCATTGCATGTTGGCTTCTCACCTTCAGGCTTGTTGAAAGATGGCAGCCACAGCTCCAGACATTAACTTCATGCACATTCAAAGGAAGCAAGCAGGGAGGTGTACCTAGGGAAACCACCACCTTCTCCCCATCTCTCTGTTTCTTACCAAGAGTAAGTTTTTTCCAGAAAGCTCCCAGCAGACTTCTCCTTCAACCTTATTGGCCTTGATGGGTCACATGGCTACTCTTAACTGCACAGGAAGACAGGAAAGGAAGTCTCTTGAGATGGGGAACAAGAGGGCTATGATAAGCTAAATTCAAGACTCCTTGTCCCCTGAGGCTAGGCACATGGTTGCCCAAACAAAATCAGGGTTCTGTTAGCAATGTAGATGGTGGATTGGCTGCATGATAAGCAACAAACAGTGCTACCCCCGACTCAAACTAATAAATATTTCTCCTACTACATCTTTATCCATAACAAGGAAGCAAAATGTGTAATTGACCCAATACTATTGGCAGAGACTCAACTACAAGGATTGGATTTCTAGTAAAGATGGTCTCATGGGAATCTCTAGTTAATTTGAGCCACCAAATTGGGTGAAAGTGCAGAAAAGCATTGTTATTTTTCAAACATTAAGTTGAATGTTAAATTGGACATGAAAATCCTTCATCATATAGATCCCCAAGGCCATCTCTAAGGTCATTTTGTGAATATCATATCAGAAATGAGATCTCTTGTGGTTTCCTTGGATGGAAGATCTTTGTGGAAACAATAGAACTCCACACTAAAGATTATCATAAAGATTGAAGAGTATTCTTCACTTAAGTGGATTATCAAGCAAAGCTACGGCCCCACATAATTCTAATGGGTGGGTGTCCACAGTTGATGGGCCACAAATTTGGAGGTGCTCAGCCAATCTTTTGGGAAATATCCATTGAGCAGACTGGAACATACAAATAAGAATATTATTATTTGTTTTTCTTTGAAACTTATCTCATTCCAAAAGGGATTCTAGTAGCATACAACACAAAATATAAAATAAAATACTCTCTATAATAAGAATTTTTCTCCCCCAATTTTTTCTAACCAAAGTGAAGAAATTGGACAGGAAGGAAAAAATAAGATGAAGCTAAGGTTAATGCCTAAAATTCATGATATAAGGTTACATACTGTTTTTAGAGCTGACTTTCAAATTTAACACAACTGCCAGCAGCCCCATCACAGACAGAAATACGATGAATTTACACAATGCCACTGTTACTAAGGAAAATATTCTCCTCAGGCTCACATATATACATAGGTACACACACACATATAGGCACTGAGATATCTAAACAAACAAACAAACAAAACAAGCTTTCAAAACCATCTCCACAATAAATAAAGAGTTAAATAGGGCTACTTCTCATTACAGTCTTCAATATAATGTCAAAGCAAATTTCCATAAACATCATGCTACAAATGCCTACAAGATGGGGCACAGGTACATAGCTCTTTGAGGATCTGCTTTAACACAAAAATAAAATTTAGAGATGATGGAGGTCTGCAAACAGCAAGAAGCAAATGAGAGATTAGTACATTTTCTTTAACAGCTATAAATTATTTTTTAATTGAAGTATAATTGATTTACAATGTTGTGTTAGTTTCAGGTGTACAGCAAAGTACACCTATATATATATATATATATAGAGAGAGAGAGAGAGAGAGAGAGAGAGAGAGAGAGAGAGAGTTGTACAGTGATTCAGTTATATATGTATATATGTATATACATATATATGTATATGTGTGTGTGTGTATATATATATATATATATATATATATATATATATATATATATATATTTATATAAATCAGTACATTCTAATATCACCAAAGGACAAGTTTGATGAGAAAAAGTAAAATAAATCTTACATTTTTTCTTTTTTTTTGCCACACCGTGCATACGGGATCTTAGTTCCCTGACCAGGGATCAAACCCGTGCCCTCTGCAGTGGAAGTGCAGACTCTTAACCACTGGACCGCCAGAGAAGTCCCAAATCTGTAAATATTTTGAGAAATAATTGGTACAGAGTGATTTTTTTTTTTTTTTTTTGCCATGACACTCGGCTTGCGGGATCTTAGTTCCCCAACCAGGGATTGAACCCGAGTCCTCAGCAGTGAAAGCACAGAGTCCTCACCACTGGACCGCCAAGGAATTCCCTGAATTTTAATAAGAATAGCTCACAACCATAGATGGTTGAGGGTGGGAGGGCAGAGAACAGAGAATAAAGTTTTTTTTAATTTATTTATTTTTATTTATTTTTGGCTGCTTTAGGTCTTCGTTGCTGCGCACAGGCTTTCTTTAGTTGCGGCGAGTGGAGGCTACTCTTCGTTGCGGTGCGCGGGCTTCCCATTGCGGTGGCTTCTCTTGTTGCAGAGCATGGGCTCTAGAGCGCAGGCTCAGTAGCTGTAGCGCACAGACTTAGCTGCTCCATGGCATGTGGGGTCTTCCCAGATCAGGGCTTGAACCCATGCCCCCTGCATTAGCAGGCGCTTTCTTAACCACTGCGCCAACAGGGAAGTCTGAGAATAAAGTTTTTAAGACTAGACTTTTAACATTCCTACATGAGATTTCAAAGTATCCCAGGTTAATAATAGAAGCAAATACTAGAAGTAAACAGTTGTGTAAAAGCCTGATAAATCAAAAACTTTAGAAAAACAGATTAGTTAAGGTTACCTTCTAATAGAATTCAAAAGGAAACAAAAAGTTGAAAGAACCTCACATAAAGTCCATAAATCGAAAGGGAGAGAACAAATGAAAATTTAAATAAATTTAAAAGGAAATGGGATATGGTAAAATTTCACCAATTAAAGCGTTAAGTGTAAAGAGGCTGAACTCTGCTCTTAAAAAAGGCAGTTCATTGACTGTTAAAAGAGCAAAATCTAACAATTTGTTGCTTACAGGAGACACACAAACCAAAAAAAATCAACAGAGCAGCGGTGTAAGAGGATATTCTTATGTGAACAGAAGAAATTACTGTTTTGGTAGCAGATAAAGCAGATGTAATAGCAAAAGGCAGTACAATAAGTAAGGTCATTACATAATGGCCAAATGTACATTAAATTATGAAAATTGAAAAATACTGAATGTATGTGTTACAGAAACCATTGCAACAAAGTCAGGGAAAGAAAATGGACAAAAAAGGACAAAAAGGCAAGAAGAAATAAAAAACAAATATTACTTTAATTGGAACCCTCAACATTCCATTTCAGGAAGTAATAGACAAAGAATATATTGGAAAATACTATATGATTGAATAACTCATTCAATAAAAATCTTGGTGGGGTGTTCACTACGTTCCAGGGCCTCTGTACTCCATGCTAGAAGACAATTCCATAAACAATATGAGTTTAACAGACATGTGGGGAAACTAAAGATGGGACAGGTTCATATGGCCTTTTCTCAAATGTACATAAATCATACCATTTGCAAACAAACATACGAAAAACTATGATTCTATATTGGACCACAAAGACTCATTCTTTCATTGATTTAGCACACATTAACGAGTTTATTCAACTTACTAGGTTCAGTATTTGCAGAAAGGCAGAAATACGGTCCACCAAATAGTCAAACCACAAGGCATTAAAATTTTTAAAAATAACAAAACCAAAATGCCGATCACATAGGAATGCTATGTGACACATTTAAATGCTCTCTTTGGAAGTGCTTGAGTTACACAGGAAATCCAGAACATATGTAGGGGACATCTGTTGTTTTTGTCCTGCCCCATTTCTCCCTTCTGGTAACAGAGGTCGTCTCTTTCTCTGGGGAACTTCCCCTCCCCCACTCTGCATGACTTTGGTGGAACTGTCAACCCCTGGTTCTGTGATGAGGAGGTGACCCAAGTGGCCAGAGTAACTCATTCTTCTGAAGATAGTGATTGTCCTAATGGGCATGTGATCCACACGGGTGAATCAAGAGCCCTTTTCAAAGACTGATATGAACATTGGGGGAGAGAGAGTCATGGTAAATTCTCCAAGATTCTGAGGGTTAAGGAGGACATAAACCTTGTGACGCTCGTGACCATCTCAATTGCCTTGTGGAGAGAGTCTACTTGAGACTGAAACCTACACAAAGAAAAGAATGAAGATATGGGAGTGAGAGGGCCAGAATCCTAATGATATTGCTTTGATCCCTGGATCCAGCCGTGCCAGAAGCACGTCCAGTTGCTCCCCCTCTTTTTTAAAAAAATTGTGGTAAAATATATAGAACATAAAATTTAACATTTTAAACCTTTTTAAGAGGAGTGGCGTTAAGTATACTCACATTGTTGTGCAACCATCAGCACTATCCTTCTCCAGAACTTTTCCATCATCCCAAACTGACATTCTGTACCCATTAAATAACAACTCCCCTTTCCCCCTCCTCCCAAGAAATTCCCTATGAGGCTTAAACTGTTTCTAGTTCAATTTCTGTACCTTTTAATTAAAAGAGTCGACTAATGCAACTCTGTAAGAGAATATTTTTTAAGCAATGAAAACATAATACAAAATATACAATTATTACATATAACAAGAACTATAAAATTATTCAAACTCTTTGACACAGTAATTTTATTCTGGGAAGTATAACCCAAAGAACCCTCCGCCACACACACTCACACACACAAAACCTATATTGAACAAAAAGCATTCAGGCTATTGATAATAGTGAATTATGAAAACAACACGATATACAGCAATATGGGTGACAACTAAGCAAAATTTTAATGACATATGTGGACCATGTAAAAACATGAAAATGTTCATATAAAATAATCTAAAGTGGAAAAAGCAATTGAAATAGCAGGCATGCATTGATGGTAAGTGTAAAGGAATGAAAGACTTGAATACACACTTCCCAAAAGCCCATGTAAAGTTGCTCAACTTCATTAATTACCAGGGAATTACAAATGAAAACTATAATGTGATACCACTTCACACCTACCAGAATGGCTAAAAAGACAATACCAAGTGTTGGTAAGGATATAGAATAAGTGAACTCTCATACACTGTTGCTGGGAGTGTAAATTGGTACCATCAAATTGGAAAACCATTAGGCAGTATCTATTCCGCTCCTGGGTGTATACCCAAGAGAAATTCATGTACTAGAATGTTCAGAGCAGCACCATTGCTAATAGCCCCAAACTAAAAACTACTAGAACACACCTCAGCAATAGAATGGATCCGTAAATTGTGGATATTCACACAATGGGATACTATATATAGTGGTCTGCAACCTATAACCTGCAGGCCAAATCCAGCTTGCTGCCTGTTTTTGAAAGTTTTACTGGGACACAGTCGCGCTCATTTGTTTACATTCTGTCTAAGGCTCTTTTCACCAGCATCAGAAACTATAGTAGTTGCAACAGAAACTATATGGCTCACAAGCTTAAAATCTTTACTCTCTGGCCCAGCACAGAAAAAGTTGGCTCTATAGCAACAGGAATGAACCGCCAGTACACATGACAAATGAATGAATCTCACAAACCGATTGTTGAGCAAAAACAACACCAGACCCAAAGAGCACACGTTGTATGATTCCATTTACATAAAGTACAAAACCAGGCAAAACTCTTCTACACTGTTAGCAATCAGGATGGTGGTTATCTTTGGGGAGGTAGTGTCTGAAATAGGGCATGAAAGGGGGTTCTGAAGCTATGGTCACATTCTGTTTCTTGTTCTGGATGCTGTTTGTGAATATTCATCCAGCTCTGCACTTATGATTTATGAGCTTTTCATAATCTATTGTAAGTACAGATCTGGGTGTATATTATGCATTCACCATAATGCATACATTTTAAAAGTATAAAAGGACCATTACTGAAATTTGAAAAATTAGGAAAAACTACACGCATTAAATGTACTATCTCAGACTGGATCCTGGAACAACAACAAAATAACATTAGTGGAAAAACTGGGGAAATCCAAGCAAAGTCTGTGGTTTAGTTAATAGTAATGTACCAGTGTTGGTTCCTTCATTCTGGCTAACGTACATTATGTTAGATGCTAACATTAGGGCAAGCTTGGTGAGGGGTGCATAGGAACTCGGTACCAGCTTTACAACTTTTCTGTAAATCTAAAGTTACTTCAAAAGAAGCACAGGGAGATCAGCTCGGTGCTTTGTGACCACCTAGAGGGGTGGGATAGGGAGGGTGGGAGGGAGGGAGACGCAAAAGGGAAGAAATATGGGGATATATGTGTATGTATAGCTGATTCACTTTGTTATAAAGCAGAAACTAACACACCATTGTAAAGCAATTATACTCCAATAAAGATGTTAAAAAAAAAAAAAGAAAAAGTAGTTTTTGAAAAAACTATAGAGCTAGCAGCAGTTCACGAATGTTTTGGTCTCAGGACCCCTCTACACTCTTAAAATTTACTTAAGACCTCAAAGAGTTGTTGTTTGTGTGGGTTACATCTATCAATATTTACTGTATTAGGAATTAAAACAGAAAAATTTAAAATATGTATTCATTAATTCATTTAAAATAAGAATAAGAAACCCATTACATATGAACATAAATCATATTCTTTTATGAAAAATAACTATATTTGCCAAAACAAAAAAAAATTAGCCAGAAGAGTGGCATTGTTTTACATGTTTGCAAATCTCTCAGCTTTTATGCTTAAAGAAGACAGCTGGATTCTCCAAGTGCTTCTCCCGTCAATCTTTTGTGTTAGCAAACATAAAACACTACTGTACATTAGGGAGAGAATGACAGTGACAAATGCAAACACTGCCTTAGTATTATTATGAAAGTAGTTTTAAACAGGCAGGACCCCTGTACTACACTATATAGGAATGGATTAAACAATAAGATTGTTTTTCATTTGATTCCTTGTTCAGTAAAATTGCTTCAACTAGATAATTTTTTTGATGTTAAAAACAAAGTCTCCTGCAGGAAGCTAATTAAGCATCGCTGCCAAGAGGCCAGCAGCTCCTGTTTGAGCTTGTGTTTCTGCATCTTTCCTGCAACAGAATGAGGCTCCTGCCCGGGTTGCCAAGGACGCACTGTCCCCGCTGGAAAGCCCTGCTCACCACGGAGGCTCCAGCAGATGTCCATAGAGGGTTTTTTAATGCCGTGCTAAGCGGCTGGTACCGAGGTCATGCATGAGAGGGGAGGTGCAGCCTGCTCGGGGTTTATTCGGGGGCTCACACCAGGGACCTAGCCTCTCAGGGCTGCAGTGCATGAACGTGCCCGGGCTTGCACACCACCGGGAACGGCTGCCAACAGGGCACCGCCGGCCAGCACCGCCCGGCCCAGCGCTGCCTTCTTTCTGTTTGTTCATTCTTTATATCAAGTAGATGTGATTTTGCACTTTTTAATTGAAGTACAGCCTGGATATGGAAAAGTGCACCTATGATAAGATAGAGTTTCATGAATTTCCACAAACAGCACAGCCGTAGCCGTGCAGCCCTTACCCCAGAAGCCCGCCCCTCCCCCAGCCCATCCCCAGACAAAACTCAAGCACTTTGCTGGATAGCCACTCTCCTAACTTCTACCACCATAAATTCGTTTTGCCAGTTTCTATACATAAACGGAATCAACTGTACCTGTTCTTCTGTGTGTGGCTTCTTTTGCTCAAGGTCTTATCTGTATGAGTATCTGTCTTATGACCTTAAGTGTAGTTCATTCATTTCCACTGCAGGATAGTAAGTATTCCATTGTATGACTATACTGCAATTGTTTATCCATCCTCCGTGGACATCTGGGCCATTTCAAGTTTGGGGCTACTATGAATAAGGCAGCCATGAACATTCTTGTAGGAATCTTTTTGTGGAAACATTAGCTAGTTTTAAATTTAAACTTACCATGTTTTTATTTTTTTAAACACAACAGTACAGGTTATAATGTGAAAAGCAGAAATTGCCTTCCTCATTTCTGCCTCTTTTTTGTAAGCCCTATTAAATTTCTCCTTTCAGAAATTTCTTAAGCATCTAAACACTCACGAATATAAATGAATGAGATCACTCTTTTGGCACTTGGTTTTTGTTTTTTTTTTTTCACTTGATTATCATGGAGATTGTATTAGTCATGATGGGCTGGAATATGCTGAAGTAATGAAAAGTATTCACAATCTCAGTGGTTTAAATGTTTATTTCCCCCTCCTACTATGTTCATCATAGTCGCTCAGAGACCCAGGTCCCATCCCAACATGTGTGTCCACGGTCACTGGGGCAGGGAGAAGGGGCTGTCACACACCAACACTTAAGGTGTTCCCCCAGAAAGGACATATGTCATTTTTGCTTGGTTATCATTGGCCACACCTATCTTCAAAGAGGGTGGGGAAATGCAATCCTACCCTGTGTGGGGAGAGAGAAGAGAGGCAGAACATTTGGGAACATCTTTAGTGACTACCACGGAGATCTTTCCACATCAGGACCCACAGATCTACCTCATTCAACCACAGTAAAGATGTACTGCAAATGACTTAACCAATGCCGCTCCTCAGACAATACAAGCCATGTAACAATGAATGTTCTTTCACATTTATCTTTACTCACTTGTTTCAGTATATCTGTAGGATAAATTCCCTGAAGTAGAATTGCTGGCTCAAAGAGTTTGTGCATTTTTAAACTGTACTAAATATTGCCAAATTGCTAGGTCTTGCTAAATTATCTCCTGAAGGAATTGCCAATTTGCACACAGACCAAGAGAGAATGAGAATTTCTGTTTCCACCAAGTCCTGGTTCTATCTAACTTTTAAATCGTTGACCATTAGATAGGCTAATATTGTCATTTTAATTTGTGTTTATTTAATTAGGAATTACATTGAGCATCTTATCACATGTCTATTAGTCACTTATATTTCTTTTTCTGTAAATTACCCTTTCCTGACCTTTGCCCATTTTCTGTTGGGTTACTAGTCTTTGTTCTCATTGATTAGTAAGAGCTCTTTGTATATTCAGGAAATTAGCCTATAGTCTGCCATGTGTATTTCAAAGTTGGTTTTTTTTTTGGTATGTACTTATCTTTTGTCATTATGGTATTTTTGTTTACACAGACATTTAAAATTTCATATTGATCAAAACTACCAGTTTTGGAACTTCCCTGGTGGCGCAGTGGTTAAGAATCCACCTGCCAATGCAGGGGACACGGGTTCGAGCCCTGGTCCGGGAAGATCCCACATGCCACGGAGCAACTAAGCCCGTGCGCCACAACTACTGAGCCCGTGCTCTAGAGCCCGCGAGCCACATCTACTGAGCCTGTGCGCCTAGAGCCCGTGCTCCGCAACAAGAGAAGCCCCCGCAATGAGAAGCCCGTGCACTGCAACGAAGAGTAGCCCCCGCTCGCCGCAACTAGAGAAAGCCTGCGCGCAGCAACGGAGAACCAACGCAGCCAAAAATTAATTAATTAATTTTTTTAAAAAACTACCAGTTTTTTGCTTTGTGAATTCTGGGTTTAGGAACTTGTTTTAAAAGGCTTTTCCCAGTGAAAATATTTTTTTTTTAAAGGCAAAGAGACATTTTATTAATTAATTAATTTATTTATTTTTGGCTGTGTTGGGTCTTCGTTTCTGTGCGAGGGCTTTCTCTAGTTGTGGCAAGCGGGGGCCACTCTTCATCGCGGTGCACGGGCCTCTCACTATCGCGGCCTCTCTTGTTGCGGAGCACAGGCTCCAGACGCGCAGGCTCAGTAGTTGTGGCTCACGGGCCCAGTTGCTCCACGGCATGTGGGATCTTCCCAGACCAGGGCTCGAACCCGTGTCCCCTGCATTAGCAGGCAGATTCTCAACCACTGAGCCACCAGGGAAGCCCGAAAATATTTTTTTAAATCACCCATGTTTCTTTCTAAAACTTTTATATTCCTTCACTCTTGGAAGATCTTCCTCTCTTCAAAGGACAGGGTTGGTGTTACTAAAAATCTGTTTCTTGCAGAAAGTGGGTGGATAAATATTAAACTGAACTCTTATTTTGCACTTCAACTGCCCCCGCCTCCCCCCCCCCCCCACACACATGCATGTTGGGCTCTGAAACCCTTTTCCTAAATTCACTCAATTCTTTCTCCAGGAAAATATCATTACTGGCCTAATTACAGATATTCACTCAGAAGAAATTGATCTGGGTCAGCAGGAGCTGTTTCTGCCTCCTTTCCACATCCTGTTTCCTGCACACAGACACCATAATTATAGGACTGAGTAGAGCTGATGGAACAACCACAAAACTGGCAAGATAAAAGGAAGATCAAAAAAATTGAGTGGCTACTTTGTATTTCCTTTTTCCTAGGACTGAGAACTTCAGAAATCCACAAACTAAACAGCTATGATACCTAAATTTAAAGTAAAAGAAGCAAGAGTGGGTGGAACTGTATATTCTCATACGTACATAAAAATGACATAGCTTTCTGGCTTAAACTTGAACAACAGTTTGCTCATTGAATTAGGTAAGATTCTTCATTTTTGTTTTCATTCATTTGTCTCTTAAGCACAGACTTCCAATACATACAATGAATCCTATCTGGATGTTTATTTCAGCTCCATATTTTGGGAATCTAAAACCTAGAGTATTCCTAGGAAAATCCTTGTATATATGCACGAGGATATGTGTGCAAAAATAGTCTTGGTAGCATTGTTTATAAGTGCTCCAAACTGGAAACACCCCAAGTGTTCACCAACAGCAGAAAGAATACATAAGTTATGTAATATTCATACCATGGAATACTATACAGCAATGGGAGTGAACAAATAGAGCCACATGCCACAAGAGAGTGTTCAGAGCCCTCACAAAATATATACAGTATAACTGATTTTCTAAATTCAAGCACAGGCAAAGCTAAACCACATTGTTTTAAAATGCATACATGCGAGGTCAAAATATAAGAAAACGCATGGAAATGATTACTATAAAAGTCAGGAGAGGGATTATTTCTTGAGGACAGAAGACAATGATCAGGAGGGAGGGATACCTGGGGATTTCGAAGATGGGGGTGATGTCCTATTTCTTGATCTGGGTGTTGTTGACATGCGTGTTCCCTTTAGAAACATTTGTTAAATCACACGTGTAGGTTTTAGGCACTTTTCTGTTTTTTTACTTCAACATGAAAAAAGTTTTTTAAGTTTTTTTTAAAACCCTAGCAGGTTACACAAAGTTGAGTTACAGTAAAAATTCACAGGAGATTAGAGTGGGTTGTGGGCAGGTGTCTGCCTTACATTTGAGGAAGTCGGGTAGGGTTGCCAGATAAAGTAGACGATGGTTACGCAGTAAATGTAAATTTCAGATAAACAATGCATAGTTTTGTAGCATATTTCAAATATTTCATGCAGCAACATGGATGGACCTAGAGATTATCATCCTAAGTGAAGTAAATCAGACAGAGAAAGACATATACCATATGATATCACTTATATGTGGAATCTAAAAAAAAAATGATACAAATGAACTTATTTACAAAAGAGAGATAGACTCACAGACATAGAAAACAAACATATGGTTACCAAAGGGGGAAGGGGGGGAAGGGATAAATTGGGAATTTGGGATTAACAGATACACACTACTATATATAAAATAGATAAACAACAAGGACCTACTGTATAGCACAGGGAACTATATTCAATATCTTGTAATAACCTATAGTGGAAAAGAATCTGAAAAAGAATATATATATATATATACATACACACACACACACACACATAACTGAATCACTTTGCTATACACCTGAAATATTATAAATCAACTATATTTCAACTTAAAAAATATTTCATAGAATGTGCTTATCCTAAAAAATTTATTCATTGTTTATTCAAAATTCAAATTTAACTTGGCTTTTGTATTTTTATTTGCTAAATCTGGCCACAGTATACTGTCCAGGACAATAGTACAAAAGGAGGCCCCTACACCATATGTCTGAAAACTAAGTTATACACCCATCTAGCAAACTGTTCAATAAAACATGTTCTATTCTCCTATCTTGACAAATACACCCTCACAATGACAAAGTTGATAAATATATATGTAAAGCTATGATATTTTTTGTATGACTGAAATTCAGTAAAACATCAAAGACTACTGAAGTCAGTTATGTTTGTGTGTGTCTGTGTATTTTGTGAGTTTGGAGGATTAATAAAATAAAGACATACATAATTCATACATTAGCATATATATGTTGCTTAAATTTTATTTTATTGCCTGAGTTTACAAAGTCACAAATTATGCTACGATAATTAAAAATTTCACATAACTTGTGTTCTGTTGATAGTAATTATCTCAAGAATTTTAAACAGAAGATGTGTGTTAGAAAAAATTCAGTCTCCCTCCTATGTATCTCTGACACCCACACTATGACCACACTCACAACACTTCTGACACCAGGTGTGTGTGGGTTTCCCCACCAAGCAATTCTCTGCAACACCAGCTGGGTGTCCTACAATTCAACTCAATTCTGACACTATCTACCTGGAGACAGAATCAGATTCCACAAGTTAAAAGACTCAGTCCCACAAGACTGCCCCACCCTCACTTCAGATGCCAATTGCAAGCCCAGACTATTACCTGTACTTCTGACCATCCAGCTGTAAATCAGAAGTTCCCATGACCCCTTCCTCGCGTTTGATTAATTTGCTAGGGTGACTTACAGAACTCAGAGAAACAGTTTACATACTGTTTACCAATTTATTATAAAAGGATATGATAAAAGATACAGATGAACTGGCAGATGGAAGAGATGTGTAGAGCAAAGTATGTGGGAAGAGGGTTGGAGCTTCCAGCCCTCCCTGGGTGAGTCACTCTCCCCAAATCTCCACATGTTCACCAACCCGGAAGCTCTCCAAACCTGGTACTTGGGGGATTTTTATGGAGGTTTCCTCACATAGGCATGGTTGATCATTAACTCCATTTCCAACCCCTCTCCGCTCTTTGGAGAATGGGGGATGGGACTGAAAATTCCAAGCTTCCAATCATGGTTTGGTCTTTCTGGTGATCCAGCCCCCATCCAGGACCCCACCAAGAGTCACCTCATTAGAACAAAAGACACTGCTATCACCCAGGAAATTCCAAGGGACTTAAGAGCCCTGTGTCAGGAACTGGGGCCAAAGATCAAATATTAGAACAAAAGATGCCCCTAGTGCTCTTATCAGTTAGGAAATTACAAGGGTTTGGGGAGCTTTGTGCCAGGAACCAGGGACAGAGACAAATATATGTTTTCTATTATCTCACAAGATGTAACTGCATTAAAATTGTATACATTTTTAATATATTTACATCAAATTTTTAAATTAAGGTAGGTAGCAAAAATCAAAATATTTAAACATTTTCTTATGTTTCAAAAACATTTTTCTTATAAAATATTCAAAATTGTGTATTAAAGTTAAATAGCAGGACTTCCCTGGTGGTGCAGTGGTTAAGAATCCGCCTACCAATGCAGGGGACACAGGTTCGAGCCCTGGTCCAGGAAGATCCCACATGCCATGGAGCAGCTAAGCCTGCGAGACACAACTACTGAGCCCACATGCTGCAACTACTGAAGCCCATGCGTCTAGACCCTGTGCTCCGCAACAAGAGAAGCCACCGCAATGAGAAGCCCGCGAACCGCAACGAAGAGTAGCCCCTGCTCGCCGCAACTAGAGAAAGCCCGCGCGCAGCAACGAAGACCTAACGCAGCCAAAAATAAATAAAATTAAAAAAAAAAAAAGTTAAATGGCAGTGGTTGCCAAGGGCTGGGGGCTCGGGGGATGGGGAGTTACTGTTTAATGGGTACAGAGTTTCAATTTTGCAAGATGAAAAGAATTCTGGAGAGGGATAGCAATGATGATTGCAAAACAATATAAATATATTTAATACTGCTCAACTGTACACTTAAAAATAGTTAAGGTGGTAAATTTTATGTTATGTGCATTTTACGATAATAAAAACATTTTTAATTAAATGGGAAATATAATCAACAGACATCAAATTTTTATCTGAATTATTTAAAGATGACATTTTAATTTAAGTTTTTGAAAATTTAAATAATTCTTATTAAATATTTTATAACAGTAAAACAATATAAAAAATCTGGTATCACATTTCACACATTAGGTTGAGACCTGCATATATACCAAATTAAGAGTAATATAAGTTTTTTATATTATGTTTTAAAATATTGCTTATATTATTTATATGTTTTAAAATATTGTTCAATATTTGGCCAATGTTCCTCAGTTGCGATGTTGTGAAAATCACCTTAATTCCGTGAGTACCTCCAGAACCATGAATTGGGATTCTAAGAGAAGCAAGAAAATGGACACTTGGAACCCACTGGGGCAATCGCTTATATTTGTGTGATATTCAGTGATGATGTCTTTTCTCTTACCAAGCAGTTCAGTCCCTCTAACCCTCTTCCTCCCACTCTGAAATGCTCTCCACCTCTGGCGTCCTCAGCAGCCCAACCCACAAGTCTCCACAGCATGTGGCTCTGGTCACCTTTGGTTTGAAGGACACAAGATGCCTGAACACCAGTCAGTCATGGGAGTGGATGTTCAAGGTCACAGGCCAGACTGTGCCAATGCCGACTAGCTGATCCTAAGTCAAGAGGTGCCCATGTGCTTGTTAATAAGTGTGTTTTTGTGACCTGTGGGGCTCTCTGAAATGTGGAGCACATTTCAGAGAGCAGGGGTCCCTCTAGCCCAGATCTAAGGATGGTACTGGTTCTGGGAACCTGGTCAGATCAAAATGAATTCAAGAAGGAAGTAATCATCCAGACCCTTGGCAAGGGTAAGTTTGACAGGCTTTCCTCCAGTTCTACTAACATAAGGAAACAACCATGCTTTTGTAGGAAGTTCCATCACAGCTAAGTGAAATGTCAACCAGGCAACAGCTAGCCTGAAGCTAGGTAATAAGAAAGCCCCTCACTGAGGCCTTCCCTGTTTCCTTCCCTCCACCAGGTAGCGACAGAGGGGAAGCTGCTTCTTCTACAGTCCCTAACACCAGGGATGCCATTTCCCCCCTCCAATGGAAATAAACTTCTCTCTTCAATTTGGGGTCAATTTACAAAATATTCAAGTTTCAAATGTCGAGGCTAGGGGCTTGGCAGCTGGCCAGGAAGAGGCATGAGGCCGGAACTGAACTTTGCCCTTCCAGCTGACTGATTGTCCCCACTCTGCCTGCCTTTTTCAGCAGTTGTCAAGTTCCCAGCTTCATCATGGTGTGCCCCATCACCCCAGGGCCCCGCCCCCACGCTGGGGGCATTATAGAACCCTCCATGCTATTCCAGTGTGGAGGAAAGGGAAGTTCCCTACATTGTTGGTGGGAATGTAAATTGGTGCAGCCACTATAGAAAACAGTCTGGTGGTTCCTTAAAAACTAAAAACCAGCAATTCCACTCCTGGGCATATATGCAGAGAAAGCTCTAATGCAAAAAGATACACTCACCCCAATGTTCATTGCAGCGCTATTTACAATAGCCAAGACATGGAAGCAACCTAAGTGTCCATCAACAGATGAATGGATAAAGAAGATGTGGTTCATATATACAATGGAATATTACTCAGCCATTAAAAAAAGAATGAAATAATGCCATTTGCAGCAACATGGATGGACCTAGAGATTATCATCCTAAGTGAAGCAAGTCAGACAAAGACAAATATCATATGATATCACTTACATGTGGAATCTAAAAAATGCTACAAATGAACTTATTTACAAAACAGAAATAGACTCACAGACATAGAAACCAAACTTATGGTTACCAAAGGGGAAAGAGGAGAGGAGTGATAAATTAGGAGCCTGGGATTAGCGTATATACACTACTCTATATAAAATAGAGAGAAAATAAAGTCCCACTGTATAGCACAGGGAACTACATTCAATATCGTGTAATAAACTATAATGGAAAAGAATCTGAAAAAGAATATATATATATAAATATATATATATATAACTGAATCACTTTGCTGTACACTAGAAACTAACACAACATTGTAAATCAACTATACTTCAATTTAAAAAAAAAAGACTGTATTCAATGTCCTGTTATAAGCCATAGTGGAAAGGAATATGAAAAAGAATATATATATGTATAACAGAATCACTTTGCTGTACAGCAGAAATTAACACAACATTGTAAATCAACTATACTTCAATAAAAATAAAAACAAAAAAAAACACACAAAAAAGAACCCTCCCTGCTATTTCTTTGAGCAAGAAGCTGAAATCTTCGACCAATGCAAAATCTGCAGTAGACTTCTCACCTGGGGAGGCGGCTACTGGTCTTCTACCCCATGACTCCATGAAAGAGGTTGATTTTCATTATTATGCATTCTCACTGAGGCTTTTTTTCATGAATTTTTAAACATAAGCATTTGTACGTCACAAAAAAAATCTCAATAATGATTCCATTTTAGATCTCGCTAGGTTAGTTAGATGGAGTTGCCATCAGTTTAGAGAACACAGGAGGAAAAAAATAACGTAGATGGGAAAGTGATGAGGCCAGTTTGAGACATGTGAGGCGGCAGAGCCCTTGGAAGTCAGTGAAATGGCTAATGGGCCATTGGAGATTTAAGCTGAAACTCCAAGGAGAAGTCTGGGGTACAAATACATCTATCATTCGTGTCTACCGGTCAGATAAAATTTGGGGCCGAAGTATACTCATACCTTTATATTCCCACAGATAGCACAGCCCTTCAGTGACTGGGAAGGACAACTCCTAGGACTTATGTGATGTCACAAGGAGAAAAGCAGAGTTGTTGAGAAGAGTAGTTAGCTGAGGGAGCCGAAAATAGAGCTTTGTGGCAGAATCAGACCTCAGGTTTGCAGACTGCAGGTTTAACCCCAGGAAGTCAGGAGACAAAGGGGAAGTGAGGGGCTTAAGATAAGGCGGAACACTAAAGACAACTTAGCAGAATCTCCTCAAAAGGTTAGAGGAATTGTCCCAGGTCACTCAGCAGAGCACCTTAGTTAATCAGTGACTCAATTCTATCTCCCCAAATTCTGGTCCCAGCTTTCCTGTGAATCCCCTGGGTGGCTGTCTGTGTCTTTGTCTTATCTTTCAAAGGAGTGAGTGGGCAACTGCTCTAACCTAGAGAATTAAGAAACGTGTAAGTGAATATATTTAACCTATAAAATTTATTCCATTTCATTGGAATAATAACTAATCCATTTTAAAAGGGTTTATTAATAAATGAGTCACAGGTATGAAATGTACAGCATGGGGAATGTAGTCAACAACTATGTAATATCTTTGTATAGTGACAGATGGTAAAAGTAGACTTATCATGATGATCATTTTGTAATGCGTAGAAATATCGAATCACTGTGTTGTGTACCAGGAGCTAACATAGTGTTGTAGGTCAATTACATTTCAAAACCAAACAAACTCATAGAAAAAATGATCAGATTTGTGGTTAACAGAGGTGGGGTGGGGGGGAGGGAGAATTGGATGATGGTGGTCAAAAGGTGCACACTTCCAGTTATAAGTAAGTACTAGGGATGTAATGTACAACATGATTAATATAATTAACATTATATTATATATAATGTGCTATATATATGTTATATAGTATGTATTATATATAATGTATGTTATATATGAAAGTTAAGAGAGGAAATCCGAACAGTTCTCATCACAAGGAAAAAAATTTTTTCTTTTTCTTTTATTTTGTATCTATATGAGATGATAGATGTTCACTAAACTTATCGTGGTAATCATTTCATGAAGTATATAAGTCAAATCATCATGTTGTACACCTTAAACTTATCCAGTGCTGTATGTCAACATATCTCAATAAAACTAGAAGAAAATAAAATAAAATACAATAAAATAAAATAGGGTTTGTTGCATAAGGTTGTGTACAGAATATTGAAATCATTTCATAGGTCGGAAGACTTAGGTGGAGGACAAAATAAACTAATCCCAAAACAATTCAGAGTTGTCACCTCCTGTTCCTGACTTTCCTCATTCTCAACCATCATCCATTTGGCTTCACCCTGTGGCTTTTTTTTTTTTTCCCCCAAAGAATAAAGCTTTGCTCTTCTCTCCCCAGCTTCCAGAATGGTGCCTGGCACATAGTAGACACTCAGCCAATAGTCACTGAATGACTGAATCAATTCTCTGAAAGTCTATTGGAATCAGATTCCTAATCAAAAAGAGTTACATCTTTCTCAACAACGGAAGTGTGTCTTTTTTTTTTCCTTTATAATTTTTTTCAGATGACAAACGTCATTTAGAAAACTTGAAAATTTAGAAAAGTGGAGAATTTGGAAGCAGCAGAAAAGTTTTGAAGAGAAGAAATCCTGACATCTTACTACTCGGGGCTACCACAAAACAGTTGAAGGGTTTTAGGATTATAATTAATCAAGTAATCTGTGTTCATAATTGAAATATTAGAGGTAGAGGCAAAAAGGGAAACGGGAGGAAACTGTAGCATCCTCAGAGGAGGATGGGGGACTTCCCTGGTGGTCCAGTGGTTAAGAATCCACCTTCCAATGCAGGGTACGTGGGTTCAATCCCTGGTCAGGGAACTAAGATCCCACATGCTGTGGGACAACTAAGCCCGCATGCCACAACTAGAGAAGATCTCGCGTGCCGCAACTAAGACCCAACACAGCCAAATAAATTAAAAATAAATAAATAAATAATTTTTCTTTTCTTTCAAAAAAAGGAGAATGGCTCAGGTCTTGAGCTTTAAAGAAAGCAGTTTGCAGTTAGCAGGGCTTCTGGGACATTACTCTGAGCTGCCTGGGAGCCTGAGGCCAGGACAAGGTCTGGCCCTGAGGTAAGAAGACAGCTGGGACTTCCCTGGTGGTCCAGTGGGTAAGACTCCGTGCTCCCAATGCAGGGGGCCCTGATTCAATCCCTGGTCAGGGAACTAGATCCCACATGCATGCCGCAACTAAGACCCGGCGCAGCCAAAATAAATAAATATGTATTTAAAAAATAAAGAAGAAGACAGCCACAGGCCCCCATAGCACATGTCTACTTAAAATGTATACATCAGAATTTAAAGTCAAAATTATTTAAATCATGCTGAAATTTTATTAATTTGAAAGTTTAATTAAATCTTGGTAACTGTTTTTATAAATACATAACTTTTTGCATTATTAGTGTTCAATGCCCATTTTGGGCTCCATAGTAGAGAGCTAACATCATGCTTCCTGCACATTTCAAGTGTGTGTGTGTAGATACCATGCATATTATAGATTTAAGAGTAATATGGGGCTTCCCTGGTGGTGCAGTGGTTATGAATCCGCCTGCCAATGCAGGGGACACGGGTTCGAGCCCTGGTCCGGGAAGATTCCACATGCCGTGGAGCAACTAAGCCCGTGCGCCACAACTACTGAGCCTGCGCTCTAGAGCCTGCGAACCACTACTGAGCCCGCGAGCCACAACTACTGAAGCCCGCGCGCCTAGAGCCCGTGCTCCGCAACAAGAGAAGCCAACGCAGTGAGAAGCCCACACACCGCAACGAAGAGTAGCCCCCGCTCGCCGCAACTAGAGAAAGCCCACGTGCAGCAACGAAGACTCAGTGTAGCCAAAAATAAATAAATAAATGTATTTTTTAAAAAAAGAGTAATACGAATTTTTTTAATGTCTCATGGTGCTCCTAGCCACCATGTGGTACCTCTGGAACCACAAAGACAAACAAGAATGCGGACGTGCAGCATCAATGGGACATTATACTTGGTTATGTGTGAATCTCTTGCATTCATGCTCTCTGGAAGGAAGGGTTTGACAAGTCAATTTGTCTTTTCTTTCACCTCAACTTTCTGCAGCTCAAATTCTCCCAGCCCTCTGAAGCAGTGGCCTCTCCAAGATCAGGGGAGGCACAGCCCACAGACCTTCATGGCATCCAGAAATAGTCGCCTTTTGTTTTGAAAACAGTGTAAGCCACGGCGCAGAAGTATTTCCCTGGGGCCTGAACAGTTGTGAGTCACGCCAGTGGCTGTCCTGAGAAGCGCACAGCTCCGGGCTCAGGGCTCTGCCAGCACTGACCACTGGATTCCAAGGCAGAGATGCCCACGCACTCTCTACCACATGTATTCTGTATGTTCTTGTGGTATGTGGCACCCTCCAAAGCATGGAGCCCAGGGCTGGGCCCTCTTACCCAGGTCGCAGGGCAATATTGGATTAGGACCTCCCTTTGCCTCCTAGGGCAGCCCAGCCCATGTTGTAGAGCTACCCAGGACAGGACAGTAAAAGACTGTGACAAAAAAACACTTCCAGGCTCACCTGTGCTTCACGGGATACACTCTCACTTTTTTGTGTTGATTCAGTATTTTTATAGATTATACTCCATTTAAAGTTATTACAAAATAATGGCCAAATTTCCCTGTGCTGTACTATATATCCTCATTGCTTATTTATTTTATATATAGTAGTTTGCATCTCTTAATCTCCTACCCCTATCTTGCCCCCTGCCCCCCATACAGGCTCACTTTTGAAGCCACTTGCCAGACGCATTTGCGCAGGCAGAGATCGCCTGACCCACTGCAAGGCTGTTTTATGGGAAGACAAGCCCCATCCCAGGCAGGCTCTACAGCAGCTTTTGCGGAGAGGGCTGGGTGCTTCCCGCAAAACCTCACTGGAGCCAGCCAGAGCTGGGAATGAAGCCCAGGCACTGTGGCTGTGTGCGAGGTCCCCTGGCCCTGGGATGGCGTGGGGGGCACCAGGAGGGAGTTTCATGAGGACAGCTGGGCTTGCTCAGAGCCCAGTGGACCAGGCTGAGGAAACAGGAGTCACCACAGCCACGGAGAGCTAAGTATGCACCAGTCCCACTCACAAGATCTCTGGGAAAAGACCATGGATGAGCTGGTGAGGTGGTCACGTTTGCCATTTCTCCTTTTCACAGACCAAGTCTCCTCTGATGGAGGGCAGAGGAACAGGCCATGAATATGAATGGGCAACTTCCAGAATAATGGAAACCCTACAGGACAAAATGGTCCAGGCCCTTCAACAGATAAACTGTAAAGAAAAGAAAGGGATGGGGGACTTCCCTGGTGGCACAGTGGTTAAGAATCCGCCTGCCAATGCAGGGGACACGGGTTCGAGCCCTGGTCCAGGAAGATTCCACATGCCGCGAGCAACTAAGCCCGTGCGCCACAACTACTGAGCCTGAGCTCTAGAGCTCACGAGCCACAACTACTGAAGCCCGCGTGCCTAGAGCCCATGCTCTGCAACAAGAGAAGCCACCGCAATGAGAAGCCCACGCACCGCAACGAAGAGAAGACCCCACTCGCCTCAACTAGAGAAAACCAGCACGCAGCAACGAAGACTCAACACAGCCTAAATAAATAAATAAATAAACAAATAAATTAAAACATAAATAAATGAAATAAAATTGGAACGATACAGAGAATATTAGCATGGCCCCTACACAAGGATGACACAAATTCATGAAGCATTCCATGTTTTTGTGGGAATGTAAACTGGTACAACCACTATGGAGAACAGTATGGAAGTTCCTTAAAAAACTATAAAAAAGGGGCTTCCCTGGTGGCGCAGTGGTTAAGAGTCCGCCTGCCAATGCAGGGGACACGGGTTCGAGCCCTGGTCCAGGAAGGTCCCACATGCCGTGGAGCAACTAAGCCCGTACACCACAACTACTGAGCCTGCACTCTAGAGCCCGCGCGCCTAGAGCCCGTGCTCCACAACAAGAGAAGCCACCGCGATGAGAAGCCCGCGCACTGAAACGAAGAGCAGCCCCCGCTCACCGCAACTAGAGAAAGCCCGCGCGCAGCAGCGAAGACCCAACACAACCAAAAATAAAAAAAATAATAAAAAAAAAAAACTATAAAAAAATAGAACTACCATATGACCCAGCAATCCCACTCCTGGGCATATATACGGAGCAAACCATACTTCGAAAAGCTGTATGCACCCCAATGTTCATTGCAGCACTATTTACAATAGCCAAGACATGGAAGCAACCTAAACATCCATCGACAAATGAATGGATAAAGAAGATGTGAGGGCTTCCCTGGTGGCGCAGTGGTTGAGAATCTGCCTGCCAATGCAGGGAACACGGGTTCGAGCCCTGGTCTGGGAAGATCCCACATGCCGCGGAGCAACTGGGCCCGTGAGCCACAACTACTGAGCCTGCGCGTCTGGAGCCTGTCCTCCGCAACAACAGAGGCCGCGATAGTGAGAGGCCCGCGCACCACGATGAAGAGTGGTCCCCGCTCGCCACAACTAGAGAAAGCCCTCGCACAGAAACGAAGACCCAACACAGCAAAAATAAATAAATAAGTTAATTAAAAAAAAAAAAAAAAGAAGATGTGGTACATATATACAATGGAATATTACTCAGCCATAAGAAAGAATGAAATAATGCCATTTGCAGCAACATGGATGGACCTAGAGATTATCATACTAAGTGAAGTAAGTCAGAGAAAGACAAATATCATGTGATATCACTTATATGTGGAATCTAAAAAATGCCACATGAACTTATTTACAAAACAGAAACAGACTCACAGACTTTGAAAGCAAACTTATGGTTACCAAAGGGGAAACATGGGGGGAGAGATAAATTAGGAATTTGAGATTAACATACATACGCTACTATATATAAGATAGATAACCAACAAGGACCTACTGTATAGCACAGAGAACTCAATATTCTGTAATAACCTATATGTGTAAAGAATCTGAAAAAGAATGATTATATGTATATGTATAACTGAATCACTTTGCGGTACACCTGAAACTAACACAAGATTGTAAATCCACTATACTCCAATTAAAATTTTTTTTAAAAGACAAGCTAAACTTACTGTAGGGATGCAAAATTGGGTGATAAAACACTTGTTTTTTTGTGACTAATATAAAAGTCAAGATCATGGTTACTTCTGGGCGAGGGAGGGGGCTATGATTGGGATGGGAAACATGAAGTGGTTTCTAGGGTGCCTGGCAAAGCTCTATTTCTTGACCTAGGTGGTAGTTAAAAGGATGTTCGGCTCAAAATAATTCATTGTCATACACTTGTTTTGCTTGTGCCTGTGTTTTATTTTATAATAAAGAGGGTTTGAAAAATAAAAACAGTTTGCTATATAATCTACAAGGACTTCATTTTGCTGTTCTTAGGACCCAGAAACCCTCAGTATAGTTCTTAAAATTTCCAATTCTCTGGTATCTGTTGCGGTCACACCATTCATACGGTTGTTTTCCAGATGTTGAGCATATGTTCTGGCTATTCTGGGACAACCGTGATTTTAAATAGTCTATCTGCATGTCATTGAAAATCATCATTTCCCCCTAAATTCCAGGATCTTGATGAATTATAGCTACATGAACCAAATCATTAAGCATTGTTTGAGATCGTGGGGCTGAAAAAAAAAAAAAAACGCCACCTCACAATTATTTACAAAGTTGAGCTCACAGTGACCCATGTTCTGTTGAGGGAAGATTGTGTGTGCAGCACATTCTGGTCAGAATGCCTGTGGGCGAGGGAACAGTTCCCTGAGCAATGTCCTCTTCCTTGAGGTACAGTGATTGGCATCCGGGGGACCAAGGATGGTAGACACATTTCTTCTGAAGTAGGAAGAGCCAGAGGGTGGGCCTGGTTCAACAACCACTGGGGTCAAGGATGGGAAAGTAAGGTGAGCAGGCAAGTCTCCAGGTTAGAAGCAGAGATAGAACAGGGGCAAGGCCAGGGGGCAGGACATGGACAGGGCAAGAGTAGGTATGTGTGTGGAAGTGGTGGCTTTCCTTGCTGGCCTTCCATCTTATGGGGTGTGCTAAGATGACCTGGTTTATGGGTGGCCCCATCCCTCTGCCATCTCCCCCCTAGGCAGCTGGGTAGGGCAAGGAAGAATTGAGCTCCTCCAAATTTGTCTAAGGAAAGACCTTTGCCTTTTCTTGAGAAGAAAATCAGGTTTCCTCTGGTGCTTCTGATCTACCTCCTCTTCCCACAGTACATATTAACTAGAGCTAGCCAAGGTCTCTGCCACAACCCAGTACTTCCTCCCCCGTGTTCTCCTGCTTCCCATCTCTAGTGCGCAGGCTGTTGTGGTGGCAGGTATGGTAATCCCCAGAACCTGTGACTATGTCACCTTATGTGGCAAAAAGGACTTTACAGATGTGACCAAGTTCAGGATCTCACGATGGGGAAATCAGCCGGGATTATCCAGCTGGACCCAGTGTGATCACAAGGGTCCTTCTAAGAGGGAGGCAAGAGGGTCAGAGCTAGAGAAGGTGATGTGATGATGGAAGCAGAGGTGAGAGAGAGACATTGAGAGAGAGATCGGAAGATGCTACGTTGAAGGCTTTGAAGATGGAGGGAGGGGCCGTGAGCTAAAGAATGCAGGCAGCCTGTAGCTGGAAAAGGCAAGGAAATGTATTCTCCCCTAGAGGCTCCTGAAGGAACGCAGCCAACACCTTGATGTCTGGACTTCTAACCTTCCAAACTTTAAGATGATAAATGGGTATTGTTTTAAGTCACTAAGTTTGTGGTCATTTGTTACAGCAGCGATAGGAAACTCATACAGGGAGGAAATGGGGCAGGCTCTCTATGAGCCAGCTGAGGCAGGGAGTGGTAGAAGATGCTGTGGGGTGCCCAGACAGGGGCCACCGACAGTGGAATTCCACGGGGCTGAGGAAGCCTGTGAGCCTGCATGGGTGGAGAAAGTGGGCTTCAGCTTTTCAACAGGGACAGCTGAAGCAGCGGGAGGGAGGAGAGTCTTGGGTTGTTTTCTCTGATTGTCCGCTTGGAGCCCAAGGTCTGGTGGTCCATGCCATATTTCCCTTTTGCCCTCATTGTAGGGTATCCCTTTGGCCTCCCTTAAAGCTGACAGGCACTGTGTCCTACCAGGGCAAGGAGAAGCCTTGCTAGATATTAACAGGCAGCTGGCATTATGAGTTGGTCTCAGAGGCAGTAGGGATGAAAGCTCTAGTGATCAAGGAATGGAATGTTCTGGATAGAGGGAGGTGAATTGACAGGTTACCTGTTAGCTGGATGATGAGTTAGCATAGGGCCACATGAGTCATTCAGTTCCGCTGCCAGGAATGAATTGGAAAGCTGTGGTGACTCTTGCCCAGTGACAGGAACTCTGGAAGCTTCAGTTCCCTCAGCTGTGAAATGGGCTGAACATACTATCTACCTCGCAGGGCTGTAACTAGGCTTAAGGAGCTAATCCATGGGAAACAGTGCAGTGTTAGCACACAGAAAGCACTCAAGGAAGTTTATAATTATGTAACGCTGCAGCCTCAACTGGAAATCAGGGAGAGGGTGGCCTGCGGAGGTGGAAAGGCCCTTTGGTAAACAGGGCAAAGGGAGGTCTGTTGAATGCAGGTGGTGAGGTGTATCGGATCACGCCGTAACACGTGTGGGGCACATCCATCAGGAAGTCCAGCAGGATGCTCGGTAATCAGGAAGCGGATGTCAAAGCCTGTCCTCGGCAGGGATGCATGCATGGTGGGGGGCTGGGGGGTAACGTGACACACCCTGAAAGGCAGGCCTCGGGACCTGACAGTCACCTCATCCCTATCCCTGTAACATGGGGCATGACTCTACCGTGCTGAGGAGTGGCCAGGAAGTCCAGGGGTCCATCCTGGGGCCAGGCCAGAGCAGGACCCCTGCAGGATGCAGCTAGAACAGAAAGAGCTGGTGGCAAGGCCAAGTTCGGTGAGCCCGGTGAGCGCCAGGCCTGAGGTAGCTGAGATCATTCAAGGAGACCAAAGGGTAAGAGGAGGACTGGACCTGAGAGGGAAAATGCAGCATCAGGAGCTGGAGTGCCGAGGGGCAAAGTCCAGTGGGAGGCTGGGAAGCACTGGGCAACTCCTCACCATCTGAAGGCCTGGGCCCCCAGGGAAATGCTCCATGGCTGTCCACGGTGGGCTGTGCCTGACTCAGTTGCGCTAACTTTGTCAACCGTTCCAGGCTGTTTGAAGAGTTTGAGGAAACCTTCAAGGAAATGTTTAAATGCAGTTTTTTGTTTCAGTGCCAAAATGAGTGCAAAAGGCATGAGAAGAAGACGTAGTTTTAAAAATGTTGACCTTGTACCATCTATACTCAGTGGAAAAGTGGCATGAATGTTTTTTACAGTGGGAAATCTGACTTCACAAACACAACCAAAGAACCATCAGTTCCCTACCCGTTCTGCAGCTTCTATTGTGTCTGTGAAGAAAATTTTCATGAAATTATTCTGTGAAAATGGAAGAGTACTTTTATAGTCAAATAAACAGTTGTCATTTAAGTGGATCACCCCATTACCTAACACAGACATGATTTCAGATTGTACTAAACATCAATTTTCACATATTTAAAACCAATATTTTATCAGCACTAACAAAAAGTGGAACAATTGTAGAAAAGTTTTCTTCCAAAGCCTCAATTTTTTTTTTTTTCTTTTTTTGGCCGCACCGCGAGGCATGCAGAACTTCCCTGGGGTCGAACCCACGCCCCCTGCAGTGGAAGCGGGGAATCTTAACCACTGGACCACCAGTGAAGTCCCCCAAAGCCTCTTAAGAATTAGCCAGTGGGAGACTTCCCTGGTGGTCCAGCAGTTAAGAATCTGCCTTGCAATGCAGCAGATGCAGGTTTGATCCCTGGTTGGGGAACTAGGATCCCACATGCCGCAGGGCAACTAAGCCCGCGCGCCACAACAAGAGAGAAGCCCACGCGCTGCAATGAAAGATCCCGCGTGCTGCAACTAGGACCCAACGCAGCCAAAAAATAAACAAATATTAGAAAAAAAGAAAAAAAAAGAATTAGCCAGTGGTATTGAGTGAAACTTTATCTCTTAGAAAGATTTCTCTAAATTCAAACAAAAAGTTGTTCCTATCATTACTAAAATTTTTTATGAAAACACTATAGTTAATGTGAAAGTCCCTGAACTTTACATTCTACTGTGGTAGTTAACTGAGTGATTACATAAACATTGTCATTGTTATGAGCCATAAAGAACATGCTACTGAGATTGCTGGCACACCTGCTCAAAGTATAAATACTGACTTTGGAGAAGCAAAACTTACAAAGTTACAGTAGGGTTTAGAAGAAAGAAAAACTTCTGAAATTTTGTAGTTCCTAGAAATGAAATTTCAGGAGACAATTGCTAATGACAGTAGAGGCAAATCTTGAGACCATCTATTGTTTATTCTAATTCAATAGCGGGGAAAGCGCCCTGAATAGGATTATCTGAAAAAAGCATGAAGTCTTTTAAAAATCCCTCTTCCTTCTATATCATAGTGTGTCTCATCTTTCTTTATTTCTCAATGAGAACAGTAGTTAAACATTATCAGGAATGGTTGGATGTTCCTAAAAGTATTCATCGCAAGAAAACAAAAATATTGGCCCTTTCACTTCTAGGGAAGTGAGATTGTTTTGTTGATTATCCAGTTTGAGCGATCTGAAAAGTAATTGACCATTGAAACTGTAAAACCTCTCCTAAGAACGCAAATTAATTATTCAGAGTCAGGTCAAGAAATGTTTGAAAGTTTAAAGAAGAATAAATAATGGTTGAGCAGACTGAGTTCCTCAAACAAGTACATGTAGACCCACATGAAAATTGCGGGAGATAATTATTAATGACAGCTTAGAGAACTACCCACTAATCAATGTTCCTAACCTGTATGATCCTGTTGTAAAGTCCATAAAACCAAGTACTAAGTTTTTCTTGTTTAAGAGGAATACCCAATACCTAGAATAGTGCTTAGAATTTAGTAGAGCCTCAATAAATATTCATGGGATTAAAAAAAATAGGTGACTAAAAAATCAAGGCAATTATAAACTCCAGGAAAAAATGGTGTGGCAGAAATTATCCGCAGTAGTCATCCCTCCTTCTTCTTTGTTACTAGAACTCTGACTTCTTTTAAGTATAGGTCAGTTTCATCTACTTCAGGAGTGTTGGGGCTCCTCTCTGTCCCCCAGAGGGAGAATACTGATTAGTCAAAGCCAATCATGGTAATTTATCCCCTTTGATGGGTGACTGGTTTACAAATAAACATGTGACACAACACTGGTCAATGAGACCCAAGAAGAAGTCCGCTGTGAAGTTTCTAAGAAAGTTCTCACACTTAAGAAAAGGACAAGGAGAGAGGACATCCTCTCTTCAATCCAACTGATGCTCTGTGATCCTTGCAGCTGCTGCAGCCCCCTTTTGACCATGATGAGACAAGCCAGAGGACCAAAGCCAACACTCAGCAGAAAGATGGAAAAGGCTTGGAACTTTGCTGCCACTGTTGAGTCAGTCGCTAAATTAAGCAACCCTGGAATTCCCTAGCTCTGGACTTCTTTTACAAGATGACAAACCTCACTATTGTTTAAGCCATGTTAAGTTGAGTCTTCTGCCACTTGTGGAAAAAAACACCCCAACAGGCTTATGCTATTGGTTGGCTACTCATTCCTCACCTCCTTTTTCATTATAGAAAGTGAAAATGCTTTCCCAGCTTTCCTTGCAGCTGGGAGCTCATGTGACCTCGTTTTGACCCATGAGATATAAAGGGAAGTCCACTTGGTGTTCTGGGAAAGGAATTACCTCCCCTCCAATCAAAATAAAAGACAGAGGCATGGGAGGAGAATTTTCTTTCTCTTCCTGAATGATGCAGTTGGAGCTGTGTCAACCACCCTGTGGCTATTAGGAGCAAAACTGGATAAGAAAACCAGGACACAGGATGGCAGAATGGAAGGAGGGAAGGGACTGGGTTCTGATGACACTGCCAAGCCTCTGAACCAACCCTTGGCCTTCCTGCTTTACACACATTAAGAAAGTAAGAAAGAGCCTTATGGTTTAAACCACTGTTTTGTTTTTTTGTTTGTCTGGTTGGGTTTTTTTGGCCGTGTGGCGTGGCTTGTGGGATCTTAGTTCCCCAGCCAGCGATGGAACCCATGTCCTCTATAGTGGAAGCATGGAGTCTTAACCACTGGACCGCCAGGGAAGTCCCTAGCCACTGTTGGTGAGATGGGTTTTCTGTTACTTGCAGCTTAGAGCATCCTTACTGATATATCCACATTTATAGAGCTGTTGAGTCAGAAAGAAAGTGTGGCTGTGGAGCACAATCTAGCTCAGCAGTGAATGTTTGCCTGGCCATAATAACATAAATGCTGACTTGTTTTAACCAAAAATTGTAATATAGCCCTGTTGGGGGGAGCAGAGGGAGGGGGAAAATGGGATCAGGGTATCTGAAAAGGTCCAGTTTTCATCACCATGATGGGAAGTCCACAGATAATGCCTAAACTTAAAAAATAAAACATAGTGGTTTAAGTGTATTAACTAGTAATATGGAGAGATATATCAGGAGAAAGAGAGAAAAGGACTGAAAATATCTGCTTTGGAAGAAAAGTGAAGGAAGTAGGGAAGGCTGGGGCAGGGTGATTGCCCTGATTTATTATGAGCCTTTCAGTTCTACTTGACTCTTTAAGAAATGAACACATATTCTCTGATAAAATCTTAAATTAATTTCAAATCAAATAATATCCAAAAATGTTAGATTTGGAGACAAATTTTACTAATTAAACCATGCCAAAGAGAAATAAACTAACCAACAAAATGAGTGACTACATGAGAGGTTACTCATATAGTATCATTTAATAATTACAAAAATGGATGGAAGTCACAAAGACAAGGCTGTTAAGGGTGTATGGTGATGTGTATTTGTAATGAACATAGGAAATGTGAAGACAAAGCCTACAATTTTGACTTCCAGTTCAAGGCATCAATTTATCGGTTTACAGATACTAGTTTTATGCACATCACATGCTCAGTCCTATATTTGAATCTCTTTGAATCCCTGCAATGAAAACACTCAACATCACAGCTGGGGAGCCAAGAGTAACCAGCATAGAACAGCGTAAGAAAAGAGTCAAGAGGAGTTGATAAATGAGCATTGGTATGGTCAGGCATGGCCCTCTGGGCAATGTGGGTTTGACCTGGGCTGTAAAGAATGAATGGTGCTTCTCGAGGCAGCAAGGAGGAGGGTGGGGTTCTAGGTAAAATAAATAAGACAAACAAAGTCATTAAGGTAGCAAAGATCCTTAACATATAAAGAGCTCTTCTAATTTAAGAAAAAGAAAAAGACCAGGAACCCAGTAGTAAAAGGGGCAAAGGATATAAGCAGATATCATTCACCAAAAAAAAAAAGAAATGTAAATGGATCTTAAATATGTGAAAAGATTTCCAGACATAGAAAGAGAAAAATCCAATAAATTCCATTTTCATCTCTCACATTTTACAAAGATGAAAAAGTTTGATAATTCAGTGTGTGGCAGGCAGAATTCTAAGGTGGTCACCCAAATCCCCACCCCATGGTATACCATCACCTTCTCCCAGTTCTTCACTCATACACTAATCTAGGTGTTGCTGTGAAGGAATTTTGCAGATGTGATTATGTTCCCAAATCAGGTGACTTTAGGATAATCTGGGTGGGCATGACTTAATCACATGAGTCCTTTAAATCTAGGTCTAGAGGTCAGAGACAGGGAAGGCAGAGATCCAAAGCACAAGAAGGATTTGATTAGCTGTTGTTCACTTGAAGATAGAGGGGGCCATGTGGCAAGGAATGTGGGCAGTCTTTAGGAGCTGAGAGTAGCCCCCAGCTGACAGCCAGCAAAGAGAGGCAGACCTCAGTCCTAAAACCATAAGGAACTGAATTCCGCCAACAACAGAAACAAGCTTGGAAGCAAATATTTCACCAGAGCCTCCAGACAAGAACTCAGCCCTGCTAACACCTTATTTTTAACCTTGTGAGACCCTGAGCAGAGAACCCAGCCATGCCATGCCAGACTTCTGACCTACAGAACTGTGAGCTAATAAATGGGTGGGGTTTTAAGCCACTGAGTTTGTGGTAATTTATTACACAGCCATAGAAAACTAATATGCTGTTTAAAAGGGCGTGGAGAAACTGGCTTATTCATTTCTTGCTGGCCAGCATGTAAATAGGCATAACCTCTATGCAGGGCAAGTTGACAATATCTATGAAAATTAAAGTTGCTCATCCGTTTGACCCAGCAACTCCACCTTTAAAGATTCATCCTACGGGTATACTCACACGTGTACAAGATGATCCACAAACAACCACATACACTGCAGTGTTGTTTGTAACAGCAAAAGACCATCTGCCACCTAAATATCTATCAATGGCAGGCTAGCCAAATACATGATGGTATGGCCTCCAAAATGAGACCACTCCAGATACACTGATGTAGAAACATAGGAATTATTGTTAGGTAAAAATGTAAGGTTTAGGTGGTGTATAGAATCCTACTATTTATATGGGGCCCCCAAAATAGATACAATCAGATATGTTGGTAAATGCACAGGATATTTATGGAAGATACACAAGAAACCTGTCCCAAGAACACTTTGGGGAGGGGACCATGTGACAAGAGGACAGAGGAGGAAGATTGTTCCTAGGTTACCTTTGTTCTCTTGTGTGTATTATGTGTTCAGAAAAATAAATACAAACAAAAGAACAAGGTTAGCTCTGCCCTTGTGGGTACTTGAAGAGCAGGAAACTACATTTCATTTGTTTCTCCTTCCTCCTTCAAAGGGAGGAAGAAGGGAAGAAGGAAAGAAGGGCAGGAGACAGGGGGAGGGAGGAAGGGAGGAAAGGAAAAATAGTAGGAGAAACGGAAGGAGAAACTTCCCCTCTGTTCAACTGGCTACTTTTACTTGGTATGAGCGTTATGGTTCATCTTCAGGCAGAGGTCCACTTGCAATTGGGCACAGAGACGTCCCCTGTGAGAACAGCACCTGCCATTTCCTTGTGCTGGCTGTGCACCCTCCTGGCTCCCAGTAGCTGCGCCATAAATATTTCCTGCAGGAAGAAGCAACTGACTAATGGCTGCTTTATCCACATTCTTTCCCTCGAAACAGTAGGGTGGAAATGTGCTTTTGTTCTTACGTTTGTGAAAGATTTCTAAACTTTTGCTAAAAAGTTGGCATTTCAATATGAGCTGTTGTCTTTTTTTGCCAGCGGGCGCCAGTTGGAAGGAGAAGACTGGGTTGGGGGGTTTGCTTATGGTGAACCAATTTTGAAATTGAGAAAGGACTTGATGGCAAATGGAATAGGGCAGAGAGGGATCCCGCGGACTCAGAGCCCACTCCAGCCCTGGCTGCAAGGACGATCACTGGACAGCTCTCACATGTGCGTACCCTCCATCCTGGTCCTTCTGAACTATTTCCAGTTCTCCACGATTTCCTACACACCTCCCCCTTTCCACTTGTTGGCCCCTCTGCCTGGAAAACAACCCCTTCTCCCTCTTTGCTTGACCAACTCAGGCTTCTCACCAGACTTGGTTCAAGGCTTTCTGTTTGTTGAAACTGTCATGACCCACCCCATCTGGATTAGGGGCCCCTCCTCTGTGTTCCCATAACCCCCCGACACTATTCACATCCCTACTGTCTTAGTTTGTGCTCTCCCCCAAAAGCAAGCCAAGAGACATTGAGACAAGGATTTTGGGTGCAGGTCGTTATTTGAGAGGTGACCCCAGGAATCACCAGTGAAAGAGTGGGGAAAGTGAGACAGAGGGAAGCCAATAAAGGATAAGTTTATGAGTTGATTATCACTGAGAGCAACAGGGCTGAATCCCGCTGGGGATCGTCTGATTTGGGGGAGGGGGCGGGAAACATGCCTCAAATCTGTCCCAGTGGAGGACCAGGCTGGGGCATTTCTTCACCAACTCCCATTCCCCTTTGGTAACCACTCTCTCCCAACAATTCCCAGTTGCCCCTCCAGGTTCTCAAACTGAGAAGCTGAGAGAGGCAGGCCCTGAGGTAGAAAGCAGTTACCTGCCTAGCACAGCTGCCGGTGAGCTCAGGAGACCCCGAGGAGACAGCATCTGTACCACCTAACATAACACACATGGAATGGAAGGGTACATTTGTTGTTGTTGTTGTTTAATATTTATTTATTTATTTGGCTGCGTCGGGTCTTAGTTGTGGCATGTGGGCTCTTTCGTTGCGGCGCACGGGCTCTAGAGTGCATGGCCTCAGTAGTTGCCACGCCGGGGGCTCTCTAGTTGTGGTGCGCGGGCTCTAGAGCACGCAGGCTTAGTTGCCCCACGGCATGTGGGATCTTAGTTCCCCGACCAGGGATCAGACCTGTGCCCCCTGCAGTGGAAGCGCAGAATCTTAACCACTGGACCGCCAGGGAAGTCCAGGATACATCTGTTTTTATTTTCTCCCTCCCTGCTCCCATAGCCTATATGTTTCATCTCTGCATCCTCAGCTTCAAGCAGTATATTGGCACACATTTTATGCTCAAAAACTATTTACTGAATGAATGCATGAACAAGCTTGGAGTTTATGTTACTGACTACTGAGTGAGAAGACTGATTTTTAAAAATATTTTTTAATTAGTTTATTTATTTAGGCTGCGCCAGGTCTTAGTTGCAGCATGCGGGATCTTCGTTGCGGCATGTTTAGTTGTGGCATGTTTAGTTGTGGCCTGTGGGCTTCTTAGTTGCGGCATGCATGCGGGATCTAGTTCCCAGACCAAGGATCGAACCCGGGCCCCCTGCATTGAGAGCACGGATTCTTACCCACTGGACCACCAGGGAAGTCCGAGAAGACTGATTTTTGAGGTTCCAGGATCAAACTACAGTGGTGAATGCCAGAATGAGCTGTCTACTTTAATAATTCGAGGGAACAGGGGCTTCCCTGGTGGCGCAGTGGTTGAGAATCTGCCTGCCAATGCAGGGGACACGGGTTCGAGCCCTGGTCTGGGAAGATCCCACATGCCGCGGAGCAACTGGGCCCGTGAGCCACAACTACTGAGCCTGAGCGTCTGGAGCCTCTGCTCCGCAACAAGAGAGGCCGCGATAGTGACAGGCCCGTGCACCGCGATGAAGAGTGGCCCCCACTCGCCGCAACTGGAGAAAGCCCTCACACAGAAACGAAGACCCAACACAGCCAAAAATAAACATAATAAATAAATAATAAATAAAAATTAAAAAAAAAAAAATAATTCGAGGGAACAGCTTTCACATATAAAAATTGGCAGAAAACACAGGAGTTTCAAATCATAAAAATCTCAAAACCACTTGGCAAGCAGGGCTGTGCCATATCCATGTTGTGCCATGAGGATGAATTATCGCATGGAAAACGGTTGTCATTTCTATAATTTCTCAAAGCATCCGAGAGCCTCAGAAAATGACGTCCCCACTCTTCCCTTCTCAACCAGGGGTTTGAAAAGCCATTCCCAAACTTCCCTCTGAGTCCAAATAGAGGTGCTCTTTCTTTTTAGTTTCCTTTTTCAGTTCAAGTGCTATGGAAAGTAACCACGGCACAGCTAAAATGACCCCAGACAGGAAGAACAAGAAGGGGCAAGTCATGTGGAAATCGGGGGTTGTGTGTACAGCCACTGCCGTCCTCAGAGAATTGTCCAACACACCCTCCTGGCCCAGTTCGGGGATCTGGACCAGGAAGGCCTGGCCACGAAAGTGACCTGCCCACCTGCCCTTGGGCACTCCCACAGCCTCTGCCATGCTGGCACCGGGATGGGGCCACCCTGCCCAGGTTGCCATGGAAGTGGACGGGGACTGAGCTGATCCCATGACCTCTGGCCTGGAGCCAGGATCCAGGCTCCCAGCTGACAGGGAGTGCTCCCCTGGGCTGTCAAAGGCCCTGACTCATCTGTCCTGGCGCCAATAGGTGTGGCCTCAGCAGGGACTCTACCAGTAGGGGCCTGGGTGGCCTCCAGGATGCTTTCCCGTCAGCCTGGGATCCAACAAGAGCACTCTGGTTCCCTCAGAAAAGTACACTCAAGGCCTGGACAATTCAGCCCGCCCACACTGAAACGTAAGGCAAGCACGACTCTTTCCACAGGGATTAGCCTCACTTGGCCGCCCAGTGCAGTGGGGGGACCCCGAGCACTCATGGAATTGAAGCCCTGGCCGTCTCTGGCCTCTTTGACACAGTACTTTTCCAGCTTTCCTGCTACACTGCTGGCCTCTTCGGTGACTGTCTTTCGTCCTCCCCTTGGCTGGGGGTGCTTCCAGGCTTCTGTCCTCATCTTCCCTAATTTATGCGTCTCCCCACCCTGTTCGTCAGTGAGCTCACCAAGCTTGGTTTCAAGGATCACTTTTTGACAGCTCAAACTGTAATTGACCTTTGCACCACTCTCTATTTCCCAGGGCAGAACTTTCTAGGGGCTCAATGGATGTGGACTCCTAAATTTCTACCTATAGCCTGACTCCCTCTTCTTGGCCTGAATCCAGCCAGAAGAGAAATTTCTGCCCAGGCCATGCAGCACCAGGGGACACTCCTGGATGCTATAGCCCTGCCCTTCTATCTCACCATGTGACCGCCAGTCTCCTCTTAAGGCACCAAAGGTGAATCTGGTCAAAGGCCTCCTGCTTCTGGCTTCCCTTTCAATTTCTCCAACTTTCCACCCTTTCCTGGCCAGAAGCCCAGAAAAGTGACCTTGGGACCCACTGCCACGCCTCTCCTGGCCCTGCCTCTATGTTTCTTCCCACAGTTCCTGGTGACCAGAAGGGACAAAGGCTGGATTTTCACTTCCTCTAGATCATATCCTCCTCCTCAAAGACAAGTCCCGTGGCCCCATCGATGGTGGAAGGGGTACTGTCTGTCCATCCTGGAAGAAATACTGTGATCTAAATTCTCCAAGAAATTCTCTCCGATTCTCGCAAGAAACTTAGGAAAACCTTCCCCACTCCCAAGCAAATGGCTCCTCAGGCTGCCCAGGGAGAAGGTGGCCTGTAGAAATGCAAGACAGAAGAGCCCATTTCGAATTCTCCAGTGTTCCCTGTTTCAAGTGGATTTTCCCAGTTACACCTCATGACAACCTATGCGGCAGTTACTATTATTTGAATTTTACTGTTGGAAGTATTAAAGCACAGAGAGGTCATGTGAGTTGCCCAAGTCACACAGCCAATAGTGGCAGAGCTGAGATTTAAACCAGGTCCTGGTCTCACTCGGGAAACAGCTGTGGGTCCATGATTGTATAGCGTTCCCTCTGATTCTTTTTCTTCATTCTCCATTAGCCGATCTCACGCTAATTTCCCCTTTAAACTCTGACTTTGCTCTTTCCTCTGCAGTCCCCCATCAAGCCCCGGGCCTAGACCCCCACCATTTCATTTCTTGATTCCTGCCCCAGCTTCTCAGTTGGCCTTTTACTGCCAGTCCTTGCTTACAGTACATTTTTACACAAAAGCCAGGCTATTCCTCCTAAAACCCTGCTTTCTTCACATCGTTATAATCATCTTTGGCTCCACATCTTCAGCTGCAAGGCGTCCTGGCATTCAGGGAGGACCTCAGCCCACTCCTGCAAAACTGCCTTCCCCAACTTCCCCAATTTGACTGTCCGGGTCAGTCTGTGCAGACCCCCAATCACTCCCAGCACCTAGAATGCATCCTTCTGTCTGCATAATCCTGTCTCTCCTCTAAGGCTCTGCTCAGTTCTCCCACCCCTCCCAGGCCACCCTGACCCACAACAGTCCTCTCTCTCCACAACTATACTCTTCTCTAAGACCACACAGTTTGACCCTTGAATTGTCCCTAAGAGACCCCTATGTTTCCCCAGTGTGACTGTGAGCTCCTCAGGGATGTGAGTGATGTTGAAACAGGAGGGAAGGGGGCAGGGCATGACCTTTAAAACAATGACATAGCCATAGGACATGACAAAAAACTGATTAGAACCAACTAGAACCAAGATGGCGGAAGAACTGACT